>NC_048263.2:19334010-19959010 GCF_005286985.2 Setaria viridis | reverse complement strand
TGAGTGGAAGTCCGCCTCGCCCGACCCCGAGTCCTGGGGTCGTTAGCGCCGGACCCTTCGGGGGAGTAGTTTTGCCTCGCTCGACCCCGAGTCCTGGGGTCAGGAGAGCCTGACCCCTAAGCGAGACTCCGCCTCGCCCGACCCCGAGACCTAGGGTCGACGGAGCCCGACCCTATGGAAGGGTAGCTCCGCCTCGCCCGACCCCGAGGGAGGCTCCACCTCGCCCGACCCCGAGGCCTGGGGTCGGCGGAGCCCGACCCTGTGGAAGGGTAGCTCCTTCTCGCCCGACCTCGAGGGAGGCTCCGCCTCGCCCGACCCTGAGTGCTGGGGTCGGCGGAGCCCGACCCTTGAGCGAGACGTTGGAGTAGTCCGAGGTGAAGTCGAATCCGACGCGTAGTCGAACTTGAGCTTGTTGACTTTGAAGTCTTGATTTTTTCTGGTCAATTCTTCTGGTTTCTTCTCCTGAGTGTCGACGATCTGGCGTCGGAACGATCCCGAGCCTTCGGTGATGGAGAGCCAGGATCCAAAAACGAAGGTGGCGCCGGCTTCGATGAAGAAGACGGGCCTGATGATGACTTTTGCCATTGAGTTCGTGCTGAGAAACTCGACGAGTTCCCCTACTTGGCGTGCCAGCTGTCGGTGTTTTAGACCGGCAACCCGCCTAGGGGGTACCCTAGGTGGTCTTTTGTGCGGTAAGGGTCGTCGAGAATCAAGGAATCAATGGTGACGCAAGGAACATGATTTAGACAGGTTCGGGCCGCTGGATCGCGTAATACCCTACGTCCTGTGTGTTGGTTTGTATTGATGTATGTTCTGGTTTTGAGGATTGTTGTTTGAGGGGGGTCCCTGCTCGGCCTTATATACACGGGAGGGTAGAGTTACAAGTCTGAGTCCTAGTCGGGTACTATTACAGAGTTCTACTCGGTACCGGCCCGAGTAGTTTTCCATAAACATACAAGACTAGTCCGAGTAGGATACGCCCATCCTTGTTGTGATCATGTCCGAGTACGTCCCTTAGTGGGCCGTCCAAGGCCTACTCGTGGGTATGGGGAGTAGTCCCGACACCTCCGATGTGACACTGCTAAAATTTAGCACCTAGTATCCAAACAACCCTTTATCCGCATAAATCAATAAAGCACATCATTAACAGCAAGCTTCTAAGGGCATGTACGCGTTCTTATCCGCATAAATCAATGAAGCACATCATTAACAGCAGGCTTCTAAGGGCACGTAGCCTAGAATCTCGGGAGGTGGCAGCTCGGACCACGTGCGACGTAGCTAGGCCCACGAGGCTCCGGGAAGACCATCGTGAAGCAGTCCAGCGCAACCAGGGACGCGAAGCGAACACGTAACCCCGTATATCAGGACGGAGCACCTTGGGCCACGAGCACGCAACAGGCAGGCGGCGGCGAGGGCTCCCTGCAAAACACCAGGCGGGCACCTTTTCGCAAAATCGGTACGATCTTCGAATTTTGTTTTCTTAGTGGAGGAATATTCTGTAACACGAGGGGCGTGCCCCAAGAAAAACAGACGCATTTACTATAGACCGGGAACCTCCTCGGGACCCAAACCTGATACGCCGCAGACCCGAGGGGCTCCCCGCGAAGCCGCGTGCCGTGGTGGCGGCCCCGGGGCCATCGGAACGGCCGCGAATTCAATGCGACGTAGCCCACGCGGTAGCACCTCCGGAACACAGGGGAGTTGATTGTTGTCGCTATTTAGTTTACGTGTTGGAATCCTTATCCTTGGCCACAACTCCAGCTTGTACCTGAAGTTTCGACCCAACTCCACATTCTCACCTTGTGCTTTGTCCACCTGTGCTTCCTCGAGCAAAGGATCAAGGAAAAGAGACTCGACCTTTTGAATTTTCAAAGTCATAGTTAGAGCACAATGAACTCGATGATGACGGTGCTTACTATGGTGCTTTGTCCTCCTGTACTTCCTCGTTTTGGGGAAGAATTTTTTGGGAAACTCTTGGAGTTGCTCTGAGCACTGCAACTGTGATGATTCCTGCACGCAACAAGAAGGCTATGCATGTAGCAATGGCCCCGCGCCTCATCCCGTAGTGCCGCATGGTCCCTACTTCCTCTAGCACAACCCCTGTAGGGCATTCCTCTACACATCTCACTACGTGCATATTTGATTTGTGCTGGCACAAGAAAATTCGCATACTAGTGGGCGTGATTGGCACCCGTCAGCACAAAGCTTCCTTGGGCCAGCGGGGGAGCACCCTCCAGCACAAAAGCCACTGTGCTGGCGGACGACGCAAAGACCCGCCAGCACATATGCACCCCATCTGTGCTGGCGATGGGCTTACACCACCCATGGGCACAGAAGACACTGTGTTGGTGGGCGACCTAAGCACCCGCTAGCACAGATGCACCCCATCTATGCTGGCGGGTGGCTTATGTCGCCCGCCAGCACAAAGATCGCCCATTTAAGGCTGCGGGTATCTTCTTTCTCAGACAACCTTCCATTTTGGAGCTTTCTTGAGAGGAGCTCGGGAAAAGCTCCAAAAACACCAAATCTAAGGGGGAAGGTTTTACTCTTGATTTCTTTGGAGGAGATGGCTATATAAGGTGAGTTTCTTCCATTCCAACTTTCGTTTTCAACTTCTATCCATCATTTCTAGCTTCATTAGCTTGTCATCTAGATCTAGATCTAGAACTAGGAGAGAGAAGGAAAGAGATAAAACAACTAGAAATGGATTATTTTTGTAAATAAAATTTTATGGTCATATTATAACCATTACTTTGTCATTTTAATGTAATATAGAATTGAGTTTGATTATATTTTTCCTACTTATTAATTATTACATCCACAGTTTTAATTGATGAAGGTGATTATCTTAATATATAATTGAGTTTGATTTTTCTCTTCTTCTTATTAATTATTACATCCATGGTTCAATTGATTCTCATCTAGGATAATATAGAATTGGTTTTTATTATATTTTTCCTACTTATTAATTATTACATCCATAGTTTTAATTAATGAAGTTGATTGAATTAATATATAATTGAGTTTGATTTTTTTCCCTTATTCTTATTAATTATTACATCCAAGGTTTAATTGAGTTTCATTTAAGATAATATAGAATTATTTTTTATAATATTTCTTCCTACTTATTAGTTATTACATCCATAATTTAATTTAGTTTATAGAATTGCGACCCATAGCTCATTAAATTAGTTAATATAACATATAATTCTTTTCATAGGTTGTTAAAGATGGATCATATAGCATGGATGTATGGCGTACGGAGACATTTGCATACTTTCATGTCAGACGTATCGAAGTTTGTGGATGCTGCAAAGAAGCACACTTGCATTCGCAAGACAAAGCAAATACGTTGTTCGTGTTTTGACTATAGCAACAATATTGTATGGGAGGATACTGATGTCATCATGAGGCATTTGATAAGCGAGGGTTTGTGGATGGATACACAATTTGGTCCCACCATGGTGAGGCAGGAGTTACTTCCAACAACACAGACATCGATACTGGCTATGATGAAGTGGGTGGTGATGATTTAAATGAAAATGATCATGTTATGATGGATGATGATTTCGACCGTGGAGATCAAAATGGTGATCAAACAGATACGCGTGTGGAACCATAGGTGGACGGGGAACGTGATGTTGATATGGAGGACATGTTGCGCCACATTGAACCGGAAGTGTTGCTAGGGAGTGCTAAAGGGTTAGAGAATTTCAAGACACTCAAGATGGCAGCAAAGGACCATATGTATGTGGGATGTGGGAAGGAGTGGACAGTGCTGCGTTTTGTCCTTCATCTTCTGATCTTGAAGGCTAAATTCAGCTGGTCAGACAATAGTTTTAATGATCTCCTTACTCTTCTGGCAATTTGCTCCCGAAGCCTAACTTTGTGCCAAAAAACACATACGAAGCAAAGAAGATTATCAATCCATTGAAGATGCGTGTGCAAAGAATACACATGTGCAGGGACCACTGCATATTGTACAGCGGTGAGTACACGGTATTGGAAAAGTGTCCAAATTGCGATGCTAGCCATTACAAAAGTAATGCCGATTTCTGTGAGGACCGTGCCGGTTCCTCCATTGGGAATAAGAGAAAGAAGGTTGCAAAGAAAAGTGCTGATGCTCAAGTGGAGGATGAGTCCTGTATAGATACTGACATGATGACTCAACTTAGAGTCCATGCCTTGGTAATGTGGTACTTACCGGTGGTGGACCATCTGAAGCGTTTTTCTTCAATGCAAAGACCGCTGAAATGATGACTTGGCATGCTAATCGCCTAGTAAAGGATGATGGAAAGCTTCGACATCCTTCCGATGCTCGCCAGTGGAGGACCTTCGATGCCAATCATCTAGAGTTTTCAGATGAAAAAAGGAGTGTACGGTTCGCGTTGAGTACAGACGGCATGAATCCGTTTAGTGAAAGAAGCTGCACGCAAAGCACATGGCCAGTGTTGATGACCATAGACAACCTTCCCCTATGGCTATGTCACAAGAGAAAGTTTCTTTTGCTACCCATTCTCATACAAGGCCCGAAGCAACCTGACATCGACATAGATGTTTCCTCGAGCCTTTGATGGAAGATATGCAGAAGCTTTGGGAAGATGGGGTTCGGATGTGGGATGAATACAGACATGAGCACTTCACACTAAGGACCATTATCTTTGTTACCATCAATGATTATCCCGTCCTATTTGCCATGACAAGTCGGTAAAAGATAATACAACATGCGTAGTTTGTCTGGATGGAACATCATATGTGTACCTTAAGGGATCTATGAAGACAGTGTTCATGCAGCACAGGCGCTTCTTATTGAAGACGCACAAATATCGCAGGATGAAGGACTTTTTTGATGACACCAATAAGATTGATTTTGCTCCAACCGGCTACTGGTTAAATAGTATTTGAAATGTGCGAGAAGGTCAAGTTCAAACTCGGTAAGAAGTCATTAGGTGGTGCTAATAATTCGAAAAGGGGAAGGAAGCCGACTGAAACAAAAGATGTCACAGATGTGCTGTTTAAGAAGATGTATATCTTCTTTCAGTATTTGCCACACTGGCGAGAGCTGGCGGTGCGCCATGCCATTGATGTGATGTATCTTCAGAAGAATGTGTTCGATAGCACCATCGGATTCTTGGGCTTATCAGGTAAGGCAAATGATGGACTAAAATCATGTAAGGATCTAGTTGACCTTCAAATTAGGCCAGAGTTCCACCCGCAAGAACTACCTAATGGTAAGCATTACCTTCCCCCGACTAGCTATGACTTAACACTAGATGAGAGATTAGCTATGTGCAAGTGCTTGCGTGGGTTGAAAGTGCCGACCGGATTCTCATCAAACATCCGGTGACTAGTCTCATTGAAGGACATGACACTTGCCGGCTATAACTCTCAAGATTGCCATGTGATGATCACAATTTTTCTCACTATTGCGATCCGGGCTATCAAACCAGTATTCGTAAAGATGGTTATCACACGGATGTGTTACTTATTCAACGTGATTTCACTGAAAGTGATCGATTGTGTTAAGTTGGCTA
Organism: Setaria viridis; assembly: GCF_005286985.2. Classification (NCBI taxonomy): domain Eukaryota; kingdom Viridiplantae; phylum Streptophyta; class Magnoliopsida; order Poales; family Poaceae; genus Setaria; species Setaria viridis. The sequence goes on along the minus strand of NC_048263.2, from coordinate 19,953,476 downwards.
GACTTCAACTGTTTGTGTCGGAAACTCAAGCTCAGCTCGAGATGTGCTTCCCTCCGTCCTTTTTCGATATCATGGAACATCTCATGGTCCACATGATCCAGCAAATAATTGAACTAGGGCCTATGTACTTCCATCAGATGTGGACATACGAACAGTTCACGTCGACTCTCAATGGATACATGAGAAACAAGACCTTTCCAGAGGGCAGCATGATCAAGAGCTACCATACTGAAGAGAGTGTTGATTGCTGCATAGATTACATAAAAGATAAGAGAGCTATTGGTTTATCGAAGAATCTCGACACGAGGGCAGATTGTCCGAGAGAGGTACCATTGAAATGAAAAGATTCATAGACAAGGACAACCAGCAATTAGAGAAAGCGCATTCAAGCGTTCTACAACTGTAACATCCCTAGTAATTAGGAAGATAAATCAAAGAATGATCATAGTGATTAAGAAAACAAATCCCACCTAAATTCAAAATTTCCAATTGACAAATTCAAAAACCTTTAAAATTCTTCTAAGTGTTGAAAACATCCCTAAAAGGCACTTATTTGGGTAAGAAATAAAAATAGATTTTTTATATAGGAACTCAACTTTTAGCCAATATAAAAATTGTAGAACTTCTCAAACCAAACAATTTTCATTATTTGCACTTCCTCTGATTTGGAGGGTAGGGCACTCAAAAATTGAATAAAAGTTCAGTCAAATTTGGGTAAAATTCAAATTTCAACCAAGCCGGTGTTCTACCAAACTTTGCACGAGTTTAACTCCAAATCCGGCCCAAATTTCCACCTGTTAGCCTTTGTAGAAGTTGTAGCCCGTAGTTCTATCTCCAACTCTTAGACTTGGAAATTTCAAAGTTTAAATTGAAATTTGGAGAAATTTTGCTTGGAACCGGCTGCCTTCGCTCACCACGGCAAGCCCATGTGTGCTGAATCCCTGGTGATCGCGCACAGCGCGTTGCCCGGTGCCACGTCGCACCGCCCGGCAGGCCAGCGCTGCCCTGCCAATCCTCGCTGGCAACGAGACAAGTCGCGCCCGGCGCATGCCCAACCCGCGCGCGCACTTATCCTCCCCTGGCGCGGCATATCCTGGCCGGCCAACCCACAGCCGCGCACGCCGGCGCACCGCAGCCAACCCCGGTGTCTGCTTGCCTGCACCACTCACTGCGTGCCACCCGGCTGACCTTCGCCGCTTGGCCAACCACCGTCAACGACAGGACGGGACAAGCCGACCTTCGCCTAGCCTTGGCCTCGCTATCTTCTCCTCCCCACGTCACAATCTCCTCCGGCCAACCGCCGCACGCTGCCCACACGTGCCCGTGGCCTGCACGCCACCGCTGACCTCTTCCGGTGCGCCTCTACGTGGCCGCCTCTCACTCGCCTAGTTGCACGCCAAGCTTATCCCAAGCTCGCCCATGCCTCTTTGCCACTATAAAAGGGATAGAATCCTGCTCACCGGCATCACCCCGCCACTTCTTCTCCCCTCTGACGAGCACGCCACTGGACCTCACCACCGAGCGCCACCTCCTAACCCTCGCCAGAGCCTCCAAACCCCTCCAGTGGACCATACATGCATTGCAACAGCTCCCCGAGCACCTCCCCGACCCTCTCCGCCGCCACCGTCGCCGGAGAAGACGACCCCGAGCCGCGCCCGAAACCCACCGCGGAGCGCCACCGCCAGACCTCCTCCGCCTACAACCCCCACAACCTGACAACCCCCGATGAGCCCCTTGTCACGCCTGAGCCCTCACCTCGCACTCCCACCGCCAGAGCTCGTCGAATTTCGCCGGAACGCTGCCGGTCGAGCCCGAGGGCTACATTGCAAAGCCCCAAATGTTTCTAGGGTCTAAGCCGTAAAGTGTAGGGACCTCATTGTGAATGTTTTCAAGGGTCATTCTTTAAAACATGAAACTCAGTTTTGAATTAAAATTCATTTAAACGGCTGAAACTTAGAAATGCATAGGAAATGGTAGAAAAATGGGAAAAATGTGAAACTAGTTTTGTTGGATTTCTGATGATGTCTAGTTTAGTGTAAAGTTTTCATGTGCATGTTACTGTCCTGTACTTAGCACTAGAATTTATTTTGTATAAAAGCCATCAAATGCTTTATAAATTAGATAGTGCGCTGAAAAATATGAAACCAGTTTTGTTACCTTACTTTTGACATGCATGTTCAGGATCTATAACTTGTGCTACTGGAATAGATGATGTTCATACTGTTTTAAATTCAAATACTTAATTGTTACTTTAACCTTGTTATTTGCACAATAAATAGTGAAAAATAGATAAAATTCAAGATAAATTTTTTTCGACTCCTGATGTACATGTCTAACTAGGAAAAATATTTGCTTATATAAAATATGTGTTTTACATTGCTTAAGTTAATACATGTAGTTTAATATCCTTATTATGTGATAAATAGTTTGCATCCTCATAAAACCCTAAAAAATTTATAGTAGCCTCTGTTATTGTTGGTAACCCTTCCGTAAGATTTAAGGAGCCAGAATGTTAATGAACCTTAGTTAAAAATCAATCTTCATATTCTGCAATTTAATACTTTTTGATTTACATTAGATCACTAGTGTAGAAAGGAAGGTTCATTAAAAATGTCATGATCATATCTTATTAGATTCTTCCAGAAATATTTATCCATGCTTAAGGGCTAATTTAATTAATATTAATATTTGCTACTAGAAATAGTAAACTAGCAAATATTTAAATTTAGAAACATGATAACTTTCGAAATGATTACTAGATAGTACCAAAATAGCTCCATCCTTCTTTTATGAATTCTAAGTTATCCAAATCTTATATGTGTACACAATCACCATCAAAATCAAACCCAAGTTTTAGTCACAACATACCTTATTTTACGAAGAAAAACTTGGTTAAAATCTTGTCTAGGTGAATGTAGTCAAAATGCACTCAATGCTTCTGTAATATTTAACGAAATGCAACCTACACCATGAAAACTTGTAATTGAAATCTTATGCATATGCATCTCGTGTAGAAGCTAATCTTGCGGATGGTACCTACGAGATGATTCTAGAAGCCGAAGAAGAACAATCTACTACAGTGAACTTGATTGAGGCTGCACAAGACCTGAGCCAAGCATCGGAAGAGCCTTAGGCTAGCTTAGCACAGGAAGGCAAGCTCTGAAGCATAACCTTGGTTTCTAAAATTATGCACTACTTATGTTACTTATGTTTGTGCATTAAGTTCATAGGAGTTGCTTGAAACCTTAGTTGCATGATCCTAAGTACCTATATTTAAATAGTAGCATGATAAGTCATGTAGTTGCAATGCTAAATAGGAACTCAGTAAAAGTCAAGTGATTTCTAGTCACTTGAGAGTTATAGGAGTTGCCTGTTTATTTATGTTGGAATCATAAGGTTGATGGGCAGGGCCGGGCAATATGTTCTGAATTGGTGGATTGCCCCGTCTGTGTCACACCCGATTTTAAGGATAAAACCAAGTGCATTGAATACATGTGCGCTAGGATCAAGTTACACACATGTACGACATAAGTGAATAACAAAGACAGTGCCATAACGAAATAAAGAGAGTATTAACCATTATTACATGACCGAAAGTCTCAAATAAACCACAAAGTCTAATTATTACGCAGCGAAACTCCAAAAGTAGCGACGACTCCACATGCACCTGACTGAAGAAGCGTACTGCTAGAACTCCTCGAAGTCTTGCAGATACTCCTCCAGATTCACTTGGTCTGAATAGCGGTTTTGCAAGTGTAAGTACACTTATGGTTGGTACTCAGCAAGCCATAGGGAATAGTGTAGTATATGGCTAACCAAGGCATGGCTAAGGTTTTAACTGCATCAACTTTTATTTAGTTGGTCAAATTTTCTTAGCATTTAACTAAGTGTAAGTTCATACCACCCACAATTAAGCAGAAACATAAATAAGGTATAACAACAAAACCATGAATAAATGACAGCAATTTAAGTCCATCTTTCGATAATCTTATCATGTGAGGGTCCAAGTCGCTCTTAACCGTGAGCACGGCTGATTGACCAGTTTTACACTCTGCAGATGTTGCACATCTTTACCCACAAGTCGCGTAAGAGTTCAAAAGAACTTTGGACCCAACCATGCGGTGTTTGCAAGGCACCATACCACACTTCCGAGGTGTGATTGCATAGGGACGCTACGAGGCCTTTACAAAGATTCCCCAGTCAGTGGTAACCCGCTAAGGTTTCGGTGTCTGGCGTGCATAAACCTCCCTAGTAGGTACAATGTCTTAGCTAATCCCACTTCCCAAGTGGACCGGGTTATACCACGACTCAGTGCCCCTTCTTGCCTCTTTCGAGTAAGATTACCCTAGACTAAGGTTTCTAATTAATTAGCCAAGACCAGAGCCATGATAGTCCTTGTGGTTGCACTATTTTCTTGGGTGGTCGCTCCATGTTCCAATTAAGCATTGTGATCTTGTATTAGTGAAAGTTATAGCATAAATAAAATAAGTTTAATCATTGAGTTTATTAAAACCACCATAACCCAAGTAAAGCAATAAGCATGAGCTACCCAGCATAAAAGTAAACCAGTTAGTCAAGGCATATGGAATAAAATCTAGGAAATCCTTAATTGGGACACATCATGATTATAATACGAAGTGCATAGCGAACATTGTATTGAACATGAAAGCAAAGGTGTAATGGGACTTGAAGATGTGATCAAGGACATGACTTGCCTTTCTTGTGCTTGCTCCTGCTGCTCATACTCCTCGAAAGCTTGCTCCTCGTACCCCTCGAACTGCTGTCCTTCTACACGTGTCACACGAGCACATACAAGAAAACAAAAGCATAAACCGAGAAAATAGTACACCAGTCAATATAAACAGAAGAAAACAAGCTTTCAAAACTTTTCTACAGATAAAAACAAACTCGTGGTCATAAAGAACGCTAAAAACGGAGCTAGGATGCAAAAGATATGCATAAAACAAACTGCAGGGGCCTATCTGCGAGAAAACTAAGCTTCTAGGGACCTAACGGCAAGAAACCAAGGACCTAAAACACAATTACGCGTATAAACCAAAGGTTTAACATGCTAAAGAGCCAAGCTAGACGGTGGTTCCTAATATGCAGAAGCTTAGGGGCCTAAACGGAAGAAAATAGGACTTAGATGGAAGGGTTTTTGAACTGCGGTGGACGGTGGGGCAAAAAACAAAAAATGCAGGGGCTTTTTAGCAAAAAGGATGCGATGCAGCGCGGTTGACCGGTACACAAACGGTTGACTCAGATGCGGGCCGTCGGATTCCGATCCGACGGCTGGCGACGTGGGGCGGCGGCGAGCGGCGGCGCGCGGCAGCGGCTCGCCCGAGCAACTCGAAACCGAGTCTTGGGCCACGAATTTGGATGGGGATTTGAGAAGGAGGTAGAGGAGGAAGGGGCGAGGTGGTTTAGGGTGTCGCTGGGGTGGGTCTCATGGTGGCACCCCAACGAGCTCGTCCGGGCAAAGGCGCCTGTGGGGTCGCATGGGGACGTGACGGTCGGGTTCCCCACCTCCTCGTCGTGCTCTGGGCGAAGCTCATGGCAACGAGAGGTAGTGGCGGAGGAGATCGACGATGGCGCATGGAAAGCTTGAGTAACTGCGCACATGGGAGAAACAGGGGCTAGGGTTTGGTGGCTCAAGAGTAGACGGTGGCAGCGGGTTTTATACGGGCCTCGGCGTTAGGGCCCAGAGGCGTGGTCGGACGCGGATTGAGGGCGCGGTCGGGTCGAGCCCGGACTCAGATGGAGTCCCGGTGCAGCACGACATGGAGAAGGAAGTGTACGAGGGTTGTGGATGGTGCACGAGGCCCACGGTGCAGCGACTGGAGGGACGGTGCGGTAGTGGCTAGGCCGGCACAAGGAAATGGGTCGCTGGCGTTGGGCCAGAAAGGAGAAGGGAAAAAATGGGAGTAGGCCGGGTGATGAATAAGCTGAAATGGCCAACCTGCGGAGTTTTGCTGCCAGAAAGAAAATGCTAGCTAGAAGCGCTGAAACGCTAGCCAGAAGCTTCAGACAGAAACTGAAACAGACTAAAGTTACTGAAATAGAAAAGAACTGAACTGAAAGGAGGAAAAGATCAAGCAAATGAAAACCAAACACGAACTCTACTTCAAGCAATCAAAAGAAGGATATGCAGCAGCATGGATGCTCAAATAAATTCCTATATTTCATTAATTTATTTAGAAAATGCTTAAATGCCTAGGAAAATGCAAAACAACCTTATATGCCTTAAACATAAGCTAAATTGATTCTAGCAAATTTTAGGGAAACGCAAGGTGTGATATTTTGGGTGTTACAGTCTATCTAGAAGAAAGCTGCTAAGGTCGAAATGTGTTAGAGCTGTGGGCAATTGTTTTAAAGTACTAAGCTCATACCTAGTATGGGATGGGGAAGCCTAGTACCTGATAGAACCAGGACGTGGGCATACCTCCCTACTCTCTCTGGAACTAGATTCCCCTACGGCCATATGTGGGTATAAGTGCAGTCATGGTACGGCGTCGTCCAGGACTGTGGGGCATTGTATCCAAGGGAAGTGGGCCCTGGCCATGTTTCTGGGGATTGATGGAAAAGACTGACATGTGTGGATCCGGTGTGGTACACATGTGTCGTGGGTTTAGATTCACTTTCAAGGTTAAGAAAGTTGATTCGAATCGTCTGCCTCTCATAGTTTGGGACTGCTTGACCCACTTCTGCACTGAGTAAGAAGAGGAACAAGAAATGATGACTAATATTGATGTTTGATTAAATTGCTTGTTCACCATGCTTGCTTAGAATTTCCTGCTGAAACTTGAAAGTAAGGATCCACTTTAGAAGTTTTTGGCAAAACAAACCCCTTATCCAAAAAGCCTTGCATGTCTAGAAGTCGGTGGATTAGATACCACCTGACGGGTAAGTCTTGTTGAGTATTAGTATACTTAGCCTTACTTGTGGTTATGTTTTCAGGTATGGTTGATGTTAATGACTTGGTTGCCAGTGTGACTTGGCTGACCTAGCTCCCTCTGGGTTAGACGGTTGAGTGGGACCCGTCCTCGATTGGTGAGGATCGTGGTATTTGATATCATGGTAGGCTTCACCATGGTATTTTGTATCGACATTAGACTTATCGCTTATTTCCGCTGCTTTGAACTCTGAACACTACTTTTATGCTTTTGAAACTCGGTTTGGAATAATTCAATTTGGGACCTCTATAATATTTTATCTGGATTGTTGTAATATCTGGGCTTGTCTTCGTGCGAGTTTTGTATGCTTGTTTTGATCGGAAATACGTGATTGTATTGGGTGAAACCCGACAGACTGCCATTTTAATTCGATTAATGTGTCCATTCGCATTTGAAGTGATGTTGAGCACACTTTAGCTAGGTTAATTTGGGTGGTTCTGCCACAACAACAACTTACAATAGTGGAGCCCTTCATCGAGCAACACCTAAATGAGGTCCATGGACAAAGTAATGGTTGCTCGGAGGATTGGATCATCAAAGAGCAAAAGCGGCATTTCCCATCATGGTTGAAAGACCGTGAGCATCTATTTCAAGGAAATTCCGTAGAAGAAGTAAAATTGACCAGGTTGGTGTCTGGGCCATCAAACAATGTCACCTCGTGGGAAGCATATGAAATTAATGGATACACATTTTATACCACTGAAAAGGACAACAAAAGTGTGGCATACCAAAACAGTGGTGTTCGCATAGAGGCGTTTGATACATCCGGATAGAACATAACTTACTACGGTTTCATAGAGGAAATATAGGAACTTGACTATGGAGAGAATGTCCGAATCCCCATTTTTTGATGCCAATGGGTCAAACACCCGAATGGCGTTACAGATGACAATTATGGGTTGATACTTGTAGACCTAGCCAATGTAGGTTACAAAGATGACCCATGGGTACTCGCTGAGCGTGTTGCAAGGTATTCTACATAACCGACCCTATGAATGCAAAGAAGCACATTGCCGTCTCTAGAAAACAAAGGATCCTTGGAGTTGAAGGTGTAGTGGACATTGAGGATTATAATCAGTATGAGGTATTGGACCTTTTCAAAGACCATGAATGAAGAATCAAGCTTGTTGAAGCAAGCATTGATAAATCCATGAAGCCATGATTACGTATTGATTATGAAGGAAGAATTGTTAAAGGACAAATTAACATTTCTTATTACTTATGTTGTAACACTTATTAATATTCTTGTAAGACTTATTAATTATCTTGTAAGACTTAACGTGGATTAGACTTTATTATCTTGTAACTGACTGCCAGCATAAGAAAAGGGTAGGGGTACATCCATGCCACGATACAATATAACCAGTTCTGATTATAGTGCAAGATATTACATCAATACTTAAAGGTCCTAGAGAGAACAAGTTCAAATGCATAAGAAAAGGGTAACAACACAACCATGCATGTTACATATTTCAAACTCTAGCTCGCTTCCTTAGATATGGAATATAGTTAAGGTCTCCAATGTCCAGCCAAGTACTTCATCAAAATAAGTTAGAGCACAGATGAGTGCACCCTCATTCGCTTCACATGGATGACCAGATACACTACTATAAACGGAGAACATTGGACACGCTAACTGATGTGGCCTATAGAAAGTGAGATGAGCCTGGAACTTCAAATCTAGGGTGAACATCGGGTTTCCAATCACATTAGTCAAATCAAGCTTTTCCAAGACTTGATCTAGAATCGCATGAAGGCTCACTTCTACAAGGGTAGTACCATTTATATCCTATAAAAGATGATTATAACATGATGAAAGTTAAAAGATGTAACATAACTAAAGTTAAAAGAATGATAAAAGAATGTTCCATACCATGTCATGAAGTTGAGAAAGCCTCTCAGCAGTCACAATCACATTGTTGTCTCTCTCCTCGAGCCATCTAATTTGAAATTATGAAAAGTCTGGAAGAAAGTACCCATGATCCTTAAGCTGCTCTAGGCAGGCCTCCACGACGGTCCTCTCAACAGTTACCCTAGATGTTGCTTTTTGACCCCATGCGGCAATTGAAACCATCGGGATTGCTTGTCCTGGTGACAACGAGTTGAAATCTGGATGTCGAATAGGTACTTGAAAAGAAAGATGTACTCTTCTCATATTAGGTTCACCTATGTCCTCGGTTTGCACCATAGGCGAAGTACCATCTAAAGCTTCAACAACATCTTTGAGCCATCTAATAGGTTTGATAAGCTGCATTGAAGTAAGTTAATTTAGAATTTATTCATGTGTAGTAACAAAATCAATTAAAAGAAGTAAAGAATATTACTATGCTGGGAATTGTTCCTCTGCTTCGACCGCCGAATGGCAAGTCAATAGGGACATGGAAGTGAAGTCCTGGACGATTAGCGGGAGTGTCATCAAGCCCGAAATGTCCCCTGCCACCTCCATGGCCGCCACCACCATGGGGAAAAGAACTTCCACTTTCCATAGTTAGCCCAAACTATCAACATAAAATTTACAAAATGCTTAGAATAAAAGATTATCCAAAATAATGGAAAAAATTTACAATTGTTTGTTTAGATCTCATGAACATTGTTATAACTAATCATAACATATTTATTATCATTTTGCAATTGCATGGAATAAAAATGGTAAAAGGTAACAACTTTTAATTTCTAACACAATCCCTATCTAAACAAAATTTACACTGTCTATTTGAAAAAATAAAAGTGGAAGCAAATAATTTAGAAACAATAATGCAAAACTTATTTGAACAACATATACATGTAAACGATTTACACCACAAGGAGCCCTGTCAACTTATAGCAATTGCAATGTAAGTAAAATTCATATAAATAACGAGATATGTGTGGATAGAATTTCAATCAAAAAATCAATTGGAACTAGTATGAATTCCTAGATCTACTTGAACAAAATGACAAAAATGGGAAAAAACATCAACATGGTTGGAGAGGAGGATGACGGTGCTCGGTGGCTGCTGCGAAGTCAGGCGGGGAGGGGAGGCGGTGCAACGGCGGTCGTGGAGGAGGTGGACCAGTGGTGGCGCAACGGCGGACGGGGAGGGGAGGCGGGGGACGCGCGTGGCGAACGGGGAGGAGGCCCCGCGGCGGTGGCGTCCAAGAGGCGCGACAGCGGATGGGAAGGACGGCGGCCCGACGAGAAGCATAATGCCGAGCGGACAGGCAGGCGGGCGGATGATGCGTGGCGGTGGTGCTCGGGGAAGAGTACGACAATGCTTGGGGATGAAGACGGCGGCACGAGGGGGCCGCGGCAGAATCTGACAGCCTGACGACATGGAGGTGCAAAACCGCCGGGAGTTATAAAAAATTTGGTGCTCGGCCGGGGTTTATATGGGGATGCCTCCGCGCTGGTGGGCGCACTGAGGTTTGAACAAATATTCAACCAATTTAAATACTTGATAAATAATTTCAAAATTGTTTCAAACTTTTACACATGAACATAAATGTTATTTATAACACAAATGTTTTGACTAGTCAATTCACTTGTCACTATAGGTTCAAACACCTCATGAGTTATAGGGTGATCATGACATGGATATCCATTTGGCAAAGACGTACTGTTATACTATCTCAAAATTGTGTTAATATTTTTTGTCCATGTTGGTTCACTGCTGAAGTGGTTACATGGCAAATATCATGATTGTTCAACAAATTTATATTTTATTAAATTTAAAATAAACCTAGATGGAATGGCACAATCCACCTTCCACCTTGGATTTTGTATTTTGTTGTTAACATGCATTATGGATTATATCTCAAATCATTGAATTTTCTTAAATATGAACATTTTTTAAAGGTTTAACATGAAAATCCATTTACTTTTCAATTTAACTAAATTTTAATAAAATATAAATTTGGTCCACCAATCATGATATTTGGCATGTAACCACTTTAGCAATGAATCAACGTGAACCAAAAATATTAACACAATTTTGAGATAGTGTAACAGTACGTCTTTCTGAAGGACCGGAAAGGTGACCACAGGGGGAGTGAGTGGGAGCCGATTCAAATTTTCTCAAAGAGCCTCGGCTAAAATTCCAAAACAATCCACAAATCTTTCTTCTAGCAAAATCAAGTCCACTTAGCTATGCACGAGCTAATGGACCTAGGAATGATGCTAGAAACTCAATTTGGGACTAGCGAAAGTAAGAAGGAGCCTAAACAAGTGTCAGAAGAAGAAATTTGAAAACCAACACTAAGGTTCCGAAAATTCCAGAAAATCCTTCGGAAAATTCTGGACTTTCAAAAATTTCTGGAAAAAACTTCGAAGAATTCCGGAACATCAGAAATTTCTAGAATATTCCGAAATATTTCGTAACTCCAAAAACAACCTTTGTGAGGAAGGTGGAAAAATCAAAAACTCGATCAAATGACCTCCAAAAATCACGAAATTTGAACCATAGACTCACAAAAATATACCAAATGTATTCCCAAAGGCTCAAGTTAAAAATCCTAATAAGTGGTCACTAGATTCAAAGGATTTGGGAAGGGCATAAGAAACGGGATTTTCGGGAAATCTCAAAATTCAAGGTGCTCGTGCATGGATTTGCTAGGGGATCATCCTAAATGTTCTTGCACATATCCTAGCACTGATTTGCTCCAAGAAAAACACCCCAAATCGCGGCCAATGACGAGATCCAAAAATTCATCCAAAAATGCTTTGAAAATAGGAAAAAAGATAAATTTCAAATCTTGAGAAGGAGAAGCAATTGAGCACAAAATTAATTCTTGGATTACTTCACCATGTTCAGTTACAAGCCACTCCTAAGCGCAATCCAAGCTAGGATGGCCAAAAGATCAACACAAAGATCCCTCACCTCTCTCCCTCTCTCCCTCTACCAAAGCCTCTCACAAAACAAATAAGAAAACCCCCACCAAAATAACTAAAGGGATAGCTGCCCCAACCAGCCATCTCTCATATATATAGACACTTGGCTATTTCCCAAGTTGCCCTTACATGAAGCATACAACTCCAAACCCCCTAGGGACAAAACTGTCCACCTTTTTCTTCGTTCATTGGATGGACTTGACGCCTTCACGACTTAGCTTCGCCTCGACGCAAGCTTCGCGATGGTACCACGCGTCCTCCGACTTGATGCCGTCTGGCCGCACTGGACTCGTTCGCCGGTTTTGAGGTCGAACTGGTCAAACGCTCTTGCACATCCTGTAGGCGTGACTTATCCCTGGTTTTGAGGCCAAACCGGTCAAACCATCTTGCACGCCGTGTACGACGTGACTCACCAATGTCGACATGTGTCCGGCCTCCACCAAGCCTTCGACGCCTCCAAGTCTTTTGCTCCTGGCTCGTAGGCCGCCTACTCGACTCGCCTCCGTCCTGCTTTACTTGACCAACATCGTCTCCATCATCATCCGTGTACTCTTGCTCTTCCCACCATGTGGATCGCCCATGACTCCGCCTGGACTACTCGGGTCCCTCAGTCCAAGCCTACTCATGTCCACCCTTCACAGCCCTAGTACATCGGCATGAACCTTTTGCAGTTGACCATCATCTCATGTCGTTGACCGCCATGTCACATCCTACACTTGCATATCACAAGCTAAGAGACACAACACACAACATATAGTTTACACAAACACCACAACACAATGCACACAACTCATAGTTCCGGTTAGCTGTTAGCATAATCAAGCACATATGGAATATGGACTCAACCGGTAAAGCCTCAAATCATCCAGTCAATCACACATCACAAATAGACCAAGGCACATATCAACTTGGTCTCTCACATTCCCAAATGGATATCCAAGTCATGATCACCCTATAACTCATGAGGTGTTTCAACCTATAGTGACAAGTGAACTAACTAGTCAAAACATTTGTGTTATGTATGAAATTATATTTTTTTACATTTGCTAAATAATATTTATGTTCATGCGTTAAAGTTTGAAATAATTTTGAAATTATTTATCAAGTATTTAAATTGGTTGAAAATTGCTTGAAATCCTTGCGGTGGCGGGCGCTAACGTGGCCCACTAGCACCGAGGCCAAGTGTTGGCGGGCAGCATTAGTGCCCGCGAGCGCAGAGGAGCTATGCTGGCAGGCCGCGTTAGCGCGCGCCAGCGTAGAGCGTCCCCATATAAGCCCCCGCCAGGCTCAAAATTTTCCAAGTCCTGGTGTGAAACTTTCACTATGCCGTCAGGCTGCCAAAATTTTATGCCAGAACCACCGCTCTCCTCAATGCCGCCGTCGGTCACTCGAGCGCCACCTTGCCTCCCAAAGGGCCATCGTGGCCCCCTTCCCGAAGCCCCGTTGTCCTATTGAAGCGCCACCGCCTCGCCTCCCAGAGCGCCACCGCAGCCCCCTCCCCGACACCCCTCGACGCCGCTGCCCTCCCAGAGCGCCACCGTCAGCCGCACCCCCTTCTCCACTGCCAGCCTCTTGGAGCACCATCACCTCACCTCCTGTGCGTCTCCTCACCTCTTAGAGTGCCGCCGCGGCCCCCTCCTCGATGCCCCTTGACGCCGTCACCCTCCCGTAGTGCCACCGCCGGCAGCGCCCCCCTCTCCACCCGCCAGCCCTCCCCCGGCCGCCGCGGCCCCCTCCCCGACTCCTCTCAACGCTGCCGCCCTCCTGGTGCGCCGCCGCAGGCCGCGCCCCCCTCTCCATCCGCCGGCCCTCTCTCGGCCTCCGCTCCTCCCCGACTCGACGCCCGATGCTGCCACGCCTTCCCCCTCCCCGCTGCTCCATGATGCTGTGCCGCCGCTCCTTCCCGAGCCACGCCTCCTCCCCGATCGCTAGCGCACCGCTTCTACCCGAGGCCACTGCGCCGCCACCGGCCCTCCCCGAGACCGCCGCGCCGGCGGCCCTCCCTCACGTCGAAGGAGCTTTACCTCTCCCCGAGGCCACATGGTTGGTTTTTTTCATGCAAATATTATTAATTGATAAATGAGAACAATGCCGAAGAAAATTTAATAATAAATGTGGTGTTTAAATACTTATCGATTGCAATTTTCATGAGTAATAAATATGTATAAGTTGTGAAAGAAAAAGTTTGTTATTGATGTGCATAAATTCATGAATAATAAATTTGTTTGAATTGTGAAAGGAAAAGTCTGGTGTACAAATATGTATTGATATGCATAAAATTCATGAATAATAAATATGTTTGAATTTTGAAAGGAAAAGTTTGGTGTACAAATATGTATTGAAATGCATAAATTCATGAAAAATAAATATGTTTGAATCGTGAAAGGAAAAGGTTGGTGTACAAATATGTATTGATATGCATAAATTCTTGAATAATTTTTTGCAAGTATTACAATTTTGCATATTAAGAGCGATGGACAACAATGAGAACAATGTTGGATCCGCCGAGGAGGATTCTGATTCTGATGACGATTGTGGATCATATTCTACTCCACCTGAGTACGAACCAAGCCCACCTAGGACTAGCAGGCTTCTAGATGAAGATGACCCTGAATATGATCCAACCATAGATCATCAGGTACTAGTGATGCGTTTGTTGTTCATATGAAGATGATAAACTCTAACTATTATTTTCTCTATAGAACGATGACCAATCCCCAGTTCATTCACCGCCGCGATGTCGTAGAACATCTAGTCTACATGAAGACGAGGTAGCTACCTCTGCACCACAACCTTCGGCTACAATTGCTTCTACTAGTGTCGTTGTCAAGATTAGCGGATCGAGACTATGGCTAGTAAATTTCTTTTATGCGTGTATGGATTCAGATGGTGGCGTGAGAAGACATAGGGTTAGACTGGTTTGGGCAAGGGAAGCCCTACGTCCAGTATGAGGAGCTGCTCGTGTTACTCATGCAAGGTTAGTAGTAGGGGTTACAAACGGGCGAGAGAGGGAGCTGGACCCAAGTCTCTTGGGTGTGCACTGATGCTCGTGAGGTGAGTGTATGTGTTCTGTTGGCTTGAGAGTCCCCTGTCTCGGGGCTCCTGGTTCTCCTTTTATAGCGCAAGGAGGGTTCATGGTTACAGGTGAGACCGGGTGTCTTGGAGAAGTAAAAGAGATAAGGTAAGTAAAGTAAAGTACAAGAAGAAGGACCAAGTCCCCGGGTCACCGCTTCCCGCTCCGGCCTTCGGCTCCTGTCAGCGCAGCCACCGGAGGAGGGCGGCTGCCGCCTGATCCTGTCGCCGGTCCTCCGGGCGACCGTCGCCGCCAGGCATGATGATGGTGTCCGGTCGTGGCAATTGTGCATGTTGGGGGAGACGGCTGACCCCTGTTGTCCTGCTTACGTCCTGTGGAACACAGACGTCGCGTCCCTGTCGCCGGATATGCTGGGCACGAGAACGGGCGCTGCTCTCTCCTGTGCCGGGCGGCGCATGCTATGAGTGCCCTATGGTGAATCAGGGGGAGCCGCGACCACTATAGCCTGTGCGGTCGTGGCTACAGTGTTCCGCCCGGGTACTTGTGGCGGGTCACGTCGAGGGGCGCGAGCACCTTTCTGCGTGCTAGAGCTGTGGCGCATTTATGGCAAGATCGGTGAGGGGCCCACGAGATCCACGCCCTCGTCTGCCGGCCTGTGCCCGAGGCGGATCCTTGTCTTGTGGGCCTAGATGAGTCCGACCCCCTATGCCTAGGGTCGGGCGAGGCGGAGCCTTGCGGTGGGGATTCAGGCGCACCCGACCCTGGGACCGTGGGTCGGGTGAGGCGGAGTTTCGCCATCGAGGGGTTGGGAGTGTCTGACCCCGAGGCCTTGGGTCGGGCGAGACGGAGCGGGATGTTCCCTGCCCGTACTGGGTCGGCGGTAATGATCATTACAGTAGGTGGGCTTGGGCCTTCATGATTGTTGTTTTAAGGGGCATTAGGAGGTCATTAATATTTCCCCAACAGTAGCCCCTAAGCCTGTGGTGGAGCGAGAATGCTCCTCCAGAGGCTGCTTTCGTCGTTCATTAGGGATCTCTGCTCGCCATGCAAGCTGCCGTTAATTAGGGATAGGGAGTGTTGTTTGTTCAGCTTGGCTAGGGAGATTGACCAGACGAGGTGTCCTGTGGATGACTTGGCGTGGGGGGATTCTTTATTGTTCCGTAGGGCACTCCCGCCTCGAGACCTCAAATCGTGACCATTCGCATTGTCATTGGTTGCGATGCTAGCCCCCGAGCCCCCGCGCATTGCAGGACACCAGTCGGGAGGCTAGATCGACTTTTGATCGTTACCCCTCAAGCGTCCGTTCGCTGAGACGGAGGGGGTGAGCCATGCCACGCTATCCTCACCGGACGAACCGTGGTGCTCATTGAGCTGCAAACGGGTCGATTCGAGTGGGGTCCCGGTCCCCGTTCGGGGGGGTTTGGCTCGGGCCAAGCTGGTGGCGTACCCCAGATTCCGGCCGGCCAATTCATATTGTTCCCGAGTCCGTTTGATCGGATCCGGGGGCTCGTTGCCTTTCTTCGGGGAAAAACCATGAACTTTGATGCCAGTTCGGACTCTAACGTGAGGTCGGGACGCCCTAGGC
The DNA here is from genome assembly GCF_005286985.2 of Setaria viridis. Classification (NCBI taxonomy): domain Eukaryota; kingdom Viridiplantae; phylum Streptophyta; class Magnoliopsida; order Poales; family Poaceae; genus Setaria; species Setaria viridis. The sequence continues at coordinate 19,937,037 of NC_048263.2, read as the reverse complement.
TGTCGTGCGCCTGGGTGATGGCCGCTGGCGGACCCATCTCTTCTCACCCTTCGCTCGGGGTTATCCTGGGGCGGCTGTTGAACCCGTAGTGGGCTAGCCTTCGAACCCCTGGATCGTAATGGGCCGTAGGGGTGTTTTCAGCCCCGTATCACTTTCTTACCTATTGGTGGGCCTTGGGTCGAACGTGGAGGAGGTGAAGTGGCAGAAGGTGCTGGCCCGCAAAACGAGGGAGACGGGGATGTTTTCCTGTAGAAGATCATGCGCATGGATTCCGAAAAGGCGGGTGTGATGGGGCGTACCTGATGCTGCATTAACTGATGCGACGAGACCGTCCTTTTTGCTTCCCACGCGCCCGCCAATAAGATGGGAGGTCTGCCTCGCCGATTCTGCCCGCACCTACTCTCAAATCTTTTCGCCTTCTCGTGCGCGCTTCGCCTTCCTGCTCGCCGTTCGCCTTCCTCCGCCTAGCGCAACAGCCTCCCTTGCCCTTCGCCATCGAGTCTCCCACTCTTTGGCGATGGATTCATGGTCGCGCTCGAGCTTCGGTTCCTCACGCGCCGACGGCCTCATGAGGAAGGGCCTCCTTTGCGAGAGGACTGTGAGGGACAAGTGGCAGTTTCCCGGGGATGAAGATGTGCCGAATCCGAGTAGCGGCTACGTCATCTCATTCGCGCACTTCCACGAGAGGGGGTTCACGACCCCACCGAGCCGCTTCCTCCGCGGGTTGCTGCACTACTACGGGCTCGAGCTGCAACATCTCAATCCCAATGGGATCCAACACATCACGGCGTTCATCATGCTGTGCGAGGGGTTCCTAGGCGTCGAGCCCAACTTCTCGCTCTGGAAGTACTTCTTCACGGTCAGCCTGTACCAGAGGACCGAGAAGAAGGGGAGCTAGCAGCGGGCGACCCCGGTGCCGATAGGGTTCGCCGCCATCCACCTCCGCCAGAACCGCGCCAAGGAATATATGGCAATGAAGACCATGGCATCCCACAAGGGGTGGCATCAGCAGTGGTTCTACGTGAAGAACTACGCTAATTCCCCCTTGCCGGCGTTCACTGGCCACGTCATCGAGGCGGCGCCGGAGCTGTGGTCGTACGGCCTGGTGGAGGAGGAGAAGAAGCGGATCACCGGTTTGCTTCAGGCCATCGAGTACCTAAAGGGAAAAGGCCTAAATGGGGCTGGAGTTATCGGGGCGTACCACGCTCAGAGGGTGGCACCGCTGCTGCTCCGGGTTTGCTCGCTTGCCAATATGATTCCTGGCGCACCGACCGAGGGCACTGTCCTTGCGATGGGCGCGCTTGCCGACACCGAAATCCGGCAGCGCGTTCGGGAGGCGCTGGACGACAAGGACGCCGATTCTTCGGTGCCCAGTCACCCTCCGATGCACCCGGACAAGAATTTCATCGAGCTGGTGAGGACTTCGTGCTCTCGTTCTTCTCTTCTGCATTCCTTGGTTCGTCGCTCTGACGCGGAGTTCTCGTGTCTGCAGGGCCACATGACCAAGGTCGTGGACTCGCGCCCGCTGGTGCCAAAGGACGCTGAGCGGTGGCAACAGAACCGCCTCCTCGCCGAGAAGCAGAAGAGGCGTAAAGACAAGATGGCGAGGAAGAAAAAGAAGGCCGCCAAGGAGCTCCAACGACGGCGGCGGGGCAAGGTCATGTCGGACGATGATGACGATGACGATGAGGATGAGGAGGAAGAGGAGGAGGAGTACATTCTGGCCCCCCGGCTGGGCACGCTCGTCATCCGAGAGCAGCACCCCAACTGGTCGCGGGGGACAAGCCGAGCGGACCGCCTGCCCAGGGCCCGACCCCGCAGGGCTCTGGGGTCACGCCCCAAGAGTCGGCGCGGGGCGCGCCTTGGGAGTTGATAGAGCTGACCCCCGACCCTCTGCCCGCGTCACGCGAGCAGAGGAGTAGTGGCAAGTGGCCGCTGCTAGAGGCCCCGAGGTCGGCGTCGAGCTCGGAGGCGAAACGCGCCTGTCGTCCTTGCACTGAGGGAGTGTAAGTGAAAATTCCTCGCGCGCCTTATTCTTTTCCTGGCATCGAGCCGTCTTTGATGATGTTGTTGTTGTTTCACAGTGCCGCCCCTCGGGACTTCGTCCCGCCGCTGGTGCCGAAGAAGGCGCTACGGGTGTCGTCCGCCTCCGCGGGGCGAGCCGCGACCCCGCCGGCGGCGAGCGGCGGTGTCGCCGGGGAGACCGCGGAGCCTACCACGGAGGCGGCCTCTGCGGTGGAAACTGGAGGAGGGGTGCCGCAGCCGGGCACGGGGCAGGGTCCGACCCCTGCTCCACCTTTTGCCTCCGCGGCCGACCCTGCGGGACAAGGTGTTGCCCCTAGGGTCCCTTCAACCGGTGAGGTGATACACCTCGACGATGAGGCGAAAGAAGAGCTTGTGACTCCAGCGGCGACGGTGGAGATGGCAGCTGCGGAGATGGGGGCAGCTGCCCCAGTGACCGCGACGGAGTCGGCGGGGGCAGTGGAAGAGGGAAAGTCTGCCCCCGCGGCTGCGACGGGGACAACAGCGGCGTTGAAGGTGGGGACACCTGCCCCAGCGGCCGTGATGGAGACGCCGATGGCGGCGAGGGTGGGGACGCCTGCCCCGGTGGCCGCGACGGAGGCCGCGGCAGTGGCAGGAATGGGAACGCCTGCTCTGGCAGCCACGATGGAGATGGTGGCGGCGGCGGATAGAGTGGGATGCGCGTTGGCGTCGACGATGGCCACGGTGACTTCGACAGATACGGCGGTGCATGTGCCGGCGGTGTCAGGGGCGGTGGCGCCTGCCCCGGCAGCGGCGTCAGGGACAGCGGCGCCAGGGTCGGGTAGAGTGGCTTCCACCCTTGTCCCGGTTAACCCCGTCCCCAAGGCGTGGGGTGGGCCTACCCTACGCTGGAGGTCCCATGATGACCTGCAGAGACCCCTCTTCGTGCTGGATGATGCCGAGGAGTGGGGCAAGTGGCAGGTGGTGCAGGGCTGGCTTGCAAATGTCCATGTTGCCCTATCTTCCATGATGGGGGAGCTGGACGGCGTCGTCATCCCCGGTGGCCAGGTACAGTGTTTTCCCCGGTGGTTGTTTTCCTCTCGTTCCTCCGTTGCTGAGCATAATTTGTTTTGTAGGCCTTCCAGGAACGTAGCCGGGGGAAATCCGATTTCCTCCGGCTCGAGCGGGGGCTCTGGGATCGCTTCTCCGCGGAGAGGCAGTGGATCGGGGAGCTGACCGCGCATGTCGCCACCGCTCAGCAGGTCATCACCGACCTGCGCAGGCGCGAGCAGGCGACGCGGGAGGACGCGCGGCGGGCGGAAAACAAGTTCCAGGCCGTCGTTGAGAAGGCTCGCCTCGATCTCGAGGAGTTCCAGGCTGCTGCCGAGAAGGCCCGCGACGATGCCGAGGAGCTCGCACAACTGAAGGGGGACTATGAGGCCCTTCAGAAAACCGTCGAGCGTATCCAACGCAAGCGGCAGAAGGCTTGGCAGGAGCGGGACTCCGATGCGACCCGGAAGGCTGAGGCCGAGAAGATAGCGGCCGAGCTTGGGGTGGTGGTTAGTCAGCTCCACGTGCGAGTGCAGGGGCTTCAGACTGCCGTGGCCCAGGGGCTCGACCAGAAGCGTGAGCTGAAGGCTCAATCCGAGGGTAAGGCTCTTCTCGTTTCTTTGCTTTTGCGGTGTTACGATGGTTTCTGACTTTGCGGTCTTTTGTGGACGGGCCTCACAGCCGACCTCGCCCATCTAAGGGAGATCCTCGATGCGGAGCGCGCCGAGCACGGCAACCTGCGGGACGCAGTCCGTGTTGTCTGCGATGGCCTCGGCGTGGTCCAGGGGGAGGGGACGAGTTCGTTGGTGGCTCGTGTCCTTGGGGCGTATCGGCGGGCCCACGAGATCGCTCGGGAGGCGCTCCACGTCGGCGTAAGGTGGGCCTTCGGCATCTTCGACTCCCACTACTTCGGCATCAAGTTCGCCGAGATGAGCGGGGGGTACACCTCCAACTACTCCGAGGTCGAGCTGGACGAGATCGACACATCGGTGCTCAACCCAGCGGAGGCCTTGGCGAAGCTTCTGGAGGATGAGGCCGTCCCGCCAGAGGACCCAGGGACGAGTTAGCTGTATCGGGCTTAGATGCCCCAGAATATGTAAATACGTTCGTTAACTTTGAACTCGCTTTTGTGATGGCCGCACAGGCCGTTTCTATAATTTGTCAAAAAATGTTTTCGATCCTCTTTCTCATTTTTTGGGTTTGGAAAGTCTAGATTGCGGGTCGGGCGCGTCAGTAAGCACTGATGAGCGAAGGCACTATAGCCACTGGGGCATAGGTTTTTCGCAGTCCGATTAGTCTTGCCTGAGCGTCATTCGTGCACTCTTTCCTTTTCACGCCCAAATGTTTAGGAAAAGGGTCGGCTCGGAAAGAAATTGTGTTTTGAGAAGATGCCATGTGACCTGGGCTGGAGCCCCTGATAGCCCCCAAGGGATATGCAACCCTGGGGCAGATCCAGGGTCAGATATCCCTGAGTTCGGCATGAAACTTGAACGGGATCGACTCAAAACTGCCCTTTTTCATGAATTAACAAGTTACAGAAGTATGTATGTACAAGCTTGGAAACAATAACTAAGGGTAGAAGCGTCTTAGCTGCTCTATGTTCCAAGCATTGGTGAAGATCTGCCCGTCGGGGATTGCCAGCTTATACATGCCTGGCTGCAGTACTTGCGCGACGATGAAGGGACCTTCCCATGGAGGGGTCAGCTTGTGCCGGCCTCGGTTGGCTTGGACGAGGCAAAGCACCAGGTTGCCGGCCTCGGTTGGCTTGCGGCTGTGGTATTGTCGTAAGGCCTGCTGGTACTTGGCCAAGTGCAGCAGGGCTACATCGCGCACTTCGTCGAGCTGGTCTTGCGCGTCCTTGAGCGATGCCTGATTCCCTTGCTCATCGTACGCCTTAACCCTCGGCGACCCGTACTCTAGGTCGGTGGGGAGGATTGCCTCGGACTCGTAGACCATGAAGAATGGGAGTGAAGGCAGTCGCCCTACTGGGGGTCGTCCTCAGACTCCATAGGACCACAGGGAGCTCCACGACCCACCGGCCGCTGAACTTTTTGAGGCGGTCGAAGATCCGTGGCTTGAGACCTTGGAGTATCATGTCGTTGGCCCGCCCGACCTGCCCGTTCGTGCGGGGGTGTGCCACGGCCGACCAGTCCACTCGGATGTGGTGGTCGTCGCAGACCTTGAGGAACTTTTTCCTGGTGAACTGCGTGCCGTTGTCTATGATGATGGAGTTGGGGACTCCAAAGCAGTGGATGATGTCAGTGAAGAATTGTACCGCCTGCTCGGATTTGATCTGTGCGACGGGCCGGGCCTCGATCCACTTTGAGAACTTATCAACGGCGAGAAACAAGTGGGTAAAGCCACTGGGCGCCTTCTTGAACGGTCCGACGAGGTCTAGTCCCCAGACCGCGAATGGCCACGTGATAGGGATAGTCTGGAGCGCCTGTGCGGGTAGATGGGTTTGGTGCGCGAAGAATTGGCACCCCTCGCAGGTGTGTACTATGTGGGTGGTGTCGGCTACTGCCGTCGGCCAGTAGAAGCCCTGTTGGAAGGCGTTCCCAACGAGGGTTCTTGGTGCGGCATGGTGGCCGCAAGCCCTGGCGTCGATGTCCTGTATCAATGCCTTCCCCTGCTCGATCGGGATGCAGCGCTGGAGGATGCCGGTGTGGCTCCGCTTGTAGAGCTCCTGGTCGATGATGATGAAGGATTTGGCATGACGTGCAATCCTGTGTGCCTCCGTCTTGCTCGTCGGGAGCGTCTCGCGGATGAGGTAGTCGAGGTACAGGGCTCTCCAGTCAGGCAGGGGGTCGGGCCCCTCTACCGGGTTTGTGTCGATCTCCATGACTTCGGGGTCGGAGGGATCGGCCTTCGGGTCTAGGCCAGATGGAGAGTCGCTGACCTTTCCAGGGTCGGCGTTCGAGTTCGGGACAGGTGGCGCGTTGCCGACCTCTCCTAGGTTGGCGCCTGGGTCCGGGGCAGGTGGCGCATCGCCAACCCTTCCTGGCTCCTTGTAACAGATCGAGGGCTTGTATTGGTCGCTCACGAAGATGCCATCGGGAACGGGCTTTCGGCCGGATGCCGCCTTCGCCAGTTCGTCAGCTGCCTTGTTGAAACGCCTTGCGACATGGTTGAGCTCTAGTCTGTCGAACTTGTCTTCGAGCTTGCGGACTTCGTTGCAGTACGCCGCCATCTTGGGGTCGTGGCAGCTACACTCATTCATGACTTGTTCGACGACTAGCTGAGAGTCGCCTCGGATGTCCAACCGCCAGATGCCCAGCTCGATGGTTATGCGAAGCCCGTTGAGGAGAGCCTCGTATTCAGTGACATTGTTAGATGTAGAAAAATGGAGGCGAATCATGTACCTCATGCGCACGCCGAGAGGAGAGACGAAGACTAGACCCGCTCCAGCGCGAGCCTTCATCAACGACCCGTCGAAGTACATCGTCCAGTACTCCTGCTTCTCCGGCGCCGATGGCGTCTGGATCTCCGTCCACTCCGCAACAAAATCAGTGAGCACTTGGGACTTGATGGCTGTACGGGGGGTGTAGGTGATGCCCTGGTCCATGAGCTCAAGCGCCCACTTCGCAATCCATCCCGTGGCATCTTGATTTCGGATCACCTCGCTAAGAGGGAATGACGAGATGACCGTCACGGGATGGGAGGTGAAGTAGTGGCGCAACTTCCTCTTCATGATGAGGACAACGTAGATGAGCTTCTGGATTTGCGGGTAGCAGGCCTTTGACTTGGACAAGACCTTGCTGATGAAGTACACCAGGCACTGCATGTTGAGGGCGTGTCCCTCCTCTTCTCACTCCACCACTAGGGCCGGCTAACCACCTGGGTGGTCACCGTGATGTAGAGCAGGAGTGGCTCCCCATCGGTCGGCAGGACCAGGATCGGGGCCTTCGTCAGGAGGTTCTTGAGCCGGTCAAGCACCTCTTGGGCCTCGGTGGTCCACACAAAGCGGTCGGTCTTCTTCAGGAGTCGGTAGAGGGGGAGCCCCCATTCGCCGAGGCGCGAGATGATGCGGCTCAGGGCCGCCAGGCATCCCGTGACACGCTGAACTCCCTTCATGTTTTGAAACGGCCCCATGTCACTGATGACCGCTATTTTCTCCGGGTTGGCTTCGATGCCGCGCACGGAGACGATGAAACCTAGCAGCATGCCCCTTGGAACCCGAAAGACGCACTTTTCAGGGTTGAGTTTGATGCGCTTGTCTCTCAGCCTTTCAAAGGCTAGTTCGAGGTCGGGGATGAGTTGGTCGCCCCTTTTGGACTTGACTACGATGTCGTCTATGTAAGCCTCAACGGTCTGCCCAATGAGGTCCCCGAAACACTTAAGCATGCATCGCTGGAACATAGCCCCCACATTTTTGAGGCCAAACAGCATCTTAATGTAGCAATAGGGGCCAAAAGGGGTGATGAAAGAGGTCACGAGCTGGTCGGACTGTTTCATCGTGATTTGATGGTAGCCGGAATACGCGTCAAGGAAGCTAAGGGTTTCGCACCCTGCGGTTGAGTCGACTATCTGATATATACGTGGCAAAGGAAATGGATCCTTTGGACACGCCTTGTTGAGACTGGTATAATCAACGCACATCCTCCATTTCCCATTCTTTTTTCGTACAAGAACAGGATTAGCTAGCCACTCGGGGTGGTACACTTTCTTCATGAATCCGGCCGCCAAAAGCTTCTGGAGCTCCTCGCCGATGGCCTTGCGCCTCTCCTCGTCGAAGCGTCGCAAGCCCTACTTCACCGGTTTGGAGCCGGCCTTGATGTTCAAGGAGTGCTCGGCGACTTCTCTCGGAATACCGGGCATGTCCGAGGGTTTCCACGTGAAAATATCGCTGTTCGCCTGGAGGAAGTCGACGAGCACGCTTTCCTATTTGGGAGATAGGGTAGCGCCTATCTGTACGGTATTGCCGTCGAAACTGCTGGGATCGAGGGGGACCTCCTTGACGCCTTCGGTGGCCTCGAAGGAGGTGTCGGACTGCTTGGAGTCGGGCGGGTCCTCGGTGTTGGGATACGAGGTAGGCTACGCTAGCGTAAATCAAAAATTTCTACCGCGTATAACCAGGAAGAACTGCCGTATAAGGATCACGGGATTACCACTCGACGCACTACTGGTGCGGAAGATGTAGATATGCGTCGGTGCAGTGAAGACGATCACGTAGTCGTACGTAGTTGATCAACGTAGTCGTACGTAGTCGATCACGTCCAGCAGCTCCTCAGCAGCTCGTCCACGTGCACAGCAAGATCGCCTCCGGTGCCGCGGCTCGTCGTCGGCTCGTCGTGGCTCGTCGGCGGCTCGTCGATGGCTCGTCCAAGTGCTGCAGGCGCAACACCTCCAAGGTATCCACACGTGCAGGGAGGAAGAGTCGCAAGCCGGACTGCTAGATCCGCGAGTTGCAATAGGCGAGGGCGTGGGAGGCGCGGCAAGTGTGTTCAGCCAAAAGGTGTAAAACCCTAGGGCGCCCCACCCCTCTATTTATAGGGGTTCCTGATGGGCCTCTGGATCCGAGGCCCATTAGTACTCCTAAACCTAATCCAACTCGGATCAAATCCGAATTGGGCTTCCAGCCCCTTAAGTGTGTGACCCTATGGGTTCGGATACGTATAGACATGGCCCGAGTACTCCTACTCGGCCCAATAGTCGGTAGCGGCCTCTAGCAAGACGTGCCAACTCCTATACGCATACGAAGATCATATCAGACGAACCATCACAACATAATATACATGCTATTCCCTTTGCCTCACGATATTTGGTCTAGCTTCAAGCCGACCGCTCTTTCTCGATCCTGTGATTCGGAATCCCTTTGTAGGTTAACTCTTAACCGTACGTAGCATGGCCATGCATTTTCTGATCCGATCACTCGAGGGGCCCAGAGATATCACTCTCAATCAGAGAGGGGCAAATCCCATCTTGATTGACCATGTCTCATAGCATGCTTCTTGACAAACCCGAAAGCTACCTTTATAACTACCCTGTTACGGCGTAGCGTTTGATAGCCCCTAAGTAGGTCAATCCACATCTAGAATACATGCGACAATCTCAGGTCTAAGGACAAAGCGTATATGTTGTTTAAAGAGAGAACTATTTCTCGTGTTGGGTCAGTCCTAACATATGTCTCCACATGTGTCCACATTATTAGTTCAACATCTCCATGTCCATGACTTGTGAAACATAGTCATCAACCAATACATGTGCTAGTATAATATTCATGTGTGTCCTCACATGAACTCCGACTAGGGACAACTTTAGAATAACCATACAAGTAAAGAGTTTCACATACAATTCACATAATTGCAAATCAATTCAAGTAGCCTTTAATGGATATTCAATGAACACAATATACAAATCATGGATACAAATGGAATATCATCATCTCTATGATTGCCTCTAGGGCATACCTCCAACAGTCTCCCACTTGCACTAGAGTCAATCTAGAAGGTACCTAATACCCATAGCTCTTACATGCGCATCATGCTTAGCCTGCGGGAGTGGTTTTGTCAACGGATCAGAAATGTTCAGATCCGTGTGTATTTTGCATATCTTGATCTCACCCCGGTTAACGAAGTCTCGAATGAGATGAAATCGCCGCATTACGTGTTTGTTCTTCTGGTGGTTCCTTGGCTCCTTTGCTTGCGCAATTGCCCCATTGTTATCACAGTAGAGATTCAATGGGCTGGACGCATTCGGGAACACACCAAGCTCAATGAGGAAATTCATTATCCAAACACCTTCCTTCGCGGCTTCGGAAGCCGCGATGTACTCGGCTTCTGTCGTAGAATCGGCCACCATCTCCTGCTTGGAACTCTTCCAACTAACAGCACCACCATTTAGCGTGAACACAAATCCTGATTGTGACTTTGAATCATCTCTGTCGGTTTGGAAACTAGCATCGGTGTAACCTGTTACAACGAGCTCCTCCTGACCTCCATAGACGAGGAACATATCTTTAGTCCTTCTCAAGTACTTAAGAATGTTTTTCACCGCTGTCCAGTGACTCTCACCTGGATCAGATTGGTGTCTGCTTGTCATACTTAGCGCATATGAAACATCTGGGCGAGTACTTATCATTGCATACATGATAGATCCAATAGCCGAGGCATATGGCACTCTACTCATGCGATCCCGCTCATCAGCAGTCGAAGGACACTGAGTCTTGCTGAGATGTATGCCATGTGACATAGGCAAGAACCCTTTCTTTGCCTCTTCCATGCTGAACCGCTTCAACACTTTGTCAATATAAGTATCTTGGCTCAAACCTATAAGCCTTCTCGATCTATCTCTATAGATCTTAATACCCAGAATATATACCGCTTCCCCTAAGTCCTTCATCGAAAAACTATTTTTTAGTGAAGTCTTTACGGACTCAAGCATAGGAATGTTATTTCCAATCAGTAATATGTCATCCACATATAAGATTAGAAATACTACAGAGCTCCCACTAACCTTCTTGTAAACACAAGACTCTTCTTCGTTTTTGGTGAAGTCAAACCCTTTGACCACTTCATCAAAACGAATGTTCCAACTCCTAGATGCTTGCTTCAATCCATAAATGGATCTCTGAAGCTTGCATACCTTTCCAGCATTTTTCGGATCGACAAAACCCTCGGGCTGTATCATATACACGTCCTCAGCTAGGTTTCCATTCAGGAAAGCTGTCTTGACATCCATCTGCCATATCTCATAATCGAAATATGCAGCTATAGCTAGAATAATCCGAATGGACTTAAGCATCACTACGGGCGAGAAGGTCTCGTCGTAGTCAACTCCTTGAACTTGTCGAAAACCTTTTGCGACAAGTCGTGCTTTATAGATGTGAACATTTCCATCCATGTCCTTTTTCTTCTTATAGATCCACTTGCACTCTATGGCTTTAACACCATCAGGCGGGTCAACCAAGTTCCAAACTTGATTGTCTCCCATGGACTCTATTTCGGATTGCATGGCACTCTGCCATTTTTCGGAGTCTGGGTCCATCATTGCTTCTGCATATGTCGCAGGCTCATCATTGTCCAACAATAATATTTCCCGCATTTCGCAGAGCCTTGCCGACCTTCGTGGTTGTGGCGGTGCTTCTCTTGCCATGGGTATCTCAACTTGTTCTGCTACGTTAGCATCACTCATTGATTCTTGCCCGATTGGCTCATCTTGAACTTCTTCAAGATGCACTGTCTTTCCACTCTTTTCTCCTTTGAGAAACTCTTTCTCTAGGAAAACCCCGTTCCGAGCGACAAACACTTTGCCTTCTGATCGGTTGTAGAAATAATATCCCAAAGTTTCCTTTGGATATCCCACGAAAATGCACTTATCCGACTTGGGTGTGATCTTGTCCGACTGAAGTCGCTTGACAAACACTTCACATCCCCAAATCTTCAGAAAAGACAAACTAGGAACCTTTCCAGTCCACATCTCATATGGTGTCTTAACTACGGATTTAGATGGTACCCTATTAAGTGTGAAAGCTGCTGTTTCTAGAGCGTATCCCCAAAATGACAATGGTAGGTCCGACTGGCTCATCATTGATCGAACCATGTCTAACAAAGTTCGATTACGTCGCTCGGACACACCGTTTCTCTGAGGTGTTCCAGGCGGCGTAAGTTGTGGAACAATTCCGCAACTCTTTAGATGATTGCTAAACTCGTGGCTCAAATACTCGCCTCCACGATCAGATCGTAAGGCCTTAATTTTCTTGCCACGCTGATTTTCAACTTCATTCTGAAATTCCTTGAACTTTTCAAAGGTCTCAGACTTGTGCCTCATCAAGTAGACATAGCCATATCTACTAAAATCATCAGTGAAAGTTATGAAGTATTGGAATCCTCCTCTTGTTGGAGGTATGCCCTAGAGGCAATCATAGAGATGATGATATTCCATTTGTATCCATGATTTGTATATTGTGTTCATTGAATATCCATTAAAGGCTACTTGAATTGATTTGCAATTATGTGAATTGTATGTGAAACTCTTTACTTGTATGGTTATTCTAAAGTTGTCCCTAGTCGGAGTTCATGTGAGGACACACATGAATATTAGACTAGCACATGTATTAGTTGATGACTATGTTTCACAAGTCATGGACATGGAGATGTTGAACTAATAATGTGGACACATGTGGAGACATGTGTTAGGACTGACCCAACTCGAGAAGTAGTTCTCTCTTTAAACAACATATACGCTTTGTCCTTAGACCTGAGATTGTCGCATGTATTCTAGATGTGGATCGACCTACTTAGGGGCTATCAAACGCTACGCCGTAACAGGGTAGTTATAAAGGTAGCTTTCGGGTTTGTCAAGAAGCATGCTATGAGACATGGTCAATCAAGATGGGATTTGCCCCTCTCTGATTGAGAGTGATATCTCTGGGCCCCTCGAGTGATCGGATCCGAAAATGCATGGCCATGCTACGTACGGTTAAGAGTTAACCTACAAAGGGATTCCGAATCACAGGATCGAGAAAGAGCGGTCAGCTTGAAGCTAGACCAAATATCGTGAGGCAAAGGGAATAGCATGTATATTATGTTGTGATGGTTCGTCTGATATGATCTTCGTATGCGTATAGGAGTTGGCACGTCTTGCTAGAGGCCGCTACCGACTATTGGGCCGAGTAGGAGTACTCGGGCCATGTCTATACGTATCCGAACCCATAGGGTCACACACTTAAGGGGCTGGAAGCCCAATTCGGATCTGATCCGAGTTGGATTAGGTTTAGGAGTGTTAATGGGCCTCGGATCCAGAGGCCCATCAGGAACCTCTATAAATAGAGGGGTGGGGGCGCCCTAGGGTTTACACCTTTTGGCTGAACACACTTGCCACGCCTCCCACGCCCTCGCCTGTTGCAACTCGCGGATCTAGCAATCCGGCTTGCGACGCTTCCTCCCTGCACGTGTGGATACCTTGGAGGTGTTGCGCCTGCAGCACTTGGACGAGCCATCGACGAGCCGCCGACGAGCCACGACGAGCCGACGACGAGCCGCGGCACCGGAGGCGATCTTGCTGTGCACGTGGACGAGCTGCTGAGGAGCCGCTGGACGTGATCGACTACGTACGACTACGTTGTTCGACTACGTACGACTACGTGATCGTCTTCACTGCACCGACGCATATCTACATCTTCCGCACCAGTAGTGCGTCGAGTGGTAATCCCGTGATCCTTATACGGCAGTTCTTCCTGGTTATACGCGGTAGAAATTTTGATTTGCGCTAGCGTAGCCTACCTCGTATCCCTACAGTGGTATCAGAGCCTTAGCTGTTTAGTTTTGGATTCGGGATGTGTGCATATGGAGATATGCGAGTTTTCTGTTTGATCTATGTCCTGGTTTCGTGCCCTTGCTGCAATGGTAGTGTAACGACATACTCCTACCGGTCGGTTTCCGCCATCGGAGTTAAGTGATACACGTAAATCCAGTTGCAGTGAGGGAAGATCAATATGATTGGTCGAATCGAGATCCAGGGTCATACGCCAGGCGCATTAGATGTGCAATGGTAGATGGGATCTACTGCCGGGGTCGGGATTTTGCCGTATGCGCATGCTTCGGTAAATCAGCCGTAACTTTTCGGTATGATCTCGGATCGGGGCGATTTCTATACGAAAATTGATCTACAGAAAAATTCGGCTTGGAAGATGGAGTTTCGGGCCTCCCAAGTTTGGAACGTTAGGACGCCTAACTCTCTTTTGCAGGATGTATCTTGTGATCAGTATGGCCCCCTTGTGTATGTGATGCATGTGTGTAACTAATTCGTGACCTGCGTGTCGCGCGTACGGCAACACGGCAGGAGCCATATGTGTTGTCACTTTATTGTATTTAATGGTCTGCGTACCAATCTGTGATGATCCAAGCAACTATGTAATCTTCATTACTAGATTCTTTACTAGCTATTAGGCGTAATAGCATGCTCTAGTTCTTGGAGGACTCATCACCAGGAGGATGGCGCACATGAAACATGGAGATGGAGATCACCATGGTGAACAGGTTCTATGGAGATGGAGATCACCATATGAAAACGGGCCATACTGTGTCACAAGCTGTGTGAATGCTATTCTGTTTATGTTTTACTTTCTGCATGCTGTGATGTTAGAAGTAGAACGATCCCTCGCAAATTTTAAGTTAGTATGCCCTCCCAACTAAAACTTGCACCGTCCCATGTCTTGTACAATTAGTGGTGGGTCTATGAAATTAGGGTGCCACTAGTTTTCCTTGACTAGATGGGTTTGTGTCGGACACTTACACGCATAAGGGTTGGTTTGCTTAACGAGGTCATCTTAACGGTTAAGGACCTTGGGGCATAAAGGTTGGGCGCCGAGACATAGAGATGTCACCCAACAACAGGAGTCATATGTGATATGATTAGCAAAAGTTGCTTACCGATCTACCTCGTTTGCTAGCGGTGATGCTAAAGCTCACTAGTGGACTTGTTAGTTGTGGATCCTGAATCACTAAGTTTCAATAGAGGGATATTGATTTTAGTGGGAGTAGATTCTGTTAAAATAGTTTAATGTAATTTGCTCTATCATGGATACGTTTGTCTTAGTGTATTTTGCATTACTTTTGTTGTAGATTAAATGGCACCTAGCAACACCACCACATCGTTTGCTTTGCGTTCGGTCCTTGAGAAGGACAAGTTGAATGGAACAAACTACTCGGATTGGATCCGCAACCTGAGAATTGTTCTCAGGGCTGAGAAAAAGGAAGATGTTCTAGACAACCCACTACCAGAAGAACCTGCTGAGGATGCACCCGCTGCTGCTAAGAATGCTTACAAGAAAGCATGTGATGCTAACCTTGAAGTAAGCTGCCTTATGCTTGCTTGCATGGAACCCGAGCTGCAAATGCAGTTCGAAACAAACCATGAGGCGCACGATATGATCGTGGCGCTTAGAGACATGTTCCAAACACAGGCCAGGACTGAAAGGTTCAATGTGTCTAAGGCCTTTGTTGAGAGCAAGCTAGCAGAAGGCGCAGCAGTAGGACCACACGTGATCAAGATGGTTGGTTACACTCAACGGTTGGAGAAGCTAGGCTTCCCACTAGGCCAAGAGTTGGCCACTGATTTCATTCTTTCCTCTCTTCCGCCTAGCTATGGGAACTTCATCTCGAACTACCATATGCATGGGACGGAGAAGGGATTGAATGAGCTGTGTGGTATGCTCAAGACAGCAGAGGCTGACATCAAGAAAAGCGCTAGTACCAGCCATGTGATGGCGATACAGAACAAGCCCAGCTTTAAAAAGAAGGGCAATTCTTGGAAGAAGAAGGGCAAGGCTGGAACGTCCAAGCCAAACCCACCGCCCAAGGTTAAAGCTGGACCTGGACCTGCTCCAGATAAAGAGTGCTTTTACTGTCATGAACTTGGTCACTGGAAGAGAAACTGCAAGCAGTACCTAGCTTCGTTGAAGAACGGCGGAAGTAAGAGTACTTCTACCTCAGGTACGCTTGTTGTTAATGTTATAGACAACATATTTCTCGCTGATACAGTTATTAATTCTTGGGTATTTGATACCGGATCGGTTGCTCATATTTGCAATTCGATGCAGGGAATGATAAGAAGTAGAAGCGTGGAAAGAGGAGAAGTTGATTTCCGCGTGGGCAATAATGCAAGAGTTGCTGCTTTGACCGTCGGGACGATGCAACTCCACCTCCCGTCAGGATTTATTATGGAGTTGAATAATTGTTATTTTGTTCCTAGTTTAAGTCGAAACATTTTGTCTCCTTCATGCTTGATGAAGGATGGTTATTCATTTGCGAGTGAAAACAATGGTTGTGTGATCTCTAAGAATAATATGTTTATGGCTTTTGCACCCATTGTGAATGGATTGTTTGTTTTAAATCTTGATGGTTCACCTGTCTGTAATGTAAGTGCTAAAAGGCCTCGGCCTAATGATTTGAGTCCTACCTACTTGTGGCATTGTCGTTTGGGTCATATAAGTGAAAAGCGCATGAAGAAGCTCCATTCTGATGGACTTCTAACTTCGTTTGATTTTGAATCATACGAGACATGTGAGGCTTGCTTGCTAGGCAAGATGACCAAGACGCCTTTCACAGGATTTCCTGAGAGAGCAGTAGACTTGTTGGAACTCGTACATAGTGATGTATGCGGACCAATGAGCACGACGGCTAGAGGAGGATTCCAATACTTCATAACTTTCACTGATGATTTTAGTAGATATGGCTATGTCTACTTGATGAGGCACAAGTCTGAAACCTTTGAAAAGTTCAAGGAATTTCAGAATGAAGTTGAAAATCAGCGTGGCAAGAAAATTAAGGCCTTACGATCTGATCGTGGAGGCGAGTATTTGAGCCACGAGTTTAGCAATCATCTAAAGAGTTGCGGAATTGTTCCACAACTTACGCCGCCTGGAACACCTCAGAGAAACGGTGTGTCCGAGCGACGTAATCGAACTTTGTTAGACATGGTTCGATCAATGATGAGCCAGTCGGACCTACCGTTGTCATTTTGGGGATACGCTCTAGAAACAGCAGCTTTCACACTAAATAGGGTACCATCTAAATCCGTAGCTAAGACACCATATGAGATATGGACTGGAAAGGTTCCCAGTTTGTCTTTTCTAAAGATTTGGGGATGTGAAGTGTTTGTCAAGCGACTTCAGTCGGACAAGATCACACCCAAGTCGGATAAGTGCATTTTCGTGGGATATCCAAAGGAAACTTTGGGATATTATTTCTACAACCGATCAGAAGGCAAAGTGTTTGTCGCTCGGAACGGGGTTTTCCTAGAGAAAGAGTTTCTCAAAGGAGAAAAGAGTGGAAAGACAGTGCATCTTGAAGAAGTTCAAGATGAGCCAATCGGGCAAGAATCAATGAGTGATGCTAACGTAGCAGAACAAGTTGAGATACCCATGGCAAGAGAAGCACCGCCACAACCACGAAGGTCGGCAAGGCTCCGCGAAATGCGAGAAATATTATTGTTGGACAATGATGAGCCTGCGACATATGCAGAAGCAATGATGGACCCAGACTCCGAAAAATGGCAGAGTGCCATGCAATCCGAAATAGAGTCCATGGGAGACAATCAAGTTTGGAACTTGGTTGACCCGCCTGATGGTGTTAAAGCCATAGAGTGCAAGTGGATCTATAAGAAGAAAAAGGACATGGATGGAAATGTTCACATCTATAAAGCACGACTTGTCGCAAAAGGTTTTCGACAAGTTCAAGGAGTTGACTACGACGAGACCTTCTCGCCCGTAGTGATGCTTAAGTCCATTCGGATTATTCTAGCTATAGCTGCATATTTCGATTATGAGATATGGCAGATGGATGTCAAGACAGCTTTCCTGAATGGAAACCTAGCTGAGGACGTGTATATGATACAGCCCGAGGGTTTTGTCGATCCGAAAAATGCTGGAAAGGTATGCAAGCTTCAGAGATCCATTTATGGATTGAAGCAAGCATCTAGGAGTTGGAACATTCGTTTTGATGAAGTGGTCAAAGGGTTTGACTTCACCAAGAACGAAGAAGAGTCTTGTGTTTACAAGAAGGTTAGTGGGAGCTCTGTAGTATTTCTAATCTTATATGTGGATGACATATTACTGATTGGAAATAACATTCCTATGCTTGAGTCCGTAAAGACTTCACTGAAAAATAGTTTTTCGATGAAGGACTTAGGGGAAGCGGCATATATTCTGGGCATTAAGATCTATAGAGATAGATCGAGAAGGCTTATAGGTTTGAGCCAAGATACTTATATTGACAAAGTGTTGAAGCGGTTCAGCATGGAAGAGGCAAAGAAAGGGTTCTTGCCTATGTCACATGGCATACATCTCAGCAAGACTCAGTGTCCTTCGACTGCTGATGAGCGGGATCGCATGAGTAGAGTACCATATGCCTCGGCTATTGGATCTATCATGTATGCAATGATAAGTACTCGCCCAGATGTTTCATATGCGCTAAGTATGACAAGCAGACACCAATCTGATCCAGGTGAGAGTCACTGGACAGCGGTGAAAAACATTCTTAAGTACTTGAGAAGGACTAAAGATATGTTCCTCGTCTATGGAGGTCAGGAGGAGCTCGTTGTAACAGGTTACACCGATGCTAGTTTCCAAACCGACAGAGATGATTCAAAGTCACAATCAGGATTTGTGTTCACACTGAATGGTGGTGCTGTTAGTTGGAAGAGTTCCAAGCAGGAGACGGTGGCCGATTCTACGACGGAAGCCGAGTACATCGCGGCTTCGGAAGCCGCGAAGGAAGGTGTTTGGATTAGGAATTTCCTCATTGAGCTTGGTGTGTTCCCGAATGCGTCCAGCCCATTGAATCTCTACTGTGATAACAATGGGGCAATTGCGCAAGCAAAGGAGCCAAGGAACCACCAGAAGAACAAACACGTAATGCGGCGATTTCATCTCATTCGAGACTTCATTAACCGGGGTGAGATCAAGATATGCAAAATACACACGGATCTGAACATTTCTGATCCGTTGACAAAACCACTCCCGCAGGCTAAGCATGATGCGCATGTAAGAGCTATGGGTATTAGGTACCTTCTAGATTGACTCTAGTGCAAGTGGGAGACTGTTGGAGGTATGCCCTAGAGGCAATCATAGAGATGATGATATTCCATTTGTATCCATGATTTGTATATTGTGTTCATTGAATATCCATTAAAGGCTACTTGAATTGATTTGCAATTATGTGAATTGTATGTGAAACTCTTTACTTGTATGGTTATTCTAAAGTTGTCCCTAGTCGGAGTTCATGTGAGGACACACATGAATATTAGACTAGCACATGTATTAGTTGATGACTATGTTTCACAAGTCATGGACATGGAGATGTTGAACTAATAATGTGGACACATGTGGAGACATGTGTTAGGACTGACCCAACTCGAGAAGTAGTTCTCTCTTTAAACAACATATACGCTTTGTCCTTAGACCTGAGATTGTCGCATGTATTCTAGATGTGGATCGACCTACTTAGGGGCTATCAAACGCTACGCCGTAACAGGGTAGTTATAAAGGTAGCTTTCGGGTTTGTCAAGAAGCATGCTATGAGACATGGTCAATCAAGATGGGATTTGCCCCTCTCTGATTGAGAGTGATATCTCTGGGCCCCTCGAGTGATCGGATCCGAAAATGCATGGCCATGCTACGTACGGTTAAGAGTTAACCTACAAAGGGATTCCGAATCACAGGATCGAGAAAGAGCGGTCAGCTTGAAGCTAGACCAAATATCGTGAGGCAAAGGGAATAGCATGTATATTATGTTGTGATGGTTCGTCTGATATGATCTTCGTATGCGTATAGGAGTTGGCACGTCTTGCTAGAGGCCGCTACCGACTATTGGGCCGAGTAGGAGTACTCGGGCCATGTCTATACGTATCCGAACCCATAGGGTCACACACTTAAGGGGCTGGAAGCCCAATTCGGATCTGATCCGAGTTGGATTAGGTTTAGGAGTGCTAATGGGCCTCGGATCCAGAGGCCCATCAGGAACCTCTATAAATAGAGGGGTGGGGGCGCCCTAGGGTTTACACCTTTTGGCTGAACACACTTGCCACGCCTCCCACGCCCTCGCCTGTTGCAACTCGCGGATCTAGCAATCCGGCTTGCGACGCTTCCTCCCTGCACGTGTGGATACCTTGGAGGTGTTGCGCCTGCAGCACTTGGACGAGCCATCGACGAGCCGCCGACGAGCCACGACGAGCCGACGACGAGCCGCGGCACCGGAGGCGATCTTGCTGTGCACGTGGACGAGCTGCTGAGGAGCCGCTGGACGTGATCGACTACGTACGACTACGTTGTTCGACTACGTACGACTACGTGATCGTCTTCACTGCACCGACGCATATCTACATCTTCCGCACCAGTAGTGCGTCGAGTGGTAATCCCGTGATCCTTATACGGCAGTTCTTCCTGGTTATACGCGGTAGAAATTTTGATTTGCGCTAGCGTAGCCTACCTCGTATCCCAACACCTCTAGCCGTCGTGCTCATTGGTCCGCATACATCACTATGTACGAGTTCCAACAAGTCTACTGCTCTCTCAGGAAATCCTGTGAAAGGCGTCTTGGTCATCTTGCCTAGCAAGCAAGCCTCACATGTCTCGTATGATTCAAAATCAAACGAAGTTAGAAGTCCATCAGAATGGAGCTTCTTCATGCGCTTATCACTTATATGACCCAAACGACAATGCCACAAGTAGGTAGGACTCAAATCATTAGGCCGAGGCCTTTTAGCACTTACATTACAGACAGGTGAACCATCAAGATTTAAAACAAATAATCCATTCACAATGGGTGCAAAATCCATAAACATATTATTCTTAGAGATCACACAACCATTGTTTTCACTCGCAAATGAATAACCATCCTTCATCAAACATGAAGGAGATAAAATGTTTCGACTTAAACTAGGAACAAAATAACAATTATTAAACTCCATAATAAATCCTGACGGGAGGTGGAGTTGCATCGTCCCGACGGTCAAAGCAGCAACTCTTGCATTATTGCCCACGCGGAAATCAACTTCTCCTCTTTCCACGCTTCTACTTCTTATCATTCCCTGCATCGAATTGCAAATATGAGCAACCGATCCGGTATCAAATACCCAAGAATTAATAACTGTATCAGTGAGAAATATGTTGTCTATAACATAAACAACAAGCGTACCTGAGGTAGAAGTACTCTTACTTCCGCCGTTCTTCAAGGAAGCTAGGTACTGCTTGCAGTTTCTCTTCCAGTGACCAAGTTCATGACAGTAAAAGCACTCTTTATCTGGAGCAGGTCCAGCTTTAGCCTTGGGCGGTGGGTTTGGCTTGGACGTTCCAGCCTTGCCCTTCTTCTTCCAAGAATTGCCCTTCTTCTTAAAGCTGGGCTTGTTCTGTATCGCCATCACATGGCTGGTACTAGCGCTTTTCTTGATGTCAGCCTCTGCTGTTTTAAGCATGCCACACAGCTCATTCAGACCCTTCTCCGTCCCATGCATATGGTAGTTCGAGATGAAGTTCCCATAGCTAGCCGGAAGAGATGAAAGAATGAAATCAGTGGCCAACTCTTGGCCCAGTGGGAAGCCTAGCTTCTCCAACCGTTGAGTGTAACCAACCATCTTGATTACGTGTGGTCCTACCGCTGCGCCTTCTGCTAGCTTGCTCTCAACAAAGGCCTTTAGACACATTGAACCTTTCAGTCCTGGCCTGTGTTTGGAACATGTCTCTAAGCGCCACAATCATATCGTGCGCCTCATGGTTTGTTTCGAACTGCATCTGCAGCTCGAGTTCCATGCAAGCAAGCATAAGGCAGCTTACTTCGAGGTTAGCATCACATGCTTTCTTGTAAGCATTCTTAGCAGCAGCGGGTGCATCCTCAGCAGGTTCTTCTGGTAGTGGGTTGTCTAGAACATCTTCCTTTTTCTCAGCCCTGAGAACAATTCTTAGGTTGCGGATCCAATCCGAGTAGTTTGTTCCATTCAACTTGTCCTTCTCAAGGACCGAACGCAAAGCAAACGATGTGGTGGTGTTGCTAGGTGCCATTTAATCTACAACAAAAGTAATGCAAAATACACTAAGACAAACGTATCCATGATAGAGCAAATTACATTAAACTATTTTAACAGAATCTACTCCCACTAAAATCAATATCCCTCTATTGAAACTTAGTGATTCAGGATCCACAACTAACAAGTCTACTAGTGAGCTTTAGCATCACCGCTAGCAAACGAGGTAGATCGGTAAGCAACTTTTGCTAATCATATCACATATGACTCCTGTTGTTGGGTGACATCTCTATGTCTCGGCGCCCAACCTTTATGCCCCAAGGTCCTTAACCGTTAAGATGACCTTGTTAAGCTAACCAACCCTTATGCGTGTAAGTGTCCGACACAAACCCGTCTAGTCAAGGAAAACTAGTGGCACCCTAATTTCATAGACCCACCACTAATTGTACAAGACATGGGACGGTGCAAGTTTTAGTTGGGAGGGCATACTAACTTAAACTTTGCGAGGGATCGTTCTACTTCTAACATCATAGCATGCAGAAAGTAAAACATAAACAGAATAGCATTCACACAATTGTGACACAGTATGGCCCGTTTTCATATGGTGATCTCCATCTCCATAGAACCTGTTCACCATGGTGATCTCCATCTCCATGTTCCATGTTCCATGTGCGCCATTCTCCTGGTGATGAGTCCTCCAAGAACTAGAGCATGCTATTACGCCTAATAGCTAGTAAAGCATCTAGTAATGAAGATTACATAGTTGCTTGGATCATCACAGATTGGTACGCAGACCATTAAATACAATAAAGTGACAACACATATGGCTCCTGCCGTGTTGCCGTACGCGCGACACGCAGGTCACGAATGAGTTACACACATGCATCACATACACAAGGGGGCCATACTGATCACAAGATACATACATACATCCTGCAAAATAGAGTTAGGCGTCCTAACGTTCCAAACTTCGGAGGCCCGAAACTCCATCTTCCAAGCCGAATTTGGCAAATCTAATTTCGCCGAAAACGGCAAAGCCGTTGAATTTCATGTGTAACTTTTTCTGTAGATCAATTTTCGTATAGAAATCGCCCCGATCCGAGATCGTACCGAAACGTTACGGCTGATTTACCGAAGCATGCGCATACGGCAAAATCCCGACCCCGGCAGTAGATCACATCTACTATTGCACATCTAAGCGCCTGGCGTATGACCCTGGATCTCGATTTGACCAATCATATTGATCTTCCCTCACTGCAACTGGATTTACGTGTATCACTTAACTCCGATGGCGGAAACCGACCGGTAGGAGTATGTCGTTACACTACCATTGTAGCAAGGGCACGAAATCAGGACATAGATCAAACAGAGAACTCGCATATCTCCATATGCACACATCCCGAATCCAAAACTAAGCAGCTACGGCTCTGATACCACTGTTGGGATACGAGGTAGGCTACGCTAGCGTAAATCAAAAATTTCTACCGCGTATAACCAGGAAGAACTGCCGTATAAGGATCACGGGATTACCACTCGACGCACTACTGGTGCGGAAGATGTAGATATGCGTCGGTGCAGTGAAGACGATCATGTAGTCGTACGTAGTCGATCAACGTAGTCGTACGTAGTCGATCACGTCCAGCAGCTCCTCAGCAGCTCGTCCACGTGCACAGCAAGATCGCCTCCGGTGCCGCGGCTCGTCGTCGGCTCATCGTGGCTCGTCGGCGGCTCGTCGATGGCTCGTCCAAGTGCTGCAGGCGCAACACCTCCAAGGTATCCACACGTGCAGGGAGGAAGCGTCGCAAGCCGGACTGCTAGATCCGCGAGTTGCAACAGGCGAGGGCGTGGGAGGCGCGGCAAGTGTGTTCAGCCAAAAGGTGTAAAACCCTAGGGCGCCCCACCCCTCTATTTATAGGGGTTCCTGATGGGCCTCTGGAACCGAGGCCCATTAG
Source organism: Setaria viridis (assembly GCF_005286985.2). Classification (NCBI taxonomy): domain Eukaryota; kingdom Viridiplantae; phylum Streptophyta; class Magnoliopsida; order Poales; family Poaceae; genus Setaria; species Setaria viridis. The sequence goes on along the minus strand of NC_048263.2, from coordinate 19,913,593 downwards.
TACTCCTAAACCTAATCCAACTCGGATCAAATCCGAATTGGGCTTCCAGCCCCTTAAGTGTGTGACCCTATGGGTTCGGATACGTATAGACATGGCCCGAGTACTCCTACTCGGTCCAATAGTCGGTAGCGGCCTCTAGCAAGACGTGCCAACTCCTATACGCATACGAAGATCATATCAGACGAACCATCACAACATAATATACATGCTATTCCCTTTGCCTCACGATATTTGGTCTAGCTTCAAGCCGACCGCTCTTTCTCGATCCTATGATTCGGAATCCCTTTGTAGGTTAACTCTTAACTGTACGTAGCATGGCCATGCATTTTCTGATCCGATCACTCGAGGGGCCCAGAGATATCACTCTCAATCAGAGAGGGGCAAATCCCATCTTGATTGACCATGTCTCATAGCATGCTTCTTGACAAACCCGAAAGCTACCTTTATAACTACCCTGTTACGGCGTAGCGTTTGATAGCCCCTAAGTAGGTCAATCCACATCTAGAATACATGCGACAATCTCAGGTCTAAGGACAAAGCGTATATGTTGTTTAAAGAGAGAACTACTTCTCATGTTGGGTCAGTCCTAACACATGTCTCCACATGTGTCCACATTATTAGTTCAACATCTCCATGTCCATGACTTCTGAAACATAGTCATCAACCAATACATGTGCTAGTCTAATATTCATGTGTGTCCTCACATGAACTCCGACTAGGGACAACTTTAGAATAACCATACAAGTAAAGAGTTTCACATACAATTCACATAATTGCAAATCAATTCAAGTAGCCTTTAATGGATATTCAATGAACACAATATACAAATCATGGATACAAATGGAATATCATCATCTCTATGATTGCCTCTAGGGCATACCTTCAACACTCGGTGCTCTTCGCGAGCTGGATCGCGGGATCCTCCACGCAGGTGATGGCTGCGACGTACTCGCAGCACTCTACATCGCACTCATACACCTTTTAGAAAGATGTGCCGACGATGATGACCCCGTTGGGCCCCGGCAGCTTGAGCTTGAGGTAGGTGTAGTTGGGGATGGCCACGAACTTGGCGTAGCACGGCCGCCCCAAGATGGCATGGTAGGTTCCACGGAAACCCACCACCTCGAAGGTGAGGATCTCCTTCCCCAAGTGACGGGCAGGTCAATCTGCCCTAGAGGCATCGCCCGTTTCCCCGGCACGATGCCGTGGAATGGCACCTTGCTGGGGCGGAGGCGGGAGCGGTCGATCCCCATGGCGTCGAGAGTCTCGGCGTAGAGGATGTTGAGGCCGCTGCCTCCGTCCATGAGCACCTTGGTGAGGCGCGTTGTGCCGACGATGGGGTCGACAACGAGCGGGTAGCATCCTGGCTTCAGGATGTGCCCCGGGTGGTCGGACCGGTCAAAGGTGATGGCGGGTCCCGGCCAGTCGAGGAAGGCTGGTGTAGCGGGCTCGGCCGCGTAGACCTCGCGGCGCTCCAGCTTCTGGCGGTGCTTAGAGTCGTAAGCCGCCGGCCCGCCGAAGATCGTGAAGCAGCCGTCCACCTTGGGAAAGACGTCTTCCTTCTCCTCGCCGTCCTTCTTCTCCTCTTCGGGCTTCCGTCTCTGGTCACCCTTCACTAGGTTGCCTACAAAATACCTCTTCATGAGGTTGCAGTCTTTGTAGGCGTGCTTAGTAGGGAACTCGTGGTTCGGGCATGGTCCCTTGAGCAGCTTGTCGAAGAAGCTGGGGGTGCCCTCAGGGGGCAGCTATCCCCGCTTGCGCTCAGCAACGGCTACGAGGGGGGCCTCGCGCCGCTGCTTTTCCTTCTTCTTTTGCTAGCGGTTGGAGGTGCCTTCGTCGGCGTTCTCCTCCCGCTTCACCTTGCCTTTGGAACGATCAAAGATCGCCTTGATGGCCTCTTCGCCCGAGGCGAAGCTGGTGGCGATGTTAAGGAGCTCCTCCATGGTTCGTGAGCCCCTGCGTCCCAGCTCGTGGACCAAGGGCCGGCAGGAAGTTCCTGCCAGGAAAGCTCCGATGATGTCGGCGTCCGCGATGTTGGAGAGCTCGGTGCGCTTCCTGGAGAAATGCCGGATGTAGTCCCGGAGGGACTCGTCTAACCCCTGGCGGCAGCTCCGGAGGTCCCAGGAATTGCCAGGGCGCATGTACGTGCCCTGGAAGTTCCCCACGAAGATCTCCTTCAGGTCGTTCCAGCTGCGGATCCGACCCGAAGGGATGTGTTCCAGCCAGGCTCGTGCCGAGTCAGCCAGAAAGAGCGGGAGATTGCGGATGATGAACAGGTCATCATCCGCCCCACCGGCCTGACATGCACGCCGGTAGTCGCTGAGCCACAGCCCGGGGTTCGTCTCCCCGGAGTACTTGGACACATTCGTAGGCTGCCTGAAGCGCCAGGAATGGCGCGTTCAGGATGCGTGCAGAGAAGGCCCTGGGCCCCGCTGGGTCGGGGCTCGGGCTGCAATCTTCTTCGCTGTCGTAGCGGCCACCATGGTGGACATGTAGCCACGGTCTACTCTATCTTCTCTGTCCACGCGGGAGCGCCTCCGCGCGTCCAGAGTGTCGCGGGCGTCGCGGACGGGGCTGACGCGCCGGTGAACGGACTGAGCCCCGCCTCCTGCAGGCAGCGGTGTCCGTCGAGCGGGTGTGGCCTGGTTTGCCCTGGGGGGAGGCTGGTGGACAGACTCCCCCTGCCTCTCGGGAGGTGCGGTGGGTGCTGCCCTGCTGGCGTTGTGCCCGCGTCGCCGGGATGCGGAGCTCTTCGCTTGCTGGACGGTAGCACACTCGAGCAGGTTGTGCACCTCCTGGTGCGCCTGACGCTCCTCGGGCGTCGCCGGCTCGGGGAGTCATCGGAGCAGGGCCGCCGCTGCGGCGATATTCTGGCTGGCGCGGGCGAAGAGCTGAGGGAGATCTTCATCCACGCAAATACGTTGCTGGATGTCGCGCGCCCGTTGTCGTGCCCCACCTTCGTTGCAGGGGTGCTCGACCTCCTGGTGGGGCGCCGCACGCGCCTCTAATTGTCATGGCTGCACCGGGGCCCTGGCAAGGGCCCCAGTCGTAGCTGCGTCGCACGGTGGGGGAGTGTGCTGCCTCCCTTCGGCGCTGTCATCGTTGGATCCCTCGGAGTGCGCGTTGGCCATGAAGCACTCATGCGAGGGGTGGTGGCTCCCGTTGTTGGAGACGGCGTCGGAGGTTGTCCTCGCCATGCCCACGAGCTCGTTGCTCACGGGCGGCACGGTCATGGACCATGCTAGAAGGCGACCGTGGGCCCCCGCAGCATTGCGCAGCCCGAAGGGCCACTCCTCCAAAGGAGGCCCCGTGGCGCGCACCCGGCCGCTTGTCACTATCCCGGCGGTGGAGCCAGAGATGACGGGGCGAGCGGGCAAGAAAAGGAGAGGGATCAGCTCGATCCCCTACCCTGTGGCGAGGAAGTCCAAGCTCCCGAAGCGGATGAGGGAGCCCGGAGTGAAGCTGGCATCGCGGCTGGCCATCTGAAGCCGGTGATGTATGCGCAAAGGTCCCCTACCTGGCGCGCCAACTATCATTTTCAAGATTAGCGGATCGAGACTAAGGCTAGTAAATTTCTTTTATGCGCATAAGGCTTCGGATGGTGGCGTGAGAAGACATAGGGTTAGACTAGTTCGGGCAAGGGAAGCCCTACATCCAGTATGAGGAGCTGCTCGTGTTACTCATGCAAGGTTTGTAGTAGGGGTTACAAACGGGCGAGAGAGGGAGCTAGACCCAAGTCTCTTGGGTGTGCACTGATGCTCGTGAGGTGAGTGTATGTGTTCTGTTGGCTTGAGAGTCCCCTGTCTCGAGGCTCCTGGTTCTCCTTTTATAGCGCAAGGAGGGTTCATGGTTACAGGTGAGATCGGGTGTCTTGGAGAAGTAAAAGAGATAAGGTAAGTAAAGTAAAGTACAAGGAGAAGGACCAAGTCCCCGGGTCGCCGCGTCCCACTCCGGCCTTCGGCTCCTGTCAGCGCAGCCACCGGAGGAGGGCGGTTGCCGCCTGGTCCTGTCGCCGGTCCTCTGGGCGACCGTCGCCACCGGGCATGATGATGGTGTCCAGTCGTGGCAACTGTGCATGTTGGGAGAGACGGCTGACTCCTGTTGTCCTGCTTACGTCCCGTGGAACACGGACGTCGCATCCCTGTTGCCGAATACGCTGGGCGCGAGAACGGGCAGTGCTTCCTCCTGTGCCGGGTGGTGTATGCTATGAGTGCCCTATGGCGAATCTAGGGGAGCCACGGCCACTGTAGCTTGTGTGGTTGTGGCTACAGTGTTCCGCCCGGGTACTTGTGGTGGGTCACGTGGAGGGGCGCGGGCGCCTTTCTGCGTGCTAGAGCCGCGGTGCATTTATGACAAGATCGGTGAGGGGCCCACGAGATCCGCGCCCTCGTCTGCCGGCCTACGCCCGAGGCGGACCTTTGTCTTGTGGGCCCGGACGAGTCCGACCCCCTACGCCGTGGGTCGGGCGAGGCGGAGTTTCGCCATTGAGGGGTCGGGAGTGTCCGACCCCGGAGCTCTGGGTCGGGCGAGACGGAGCGGGATGTTCCCTGCCCCTACTGGGTCAGCGGTAATCATTATTACCACAGGTGGGCCTGGACCTTCATGATTGTTGTTTTAAGGGGCATTAGGAGGTCGTTAATATTTCCCCAACAACTAGTAATATGAAAAGGCAACATGGGAAATGAAGCTGAAACCAGATCCCTAAAACAGGTATTCTCATAATAGAATTGCTTGGCACCAAAGGTGAGCCCATATTGCCTGAGGGGATAACTGCTAGGTTTTGGAACATATGTGGAGCTTTTGTTAGGGATAAATTGCAGACTTGGATCACGACTAGTAATTGGAAGGATGTGCCTACCACTACAAAGGATGTATTGTGGGCCACATTAGAAGAAAAGTTCACTTTTCCTGAAGGTCAAGAAAAATTCACAAGAAGCTTTGTAGAGGGCCTCCTTGGGAGATGTTTCAGGAATTGGAGGTCTACTCTTAATAAAGAATATGTACAGAAAGGAAAAAATGCTATGGAAGACTTCGGTAGGATTTCTCAAGAAATGTGGGTAGAGTTCATACAACAAAAGAACACACCGAAAGCAACAGCTTTGAGTGAAGAAAATACCAAGAAGGCTATGAAAGCTGCCCAGAACCTCCATCACTTGGGTGCGGGAGGGTTCGCAGCCAAGATCGCTAAATGGAGGAGAGCGGAAGAAGAACGGAGGATAGCTGGTTGTGTACTGGCTGACTCACATTTTGCGAAAAAGCTTACTATCAGTGGAACCTTGGTTTTGTTAGTTTATTACAGTTTGGTTTTTTTTCCTAACCAGCCTAGATGAATAAAATGTATTGAGCAATCAAGTGGAGCTAAGTCATACAACATATTAATTCTAGGAAAAACATTATATTCAACTAGATTACACTACGATTCTTAACGATGATCAAGTGCATTCATGTCTGAGAATTGCGACGATCCGGACCGATTTACAACCTGCAGGAGATACTCGACGACCAGCCATGCACAACTATACGGGCTGCACACAACAGCCTTTCGATTAGCTGTACCCAAAGATTGGGAATATGACTACCCGAACCCACGCATCCCCACATGAGACCCCACGTCTGGCCTGATCTCCATGTCAGTTTCAGGATACACCCCTGCCTTTCTACTGCATGCCAAGCACAGGTGCAAAATATTCCCGGTCAGAGAGTCAACTAACCTACCGGGCTTTACTAATTAGTTGAACAGGTGGAAAAGATGTCCTCTAAACAAGGTAGGGTCGTGCACAAGACTGGTTTGTAATCAACTCCTAGACTTAATGCAATCATAAAGAAATAACCAATAGATGGACTCATGAATAATAATTTCTGAAATTAGATAGGTTTAGATGCTCCGAGGCTTGCCTTGATCGACAAAAAGGTTAGCGTTTCACAAGGGATCAACTCAACGACCTCCTCAAACTTCAAAGGTTCTTTAGAGAATTCCAAGAATTCTGCTTCTGGAGCTTCAGTATCTATGATTGAGTCCATGCAAGAGTTAGAGATGCAAACTTTTTAAACACAAGACTATACAACTTTCCTTCATGATAAAGTTGCAAGACAACAATGACTGTACAACTTATCTTCATGATAAAGTTGCAAGCCAACAAAACTCTACCCATATAGATTAACCCACAATTTTAGTTTACTTTAACTAACCTAACTTAAGCCTTTTCTTGTAATTAGAAAAGCATTATAAATATTTTTTTAATCTCAAAACTTAATTCCTATGGATGTGAATAAGAGAGTATTATTCAATATTTTATGCATTTAAGAAAGGTTAAGTATTTACTTAAATACCTTAAATAAAGGTACTAAATAAATACCTTATTTTTCTTATCTTTTCCTAGGGTTTAAGAATTTTAATCCATAAAGGAAAATAAAACAAACCTAACAAATTGGTTTCACAAATTTTTTACAGTTCTACAATTTCTAGTGAATTAAATGGTGAAACGGGCATTTAAATCTATTTCTAAAAACCAGAAATCCTATACTTATCCAAATCCCCCTGAAAAACCTTTCTCACTCACCCCCGCCCTACCCTTTTGTCACTGCCATGCGGGCTCAGGTCAGCACATAGTACCCCCAGGTTTGACCGTGGGTACCGACGTGGGTAGGCACCCTATCTTGCCGGCGGTGAGGTTTCTTGTGATGGGACTTGGCTAGCTCGACTCGCCTCGACGATGCGCACACACTGGTGGTGGTGTTAGGGTGGCTCGACCTGCGATGGTTACGAATGGCGACAAATAGTAGGTGGAGCGGCGGCGCTAGGGTTCCCGGCGGCGGGCGGCTTAACGGCGGCGACTCTACAGCAACAAGCTCACTCAGAAGCTTTGCCTCGACCAACAACGCACGACGCACGCCTAAACCTAGGCTCCCCATGGCCGGAGCTAGAGGTTCACCAACTGCAGCCATGGCAGCGGCGGACACGTGACGGTGACGGTGTTCCGGCCACACTGGCCATGCCCCAAGCCAACAAACGGGTCCTACACTATCTACGGCTCACGCGTGACCCACCAGTGCCTTCAGATGACGACCTTAGCCCCTGCAACCAAAACTTCCGCGGTGGCGGGTTGCCTACCGAAACAGACTAGTGGCCAGGCGCAAAGAAGACGACGGTGGAGCGGTGCTGCGGTAAAGAACGTGGAGCGGCTGCTAGCGGTGGAGGTGCAGGGTGCTCAGGCGAAGCTTTGGGTGGAGGGAAAGGGTCGGTGGTCAATGGACGGCGGAGATGAGCTCGTCGGCGTGGAATCACGAAACGGAGATGCGTGGGGTGTGGATGGGATGGTGGTGGAGCCATGCACGAGAGGAATCGAGGAGAGATGTGGCGGAGCTGCGGAATCGGCCAGCGATGGCTCTGCTGCGCTCTGCTCTTGGCCGGGGAAAAGAAAGAAGAAAGGGCAGAGATTAACGAGCTGGAGCCGTACATATATGAAGTTTTTACCACGCACATGGCCACCACCTCCTCCTCGCTTGTGTGCTTACGTGGGCGCGGACGTGGCACGGCAACGTCGTGCTGGCCGGCAAGCAGAAGTGCCACGGTGCTGCATGCCGCCTCCTCCTCTGTTTCTCTTTTCCTCCTTTTCTCCTTCCCAACCAAAAAATTCAGCTCAAGAATTCGTCCAAATTTCAAACCAAACTCTCCAATTTCTTTTAGGCAAACTTGTAGGGAATCGCACATACTCTGTTTGATAGATTTGCTCCAAGTTGAAAAAGTCTCTCTAAGACCCTTAAATTTGGGCTTCAATGTTCAGGCAAAACTGAAGCTGTTAAATAAATCGAATGATTCAGTTTCATCAGTTATTCCGAAATGACCATTTACTGTTCTTTGGGCTCAATTTCAAATGCTCAAACTTATTCCATTTTGTTCAACCCCCACCTATCTTTGTTCAGCAGCTAATCAGGATCCCATTTTGCACATAATATCATATATCTTTCACACTAAATTTCTCAGGAATTCGCACCAGAAACTGCTCAACAACACTGTTTTTCTGGGACTTAAACAAAATTCCTGTGACAGCATACAGTTTCAATCGTTGGGCCCTTAGAAAAATTTCAATTCCTGCTTATCCTTGTCCAACGACACCTTTCATACGTTACTTGATCCTCATAGCCCATTTGAGCTCAAAAACCCTTCAAGGTGTATATGGAAAGGTTTTCAGAAACAAATTTCAAACTTACTTACTGTCAGAAATTTTCAAACTTAGGAATATTTCAGCTGCTATGCTGAAATCTGCTCAACTTCCCATCTTTCAGCTTCATTTAAAATTCAAATCCTTCAGTTTCTTTGGCCAAAAATATATCCCAACGACTCTCCATAGGCCATACCTCATTCTTGTTCCATAATATCTACCCACTTAAATAAAAGATCCTTCATAAACTAATTTCAAAATGGGGTACTCATTGCCGTTTTCAGAATTGCCTATTTTCATATTTTGAATAATACTCAATTTCTTCTCACTTTGATTTTGCATTCGAAGTACCTTTGGCTTGAATTTAACTCCAAACTTCTTTCCTTTAGATTTGGAGTACATTTTAGGATTGATTTCTCATTTTTGCCTATTTTTACCAAATTTAAATCTCAAACTTGAGATTTGACCAAATTTAGCTCAAAATTGACCTTAGCCCAAATTACTTTCTTTTTAAGCCAAGCTTCACCATTAACTCCTTATTACCATTCTTAAATCATTTATTAACACTGGGTGTTACAGCCTCTCCCTCTTAAAAGAATCTTGCCCCGAGATTCCAGATGTTAACCCCCCTGCTGGAGAGTGGAGAGGAAAATGCGTCATACAAACTTCCTTCCATAATCTTCATAAAAGGAATTGGAGTGGTTGTTTATCGATGAGTGTCCACCTGATTTCAACAGTCTCAAGCAACTCAGAGTACTTGGATTCCAAATTTTCTGCTTGTTCCCAAGTAGCCTTATCTTGGGTTTTGCTCTTCTATTGTACCTTGTATAACTTGTTACTTTTGATCTAGATTCTTATGAAATCCTTCTTCTTAAGTTAATTATGGTTCCAGCTCAAGTTCTAGATCTTCTAGAATCTTCGTTTCATATGGACAAATCTACTTCAGAACTAGCTTTTCCTTAACTCCATGTGACATTTTTGCCTTAATTGAGCTATCTCCAAGTACTTACAAACCTATGATTCTTTACTTGTACTTTCCATAACCAATCTGATTCCAAGTTTACTCTTTTACCTACTTTTGACCAAAATGGTACTCATTGCTCCATGCAAAAATGTTCTAGAATCTGGGAACAACTGAGATCCTTGTTGTATCCCCCATAGGGATACGATTCGTAACATGTAGAACTCCACAGGAACCAAATGTGTAAGACGGTCCCCTCTAACCCAATTGGAATCATATCCTTTGGTGGTAGTAGACAATCCTACTATTAAACCCCCAGACATGTCTTTTCATTTCCACGTGGGAATTACCAAAGTTTCCAACAAACCAGTGGACTCCTAACCCATTGCCTTGACTTCTGAACATGTATCACCTTCGACCACATACTTGACTATCTCTCTTTTCCTTCTAACCCCACCAAAATCTCTGTTTTCAATTTTGATACACCTTATTGCTCCAATTGTGTATAGAAAATCTGGATAATTATGCTTTTTCCATGAAAACTCGACCTTCTAGAATTTCCTTAACATTCATGTAATGCTCACGTCCCTTCCTTGATGTTAAGGAACTTTTTCCTGATAGACTTTTGACCCGATCCTTGGCTCAAAGTTTGAGCCTTCTCATTCACATTTAACCCTCACTTTGGGAAATAGAAATCTCTAGCACAACCAGTCCTCCCATAGTTATAACACGGCTGCAGATTTGCAAAAGTAGCGGTGTTTTAATTTCCAGGTACTTATGGGTTTGTTGAACAAGGAGCATTATCTGGGTTCCGGATAACCCATGGTTGATATGATGGCTGTTGTTGGGGCCTATAAGTCGGTCTAGGAGGTTCTCAGTAAGCAACCTTCAGCTTCCGAGGAACACTTTCAGATGCCTCGAAATAAATGTCCTTCCTCTTCAAGGACTCCTCCCTTTCAAGGGACTTGTCTAAAGCTCTCATCTTCTCTTGGGATTACCATGTTCACAACAGAGCTGTAATCCACAAAAGTACTTTGGAACAATCCCTTTTCTCAAACTCAGTGCTCACATACTTAGGAGCATATTGGGCCAGATGATCAAATTCATTTATATACTCTCGGACACTCTTGCACCTCTACCAAAGTCCAAAAGTTGCTCCAGTGGCACTCTCATAATCCCCATTAACACGAACTGGGCACAAATAATTGCCTTGAAATCATCCCAAGCTATCTCTTTTTCAATGGATTGCCTAGCCAACTCACTGATTTCCCCCATATGCCTGCGAGACCTTAGAGTTTAAGTCCCGCAAACTCGGTCTTCTAAGTTTCCGTGCAATGAAGAATCACATGGAAACTCCCGCTCCAAGGTTTGATACTATTTATTTATCCAAGTTGAGATGTGCCTTAGTCTATTTGTGACGAGTGATTGACTAGATGATTTAAGACTTTACCGGTTGAGTGCATATTTCATATGTGCATGATTATACTAACGGTTAACTGGATGTGTTGTGTTGTGTGCGTTGTGTTGTGGTGTTCGTGTAAACCATATGTTGTGTGTTGTCTCTCTTGGCTTGTGATATGCAGGTGTAGGATGTGACATGGCGGTTGACGGCATGAGGTGAAATTCAAATGCAAAAGGTTAATGCCTATGTACTAGGGCTTTCAAGGGTGGACACGATAGGCTTGGACTGAGGGACCTAAAGAGTCCAAATGGAGTCATGGGCAATCCACATGGTGCATGGAAGAGCAAGAGTACACAGACGGTGATGGAGACGGCATCGGTCAAGTCAAGTAAGACGGAGGCAAGTCAAGTAGGCGGCCTGGGAGCCGGGAACAAAAGACTTGGAGGCGTCGAAGACTTGGCGGAGGCTAGACACATGTCAACATCGGTGAGTCATGCCTTGCGGGGCGTGCAAGAGGGTTTTACCGGTTTGACCTCAAAACCGGAGGTGAGTCACGCCAGGAGGGTGTGCAGAGGGTTTGACCGATTTGATCTCAAAACTAGGGATGAGTCACGCCAAGTGGGTGTGCAGAGGGTTTGGTTGGTTTGGGCCTCAAAACCACCACGTAGGCAGGTTTGCCGGTTTGGGCCTCAAAATCGGGGGCGAGTTCGGTGCGGCCGGACGGCGTTGAGTTGAAGGACGCGTGGCACCATCGCGAAGCTTGCGTCCGATGAATGAAGAAAAAGTTGGATGACTTTACCCCTGGGGGTATTTGGGTTGTGTGCTTAATGTAAGGGCATTTTGGACATTTTCCAAATGCCTATATATGTATAGGAGGGCTGTTTGGGGCAACCATCCCTTTGGTTATTTTGGTGGGGGCTTTCTCATTTGTTTTGTGAGAGCCTTTGGTAGAGGGAGAGAGGGAGAGAGGAGGGATCTTTGTGTTGATCTTTTTGCCATCCAAACTTTGTTTATTGTTAGGATTGGCTTGTAACTGGACATGGTGAAGTAATCCAAAGATCAATTTCGTGCCATCTGGTTCCATCCTCATTGAATCTGAAATTTATCTTTTTTAGTATTTTTGGAGGTATTTTTGGGGATTTTTTGTTCTTTGAGATTGGCAGCATTTTGGGGTGTTCTTCTCGCGGCAAATCAGTGCGACGACGTGTGCAAGAACATCTAGTATGATCCCCTAGCAAATCCATGCACGAGCACCTCGAATTTTGAGATTTTCCAAAAATCCCCTTCTTGTGCCCTTCTCCAAATCCATAGAATCTTGTGACCATTTCGTGAGATTCTCAACTTGAAACTTTGGGAACACCTTTGGCATGTTGTTGTGAGTCTATGGTTCAAATTTTGTGATTTTTGAAGGTCGTTTGATCGAGTTTCGGATTTTTCTACCTTCCTCACGAAGGCTGATTTCTAGGATTCTGGAATATTCTGGAAGATTCCGGAAATTTCCGGGGCTCCGAAGATTTCCGAAGATTTTTCTGGAAATTTGCAAAAATCCAGAATTTTCCGAAGGTGCCTCCGAAATTTTTCGAACTGAGGTGTTGATTTTCAAAATCCTTCTTCCGAGACTCATTTGGACTCTTTTTTGCTTCCGCCATTCTCAAATTGGGTTTCTAGCATCATTCCTAGGTCCATTAGCTCGTACATAGAAATGAGTTTGATTTTGCTAGAAGAGAGGTTTGTGGGATTTAGTCGAGGTTCTTAGAGAAAATTTGAATTGGCTCCCATTCACTCCCCCCTCCGGTCGCCTTTCCGGTCCTTCACTATTTATTTATCCGTATGGGAGGTTCAACTTCCAAAAACCTAGGGAAATGGTTTTTCAAAAAAGCAGGTGTAATTAACACCTCGCTTTGGCTCCCGACAGCCATGCAGATTCCCAGCATCCTGAATGACCATATCCCATAGCTGGGCTGCTTGACTCCTGGATTAAATAGGTTCCAACATTCTGGGTCATAAAATCCATCAGGAGTCCATTAAACTTCCTCCTCCTTACTACCATTATTTCTTGCTTCTCGCAAACCTCGGGTTTGTGTTTCTCAGGATCAACTCCTTCGACATTGTCCTTGGCTAAACAATTGATTGGGCTCCATATGACTCTTTCTAAATTCTCTTCCATTTCCACACCAAGGCCATCCAGATTCTCATAAACATGCAGATCTAACTCTTAAGCTGCCAGTTCAATTATACCCATAATGTTACCCACAATATCCATTTTTCGTTTCACAACTACCCGGGCGAGTGGATGTTGCCTTCCTGAGGTAGGATAGTTACTTAATTCTTGTGCCAGCAATTCGAGCCTGCATCTCTTGTATTATGAATCGGAGAGAAAAGATTTCATCTTGCTGCTTTAATTTCTTGACTTCCAATCGACTTACCTTGGCTTCCATGGTTTTCCTATATATCTCTGAGGCGTTCTTACTTAAGATCAATGGATTCCTGGGCTTCCGTCAACTTGGCTTCATATTTATCGAACTTCTTTGACTGCTTTTTCATAACTTTCTCCATATTACGCTCCCGTGCAAGAGCTGCCTTCTTACTTACATCCAAATCATATGGAGTATCCTTTTCCCTCATCCTTGAACCTTCATTCCTTTCTCTCTAATTATATTACTTGGATGGCCATGCTTGATGAAGAGTATACATCTGTTGGAGGTATGCCCTAGAGGCAATCATAGAGATGATGATATTCCATTTGTATCCATGATTTGTATATTGTGTTCATTGAATATCCATTAAAGGCTACTTGAATTGATTTGCAATAGCGTGAATTATCGACTGATCGGATCCGAAAATGCATGGCCATGCTATGTACAGTTAAGAGTTAACCTACAAAGGGATTCCGAATCACAGGATCGAGAAAGAGCGGTCGGCTTGAAGCTAGACCAAATATCGTGAGGCAAAGGGAATAGCATGTATATAATGTTGTGATGGTTTGTCTGATATGATCTTCGTGTGCATACAGGAGTTGGCACGTCTTGCTAGAGGCCGCTACCGACTATTGGGCCGAGTAGGAGTACTTGGGTCATGTCTATACGTATCCGAACCCATAGGGTCACACACTTAAGGGGCTGGAAGCCCAATTCAGATGTGATCTGAGTTGGATTAGGTTTAGAAGTACTAATGGGCCTCGGACCCAGTGGCCCATCAGGAACCTCTATAAATAGAGGGGTGGGGGCGCCCTAGGGTTTACACCTTTTGGCGAAACACATCTGCCACGCCTCCCACGCCCTCGCCTATTGCAACTCACGAACCTAGCAGTCCAGCTTGCGATGCTTCCTCCCTACACGTGTGGATACCTTGGAGGTGTTGCGCATGCAGCACTTGGACGAGCCACCGATGAGCTACGACGAGCTGCCGACAAGCCACGACGAGCCGCGGCACGAGGGCGATCTTGCTGCACGAGGACGAGGTGCTGAGGAGCTGCTGGACGTCGACGTGATCGACTACGTTCGACTACACTGATCAACTTCACTGCATCGACGCGAATCTACATCTTCCGCATCAGTGCGTCGAGTGGTAATCCCGTGATCCTTATACGGCAGTTTTCCTGGTTTACACGGTAAAATTTTTTTGATTTGCTCTAGCGTGCCTACCTCGTATCCCAACAGTGGTATTAGAGTCGTAGCTGTTTAGTTTTGGATTTGGGATGTGTGCATATGGAGATATGCGAGTTTTCAGTTTGATCTATGTCCTGGTTTCGTGTTCTTGCTGCAATGGTTGTGTAACGACATACTCCTACCGGTTGGGTTTCCGCCATCGGAGTTAAGTGATACACGTAACGCCAGTTGCAGTGAGTGAAGATCAATGTGATTGGTCAAATCGAGATCTAGGTTCATACGCCAAGTACATGAGATATGCAATAGTAGATTGGATCTACTACCGGGTCCGGATTCTGCCGTGTGCGTATGCTTCGGTAAATCAGTCGTAACTTTTCGGATCGGGGCGATTTTTATATGAAAATTGATCTACAGAAAAAGTTACACATGAAATTTAACGGCTTTGCCGTTTTCGGCGAAATTAAATTTCCCAAATTCAGCTTGGAAAATGGAGTTTCGGACCTCTCAAATTTGGAATGTTAGAACGCCTAACTCTGTTTTGCAGGATGTATGTATCTTGTGATCAGTATGGCCCCCTTGTGTATGTGATGCATGTGTGTAACTCATTCATGACCTGCGTGTCGCACGTATGGCAACACGGCTGGAGCTATATGTGTTGTCACTTTAATGTATTTAATGGTCTGCGTACCAATCTGTGATGATCCAAGCAACTATGTAATCTTCATTACTAGCTTCTTTACTAGCTATTTGGCATAATAGCATGTTTCAGTTCTTGGAGGACTCATTATCAGGAGGATGGCGCACATGGAACATGGAGATGGAGATCACCATGGTGAACAAGTTCTGTGGAGATGGAGATCACCATAAGAAAACGGGCCATACTGTGTCACAACTATGTGAATGCTATTCTGTTTATATTTTACTTTTTGCATGCTGTGATGTTAGAAGTAGAACGATCCCTCATAAAGTTTAAGTTAGTATGCCCTCCCAACTAAAACTTGCACCGTCCCATGTCTTGTACAATTAGTGGTGGGTCTATGAAATTAGGGTGCCACTAGTTTTCCTTGACTAGACAGGTTTGTATCGGACACTTACACGCATAAGGGTTAGTTTGCTTAACAAGGTTATCTTAACGGTTAAGTACCTTGGGGTATAAAGGTTCGGCGCCGAGACATGGAGATGTCACCCAACAATAGGAGTCATATGTGATATGATTAGCAAGAAGTTGCTTACCGATCTACCTTGTTTGCAAGCAGTGATGCTAAAGCTCACTAGTAGACTTCTTAGTTGTGGATCCTGAATCACTGAATATCAATAAAGGGATATTGATTTTAGTGGGAGTAGATTCTGTTAAATAGTTTAATGTGATTTGCTCTTTCATGGATACATTTGTCTTAGTGTATTTTGCATTACTTTTGTTGTAGATTAAATGGCACATAGCAACACCACACCGTTTGCTTTGCGTTCTGTCCTTGAGAAGGACAAGTTTAATGGAACAAACTACTCGGATTGGATCCGTAACCTGAGAATTGTTCTCAGGGCCGATAAAAAGGAAGATGTTCTAGACACCCCACTACCACAAGCACCTGCTGATGATGCATCTGCTGCCATTAAGGCTACTTACAAGAAGGCATTTGATATTAATCTTGAGGTAAGCTGCCTTATGCTTGCTTGCATGGAACCGAGCTGCAGATGCAGCTCGAAACAAACCATGAGGCGCACGATATGATCGTGGCGCTCAAGGACATGTTCCAGACAAAGGCTAGGACTGAAAGCCTTTCTGGAGTGCAAGCTAGCAGAAGGCGCAGCAGTAGGACCACATGTAATCAAGATGGTTGGTTACACTCAGCGATTGGAGAAGCTGGGCTTCCCAATGGGAAAAGAGATGGCCACTGACTTCATTCTTTCATCTCTTCCGCCTAGCTACGGGAACTTCATTTCAAACTACCATATGCATGGGATGGAGAAGGGTCTGAATGAACTGTGTGGTATGCTCAAGACAGCAGAAGTTGATATTAAGAAAAGCGCTAATAGCAGCCATGTGATGGCTATACAGAACAAGCCTACCTTCAAGAAGAAGGGCAATTCTTGGAAGAAGAAGGGTAAGGCTGGAGTGTCCAAGCCAAACCCAGCACCCAAGGCTAAAGCTGGACCTGCTCCAGACAAAGAGTGCTTTTATTTTCACGAACCTGGTCACTGGAAAAGAAACTGCAAGCAGTACCTAGCTTCGTTGAAGAATGGCAGAAGTAAGAGTACTTCCACCTCAGGTACACTTGTTGTTAATGTTATAGACAACATATTTCTCGCTCATATAGTTATTAATTCTTGGGTATTTGATACCGGATCGGTTGCTCATATTTGCAATTCGATGCAGGGAATGATAAGGAGTAGAAGCGTTGAGAAGGGAGAAGTTGATTTCCGCGTGGGCAATAATGCAAGAGTTGCTACGTTGACCGTCAAGACGATGCAACTCCACCTCCCGTCAGAATTTATCATGGAATTGAATAAATGTTATTTTGTTCATAGTTTAAGTCGAAACATTATGTCTCCTTCATGTTTGATGAAGGATGGTTATTCATTTGCGAGTGAAAACAATGGTTGTGTGATCTCTAAGAATGATATGTTTATAGCTTTTGCACCCATTATGAATGGATTGTTTGTTTTAAATCTTGATGGTTCACCTGTTTGTAACATAAGTGCTAAAAGGCCTCGGCCTAATGATTTGAGTCGTACCTACTTGTGGCATTGTCATTTGGGTCATATAAGTAAAAAGCGCATGAAGAAGCTCCATTCTGATGGACTTCTAACTTCATTTGATTTTGAATCATACGAGACATGTGAGGCTTGCTTGCTAGGCAAGATGACCAAGACGCCTTTCACAGGTTTTCCTGAGAGAGCAGTAGACTTGTTGCTTCACCAAGAACGAAGAAGAGTCTTGTGTTTACAAGAAGATTAGTGGGAGCTCTGTAGTATTTCCAATCTTATATGTGGATGATATATTGCTAATTGGAAATAACATTCCTATGCTTGAGTCCGTAAAGACTTCACTGAAAAATAGTTTTTCGATGAAGGACTTAGGGGAAGCGGCATATATTCTGGGCATTAAGATCTATAAAGATAGATAGAGAAGACTTATAGGATTAAGCCAAGATACTTACATTGATAAAGTGTTGAAGCGGTTCAGCATGGAAGAGGCGAAGAAGGGGTTCTTGCCTATGTCACATGGCATACATCTCAGCAAGACTCAGTGTCCTTCGACTGCTGATGAGAGGGATCACATGAGTAGAGTACCATATGCATCGGCTATTGGATCTATCATGTATGCAATGATAAGTACTCGCCTAGATGTTTGATATGCGCTAAGTATGACAAGCAGACACCAGTCTGATCCAGGTGAAAGTCACTGGACAGCGGTGAAAAACATTCTTAAGTACTTAAGAAGGACTAAAGATATGTTCCTCGTCTATGGAGGTGAGGAGGAGCTCGTTGTAATAGGTTAAACCGATGCTAGTTTCCAAACTGGCAGAGATGATTCAAAGTCACAATCAGAATTTGTGTTCACGCTAAACGGTGGTGCTGTTAGTTGGAAGAGTTCCAAGCAGGAGACGGTGGCTGATTCTATGACACAAGCCGAGTACATCGCGGCTTCGGAAGCCGCGAAGGAGGGTGTTTGGATAAGGAATTTCCTTATTGAGCTTGGTGTATTCCCGAATGCGTCCAGCCCATTGAATCTCTACTGTGATAACAATGGGGCAATTGCGCAAGCAAAAGAGCCAAGGAATCACCAGAAAAACAAACATGTAATGCGGCGATTTCATCTCATTCGAGACTTCGTTAACCGGTGTGAGATCAAGATATGCAAAATACACACGGATACTGAATATTTCTGATCCATTGACAAAATCACTCCTACAGGCTAAGCATGATGCGCATGTAAGAGCTATGGGTATTAGATACCTTCTAGATTGACTCTAGTGCAAGTGGGAGACTGTTGGAGGTATGCCCTAGAGGCAATAATAGAGATGATGATATTCCATTAAAGGCTACTTGAATTGATTTGCAATTATGTGAATTGTATGTGAAACTCTTTACTTGTATGGTTTTTCTAAAGTTGTCCCTAGTCGGAGTTCATGTGAGAACACAAATGAATATTAGACTAACACATGTATTAGTTGATGATTATGTTTCACAAGTCATAGACATGGAGATGTTAAACTAATAATGTGGGCACATGTGGAGACATGTGCTAGGACTGACCCAACACGAGAAGTAGTTCTTTCTTTACACAACATGTACGCTTTGTCCTTAGACCTGAGATTGTCCCATGTACTCAAGATGTGGATCGACTTACTTAGGGGCTATCAAACGCTACACCGTAACAGGGTAGTTAAAAAGGTAGCTTTCTGGTTTGTCAAGAAGCATGCTGTGAGACATGATCAATCAAGATGGGATTTGCCCCTCTCTGATTGAGAGTGATATCTCTGGGCCCCTCGAGTGACCGGATTCGAAAATGCATGGCCATGCTACATACGGTTAAGTGTTAACCTACAAAGGGATTCTGAATCACAGGATCGAGAAAGAGCGGTCGGCTTGAAGCTAGACCAAATATCGTGAGGCAAAGGGAATAGCATGTACATAATGTTGTGACGGTTCATCTGATATGATCTTCGTGTGCGTATAGGAGTTGGCACGTCTTTCTAGAGGCCGCTACCGACTATTGGGCCGAGTAGGAGTACTCGGGCCATGTCTATACGTATCCGAACCCATAGGGCCACACACTTAAGGGGTTGGAAGCCCAATTAGGATGTGATCCGAGTTGGATTAGGTTTAGAAGTACTAATGGGCCTCGGACCCAAAGGCCCGTCAGGAACCTCTATAAATAGAGGGGTGGGGGCGCCCTAGGGTTTACACCTTTTGGCGAAACACATCTGTCGTGCCTCCCACGCCCTCGCCAGTTGCAACTCGCAGACCTAGGAGTTCGGCTTGTGACGCTTCCTCCCGGCACGTGTGGATACCTTGGAGGTGTTGCGCCTGCAGCACTTGGACGAGCCACTGACGAGCTACGATGAGCCGTGGCACGAGGGCGATCTTGCTGCACGAGGACAAAGTGCTGAGGAGCTGCTGGACGTCGACGTGATCGACTACGTTCGACTACGTTGCATCGACGCGAATCTACATCTTCTACATCAATGCGTCGAGTGGTAATCCCGTGATCCTTATACGGCAGTTTTCCTGGTTTACGCGGTAAAAAAAATTTGATTTGTGCTAGCTTAGCCTACCTCGTATCCCAACAACATCGAAGTCTTTTAATCTGATGAAGTGACTGCGATAACATCGTGCTCTACTTGAGAAAAATCCTTCAAACCTTTATACAACGCTTCCAAACCATGATCCTGATTTCTGATCCGATAATCCTTGCCGGACTGCATCCACATTATTTCTTGTTCTTCTCAAACCAATCAGTCAGAGTTGTCCTAATTGCTTGCTCAGATAAGATTTTGTATCTATCCATCTGTCTTGATCTTTTCTTCTGCGGTTCTCTACTGTCGACCCTTACTACATCTAGCTTCTATCGCGTAGAACGGGTTTAGGTCTAACGGCACTCTCCAAACCCAAACTTTTGAAAACATACTATGCAAACATGATGCAGCGGTTCCTACGTCCTTTCTGACACAATACTCACACGCATAAAAATTGGTGGCTTCGTACAACTCTCCCTATCAAATTACTACCAGTACTAGCAACGCGCAACAAACAATTAGCATCTACAAAACAAGCAAACAATTAACACTACTACCACCTACGACTCAAAGTTTCTATATTTAAAATAGTCTTAGTTTTTAAACAATAATATCTGTTGATTATCCCAACTTATGGCTCTGATACCATTTGTGGCGGAACCGCCCAATTTAAACTGGCTTAATGCGCCTAAACGCTGTTAGAACAGCAATTATCCGAAATGCACTTAAAACAGTGTAAGTCCGGTAGTCCGTCGAGTGTCCCTAGGACTTCTCGAAACATCCACAATGTGTCTCATAGCCATACATCAAGATCACTTCCATGATGGGAAAGCATCAACAAATATTACATTTTTACATACATACCGAGATACGGATTATTACAAACCATAGTTTGAAACAAACTTCACAGTGCACGTTAGAGCAGTACTAAGAGTTTAAATGATAAACCAGTCCAGGCAAATAAATAAACAGCTAAGTTTTTATTCTAGAGTATCATGAGACTCATATGATACCATAATTCTTCGGGGCTTCTCCCTCAGCGGTCTCCTGCTGAGTTTCTGAAACAACAACGAGGATCCCCTGAGTACGAGGGTACTCAGCAAGACTCACCCGACTAACCAATATAAATAGATTTCAAAAACTGGATGATAGCTTTATGGTGTACTGGCTGACTCACATTTTGCGAAAAAGCTTACTATCAGTGTAACCTTGGTTTTGTTAGTTTATTACAGTTCAGGTTTTTTCCTAACCAGCCTAGATGAATAAAATATTTTGAGTAATAAAGTGGGACTAAGTCATACAGCATATTAATTCCAGGATAAACATTATATTCAATTGGATTACACTACAATGCTTAACGATGATCAAGTGCATTCATGTTCAAGAATTGCGGCGATCTGGACCGATTTACATCTTGTAAGAAATACCCGACGACCAGCTATGGACAACTGTATGGGTTGCACACAACAACCTTTCGATTAGCCGTACCCAAAGATTGGGAATATGACTACCCAAACCCAGAGACGCACCCCCACATGGGACCCCACGTCTGGCCTGATCTCCATGTGAGTTTCAGGCTATGCCCCTGCCTTTCCACTGCACGCCAAGCATGGGTACGAAATATTCCCGATCAGAGAGTCCACTAACCTACTGAGCTTTACTAGTCCCATACCCAGTAAGCAACCAGGTAAAATCACGTGATCAAAATTTAAGACAACGAACGGGCCTTAAAAAATTAACTTAAGGAGACATAATTACCATCTCTAGCTTTTGTCCACATTTCCACATTCTAGGCTATTTTCCTTGATTAACATGTACGACCAAATTAACCTTAGAGTTGAGTAACCAAAGTTACTCACAGGTATGTAAGCATTGCTAAGCGTAGGATAGTTACTAATTAGTTGAATAGGTAGGATCATGCACAAGAGTGGTTTGCAATCAACTCCTAAACTTAATGCAATCATAAAGAAATAACCAATAGATGGACTCATGAATAATAATTTCTGAAATTAGATAGGTGTAGATGCTCTGGGGCTTGCCTTGATCCACAAAAAGGTTAGCATTTCCACACAATCCTGCCTCACAAGGGATCAACTCAACGACCTCCTCAAACTCCGAAGGTTCTTTAGAGAATTCCAAGAATTCTGCTTCTAGAGCTTTAGTATCTATGATTGAGTACATGCAGAAGTTAGAGATGCAAACTTTTTAAACACAAGACTATACAACTTTCCTTCATGATAAAGTTGCAAGCCAACAATGACTATACAACTTATCTTCATGATAAAGTTGCAAGCCAACAAAACTCTACCCATAAAGATTACCCACAATTTTAGTTTACTTTAACGAACCTATTTCAGCCTTTTCTTTTAAATAGAAAAGCATTATAAATATTTTATTAATCTCAAACCTTAATTCCTATGGATTAATAATAGTTTGTGAATAAGAAAGTATTCTTCAATATTTTATGCATTTAAGAAAGGTTAAGTATTTACTTAAATACCTTAAATAAAGGTACTAAATAAATACCTAATTTTTATTATCTTTTCCTAGGGTTTAAGAATTTTAATGCATAAAGGAAAAGAAAACAAACCTAACAAATTGGTTTCACTAATTTTGGACAGTTCTAGAATTTCTAGTGAATTCAATGGTGAAACAGGCATTTAAATCTATTCCTAAAAACCATAAATCCTATTCTTATCCAACCCTCCCTGAAAAACCTTTCTCACTCACCCCCGCCCTACCCCTCTCTCATAGCCACACGGGCTTGGGTCAGCACACTGTACCCCCAGCTTTGACTGTGGGTACCGGTGTGGGCAGGCACCCTAACTCGCCGACAGCGAGGTTTCCGGCGACGGGACTTAGCTAGCTCGACTTGCCTCGACGATGCGCACACGCTGGTGGTGGTGTTGGGGTGGCAGACAGCGGGTGGAGCAGCGGCGCTAGGGTTCCCGGTGACGGGCGGCGACTCTACAGCAACAAGCTCGCTCAGAAGCTTTGCCTCGACCAACAACGCACAGCGCATGCCTAAACCTAGGGTCCCCATGGCCAGAGCTAGAGGTTCACCTACGACGGCCATGGCGGTGATAGACACGGGATGGTGACGGCGTTCCGGCCACACCGGCCACGCCCCAAGCCAACTAATGGGTCCTACACCATCTACGGCTCATGCGTGACCCACCCGTGCCCTCAGATGGTGGCCTTAGCCCCGGCAACCAAGACTTCCATGGCGGCGGGTTCCCTACTGAAATAGAGCAGTGGCCGGGCGCGAAGAAGATGATGGCGGAGCGGCGCTGTGGTAGAGAAGGTGGAGCGGCTGCTAGCGGCGGAGGTGCAGGGTGCTCAGGCGAAGCTTTGGGTGGAGGGAAAGGATCGGCGGTGGATGAACGGCGGAGACGAGCTCGTCCGCATGGAATCGCAGAATGGAGGGGCGTGGGGTGTGGATGGGATGGTGGTGGAGCCATGCACGAGAGGAATCGAGGAGAGAGGCGGCGGAGCTGAGGAATCAGCCGCTGACGGCTCTACTGCGCTCTGCTCTTGGCCGGGGAAAAGAAAGAAGAAAGGGCGGTGCGGTAAATGGATGAGATCGACAAGCGGGAGCAGTACATCTATGAAGTTTTTACCGCGCGCATGGCCGCCACCTCCTCCTTGCTTGTGTGCTTGCGTGGGTGCGGATGTGGCACGGCAACGTCGTGCTAGCCGACGAGCAGAAGTGCCGCAGTGTTGCACGCCTCCTCCTTCTCTATTTCTCTTTTCCTCCTTTTCTCCTTCCCAACCGAAAAATTTAGCTCAAGAATTCATCAAAATTCGAAACCAAACTCTCCAATTTCCTTTAGGCAAACTTGTAAGGAATCGCACATACTCCGTTTGATAGATTCGCTCCAAGTTGAAAAAAGTGCTCTAAGATCCTGAAATTTGGGCTTCAATGTTCGGGCAAAACTGAAGCTTCAATGTTGGAGTACCTTTTAGGTTCTATTCAGTTTTGTCAGTTATTCCGAAATGACCATTTACTATTCTTTAGGCTCGATTTCAAATGCTCAAACTTATTCCATTTTGTTCAACCCTCACCTGTCTCTGTTGAGCAGCTAATAAGGATCCCATTTTGCACATAATCTCATATATCTTTCACACTAAATTTCTCAGGAATTTGCACCCAAAAACTGCTAGACAACGCTGTTTTTCTAGGACTTAAACAAAATTCCTTTGACAGCATACAGTTTCAATCTTTGGGCCCTTAGAAAAATTTCAACTCCTGCTTATCCTTGTCCAACAACACCTTCCATACGTTCCTTGATCCTCATAACCCATTTGAGCTCAAAAACCCTTCAAGGTTTATATGGAAAGGTTTTCAGAAAAAATTTCAAACTTACTTACTGTCACAAATTTTAAGACTTGGGAATATTTCAGCTGCTATGCTGAAATCTGCTCAACTTGCCATCTTTGAGCTTTATTTAAAATTCAAATCCTTCACTTTCTTTGGCCAAAAATATCTCCCAAAGACTATCCATAGGCCATACCTCATTCATTGAATGAGTTCCATAATATCTACCCACCTCAATGAAAGATCCTTAATTTCAAATGGGGTGCTCATTGCTGTTTTCAGAGTTGCCTATTTTCGTATTTTGAATAGTACTCAATTTCTTCTCATTTGGATTTTGCATTTGAAATACTTTTGGCTTGAATTTAACTCCAAACTTCTTTACTTTAGATTTGGAGTACCTTTTAGGCTTGATTTCTCATTTTTGCCTATTTTTACCAAATTTAAATCTCAAATTTGAGATTTGACCAAATTTGGCTCAAAATTGACCTTAGCCCAAATTACTTTCTTTTTAAGCCAAGCTTCACTATTAACTCCTTATTACCATTCTTAAGTCGTTTATTAATACTGGGTGTTACACTGGGTGTCCTCTCCTACTACCTTGGGCTTGAAGCGCTCCAGGATGCATTCAGGATCTCCCTTGGCCAGAACGCATACGCCGGCAAGATACTTGGAAAAGGCAACCAGAGCCAAAACCCATGGAGGCATGATTGAAGGTGAGCAAGGATCGATGCAACGATCTATCGAAGTCTTGTTGGGAGCCTAAGGTACCCAATACACACTCATCCCGACTTGTCCTATGCATTGGGCTACGTGAGCCGCCTCATGGAATCACCACGGGAGGAACACCTCGTGGCAGGGGGACATAGAACTGCGACGTGTTCTACCCCAGCGGAGAGTCTGTGGCTCGACCACGACTACTCGGCTACTCCGACAACGACCTGGCTGTGGACGTCGATGACAGGAGGAGCACGAGCGGGCTCATCTTCTTCCTTGGAGGTGGGCTGGTTATGTGGCAGTCGGCTAAACAGAAGGTGGTGGCTCTATCCTCATGCGAGGCAGAGTACATTGATCACGATAGCTGCTGCCTCTTGCCAAGGCATGTGGATGGCACGCCTCCTTGCAGTGATGCTCGGCGATGAGCTCAACGTCCAAAGCTTAAGGTGGACAATAAGTCTAACATATCTCTCATCAAGAATCTAGTACGCCATAAACGTAGCAAGCACATCGACGTCAAATTTCACTACATCAGGGAGTGCGCTGACCGCGGGCTGATCGTCGTCGACTTCGTCCACACAAAAGAGCAACTGGGTGATATCTTCACAAATCACAAAGGCGCTTGGACGGGTGCGATTCCAGGTGCTGTGACACAAGATCGGCCTCAAACTACTCAAGCAAGTGTGCAGGACTTAGGAGGACATTGTTGGTTAAGTCCTTCACGTGTTCATTAGATAGACTTTCTCTAGTTTCAGGTTGTCTACTCTGTTTTAAGTTCGGTCCGTGCCGTGACTTGGTCTCGGCCAGTTCCTAGAGCTTGACGCGCGCTTGTCTGCGCAGGGCTCGTCGTGGGCGTGCACGGCAAGCATGTCCTTCGTGCACGCGCAAGTAGAAGCCACCATGGCTACGCTCTGTACATACGGGTCATTTTTATTCCGCAATCAAAGATAGAAAACGTTGCCGCCAGCAGAACAAAAAAAACAGCCCGTCTTGAATCCCTTCCGGACGGTGATCGGGTGGGATTTCTACACCTGCCACCGTTAGCCATGGGATTTGGAACTGGATGTAGAGGAGAATGAGGGGAATCCATTTTTTATGTTGCGGATGATAGATAGGAAACGTAAGGGGGTCGGGCACCGGACCACAGAGTTGAGTTTTAGGGCTAGGGCTTCGAGTTATTGAGGCTTTCCTTGCGTGATGCGGATGCACGGTGATCTTAGGGCCCGTTCCGGCGGCCATGTAGGCAGCTGCGGACATGGGTGTGATGCCCTTGTTCTCATCCTCGTTGTCAACATTATTTGCAAGCGAAACCCGCACGCCAAGGAGACGATTTGAAGAAAGTCAATCCGTTGGACAGGACGATAGGCATGCGTACGTGATGGGATAACACGTTCGTTGCCCGCGAGAATCGCCGACGATGGATTTTAGGGAATCAACATGGATACATACCCCATATTATGGCTGGTGATCAACGTCTGAGGACGCCACCGGCTCCCTGGGCGTCTTTTTCAACGGATGGACCGAGTGAGCTCGATGACGAATGAGCTCGAAAGGACTACTCGGCTCGACCAGCGGAGAGGTCGAAAGGACCCGCGGCGATGTCTGCGCATGATCTACAGGGCATCAAGATCGAAGCGTGATACGAGGAGAGAGGCAATCAGTTGCGTCGTGAGGGAGGAACATGGGGTGATGATGGGCGTGGAGCGGGATGCCAATCTTTCGCAAGCGATCGGAGGGCCGAGGCTCGGTATGGGCAGACATACGAAAACCGCCGGGGCGACGGTCACACGAAATTTTTTTCGCTAGATTTCAGCTGACTTTGAAGATGAGTTTTAATTTCATGATGTTTCTGAAGTTGGCTTCTTTAAAGAAAAGTGGTCTAAACTCTTCTAGTCAGTCCAGGAAGGATATTACCATGTTGGTTAGGTTTGCATTTTTATCCTAGATCAACGTTAGGATCATTCTCAACCTTTTTTTTTGATATGATGAATTGATCGATGAATGTACATGACCATTCCATGTGGATGTCACTAACTCTTGAAAACCTGGTTGTAGGAAAATATGTGCCCTCAGTATGCATGTCTCAGGTTGGATTTACATGGAGTGTGATCTTAGATGAGTTTTTGCTAGTGGCAAGACCATTTTGTTAGGGTATGCAAGAATCAATAAAGGAGATGTAAAAAACAATCAATTTTCTAAAACGCTGGGTGTGCTGGCATGGTGCTTCAAGGATCATCCTATGACTGACAAATCCATGAATCCCTTATGACTACTCCCTTCGGTTTCAAAATTCTTGACATTCTGAGGTTGTCCTAAGTCAAATGTTTCAAACTTTGACTGTAAATTAATTTTTATGTGTTGAGTTTGGATATGTGAAAAGGTATGAGTAGATTCATCTAAAAATATGGTTTCATAAAAGCATACGTTGACTATATTTGACAAATGTTTTGTACCAAAAAGTAGTAGTTAAGTTGTGTTTTGAAGACCGTGTCAATTTCCAAAACATCAAGAATTTTTGAACTGGAGGGAGTAATGATATTGCTGAAAATTAGTATATAAGTACAATTACCTCTAGGCTTTTCCGGATTTCTGAAGATCCGCCAAAGTTAAAATCTCCCAATAATAACCATTGGTCATCATCTGAATTATATATGGAGTTAGCGGATAACTTATATAACTAGTTCACAAGTAAATGTTTATTTGTACAATGCGAGAAGTAATTTACTGTCATGACTGAAGTGAAAAACATTTTAATGGAAAAGGACATTTTATCCCGAGTGATTCCAGTGAATAAACTGCTATTCAACAGAACAATGATACCAGCCGAGGTTCCATCAGATGGGCAAAGTAATACTTATCAAAACACCAGGGAGCAGGTTTGCGTGTTTAAGATAAATCAAAGACTTTCCTCTTTGTTTATTTCTTCCAGCCAAACAATCAAGCAAGAACTTTCATCAATCTTGTTGCATATAGATATCCATTTATTCTTCACATCGCAACAAAAACATTCCAATGAGCATAGTGGTAATGGTAAGAGGGACATGGAGACGGCACAACTGAACCCAAAAATATACAAGTTCTCGAGAGATATGACAAAATAAAAATGTGCAAAACAGAGGAAAATAAGCTATCCAGGACCAGATATCATTATATAGAGAAGGGTGATTGATATTAGCTATCCTGGCAAGAGTTTTGCTATCACCTAAGTAGTTGCACTTAAATACTTAATTAAAACACATAGAGAAGAGGGGTCCAAGGATTGAGGAGTTCTTCACTCTTACATTGAATACAATTGGCAAAACAGCCAAGAGACAGACTTGTCACACAATTGACAAAATAAATAGGAGGGCCAAAGATTCATGTCCATATCCTCAGTTTTTTTGCCTCGCACCATTAAATACAATATTGTTGCGATGTTTTCGGAGCTCCTAAGTGACTAAAATGATCAATGAGTTCAATCCTTTTTCCAAAACATTAGGTACTCCCTGGGCTGCTTTGTACCACCACATTGCGAAGTGATTATTCATGGTCTGAGGCGCCAAAGCAGACAAGTCCAAATCTCTGAAGAATGATTGTCCATACCTGCCCAGCAAAGACATAGGAAATAAGGATGAGAGAAGTCCCTATATAGCACTGGATTAAAATCTGATTCCTTGCATGATACTGGAAAGTTTGATCTCCCTTATTCAACACCGAAAATTTTCTTTCCTTTCTTACTTGACCCTTCCGTTACATCCGTTAGCAAATTCTGTTAAAATCACGTACGGGCCATTCAGACATTTGTTTTGCGGACCAAAATGCCCCTTGAGATTTTCTACTCGGCCCCGGCCGTGGAAGCGCGGTACCGCCCGCCGCGCGCCACTGCCTCCGGCTGCCTCTGTTCCGCCGAGCTTTGCCATTCCCGCTCCTTCGCTGGGACCGCTCCTTTTCTGCTTGCACACGTGGGCCCGGCAGCTGCTCCTGGCGCTCCACCTCGCACGTCGTGGTCATCACCCTGGATGCTGGTCTCCGCACTGGACGCTAGCGCTGCGCCGATCACGGCGTCGCCGCCGAGGCCGCGGAAGCAGCCATGGCGCTTCTCCTTGACCAGGCCCTTCAAGTCTTGGGCGTCCGCGGCGACAGAGATTTCCACTGGCGCGGCGCCATCGAACTTGGATGTGCCCGGCTGGGGCATCAAAATCGAAATCTGCAGCGTCGTTATGGATCTGGTGATAAGTTTGATTCTCAACAACAGCTGACAGTCTAACACTGCGTGGTGTTCTCTGGTGGATGAAGGCTGTGGAGGGCAAAGCTTTGGCAGGGGCAGGGCATCACATAAATAGGAGATTAACTGCAACAAGATGAAGGTGTCAGGAAGCTACGAATTCAATTAAGAGATGGCGATGCCCTTTTCAGTTTTCATCAACGAGACAATCTAAGAAACAAAGGGGAAATGCTTCTGTTGCTTCAACGGCAGGGAATGAATCGAGTGAAAGAGGCAGGCGGTGAGATTTGACCAAGCCAAAGGCATGCCGTACGCTGATGGAAAGAGAGACAAATATGAGGGGCAAAAATATGTTTTCGGGTGGGACTTAACAGCAACCTAACGAGAGTGCCGAGAAAGGAATGATCGAAAATTTGATGGATCCAACAAAAAAAGCATTGTAGGCAGATTGAATAGTGACCAGATTTGGTGAGGTGCCATCGATGCTGATCAGGGGTGTCCTCATGCAGGACAGTCCCTTCAACTAGATCCCATATGAGCAGATATTCAATAAGCACCTGGACAGTAAGGGCACCTCTTATATCAGCGACCCATCTGCGACTCCTGCTCTAACAATTGAGAATGGGAAATAGAGAGAGTTCTATGCAGATCAATATGATGATTGATGAGTGAAAAAATAACTGGGGGCTGATCACTATTGTCAACACACTAATACCAAAGTGTTTACAGTGAATAATCTTCCAGTATGACTAGGGATGTTCTACAAAGCTTATGTTCATGTTTGGTAATGATTTTTATAGTTGCAAGATAGCCCCTAACTGGCAATGAAAACTCACCCAAATCAGATGTAATGATTTTATACACATACATAGAAAACTATGTCTGGTGGTCCATTAATTAGATTTCTCACCATGCTATATTTTCTTCAAAGCTGGAAGGAACATACCAAGACTGCAAATTTTGCACACTAAAAACATATATAGTGCTGCTAATTAACAAGCAAAAGAACAATTGAGTCATTACTACAACACAAACGAACTTACGAAAACCTTCTAAACTGAAGGAGAATCCACCACTCAACCCCACTTTTGATCCCACAAGGCTCTGCCAAGGTAATGATTTAAGATTTTACCTGATATGTTGCCATAAATAGAGATTCCAGTAAATTAATTGCCCAGGTTCATACATAGGATCAACATAGATAAATAGACATCACAGCACGACATACAAAGTTTATTGTACATTACAAGCCCAGCAAGAAGCAGATAAAATCATTAGCAATTTTGGTTTTACAACATATATAGTACTTAATGCATTAGTAGCTGCATCTAGATCTGCAGCATAGTTTATTGATCTGACCAGCTCAGGACAGTTCAAGCCACACAGTTGGTCCACCCATTGTAGGAGTCATCACCACTGGCATGAGGAGGGACATCAATGTCGACCCAAACAGCCGCAAACACTTCTGTGCTCTTCCCATGCTATTTTCAAGTGGCATCAATTCAGGAAACATTTTGGCTATGGCATCAGAGTCATTGGAGGCGTCAACCCTCTAGATCCAAAGGACAGATGCTTCCATGTTGGCTTAAATTTATAGCCATTGCCGAAGCCAAGGCCCTCATATACCCTTTTGTCATTCTCATTTAGCAAGCAAGATGGAGTGAACATCAGAACTGCGTTGTGATGTGGCACAAAGGAGATACCAACATGGGGCTTCATATGAATGAAGAAGCGATTTGTGCCTACGAACTTGCTGGCACTACGGTAGAAGGACACGGTGTCACTGTAGAGAAGTAGATAGGAAAATACCACACAACATAATGAGGGGGTGACCTCTATATATATGGCCAATATGGCTTGAAGTACAAAGAATACATCAAGTGTACAAGGAAAGGATAAATACATCCTAATATACACATATACTTCATAATGCCCGTAGTCGAAGCGGGAGGATCATGGACGGACTGTGGCGGAACCGCCCAACTTAAGCTGGTTTAAGTGCGCCTAATCGCCGTTAGAACGGCAATTATCCGAAACGCACCTAAAACAGCATAAGTCCGGTAGTCCGTCGAGTGTCCCTAGGACTCCTCGAAGGATCCACGGCGTGTCTCATAACCATACATCAGGATAATATCCGCGATGGGATAATATCAACAAACATTACATTTTTACATACATAATTAAGAGGTACGAGTTATTACAAGACATAAGTTGAGGCAAACTTTAGTGATGCAGTGTTAGACAAGTTCTAAGATTAAACATAAATAGTTCAGGAGAAGATGCGTTGATAAACTGTTTTCTAGGGTATTGTGAGACTCAGGTCAATACCCTAGGGCTTCGGGGTCTCCTCCTCGGTAGCCTCCTGTGGAGCTTCTGAAAGATAACCACAAGGGGAAAACCCTGAGTACGGGGTACTCAGCAAGTCTTACCCGACTAACCAATATAATAGCTTATCTTTGGAAAGCATGTCAGCCTTTGGGTGTGCTTGGTTGACACAAATTTTGCCGAAAAAGCTTACTACGAGTGAGGCCTTAGTTTTATCTTTTATTTGAGTTAAGTCATTACCTAACCATTCTAGATGATAACAGAAGTAAAAGCAATCATAGCTGTTAAATCATACATTACTTGACAACAGGAGATTTTATATTGCATGAATTCAATACTACGATACTCAACAGCGATCAAGTGCATTCATAACCGAGAATTGCGGCGATCCGGATCTAATTACATCCTGCAGGAGAGTACCCCGATCACCAGCATTATATGACTGTCCAGGTCGTACTAACAACCTCTCGATTAGCAAAGTCAATGATTAGGAATACAACTACCCGGACCCAGGGATGCACCCCCACATGGGACCCCACGTCTGGCCTGATCTCCATGGGAGTTTCAGGCTACATCCCTGCCAATCTCCAGCAAGTCAAGCGCGGGTACGAAGCATTCCTGATCATAGAATTTACTAATCTACTGGGCTTTACTGGTCCCATACCCAGTAAGTGATCAGATGCTTATCACTTGATCAAAAGTTAAGACACGAATCGGGCCTTAACCAGATTAATCTAGCAGACAGAACTACATCTCTAGCTTCTGTCTGTTTCCATATTCCAAACTATCCTTTATAAGCAACATGTATGACTTAAGAGTTTTCCTTAAGGTTGGTAAACCAAGCATGTAAGCAAGTAAGCAATTCTAGACTTGGGTAGTTTCTAAGATTTGAACAAGTGGCAAAGATGTCCTTAAACAAGGCATGATCATACACAAGAATAGGTTTCAATCAACTCCTAGACTTAGTGCATACATATAACAATTATCCTACAATTAGTCACATGAAATAACGACTCCAAAAATAGCTAGGTATAAATGCACCGGGGCTTGCCTTGATCGTTAAAAAGATTAGTAGAAGCTGACGGATTTGCTTCACAGGGAACAAACTCAAACACCTCGTCGGACTCCAAGGGTCCTTCTGAAAATTCCCAGTAATCTTCTTCCGGTGCTTCTGGATCTACGGCATATATACATGCAGGGGGTTAGAATGCAAACTTTTTGAATAACAGACTATACAACTTTCCTTCATGATAAAGTTGCAAGCCAATAAGGACTATACGACTTATCATGATAAAGTTGCAAGCCAACACACAAAAATCTAAAAAGATTAATCTATACTTTTATTTTTCTTATTTAACCCTTCCTATAGCTTTTCTTTTAATTTTAGAAAAAGTGGTAAATATTTTCTAAACTTGAAAATCTAATTTCCTATGGGTTAAGAATTATTTGTGATTGATAAAGTATTATTCATATTTTATATATTTTAAGCGTCCTGAGTCATCAGTCACGAGCGAATAGTAACTCCTGGGTGGTTGGTAGTTGTGGCACTTGGCTATAAATAGACTGCCATGGAGGTCGACCAGGATCAGGCTTTGAGTAGTGATGGGTTGCCTTCGGTTACTGTTGTTTGAGTGTAGAGATCTTTCAAAGAGTATTCCGGTGCTAGAAGATTCCTCATAGGTTAGAGCCACCTTCCCTCCACAGACTCTAGCACTTGTAGGGATAGCCGCAATGCTAGAAGAATCCTCGTAGGAGGGTTCATCGCGCGCCTCATCTTGCAGCTCATGATCCAGCTGGGTACGCGCTGGAACTCGCGGGTGATGGGTGATGAGTGCCGTGGTCTTTATCTGGCTCTCTTAGAGGTGGAGGTGTGGCCTGCAGTGTGGGATGGCTTGACAAGGCTAGCAAGAGAGCAGCCTTGTTTTTTCTCCCTTATGCAGCACGCGGGATTCATCGTTGCCGCTGTCGAGGTTACGGCGGTGCAGGAGTTCC
This sequence comes from Setaria viridis, assembly GCF_005286985.2. NCBI lineage: Eukaryota > Viridiplantae > Streptophyta > Magnoliopsida > Poales > Poaceae > Setaria > Setaria viridis. Next base: position 19,880,667 of record NC_048263.2, on the reverse strand, counting down.
TGGTGTTGTTTGGGAGGAAGACCTGGATATGGATGCGTTTTGCGCAGCTTCCTTGCGTGTGGGCCCTTCCCTTTGCAGTAGTCGGCAGACCTGAGTGGCCTTGTGATATTGTAAAAGCTTGAGGCTTAAATGTAGACCGCCAGTAGGCAATTTCTTGTAGTCTTTTGCTGTGCTGTTATGTTGTATCTTGAGTACCCTTACTCACATGTAACTATAAAATTTTCTTCTTGAGTCAAACTCGAGTAAAAAATTGCTTTGCCCTTTCGAGGTTTTGTACCAAGGTTGGGATGCCTGCTGAGTTGACAAAGTCTTGTGTCAAGAGTAGAGTATTTGTAGTCAGTAGTCAAGCTGTCGGCTCCGAGTAGTTGGAATGAGTTTGTTTTTGAGCTGCTTGAGGCGAAGGCTTGAGTACATTTGTCTACTATAGGTAGTAGCGACAGAGATATTCTATATTCCAAGAATTTGGTACTTATTCTCCTGAAAGTTCTCGTAGTCTGTAAGATCCGGGTCCTGTGACCTTGGATACAATGTAGTGACCTTCCCATGGTGAATTGAGTTTATGCAACCCTGACATGTCTTGGATTCGTTTGAGGACCATGTCGCCTAAGTTGAAGGATCGCTCTTTAACATTGCGGTTGTGGTATCGTCTTAACCCGTCGAGGTATCTGGCTGATTGAACTAATGTTGCGCATCTCGTTTTTTCTAGACTGTCTAGATCCGTGCGTCTTGTTTCATCTGCCATTTCTTCGTCGTATTGTTCGACTGGAGGAGACTGCCACATGACATCCGTGGGTAAGATAGCTTCTGAGCCATGTACTAGGAAATAGGGGGAGAGCCCAGTAGTCTTGCATGGTTGGGTTTGTAGTCCCGATAGAGCATTAGGTAGTTCTTTGAGCCATGTGCCTCCTTTTGTATTGCCAATGTCATGTAGTCTTTTCTTGAGAGTTTCGAGTATCATGCCGTTAGCACGCTCGACTTGTCCATTGGCTCGTGGGTGAGCAACTAAGACGTAACGAACATCAATTCCAATATTTTCGCAGTACTCCCAGAAGTCATGATTGTTGAAGTTGAATCCCAGGTCTGTGGTGATTCTATTTGGAAAACCATAACGGTGTACGATTTCATCCAAGAAGTCGAGGACTCGGTCTGCCTTGGGGCAAGTGACTGGTTTGACCTCGATCCATTTGGTGAATTTGTCGATGGCCACGAGTACTCGGTTGAATCCTCCTAGCGCAGTTGGCAATGGTCCTATCATGTCTAGCCCCCAGCAAGCGAAAGCCCATGTTGGAGGGATTGTGACTAGTTTGTAGGCAGGAACGTGTTGCTGTTTAGTAAAAAAATTGACAGCCTTGGCATTTTCGAACTAACTGTTTTGCATCTGCCAAAGCCATGGGCCAGTAGAAACCTGCTCGGAAAGCCTTGCTTACTATCGTTCGTGAGGATGCATGGTTGCCACAGATTCCTTTGTGAATTTCTTTTAGGATTTCTTGGCCATCTTCTCGGGTGACACACTTCATGAGCACCCCTGATGATGCACTTTTCCTATAGAGCTTGTCTCCGACTAGAATGTAGTTTTTTCCTCGTTGGGAAATTTGCTCAGCTTGATTTTTGTCAGATGGTAACTTATGGTCTTTGATGTAGTCGATGAAGGGTGTCCTCCAGTCGACTTCTATCATCATGATTTCTCGAGTGACTTCTGTAGTCTTGACCACCGGTGGTGTAACTTGTTCTGGTATGTGTCGGGCATGCACCCCAGGCCCACGAGTAGACCTTGGATGGCCCACTAAGGGGTGTACTTGGATATGATCAGGACAAGGGATAGGCTTATCCCGCTCGGACTAGTCAAGTATGTATATGGAAAACTACTCGGGCCTTACCGAGTAGAACTCTGTAATTGTACTCGACTAGGACTCGGGCTTGTAACTCTACCCACCCGTGTATATAAGGGCAGGTAGGGGACCCCCTCAAACACGAACAACTCTAGTTTTCCCAAGATCAATACAAACCAACACATAGGACGTAGGGTATTACGCGATCTAGCGGCCCGAACCTATCTAAATCGTGTTCCTTGCGTCACCATTGATTCCTTGATTCTCGACGATCCTTACCACACAAAAGACCACCTAGGGTACCCCCTAGGTGGGTTGTCGGTCTAAAACACCGACAGCTGGCACGCCAGGTAGGGGAACTCGTCGAGTTTCTCAGCGTGAACTTGATGGCAACCGTCATCATCAAGCCCGTCTTCTTAATCGAAGCGGGCGCCACCTTCATTTTCGGATCCTGGCTCTGCATCGCCGATGGCTCGGGTTCGTTCCGGTGCCAGATCATCAATGCTCAGGAGAAGAAAGTAGAAGATCGGGCTAGAAAAAACCAAGATTTCAAAGTTGAAAATTTCGAGTTCGACTACGCGTCGGACTTGACTTCGCTTTGGACTAGTCGGTCCCAATCGACTCCCAAGTCGGTTTTGACTTCAAAGCGGTTCCCTCACGGACTCCGCAACGCAGCCGAAGTTCACCAAGGTTGTCTTACTCAGATTCAACTCGAACTCGAGCGCGATGAAGATGTCGACTCTGACTCGGTTTATCCGCCAGAAATACCATTATCTGGTCCAGCCCAAGGACTGGTAATAACTTCAATGTCACAAGGCAGATTCATACATTGGCTAGGATTAAGACCATCTCTCCTTGCCCGCAACTACGACTCGCGCCTTTTCGCTCATATAGACAACCTCCCATATCAAGAGGGCATTCCACTCACTTCCAACCGCGAGGAAAGCTCCACAGAGATTGCAACATCAAGCTCCGGAAGCTACTACCCGGACAGGGAAGTCCTTGTTATTACTCAAAATAACAACCCGGGTACTAGCCAGAACAGAACCCCCAGGCGATTAGCACAACTCAACAACATCTCCGAAGATGAGTCCACAGCTGTCGCTCCTCACAATGAAACCTCCGAGCAAAGAAACCAAAGAAGGATGCGCAACGCTACTCGAGCCGAGCGACGACAGTCGATGGCCACAAATATTCCCATCACAAACCTTGAATGGGCTTTCGACGCAGTTCAGGCTTAGGAGCACAATACTCCACTCGCGGCAATCGCCTCAATCAATCTTCTAACAACATTGATGCCTCAAGACAGGGATAATGAAGCCACAGCTCAACTCGTGCAATGCGGCAACGGACTGATCGCACAACTCGCGGAGCAAGCCTACAAGTTACTTGACAAAGAATCACAAATTCCGTCTGTTCCTCGCATCACGGCTCACCAAGAAGGCAGCAGGGGAGCTGCAGACAACAACAATGTCCCAAGAAACAACAATGAAGTTGTCAACCAACCTCGGCAACACAGCCAAGGCCCAAGCAAGCACAAGGACCCAGCACGCCATAAGGATGTTGGAGAGGTCAGCTGCACCAACTCGGTTAAAAGTATTCGCCCTACTCAGAAGAACCATGAAGTATCCAACTTTAATGATCTGCAAGAATCCTCAACAGTCGGCGTGAGCGAGAAGTCGACAACTACAACCACTTTCCTGCTTTCACAAACCGGGTAATGAAAATAAAACTACCCGAGAAGTTCAAGCCAACTGGAATAAAAAAGTATCATGGCAAACAAGACCTAATTCAATGGCTACGATGCTACTCGCTAGCCGTCCAAGCAGCCGAGGGCAATAACGACACCAAAGTTATCCACTTCCCCATATGCATGGAACCCACACCACTGACCTGGCTCGAGTCACTCAAACCCAAGTCCATTGACTCTTGGGCAGACTTGACAAAGGCTTTCACCAACAACTTTGCCGGCTCCATGGCTAGACCAGGAAACAAGATTGACTTAAGTCAAATTAAGCAAAAAGAAGGTGAGACCTTACGCGACTATCTGCGACGGTTCTTCGAAAAGAAGGCTACCATTGTCGACATCTCAGAAACAGATGTCATCGAGTGCTTCCAGAATGGACTCTACGATCGACGAACAAACCAAGACTTCGGTCGCCGATGACCAGCTAATGTCAAAGACCTCAAATTCATGGTGCAGCAGTGGGCGGATGAAGAAGACAAAGAATGAGAATGTTTCGGCTCCCACCGTAACCATGGAGGTGACAACAATAACAATGACCAAGATAGAACTTTACACGGTGATACTCGAAACAACTATTCGAGTAATCACAACTGCAAAAGGAAGCCCGACAACACTGTTGCTGCCATGATGAACTCTGGGAAAAAGGGATCCCGTAGAAACGACGAAGGGCCATCCTTCACCGAGCTACTCAAGAAGCAGTGCCCATGGCACCCGACTAGCAAGCACTCGGCAATAGACTGCTACAGCATGCGCCAAGTAATGCAAGACTTACCACACCACCACCCCCTGAAGTGTAGGGATACGAGGTAGGCTACACTAGCGCAAATCAAAATTTCTACCACGTAAAACCAGGAATAACTGCCGTATAAGGATCACGGGATTACCACTCGACGCACTACTGGTGCGGAAGATGTAGATATGCGTCGATGCAGTGAAGACGATCACGTAGTCGTACGTAGTCGATCAACGTAGTCGTACATAGTCGATCACGTCAACGTCCAGCAGCTCCTCAGCAGCTCATCCACGTGCAGCAAGATCGCCCCCGGTGCCGCGGCTCGTCGTCGGCTCGTCGTGGCTCGTCGGCGGCTCGTCCAAGTGCTGCAGGCGCAACACCTCCAAGGTATCCACATGTGCAGGGAGGAAGCGTCGCAAGCCGGACTGCTAGATCCGCGAGTTGCAACAGGAGAGGGCGTGGGAGGCGCGGCAGGTGTGTTTTGCCAAAAGGTGTCAACCCTAGGGCGCCCCCACCCCTCTATTTATAGAGGTTCCTAACGGGCCTCTGGGTCCGAGGCCCATTAGTACTTCTAAACCTAATCCAACTCGGATCAGATCCGAATTGGGCTTCCAGCCCCTTAAGTGTGTGACCCTATGGGTTCGGATACGTATAGACATGGCCCGAGTACTCCTACTCGGCCCAATAGTCGGTAGCGGCCTCTAGCAAGACGTGCCAACTCCTATACGCACACGAAGATCATATCAGACGAACCATCACAACATAATATACATGCTATTCCCTTTGCCTCACGATATTTGGTCTAGCTTCAAGCCGACCGCTCTTTCTCGATCCTGTGATTCGGAATCCCTTTGTAGGTTAACTCTTAACCGTACGTAGCATGGCCATGCATTTTAAAATCCGATCACTCGAGGGGCCCAGAGATATCACTCTCAATCAGAGAGGGGCAAATCCCATCTTGATTGACCATGTCTCATAGCATGCTTCTTGACAAACCCGAAAGCTACCTTTATAACAACCCTGTTACGGCGTAGCGTTTGATAGCCCCTAAGTAGGTCGATCCACATCTAGAATCCATGCGACAATCTCAGGTCTAAGGACAAAGCGTATATGTTGTTTAAAGAGAGAACTACTTCTCGTGTTGGGTCAGTCCTAGCACATGTCTCCACATGTGTCCTCATTATTAGTTCAACATCTCCATGTCTATGACTTGTGAAACATAGTCATCAACTAATACATGTGCTAGTCTAATATTCATGTGTGTCCTCACATGAACTCCGACTAGGGACAACTTTAGAATAACCATACAAGTAAAGAGTTTCACATACAATTCACATAATTGCAAATCAATTCAAGTAGCCTTCAATGGATATTCAATGAACACAACATACAAATCATGGATACAAATGGAATATCATCATCTCTATGATTGCCTCTAGGGCATACCTCCAACAGTCTCCCACTTGCACTAGAGTCAATCTAGAAGGTACCTAATACCCATAGCTCTTACATGCGCATCATGCTTAGCCTGCGGGAGTGGTTTTGTCAACGGATCAGAAATGTTCAGATCCGTGTGTATTTTGCATATCTTGATCTCACCCCGGTTAACGAAGTCTCGAATGAGATGAAATCGCCTCATTACGTGTTTGTTCTTCTGGTGGTTCCTTGGCTCCTTTGCTTGCGCAATTGCCCCATTGTTATCACAGTAGAGATTCAATGGGCTGGACGCATTCGGGAACACACCAAGCTCAATGAGGAAATTCCTTATCCAAACACCTTCCTTCGCGGCTTCCGAAGCCGCGATGTACTCGGCTTCTGTCGTAGAATCGGCCACCGTCTCCTGCTTGGAACTCTTCCAACTAACAGCACCACCATTCAGCGTGAACACAAATCCTGATTGTGACTTTGAATCATCTCTGTCGGTTTGGAAACTAGCATCGGTGTAACCTGTTACAACGAGCTCCTCCTCACCTCCATAGACGAGGAACATATCTTTAGTCCTTCTCAAGTACTTAAGAATGTTTTTCACCGCTGTCCAGTGACTCTCACCTGGATCAGATTGGTGTCTGCTTGTCATACTTAGCGCATATGAAACATCTGGGCGAGTACTTATCATTGCATACATGATAGATCCAATAGCCGAGACATATGGCACTCTACTCATGCGATCCCGCTCATCAGCAGTCGAAGGACACTGAGTCTTGCTGAGATGTATGCCATGTGACATAGGCAAGAACCCTTTCTTTGCCTCTTCCATGCTGAACCGCTTAAACACTTTGTCGATGTAAGTATCTTGGCTTAAACCTATGAGCCTTCTCGATCTATCTCTATAGATCTTAATGCCCAGAATATATGCCGCTTCCCCTAAGTCCTTCATCGAAAAACTATTTTTCAGTGAAGTCTTTACGGACTCAAGCATAGGAATGTTATTTCCAATCAGTAATATGTCATCCACATATAAGATTAGAAATACTACAGAGCTCCCACTAACCTTCTTGTAAACACAAGACTCTTCTTCGTTCTTGGTGAAGTCAAACCCTTTGACCACTTCATCAAAACGAATGTTCCAACTCCTAGATGCTTGCTTCAATCCATAAATGGATCTCTGAAGCTTGCATACCTTTCCAGCATTTTTCGGATCGACAAAACCCTCGGGCTGTATCATATACACGTCCTCAGCTAGGTTTCCATTCAGGAAAGCTGTCTTGACATCCATCTGCCATATCTCATAATCGAAATATGCAGCTATAGCTAGAATAATCCGAATGGACTTAAGCATCACTACGGGCGAGAAGTTCTCGTCGTAGTCAACTCCTTGAACTTGTCGAAAACCTTTTGCGACAAGTCGTGCTTTATAGATGTGAACATTTCCATCCATGTCCTTTTTCTTCTTATAGATCCACTTGCACTCTATGGCTTTAACACCATCAGGCGGGTCAACCAAGTTCCAAACTTGATTGTCTCCCATCGACTCTATTTCGGATTGCATGGCACTCTGCCATTTTTTGGAGTCTGGGTCCATCATTGCTTCTGCATATGTCGCAGGCTCATCATTGTCCAACAATAATATTTTCCGCATTTCGCGGAGCCTTGCTGACCTTCGTGGTTGTGGCGGTGCTTCTCTTGCCATGGGTATCGCAACTTGTTCTGCTACGTTAGCATCACTCATTGATTCTTGCCCGATCGGCTCATCTTGAACTTCTTCAAGATGCACTATCTTTCCACTCTGTTCTCCTTTGAGAAACTCTTTCTCTAGGAAAACCCCGTTCCGAGCGACAAACACTTTGCCTTCTGATCGGTTGTAGAAATAATATCCCAAAGTTTCCTTTGGATATCCCACGAAAATGCACTTATCTGACTTGGGTGTGATCTTGTCCGACTGAAGTCGCTTGACAAATACTTCACATCCCCAAATCTTTAGAAAAGACAAACTGGGAACTTTTCCAGTCCACATCTCATATGGTGTCTTAACTACGGATTTAGATGGTACCCTATTAAGTGTGAAAGCTGCTGTTTCTAGAGCGTATCCCCAAAATGACAACGGTAGGTCTGACTGGCTCATCATTGATCGAACCATGTCTAACAAAGTTCAATTACGTCGCTCGGACACACCGTTTCTCTGAGGTGTTCCAGGCGGCGTAAGTTGTGGAACAATTCCGCAACTCTTTAGATGATTGCTAAACTCGTGGCTCAAATACTCGCCTCCACGATCAGATCGTAAGGCCTTAATTTTCTTGCCACGCTGATTTTCAACTTCATTCTGAAATTCCTTGAACTTTTCAAAGGTTTCAGACTTGTGCCTCATCAAGTAGATATAGCCATATCTACTAAAATCATCAGTGAAAGTTATGAAGTATTGGAATCCTCCTCTAGCTGTCGTGCTCATTGGTCCGCATATATCACTATGTACGAGTTCCAACAAGTCTACTGCCCTCTCAGGAAATCCTGTGAAAGGTGTCTTGGTCATCTTGCCTAGCAAGCAAGCCTCACATGTCTCGTATGATTCAAAATCAAACGAAGTTAGAAGTCCATCAGAATGGAGCTTCTTCATGCGCTTTTCACTTATATGACCCAAACGACAATGCCACAAGTAGGTAGGACTCAAATCATTAGGCCGAGGCCTTTTAGCACTTACATTACAGACAGGTGAACCATCAAGATTTAAAACAAATAATCCATTCACAATGGGTGCAAAAGCCATAAACATATTATTCTTAGAAATCACACAACCATTGTTTTCACTCGCAAATGAATAACCATCCTTCATCAAGCATGAAGGAGACAAAATGTTTCGACTTAAACTAGGAACAAAATAACAATTATTCAACTCCATAATAAATCCTGACGGGAGGTGGAGTTGCATCATCCTGACGGTCAACGCAGCAACTCTTGCATTATTGCCCGCGCGGAAATCAACTTCTCCTCTTTCCATGCTTCTACTTCTTATCATTCCCTGCATCGAATTGCAAATATGAGCAACCGATCCGGTATCAAATACCCAAGAATTAATAATTGTATCAGCGAGAAATATGTTGTCTATAACATTAACAACAAGCGTACCTGAGGTAGAAGTACTCTTACTTCCGCCATTCTTCAAGGAAGCTAGGTACTGCTTGCAGTTTCTCTTCCAGTGACCAAGTTCATGACAGTAAAAACACTCTTTGTCTGGAGCAGGTCCAGGTCCAGCTTTAACCTTGGGCGGTGGGTTTGGCTTGGACGTTCCAGCCTTGCCCTTCTTCTTCCAAGAATTGCCCTTCTTCTTAAAGCTAGGCTTGTTCTGTATAGCCATCACTTGGCTGGTACTAGCGCTTTTCTTGATGTCAGCCTCTGCTGTTTTAAGCATGCCACACAACTCATTCAGACCCTTCTCCGTCCCATGCATATGGTAGTTCGAGATGAAGTTCCCATAGCTAGGCGGAAGAGATGAAAGAATGAAATCAGTGGCCAACTCTTGGCCCAGTGCGAAGCCTAGCTTCTCCAACCGTTGAGTGTAACCAACCATTTTGATTACGTGTGGTCCTACTGCTGTGCCTTCTGCTAGCTTGCTCTCAACAAAGGCCTTAGACACATTGAACCTTTCAGTCCTGGCCTGTGTTTGGAACATGTCTCTAAGCGCCACGATCATATCGTGCGCCTCATGGTTTGTTTCGAACTGCATCTGCAGCTCGGGTTCCATGCAAGCAAGCATAAGGTTCTTCTGGTAGTGGGTTGTCTAGAACATCTTCCTTTTTCTCAGCCCTAAGAACAATTCTCAGGTTACGGATCCAATCCGAGTAATTTGTTCCATTCAACTTGTCCTTCTCAAGGACCGAACGCAAAGCAAACGGTGTAGTGTTGCTAGGTGCCATTTAATCTACAACAAAGTAATGCAAAATACACTAAGACAAACGTATCCATGATAGAGCAAATCACATTAAACTATTTTAACAGAATCTACTCCCACTAAAATCAATATCCCTCTATTGAAAATTAGTGATTCAGGATCCACAACTAACAAGTCCACTAGTGAGCTTTAGCATCACCGCTAGCAAACAAGGTAGATCGGTAAGCAACTTTTGCTAATCATATCACATATGACTCCTGTTGTTGGGTGGCATCTCCATGTCTCGGCGCCCAACCTTTATGCCCCAAGGTCCTTAACCGTTAAGATGACCTTGTTAAGCAAACCAACCCTTATGCGTGTAAGTGTCCGACACAAACCCGTCTAGTCAAGGAAAACTAGTGGTACCCTAATTTCATAGACCCACCACTAATTGTACAAGACATGGGACGGTGCAAGTTTTAGTTGGGAGGGCATACTAACTTAAACTTTGTGAAGGATCATTCTACTTCTAACATCACAGCATGCAGAAAGTAAAACATAAACAGAATAGCATTCACACAGTTGTGACACAGTATGGCCCGTTTTTCTCATGGTGATCTCCATCTCCATAGAATCTGTTCACCATGGTGATCTCCATCTCCATGTTCCATGTGCGCCATCCTTCTAGTGATGAGTCCTCCAAGAACTAGAACATGCTATTACGCCTAATAGCTAGTAAAGATGCTAGTAATGAAGATTACATAGTTGCTTGGATCATCACAGATTGGTACGCAGACCATTAAATACAATAAAGTGACAACACATATGGCTCCTGCCGTGTTGCCGTACGCGTGACACGCAGGTCATGAATGAGTTACACACATGCATCACATACACAAAGGGCCATACTGATCACCAGATACATACATCCTGCAAAACAGAGTTAAGCGACCTAACGTTCCAAACTTCGGATGCCCGAAACTCCATCTTCCAAGCCGAATTTGGAAAATCTAATTTCGTCGAAAACGGCAAAGCAGTTGAATTTCATGTGTAAATTTTTCTGTAGATCAATTTTCATATAAAATTCGTCCCGATCCGAGATCGTACCGAAAAGTTACGGCTGATTTACCGAAGCATACGCATACGGCAAAAATCCCGACCCCGGCAGTAGATCTCATCTACTATTGCACATCTAATGCGCCTGGCGTATGACCCTGGATTTCGATTCGACCAATCATATTGATCTTCGCTCACTGCAACTGGATTTACGTGTATCACTTAACTCCGATGGCGGAAACCGACCGGTAGGAGTATGTCGTTACACTACCATTGCAGCAAGGGCACGAAACCAGGACATAGATCAAACTGAAAACTCGCATATCTCCATATGCACACATCCCGAATCCAAAACTAAGCAGCTACGGCTCTGATACCACTGTAGGGATACGAGGTAGGCTACACTAGCGCAAATCAAAATTTCTACCGCGTAAAACCAGGAATAACTGCCGTATAAGGATCACGGGATTACCACTCGACGCACTACTAGTGCAGAAGATGTAGATATGCGTCGATGAAGTGAAGACGATCACGTAGTTGTACGTAGTCGATCAACGTAGTCGTACGTAGTCGATCACGTCAACGTCCAGCAGCTCCTCAGCAGCTCGTCCACGTGCAGCAAGATCGCCCCAGGTGCCGCGGCTCGTCGGCGGCTCGTCCAAGTGTTGCAGGCGCAACACCTCCAAGGTATCCACACGTGCAGGGAGGAAGCGTCGCAAGCCGGACTGCTAGATCCGCGAGTTGCAACAGGCGAGGGCGTGGGAGGCGCGGCAGGTGTGTTTTGCCAAAAGGTGTCAACCCTAGGGCGCCCCCACCCCTCTATTTATAGAGGTTCCTAACGGGCCTCTGGGTCTGAGGCCCATTAGTACTTCTAAACCTAATCCAACTTGGATCAGATCCGAATTGGGCTTCTAGCCCCTTAAGTGTGTGACCCTATGGGTTCGGATACATATAGACATGGCCCGAGTACTCCTACTCGGCCCAATAGTCGGTAGCGGCCTCTAGCAAGACGTGCCAACTCCTATACGCACACGAAGATCATATCAGACGAACCATCACAACATAATATACATGCTATTCCCTTTGCCTCACGATATTTGGTCTAGCTTCAAGCCGACCGCTCTTTCTCGATCCTGTGATTCGGAATCCCTTTGTAGGTTAACTCTTAACCATACGTAGCATGGCCATGCATTTTCGGATCCGATCACTCGAGGGGCCCAGAGATATCACTCTCAATCAGAGAGGGGCAAATCCCATCTTGATTGACCATGTCTCATAGCATGCTTCTTGACAAACCCGAAAGCTACCTTTATAACTACCCTGTTACGGCGTAGCGTTTGATAGCCCCTAAGTAGGTCGATCCACATCTAGAATCCATGCGACAATCTCAGGTGTAAGGACAAAGCGTATATGTTGTTTAAAGAGAGAACTACTTCTCGTGTTGGGTCAGTCCTAGCACATGTCTCCACATGTGTCCTCATTATTAGTTCAACATCTCCATGTCTATGACTTGTGAAACATAGTCATCAACTAATACATGTGCTAGTCTAATATTCATGTGTGTCCTCACATGAACTCCGACTAGGGACAACTTTAGAATAACCATACAAGTAAAGAGTTTCACATACAATTCACATAATTGCAAATCAATTCAAGTAGCCTTCAATGGATATTCAATGAACACAACATACAAATCATGGATACAAATGGAATATCATCATCTCTATGATTGCCTCTAGGGCATACCTCCAACATGAAGAGTACACCAAGAAAAAAAGATAAGGGTAAGAACAAAGTCCACAACGACGAAGACGAAGAAGGCGACTTCTAGACCACCTCAAAAACTATCAACATCATCTTCGGCGGTATTCCAGGCACCGCATCAAAGCGAGCCAACAAACTCGTACTCAGGGAGATCATGGCCATTGAACCAACGGATCCAACACTGCTAAAATGGTCAAAAGTGCCCATTTCCTTCAGCAGAAAGGACCAATGGATCAAGTTCTCAGAACCAGGCCGTTTCCCTCTAGTACTCAATCTGGTTGTGGCAGGCTCAAAGTTAACCAAAGTACTCATCGACGGCGGAAGTGGACTCAACATTATTTTAACCAAAACATTGAGGAAGATGTGCCTCGACGTACCCAGAAATGCAGCTATACCACTAGGACAAGTCGTCCTTCCAGTTACCTTTGGAACTAAAACACTACCGTACCGAGTACATAAGATTTGAAGTCGCCGACTTCGAGACATCTTACCGCGCCATACTCGGAAGGCCAGCACTTGCCAAGTTCATGGCCATACCATATTATGTTTACTTGGTACTCAAAATGCCAGGCCCCAAGGGAGAACTAACGCTGCGAGGAGATCTACGGCAATCCTATGAATGCGACACTGAAGCCGTGGAAATTGCTGCAACTACTCAAGTACCTAGTCCCATGCAACAAGTCTTCACAGCTTCAAAGAAGCTCCACCCAATCGAATGAGATCCCAAAAAACAAGTCGGGGTCCACAAAGGTGAAACCCGCCAGCGAGCAAGACTTCAAACCAGTCGACCTCCAGACGGGCGACCCTTCCAAGACAGCCCTAATCGGAACAGGGCTAGATCCTAAATAGGCATCCGCGCTCGTTAGCTTCCTTTGGGCTAACCATGATATCTTCGCTTGGAAACCGGCTGACATGCCAGGTGTGCCCAAGGAGCTGATTGAGCATTCTCTAAATGTCGATCCCAAAGCTACTCCAAAATGGCAACGACTTCGCCGGTTTGCTCAAGACAGACGAGAAGCAATCAAAAAAGAGTTAGCCAAGCTACTCGCGGCAGGGTTCATCAAAGAAATCTTTCACCCTGATTGGCTCTCCAACCCTGTGCTCGTTCGTAAGAAAAACAACGAGTGGAGAATGTGTGTCGACTACATCGACCTCAACAAATACTGCCCAAAAGACCCTTTCGGGCTACCCAGGATCGATCAAGTGGTCGACTCCACCGCTGGATGCGCTTTACTATGCTTTCTCGACTACTGTCGGGACTACTCCCCAGACCCACGAGTAGGCCTCGGATGGCCCTCTAAGGGACGTACTCAGACATGATCAGAACAAGGATGGGCGTATCCTACTCGGACTAGTCTTGTATGTTTATGGAAAACTACTCGGGCCGTTACCGAGTAGAACTCTGTAATAGTACCCGACTAGGACTCAGATTTGTAACCCTGCCCTCCCGGGTATATAAGGCCGGGCAGGGACCCCCCTCAAACAACAATCTCAGGACCAGAACATACATCAATACAAACCAACACACAGGACGTAGGGTATTACACGATCTAGTGGCCCAAACCTGTCTAAATCGTGTTCCTTGCGTCACCATTGATTCCTTGATTCTCGATGACCCTTACCGCACAAAAGACCACCTAGGGTACCCCTAGGTGGGTTGCTGGTCTAAAACACCAACAGCTGGCGCGCCAGGTAGGGGAACTCGTCAAGTTTCTCAGCGCGAACTCAATAGCGAAAGTCATCATCAGGCCTGTCTTCTTCATCGAAGCTGGAGCCACCTTCGTCTTCGGATCCTGGCTCTGCGTCGCCGAAGGCTTGGGATCATTCCGGCGCCAAATCGTTGACACTCAGGAGACGAAACCAGAAGAAGTGACCAGAAAAAAATCAAGATTTCAAAGTCAACAAGCTCAAGTTCGACTACGGGTCGGATTCGACTTCGCCTCGGACTACGCCAATGTCTCGCTCAAGGGTCGGGCTCCGCCGACCCTAGCCCTCGAGGTCGGGCGAGGCGGAGCTACCCTTCCATAGGGTCGGGCTTCGCCGACCCCAGGCCTCAGGGTCGGGCGAGACGGAGCCTCCCTCGGGGTCGGGCGAGGCGGAGCTACCCTTCCACAGGGTCGGGCTTCGCCGACCCCAGGCCTCGGGGTCGGGCGAGGCGGAGCTACCCTCCCACAGGGTCGGGCTCTCCTGACCCCAGGCCTCGGGGTCGGGCGAGGCGGAGCTACCCTCCCATAGGGTCGGGCTCTCCCAACCCCAGGCCTCGGGGTCGGGCGAGGCGGAGCTACCCTCCCATAGGGTCGGGCTCTCCCGACCCCAGACTTTGGGGTCGGGCGAGGCAGAGCCACTCCTCCGATGGGTTTGGCGCTCCCGACCCCAGGACTCGAGGTCGGGCGAGGCGGATCTCAATTCAGGGTCGGGCGAGGCGGAGCTACTCCCTCACAGGGTCGGGCTCGGCCAACCCCTGGACTCAGGGTTGGACTCGCCTCGGATTCGGCCCCAGTCAGCATCCAACTCAGTCTCGACTTCAAGGCGGTTCCTGCACGGACTTCGCAACGCATCAAAAGTCTACCAAGATTTTCTCACTCGAACCCGAGTTGAACTCGAGCATGATGAGGACGTCGACTCCAACTCATCCTACTCTCTAGAAATACCATTATCGGGCCCAGCCCAAGGGTTGGTAATAACTTTGACACCACAAGGCAGATTCGTTCACTGGCCGGGATTGCGACCATCTTTCCTCGACCGTGACTACGACTCACGCCTCGTCGCCCATATAGACAACCTGCCATATAAAGAGGGCGTTCCACTTACGTCCGACCATGAAGAAAGCTACACAGAGATTGCTACATCAAGTTCCGAAAGCTACTACCCGGACAGGGAGATACTTGTTATTACTCCAGTTAACAACCCGGGTTTCAGCCAGAATAGAACCCCCAGGCGAATAGCACAAGTCGACAACATCTCTGACGACGAGTCTACAGCCGACAATGAAACTCCTGAACAGCGCAAGCAACGAAGGGCGCGCAATGCTACTCGAGCTGAGCGTCGACAATCAATGGCTACAAATATCCCTATTACAAATCTTGAACGGGCTTTTTCAACATAGTTCAGGCTTAGGAGCACAATACTCCACTCGCAGCTCTCGCTTCAATCAACATTTTGATGACACTGATGCCTCAAGATAATGATAACGCAGCCACAGCTCAACTCGTGCAGCGTGGCAAAGGACTAATCGCACAACTCACAGAGCAAGCTTACAAGCTACTCGACAAAGAATCACCAATCCTGTCCGTTCCTCGCATTACAGACGGAAGCAGAGGGGCTGCAGATAAAAATGTCGCCCCACGAAATGATGATGCAGTCAACCAACCCCGGCAACACAGCCAAGGTCCAAGCAAGCATAAAGCTCCTACTCAACAGAAGGATGTGGGTGCAGCCAGCTGCACCAACTCGGTTAAAAGTGTTCACCCTACTCGGAAGAACCGCGAGTTATCCAACATCAGCGATCTACGGGAAATCCTCAACAATCGGTGCAAACGGGAAGTCGACAGCTACAACCACTTTCCTGCTTTCACAAATTGGATAATGAAAACAAAATTACCCGAAAAGTTCAAACCGACCGACATTACAAAGTATGATGGCAAGCAAGATCCAGTTCAATGGCTCCGCTGTTACTCGCTAGCCGTCCAAGCAACCGGAGGCAACAACGACACCAAAGTCATTCATTTCCCCATATGCATGGAACCCGCACCACTGACCTGGCTCGAGTCACTCAAACCCAAGTCCATCGACTCCTGGGCAGACTTGACAAAGGCTTTTACCAACAACTTCGCTGGCTCCATGGCTAGACCAGGCAACAAGATTGACTTACAACAAGTTAAGCAGAAAGAGGGCGAGACCCTGCGCGACTATCTACGACGGTTCTTTGAAAAGAAGACTACCATAGTAGACATCTCCGAAGCAGACGTTATCAAGTGCTTCCAAAACGGACTCTACGATCGACAAACATACCAAGACTTCGGTCGCCGACGGCCAGCCGATGTCAAAGAACTCAAACTCATTGTGCAATAGTGGGCCGATGAAGAAGACAAAGTTCGCGAACGGTTCGGTTCCCACCGTAACCGCGGACGCGACAACACCCACAATAATGACACAGATAAAACTCGTCATAACGATGCTCGGAATTCCTACCCAGGTAATCATAATTGCAAAAGGAAGCCCGACAACACTGTTGCTGCCATGACCAACTCCGGGAAAAAGGGACAGCGTGGAAACGACGATGGACCAACCTTCACGGAGCTACTCAAAAAGCAGTGCCCGTGGCACCCGACTAGCAAGCACTCCGCATTGGACTGTTACAGCATGCGCCGAGTCATGCAAGACTTGCCAGCACCACCAACTCCTGAAGAGTACACCAAAAACAGAGACAAGGGTAAAAACAAAGCCCGCAACGATGAAGATGAAGACAGTGATTTCCAACCAGCCTCAAAAACCATCAACGTCATTTTTGGTGGCATACCTGGCACAGCATCCAAGCGAGCCAACAAACTCGTACTCAGGGAGATCATGGCCATCGAGCCGATGGACCCCACACCGCTAAAATGGTCGGAAGTCCTAATTTCTTTCAGCAGAAAAGATCAATGGACAAAGTTTTCAGAACCCGGCTATTTTCCACTAGTCTTGGATCCAGTTGTGGCAGGTTCAAAGTTAACTAAAGTACTCATCGATAGCGGGAGCGGCCTCAATGTCATCTTCGCCAAAACACTAAGGAAAATGTGCCTCGACGTCACGGACATGCTTACTCCAACGGATTCACCTTTCTACGGCATTGTGCCTGGAAACACAGCCATACCATTGGGGCAAGTTGTCCTTCCCGTCACCTTCGGCACCAAGGAGCATTACCGCACCGAGTACATCAGATTCGAGGTCGCCGATTTCAAGACTTCTTATCACGCCATACTCGGACGGCCAGCACTAGCCAAGTTTATGGCCATACCACATTATGTCTACCTGGTACTCAAGATGCCCAGTCCCAAAGGCGAGCTCACGTTACGAGGAGATCTCTGGAGATCCTACGAGTGCGACACCGAAGCCGTGGAAATTGCTGCGACTACTCAATCTCCTAGTCCCATGCAGCAAGTCTTCACAGCTTCAACGAAACTCCATCCAACTAAACTCGAGATCCCGGAAAACAAGTCGGGCTCCACAAAGGTAAAACCCGCCAGCGAGCAAGACTTCAAATCGATCGACCTCCAGACTGGTGATCCCTCCAAGACAGCCCTGATCGGAACAGGGCTGCATCCTAAATAGGAATTCGCGCTCGTCAGTTTCCTTCGGGCTAACCATGATATCTTCGCTTGGAAGCCAGCCGACATGCCAGGTGTGCCCAAGGAACTGATCGAGCATTCCCTCAACGTCGATCCCAAAGCTACTCCAAAATGGCAACGACTACGCCGGTTTGCTAAGGATAGACGCGACGCCATCAAAAAAGAGTTAGCCAAGCTACTCGTGGAAGGATTCATCAAGGAAGTCTTCCATCCTGACTGGCTCGCCAATCCTGTGCTCGTTCGTAAGAAAAACAACAAATGGAGAATGTGCGACTACACCGACCTCAACAAACACTGCCCGAAAGATCCTTTTGGGTTACCCAGGATCGATTAAGTGGTCGACTCCACCGCTGGGTGCGCCTTGCTATGCTTCCTCGATTGCTACTCCGGCTATCATCAGATAAGCCTCAAAGAGGAAGATCAAGCCAAAACAGCTTTCATCACACCCTTTGGAGGTTTCTGCTACAAAACAATGTCCTTCGGACTCAAGAACGCAGGAGCAACTTACCAAAGGGCGATACAGATGTGCTTTGAAAAACAACTTCATCTCAATGTCGAAGCTTATGTTGACGACGTAGTCGTCAAAACAAGACATTGGGAGGAACTCATCACCGACTTGGAGGAAACTTTCTCCAGTCTCCGCGCTTTCCGATGGAAACTCAATCCTACTAAGTACGTCTTCGGAGTACCTTCCAGCAAATTACTCCGGTTCATCATTAGCCATCGCGGCATTGAAGCCAACCCGAAGAAGATATCTGCCATCACAAATATGCAGGCTCCAGCTAGCATTAAGGATGTGCAGAAACTCACAGGCTGCATGGCCGCTCTCAACCGGTTCATCTCGAGACTCGGAGAACGGGGACTACCCTTCTTCAAGCTTCTCAAATGCCAGGACAAGTTCAAATGGACGGAAGAGGCAGATAAGGCTTTCACACAACTCAAAGACTTTCTGTCAAAGACTCCTGTACTCACTGCTCCCTCACCGAACAAGGACTTGCTCCTATACATCTCTACTACTACTCATGTCATCAGCACGGCAATAGTAGTCGAGCAATCTGAACCATGCCACGCTTACAAGGTCCAACGACCTGTTTACTTCGTCAGTGAAGTACTCTCGGACTCCAAAACTTGGTACTCACCGATACAAAAGCTATTATACGCTATTCTGCTCACCTCCCGAAAGCTGCGCCATTACTTCCAAGAGCACAACATCACAGTCATCTCCGACTTCTCGCTTGGCGAAATTCTCCATAACAGAGATGCCATG
Source organism: Setaria viridis (assembly GCF_005286985.2). Lineage (NCBI taxonomy): Eukaryota > Viridiplantae > Streptophyta > Magnoliopsida > Poales > Poaceae > Setaria > Setaria viridis. The sequence continues at coordinate 19,861,642 of NC_048263.2, read as the reverse complement.
GGTAGAATCTCCAAATGGGCAGTCGAACTCGGCGCTCTTACTTTGAGCTTCAAGCCGAGGACAACCATCAAGTCTCAGGCTTTGGTCGACTTCATAGCCGAGTGGACCGAAAATCAAGTTCCAACTCCTGTCGAACGACTAGAGCATTGGGTAATGTACTTCGAAGGATCCCTCAAACTTGAAGGGGCCGGCACAGGCGTCTTACTCATCTCCCCCAAGGGAGACCATCTCAAGTACGTGTTGCAGATATTTTGGGAAGCATCCAATAACGAAGCCGAGTACGAAGCACTGCTACACAGCCTTCGCCTTGCAATCTCCCTCGGCATCAAACGACTACTGGTGTACGGCGACTCCCTAGTCGTCATAAACCAGGTCAATGATGAGTGGGACCGAAACAAGGAGAACATGGACGCTTACTGCAAAGAAGTCCGTAAGCTGGAAAACAAATTCTCCAGCTTGGAGTTCCATCACATCGTCCGTGACAACAACGTTGCCACCGACGTCTTATCCAAAATGGGCTCAACTCGTGCAGAAGTTCGAGCAGGAATCTTCGTGCACGAGCTACGCAAGCCATCCATACCTGAACAGGTCACACCGCCAGTAGTCCCGACTACTGACGTCTCCCGAGAGATCATGATGATCGAAGTCGACTGGAGGACACCCTTCATCGACTACATCAAAGATCACCAGCTACCATCCGACAAGAATAAAGCTGAGCAAATCTCCTGATGAGTAAAGAATTATGTTCTAGTCGGAGACAAGCTCTACAGGAAAGGTGCATCATCTAGAGTACTCATGAAGTGCGTCACCAGAGAGGATGGCCAAGAAATCTTAGAAGAAATACACAGAGGAATCTGCGGCAACCACGCCTCTTCGAGGACACTAGTCGGCAAGGCTTTTAGAGCAGGGTTCTACTGGCCGATGGCTCTGGCCGACGCCAAGCAACTAGTCCAAAAGTGCAAAGGTTGTCAATTCTTCACAAAACAGCAACATGTGCCAGCTTACAAGCTAGTTACAATACCTCCAACATGGCCATTTGCCTGTTGGGGGCTCGACATGATTGGCCCATTACCAACTGCGCCAGGAGGATTCAACAGAGTACTCGTGGCAATCGACAAGTTCACCAAGTGGATCGATGTCAAACCAGTCACCTGCCCAAAAGCAGACCGAGTCCTCGACTTCTTGGATGACATCGTCCATCGCTATGGTTTTCCCAACAGGATTATCACAGATCTCGGGTCAAACTTCAACAATCATGACTTCTGGGAATATTGCGAGAACAGTGGCATCGACGTTCGTTATGTCTCGGTTGCTCATCCGCGTGCCAACGGTCAAGTCGAGTGTGCTAATGGCATGATGCTCGATGCTTTGAAAAACGACTACACGACGTCGGCAGCACCAAAGGCGGCCAATGGCTCAAAGAGTTACCCAATGCCTTGTGGGGCCTACGCACCCAACCATGCAAGACTACGGGACTATCACCCTATTTTCTGGTATATGGCTCAGAAGCCATACTACCCGCCGACATCATGTGGCAATCACCATCCGTTGAACAATACGACGAAGAGCTTGCAATAGATACGCGGCGCACGGATATTGACAGTTTGGAAGAAACAAGATGCGCAGCACTAGTGCAATCTACCAAATACCTTGACGGTCTAAGGCGTTATCACGATCGCAACGTCAAGGAAAGATCTTTCAACTCGGGCGATATGGTCCTTAAGCGTATCCAAGACACGTCAGGATTGCACAAACTCAATTCACCATGGGAAGATCCTTAGATCGTATCAAAGGTTACAGGACCCGGATCTTACAGACTCCAAGAGCTTTCAGGAGAACAGGTGCCAAACTCCTGGAATATAGAACACCTCTGTCACTATTACCCACAGCAGCACTCGAGTACTCACTTCAAGGGAACTACTCGGGACGACTACTCGATTGCCGACTTCAAGGGGTGTTCGCTATGACACGCTACCAGTACAACAAGGATCATTGCCTTGATACAAACTCTTCATATCAATCTTTACTAAAACAAGAGTACATCAAGTTACATACGAGTACGAGGACTCGGCTCAACAAAGACTACAAGCAACTGCCTACTGGCGGGCTGCATTTAAGTCTCAGGCTTTTACTATATCACAAGGCCACTCAGGTCTGCCGACCGCAGGAAGGGCCTACATGCAAGGAAGCTGCGCAAAACACAGCCACGCCCAGGTATCCTACCCAAGGCACGTCCAGGTACTCCATTACCGCCATCACCAGGATAGCGGCAACGTAAAAACCGGGAAGACGCGCCTAGAGGGAACCAAGGCTGCTCTTTTGCTAGGCTTGCGAAGCCTATCTACTCTACGGCCGCACCTCCACCATCTTTCAGAGTGGGATGAAGACCACGGCACTCACCACCCATCACTCGCTGCGAGTTCCTGCGCGTACTCCGCTGGATCAGTAGTTGCGAGATGAGGAAGGCGACAAACCCTCCTACGAGGATTCTTCTAGCATCGCGGCTATCCCTACGAGCGCAAGAGCCTGTGGAGGCAAGGTGGCCTTAATCTATGAGGATCTTCTAGCACCGGTGCGCTCTTTGCTGGCTCTCTACACTCAAACAGAAGCAACCGCAGGCAATCCATTGCTACTCAGGAGCTTGAGTTGGTTCGACCAGCAGATGGCCCTATTTATAGCCGAATGCTCCAACTACCATCGGCCCAAGAGTTACTGTGCGCCCGTGATCAATGAGTCTGACAACTCCTGACTGCCCATGTGACTGCACTCATGCTGCAATAGACAAAGGAGCACAGTACACCCGTGCCTCCGCAACGGTCAAAAGAGCACAGTACACCCGTACATCAACAAAGGACAGCCGAGTACAGTACACCCGTGTCCCTCAGAAGACGAGTACTCAAAACAGCATTACGACTACTCGACACTCGGGACTACTGCAAGCCAAGCTTAGCCTACACGTCGGGGTCTTCGACTACTCCAAACCTCGGGACCAAAGGTCGGGCGAGGCGGAGCTCCACCCTCGAAGGGTCAGGCTCCGCCGACCCCAGGACTCAGGGTCGGGCGAGGCGGAGTTCCACCCTCGAAGGGTTGGGCTCCGCCAACCCCAGGACTCAGGGTCGGGCGAGGCGGAGTCTCACTCAGGGTCGGGCGAGGTAGAGCTACCCTTCTAGAGGGTTCGGCTCAGCTGACCCCAAACCTCAAGGTCAAGCGAGACGAATCCCCTTCCCGGAGGGTCAGGCACAGCAGAGTCGCAATATTTCGAGTTTCGACATGGATTAAAAACTACTCTTTGCAAGACGATGATACAACAAAACCAAAAAAGCTTGATATTCAAAAGTTTCAACATACTCGATACAAGGACAAGGGTACACACAAAAGCTCAAAGTTCTTCTAAGGAGATGAACTCTGACATCTTGGCTGCAATGGGCTCCGCCTCCTCGAGGTACTGTGCATATGCTTCATCTGTACAGTTGCGAGCCACGCCATCTCCAGCTGCTGCCAAGTCTGCCCTCGAGTAGTAGGACTTCACAACCGCAAGAACCTGTTTGCAAACAGTCTTGCAAAGTCCCGCCACCTTACTCGGGGCAGCTCTTAGTCGCTCTACTAGAGATTGCGGCTCTACGCCTTCCTCCCTAGGGCTATAGCATTCACCAAGTCTTCGGCCGCTCCAGACAAGTCTTGGAGTTCACCCCGAAGCCTTCCTAAGGTCTGGGCATGATCTCTACATGCCACCATGGCCATGGCAAGCATCACGCCGTTTTGCATCTTTCGGTCTCGCTGATGCTTGCAAGCAGCCTCTGCTTCCACGAGCGCGGCCCAAAAATGTTCAACTTCATCCGCCACTTGGTCGTGAGCGTTCCTCCAATCAATAACTTGGCTCCTTGCATCCGCCTCCTGTTTCTCGAGCTCTACAAAGCACAAGAATTCAGGTCACATCCAACTACAGTGGGACACACCCAAAGTAGTCGCCATGCTTACCTTGATACTTCTTGTTCAAGGACGTGTAGCGGCTCTCCAGTTTCTCCTGCAGAACGGTGTGATCCGCGCGTTCCATGGCAAAGGATTTCACCCCGACTTCATGAACCCGAAGCACTTCTCTCAGTTGGGCACATTCCTGCTCCCGCTGATGGTTTCTTTCCTGAAAGGATTCCAGTACACTATGGTGAGTTTCACGCCTCACGACTACCCGAATCATGAAGTAACATCGGCAATATCTACCTGGACACCCCGGAACACATTCATGGCCCTTTGGAGCTCCAAGTCAGACGGCGAGCTGAGTACTGGCCTTTGGGTATTCTCCACAAGATGAGGAATCGTACTCGAAGCAGCACCTACAACATTCACCATGTCAGCTACCGACTATGACTACAATAACAAATTACAGGCATTTACCTGGAGCAGTCGTTTCTTTGGATTTCTCAACAACAGCCAGCGTTTCGCCAGAGGATGATGATAGGCCGGCACCCCCCGAGCCTAATGCAGCAATGGGTTCCTCCACTGAGCGAATCATGTCTTGCAGCATCGACATAGTAGCTCCAAGACGGCCATCGTCAACCTCGGGTATTTCTTCAACAATGAAGTCCTCCAGTGGAATTGATGCTGTAGTCAAAGGTTTTGGCACTATCCCTGTCTCTACAGGAATAGTTTCCTGTGCATCTCTGCAACAACAAAATGTCACTGCATGACTCCAAGACAAACCCAACATCATTAGAGAAAAGAATTGAAAGCTCACCGGGTTGAGCGTGGCGGCACTCGCACACGTTTCTTCTCGGCGACAGGCGGCCGAGTACTCGGAGCCACGGGAACAGCCGCCGACACCGTTTTCTCAGCAAGACCTACAAAAACGAAGTCAATACTACAGTACTACTCAATTGAAAACAAGCGGAAGAGAACGCTTACCGCTGGCGATCACGTTGGATAGCAAGGTGCCAGTAGCAAGTACTGGAGACACCTCCTTCGCTCCTCCAGCAGGTAGCCCCAGAACCGCCTGGTCGGCAATGAGCAGCATGACAGCCGGAGGAGTTGGCGCAGTTAACTCAGGGGCTACCGCTGCATCTGTTGATGGTACCCTCTCCGGCACCATGTCAACAGCCTCATCACCGACTTCAGGGTCGGACGCGGCTATTTCTTCACAGACAGCCTCATCTGCAGCCTTCGCGAATCAAGATAAGATTCACCACATCAATAACGCATTTCAAGCTCCTCAGTAACATACAAGTTATTTGACTACATACCTTGGTACCCTGAGACTTTTCAGTGGTTGAAGCAGACTTAACCGCAGCCATCTTGCGGACTACTCTGCGTCTCTTGATAGGAGGAGAAGGCTCGTCCTCCGACTCCTCAACGGCGGCTTCTGACTCTTCTTCTGACTGCGCCACATAGCCGTCAAGTACTCGGGACTTCTAAACAACAAATCGGTGTCAGCAACAAGAATCTTAAGTCAAAGAAAAACAAGTCAGGAGGAAACCTTACCACTTCTGGCTCATACCAAGATTCATACTGACGAAGGGCTGAAGGGATTACTGGTACTCCCTGATAGTTCCTGAAAAACTTAGCCAGCAGCGCCTCCACGTCGTCGTCAGATATGTCCACTTCAGACATACGCGATGGATCCTTCAGACCTCTGTACTCACTCCCCGGGTGCGCACATTTCTGAAGTGGCTGGACCCTTCTCTTCAGAAAGCTGGCTGCCACATTGATCCCAGTCAAACCGAGTGCTTTCAACTCGGTGATTTGCTGCATCTGAAGATCAAGTTTTGGGGTATCCTCAGGCTCGCTTATCCAATTTTCTGCATGCCTGCATGCTTGGGCGCGTGACCAGTCACCACAGGCAGGCAAGGATCATGGTTCCCGATGTCGAACCACCTCTTCTTCCAATCCCCATGGGAGTCAGTCAGATTATACTCAATATATGCACTCGAGTTCCTAAGTTGGAACCCGACGCCTCCAAAGACCTCCGTCTGCTGGGCACTCGGTTGAGGCTTGCAACAGAACAATTTCCTGAATAGCTCGAGGCTTGGAGGTACTCCCAGGAAAACTTCGCACAGATGTACAAAAATAGCCATGTGCAGTACTCCATTGGGATTCAAGTGGACGAGCTGAAGATTGTAGAACTCAAGAATACCTCTGAAGAAGTCGGAGGTAGGCACGGCCAGTCCCCTTTCCACGAAGTGCACAAGCATCACCGTCTCCACCGGATGTTCGTCAAACTGCCACACATTGGGAAATGCGGGGCGCCACTACACAATTTCCTTCGGCTGAAGGAGCTTGGCATCGACTAGCGCTTGGACTCCTTCTTCCTTCATCACTAAGTGTTGCCAAGTTGCCCCAGGTGGCGGCAGAGCAGTCTGGTTTGTCGGCCCCACCTTCGGCGCCGACAGCACCAACTCCTTCCCTTTCTTGGATCTAACCTTGCCCGTCGCCGGAGCCTTGCCTTGGATCTTCTCAGGTTTCTTGCCCATCTTCTTGGAGCGCATTTGATTGATTCAACCTCGACTTAGGGAAGAGGCTTCCACTCGGATCTAAGCGGCAATAGTGGAGGCGGTAGCACTAGCGGCGGCGACACAGCGAGCGAAGGCACAGAGGAGGAGGAAGAAACAGATCTAATGCCCGTGCGGTGTCACAGCAACTGAAAAGGGGCTTTCTAGATTTATCTCCGCCGGCTCCGGATTCGACGCGTCAGTTGCGCAACGGACATATTAAATCCCGTATTAATCGCAATAAACACCCAACGGTTACTACATTCAACGGATTGATGACCACTTCAACGACAGGAATCTCCTAAGTGCTCAAGGGCTGCTGGTACCGTACCCGTTGGTCAGTTTTTTCTTTTTCAAGATCTCCGAGGGTAAAATGGACAAAAGCTGGTTTGACCCTAAGGCTGATTCTTCGACTCAACCTAAGGCTCGGGGGCTACTCCATATGGAGTGCGATTGACATCGCACTACCATATAAAAACTACTCAGGATGGAGACAACTCGAAGCTGCAGAAAGAGTACCTTCCAGCCACGCGACAGTACTCGGGCATTTCAGTCCGCGAAACTACTCGGGTAGTGCCTGCAGTGCCCAAGACTGTGGCGCACAACTACAAAGTACTCGGGGGCTTGTCGGGACTACTCCCCAGACCCACGAGTAGGCCTCGGACGGCCCTCTAAGGGACGTACTCGGACATGATCAGAACACGGATGGGCGTATCCTACTCGGACTAGTCTTGTATGTTTATGGAAAACTACTCGGGCCGATATCGAGTAGAACTCTGTAATAGTACCCGACTAGGACTCAGATTTGTAACCCTGCCCTCCCGGGTATATAAGGCCGGGCAGGGACCCCTGTCAAACAACAATCTTAGGATCAGAACATACATCAATACAAACCAACACACAGCTCGTAGGGTATTATGCGATCTAGCGGCCCGAACCTGTCTAAATCGTGTTCCTTGCGTCACCATTGATTCCTTAATTCTCGATGACCCTTACCGCACAAAAGACCACCTAGGGTACCCCTAGGCGGGTTGCTGGTCTAAAACACCGACAACTGCCTCAAAGAAGAAGTTCAAGCCAAAACAGCGTTCATCACGCCTTTCGGAGCTTTCTGCTACAAAACAATGTCCTTCGGACTAAAAAATGCAGGGGCAACTTATCAACGGGCCATACAGATGTTCTTCGAAAAGCAACTTCACCGCAATGTTGAAGCTTATGTCGATGACGTAATCATCAAAATAAGAAACCAGGAGGAACTCATTGCGGACTTGGAGGAAACTTTCTCTAGTCTACGCGCTTTCTGATGGAAACTCAATCCTACTAAGTGCGTATTTGGTGTACCTTCCGGCAAACTACTTGGGTTCATCATTAGCCATCGCAGCATTGAGGCCAACCCGAAAGAAATATCTGCCATCACAAACATGCAAGCACCAGCTAGCATCAAGGATGTGCAGAAACTTACAGGCTGCATGACTGTTCTCAACCGGTTCATCTCGAGACTTGGAGGATGGGGACTACCCTTCTTTAAGCTTCTCAAACGCCAGGACAAGTTCAAATGCATGGAAGAGGCAGACAAGGCACTAACACAACTCAAAGACTTTCTGTCAAAGCCTCCTGTACTCACCGCTCCTTCTCCGAACGAAGACTTGCTCCAATACATATCAGCTACTACTCATGTCATCAACACGGCAATAGTAGTCGAACGGTCTGAACCGGGCCACGCTTACAAGGTCCAACGACCTGTCTACTTCGTCAGCGAAGTACTCTCGGACTCCAAAACTCGATATTCACCGATTCAAAAGCTTTTATACGCAATTCTGCTTACCTCCCAGAAACTGCACCATTATTTCCAAGACCACAACATCACAGTCATCTCTGACTTTCCGCTCGGCAAAATTCTCCACAACAGAGATGCCACGGGTAGAATCTCCAAATGGGCAGTTGAACTCGAAGCTCTCACCTTGGACTTCAAGCCAAGGACAGCTATCAAATCCCAAGCTTTGGTTGACTTCATAGCTGAATGGACTAAAAATGAAGTACCAACACCAGTCGAACGGCCAGAACACTGGTTAATGTATTTTGATGGGTCCCTCAAACTTGAAGGAGCCGGTGCAGGCGTATTGCTCATCTCCCCAAGGGGAGACCAGCTCAAATATGTACTGCAAATCTTCTGGGAAGCATCTAACAACGAAGCTGAGTACGAAGCACTGCTACACGGCCTTCGCCCTGCAATCTCCCTCGGCATCAAAAGACTACTGGTGTACGACGACTCACTAGTCGCTATAAATTAGGTCAATGACGAGTGGGACCGAAACAAGGACAACATGGATGCTTACTGCAAAGAAGTCCGAAAACTGGAAAACAAGTTCTCAGGATTGGAATTTCATCACATCGTCCGTGACAACAACGTTGCCGCCGATGTCTTATCCAAAATGGGCTCAACCCGTGCAAAGGTTCCAGCAGGAATTTTCGTACACGAGCTGCGCAAGCCGTCCATATCTGACCAAGTCGCACCGCCAGCGGTCCAGACTGCTGACGTCTCTCATGAAATCATGATGATAGAAGTCGACTGGAGGACACCCTTCATTGACTACATCAAAGATCACCAGTTACCATCCGACAAAAATAATGCTGAACAAATCTCCCAGTGAGTAAAAAATTACATCCTAGTCGGAGACAAGCTTTTAAAGAAATGTGCATCATCTGGAGTACTCATGAAGTGCGTTACCCGGGAAGACGGCCAAGAAATCTTAGAGGAAATTCACAAAGGAATCTGTGGCAACCATGCCTCTTCGCGGACAATAGTTGGCAAGGCTTTCATAGCAGGCTTCTACTGGCCAATGGCTCTGGCCGATGCTAAACAACTAGTTCAGAAATGCAAAGGTTGTCAATTCTTCACCAAACAGCAACATGTACCGGCCTACAAGCTAGTCACAATACCTCCAACATGGTCGTTTGCCTGCTGGGGGCTCGACATGATAGGGCTGTTACCAACTGCGCTAGGAGGATTCAACCGAGTACTCGTGGCAATCGACAAATTCACCAAGTAGATCGAGGTCAAACCAATCACTTGCCCCAAGGCAGACCGGGTCCTCGACTTCTTGGTCGAAATCGTACACTGCTACGGTTTTCCCAACAGGATTATCACAGACCTAGGGTCAAACTTCAACAATCACGACTTTTGGGAATACTGCGAGAATAGCGGCATCGACGTCCGCTATGTCTCAGTCGCTCACCCGCGAGCCAATGGACAAGTCGAGCGTGCTAATGGGATGATACTCGACACCCTGAAGGAAAGACTACATGACGTTGGCAACACCAAAGGCGGCAATGGCTCAAAGAGCTACCCAATGCTCTATGGGGCCTCCGTACCCAACCATGCAAGACTACTGGGCTATCACCCTATTTCCTCATGTATGGCTCGGAAGCCATACTACCCGCCGACATCATGTGGCAATCACCATCAGTTGAACAATACGACGAAGAGCTGACAGAAGAAACAAGGCGAACAGATCTAGATAGTCTAGAAGAAACAAGATGCGCAGCACTAGTGCAATCTGCCAGATACCTTGACGGTTTAAGGCGTTACCACGACCGCAATGTCAAGGAAAGATCTTTCAACTTAGGCGATATGGTCCTCAAGTGTATCCAAGACACAACAGGGTTGCATAAACTCAATTAACCATGGGAAGGTCCTTACATCATATCCAAGGTCACGGGACCTGGATCTTACAGATTGCAAGAGCTCTCAGGAGAACAAGTGCCAAACTCTTGGAATATAGAACACCTTTGTCGCTATTACCCATAGCTGCACCCGAGTAATCGCTTCAAGGCAACAACTCATGATGACTACTCGAGCTAATAGTCCGACTACCGACTTCAAGATACATTAGTTTTTGACAAGAATTATCAACTCCACAAGGACCACTACCCTAGTACAGAATTTCCGTAAAGTAATTCTTTACTCAGAACCGAAGATACAACATCAAGTTACATACGAGTACAAGTACTCGGAATACACAAAGACTACAAGCAACTGCCTATTGGCGGGCTGCATTTAAGCCTCAGGCTTTTACTATATCACAAGGCCACTCAGGTCTGCCGACTACAATGCGAAGGGCCTACACTCAAGGAAGCTGCGCAAAATGCAGCCATATCCAGGTCCTCTACCCAAGGCAACGCCAGGAACTCCTGCATCGCCACTGCCTTGACAATAGCAGCGATGAATCCCGTGCGATGCGCCTAGAGGGAACCAAGGCTGCTCTTTTGCTAGCCTTGCGGAGCAAATCCACTCTACGGCCACACCTCCACCTCTAAGAGAGGGGGATAAAGACCGCGGCACTCATCACCCATCACCCGTTAGTTCCAGCGCTTACCCCACTGGATCACGAGCTGCAAGATGAGGCGAGCGATGAAACCTCCTACGAGTATTCTTCTAGCATCGTGGCTATCCCTACGAGCGCAGGAGTCTATGGAGGGAAGGTGGCCTCAATCTATGAGGAATCTTCTAGCACCGGTGCACTCTTTGATGCCTCTCTACAATCAAACAACAGCAACCGAAGGCAATCCATTGCTACTCAGAAACTTGGTTTAGGTCGACATCTAGATGGATCTATTTATAGCCGAGAGCTGCAACTACCACCTACCCAAGAGTTACTGTGCGCCCGTGATCAATGAAGTCTGACGACTTCTGACTGCCCACGTGAAGGCACTTATGATACAAAGGACAAAAGAGTACAGTACACCCGTGCATCCACAAAAGGTCAAAAGAGTACAGTACACCCATGTCCCTCAAAAGTAGAGTACTCGACAGCATTGTGACTACTCGAAACTTAGCACTACTAAGTCAAGCATGGCCTACATCATTATCTCAGGGGCTTGGAATACTCCGACCCTCTGCTCAGGGGTCGGGCGCACCCGACCCTAGGACTTAGGGTCGGGCGAGGTGGAGCTCCTCCCCCCAAAGGGTCGGGCTTAGCCGACCCCAGGACTTAGGGTCGTGCGAGGCGGAGCTCCTCTCCCAAAGGGTCGGGCTTAGCCGACCCCGGGACTTTGGGTCGGACAAGACAGAGTAAAACTAGTCTTCGCAAGACAATCACTTCAAGCAACAAAATAATGGGCAAGCATTCATTGTCAAAATATTGTTCAAAGTACTCGACAGATTCAAGAGTACATAAAACGCTCAAGGCTCTTCTGGAGAGACAAACTCCGACATCTTCGATGTGATAGGCTCCGCCTCCTCGAGGTACTGCGCATATGCTTCTTCTGTGCAGTTGCGAGCCACGCCGTCACCAGCCGTTGCCAAGTCTGCCCTCGGGTAGTAGGACTTCACGACTGCAAGTTTGCAAACAGCTTTGCAGAGTTCCGCTACTTTACTCAGGGCAGCCTTCAATCGCTCGACTAGTGATTGCGGCCCTACGCCTTCTTCCACGGGGGCTATGGCGTTCACCAAGTCTTCAGCTGCTACAGTTAGCTCCTGGAGTTCGCCTTGGAGTCTTCCCATGGTCTGGGCATGATCCCTGCATGCCACCATGGCCATGGCCAGCATCACGCCATTCTGCATCTTCCTGTCCCGCTGATGTTCGCAAGCAGCCTGTGCTTCCGTCAGCGCGGCTCGAAGATGTTCAGCTTGATCCGCCACTCGATCGTGTGCATTTCTCCAGTCGAGGACTTGGCTCCTTGCAGCTGCCTCTTGCCTCTTGAGCTCTACAAGACAAAATAAGTTCAACCACAGCTGACTACAATTGGACATATTCGGAGTATGCAAAGTACTCACCTTGATACTTTTTGTTCAGCGACTTGTAGCGGCTCTCCAGTTTTTGCTGCAGGACTGCGTGATCCGACCGTTCCACAGCAAAAGACATCGCCCCAACCTCATGAACCCTTAGAGCTTCTATCAGTCGAGCACATTCCTGCTCCAATTGATGACTTTGTTCCTGAAGGGTCCGAGTATGCAAGGCAATACGATCAGTTAATGGCCTCACAATTACTCGATCTATGTGACAACTCAAAGGAAATTTACCTGGAAGCTCTGGAAAACATCGACGGCCCTCTGGAACTCCAAGTCAGATGGCAGGCTAAACACTGGTCTTTGAGTACTCTCCGCAACATGAGGAGTTGTACCCAAAGTGGCACCTACAACATTTATCATCAGTCAACTGCTTGCTACGACTACAGTCACAGGACTACAGAAACATACCTGGAGCAGTTGCCTCTTTGGATTTTTCCACCATAGCCAAAGACCCACCAGTGGATGTTGCTAGGGTAGCACTTCCCGAACCCGACGCGGCGGCGGGAACTTCCACCGAACAGATGACGTCTTGGAGCATAGACATGGTAGCGCCAAGGCGACCGGCGTCGACTTTGGGTACCTCCTCAACAATTAAATCCTCCAAGGGAGCCGAAAATGTAGTCAGGGGATCCGACTCTACCCTTATCTCCACAGGGATAGTCTCCTCCGCATCCCTGCATTAAGAAACGTCATCATACGACTTCAAGACAACTTAAAGATATACACCGGATAAGCAAGCTCACCGAGTTGAGCGTGGCGGAAATCGCACATGTTTCTTCTCGACAATAGGTGGCCGAGCAGTCGGCGCCGCAGGAACTGCCACCGGCGCTGTCTTCTCGCTAAGACTTGTAAAACAGAAGTCAAGACTACAATACAACTCAGACAAGTGAAATTAGTCTGGACCGAATGCTTACCACTAGCAATCACACTGGACAGTAAAGAACTAGTAGCGACTACTGGCAACACCTCCTTTGCAACACCAACTGCTCCAGCGGGCAACCCCAGGACCACCTGGTCAATAACGGTAGCGTGGCGGCCGACAGAGTCGGTGCGGATAGCTCGGGGGCTACTCCAACTTCTGTTGATGGCACCCTCTCTGGCACCATATCAACAGATACATTACCGACATCCGGGTCGGCCACGACAACTTCTTCAGAAGCAGCCTCATCATCACCAAGCGCCGTGTCAACAGCCTTTATGAACAAGACAAATTAGTCATAACAATAGCAAGTTCAAATTCATCAGCTACAACTGAGTTCACGACTACATACCTTGGTACCCTGAGACTTCTCAGGGGTTGAAGCAGACTTAGCCGCAGACATCTTGCGGACTACTCTGCGTTTCTTCATAGGAGGAGAGGGTTCATCCTCTGACTCCTCAGCAATAGTTTCCGACTCTTCTTCCGACTACGCCAAGTAGCCGGCAAGAACTCGAGACTACAAAAAACAAGTCGATATTAACAACAAATATCACACAAGTCAAAAAGTACAAGTTAGGTACAAAGACATACCACTTCTGGCTCATACCAGGCATCGTACTGACGAAGAGCCGCAGGGATTACTGGTACTCCCTGATAGTTCCTGAAGAACTTGGCCAGCAGTGCCTCTACATCGTCATTGGATATATCCTCATCGGACATACCCGATGGATCATTGAGACTTGTGTACTCACTTCCCGAGTGAGTACGATTAAGCGGCTGGACTCGTCTCTTCAGAAAGCTGGCCGCCACATTGATCCCAGTTAGATCGAGTGCCTTCAACTCAGTAATTTGCTGCATCAAATTGTTGGGATACGAGGTAGGCTACACTAGCGCAAATCAAAATTTTCTACCGCGTAAACCAAGAAAACTGTCGTATAAGGATCACGGGATTACCACTCGACGCATTAGTGCGGAAGATGTAGATTTGCGTCGATGCAGCGAAGTCGATCAGCGTAGTCGTACGTAGTCGATCACGTCAACGTCCAACAGCTCCTCAGCAGCTCGTCCACATGCAGCAAGATCGCCCTCATGCCGCGGCTCGTCGTCGGCTCTTCGTGGCTCATCGGCGGCTCGTCCAAGTGCTGCAGGCGCAACACATCCAAGGTATCCACACGTGCAGGGAGGAAGCGTCGCAAGCCGGACTGCTAAATCCGTGAGTTGCAACAGGCGAGGGCGTGGGAGGCGTGACAGATGTGTTTCGCCAAAAAGGTGTAAACCCTAGGGCGCCCCCACCCCTCTATTTATAGAGGTTCCTAACGGGCCTCTGGGTCCGAGGCCCATTAGTACTTCTAAACCTAATCCAACTCGGATCAAATCCGAATTGGGCTTCCAGCCCCTTAAGTGTGTGACCCTATGGGTTCGGATACGTATAGACATGGCCCGAGTACTCCTACTCGGCCCAATAGTCGGTAGCTGTTGGTGTTTTAAACCAGCAACCCGCCTAGCGATACCCTAGGTGGTCTTTTGTGCGGTAAGGGTTGTCGAGAATCAAGGAATCAATGGTGACGCAAGGAACACGATTTAGACAGGTTCGGGCCGCTAGATCGTGTAATACCCTATGTCCTGTGTGTTGGTTTGTATTGATGTATGTTCTGGTCCTGAGATTGTTGTTTGAGGGGGGGTCCCTGCCCAGCCTTATATACACGGGAGGGCAGGGTTACAAGTCTGAGTCCTAGTCGGGTACTATTACAGAGTTCTACTTGGTATCGGCCCGAGTAGTTTTCCATAAACATACAAGACTAGTCCGAGTAGGATACGCCCATCCTTGTTCTGATCATGTCCGAGTACGTCCCTTAGTGGGCCGTCCAAGGCCTACTCGTGGGTCTGGGGAGTAGTCCCGACAAGCCCCCGAGTACTTTGTAGTCGTGCGCCATAGTCTTGTGCACTGCAGGCACTACCCGAGTAGTTTTTGGAGACTGAAGTGCTCGAGTACTGTCGCGTGGCTGGAAGGTACTCTTTCTGCAGCTTCGAGTTGTCTCCGTCCCGAGTAATTTTTATATGGCAGTGCGATGTCAATCGCACTCCATATGGAGTAGCCCTCAAGCCTTAGGTTGAGTCAAAGAATCAGACTTAGGGTCAAACCAGCTTTTGCCCATTTTACCCTCGGAGATCTTGAAAAAGAAAAAACGGACCAACGGGTACGATACCCGCAGCCCCCGAGCACTTAGGCGATTCCTGTTGTTGAAGTGGTCATCAATCTATTGAATGCAGTAGCCGTTGGGTGTTTCTTGCGATTAATACGCAATTTAATCTACCCTTTGCGCAACTGACGCGTCGAATCCGGAGCGGGCAGAGTTAAATCTGGAAAGGCCTTTTTTAGTTGCTGTGACGCCATACGGGCATTAGATCTGTTCTTCCTCCTCCTCTACACCTTCGCTCACTTTTTTGCCGCCGCCAGTGCCGCTGCCTCCGCCATTGCCGCTTTTTGAGTTAAATCCGAGTGGAAACCTCTTCCTTAAGTCGAGGTTGGGTCCATTGAATGTGCTCCAAGAAGATGGGCAAGAAACCCGAGAAGATCCAAGGCAAGGCTCCGGCGATGGGCAAGGTCAGATCCAAGAAGGGGAAGGAGTTAGTGCTACCAGCGCCGAAGGTGGGGCTGACGAACCAGACCGCTCCACCGCCACCTGGGGCAACTTGGCAACACTCGGTGATGAAGAAAGAAGCAGTTCAAGCGCTAGTCGATGCCAAGCTCCTTCAGCCGAAGGAAATCGTGCAGTGGCGCCCCGCATTTCCCAATGCATGGCAGTTTGAGGAACATCCGGCGGAGACGGTGATGCTTGCTCACTTCATGGAAAGGGGACTGGCCGTGCCTACCTCCGACTTCTTCAGAGGTATTCTTGAGTACTACAATCTTCAGCTCGACCACTTGAATCCCAATGGAGTATTGCACATGGCTATATTTGTATATCTGTGTGAAGTTTTCCTGGGAGTACCTCCAAGTCTCGAGCTATTTAGAAAACGGTTCCGTTGCAAGCCTCAGCCGAGTGCCCAGTGGACGGAAGTCTTTGGAGGCACCGGGTTCCAACTTAGGAACTCGAATGCATATATTGAGTATAATCTGACCGACTCCTATGGGGATTGGAAGAAAATGTGGTTCTACATCGGGAACCATGATCCTCGCTTGCCTGTGGTGACTGGTCACGTGCGCAAGCATGCGGAAAACTGGGTAAGCGAACCCGAGGACACCCCTGAGCTTGATCTCCAGATGCAGCAGATCACCGAGTTGAAAGCACTTGGTCTGACTAGGATCAACGTGGCAGCCAGCTTCCTGAAGAGAAGGGTCCAGCCACTTCAAAAACGTGCTCACCTGGGAAGTGAGTACAGATGTCTGAAGGATCCATCACGTATGTCTGAGGAGGACATATCTGACGATGATGTGGAGGCGCTGCTGGCTAAGTTTTTTAGGAATTATCAGGGAGTACCAGTAATCCCTGCGGCCCTTCGCCAGTATGAATCTTGGTATGAGCCAGAAGTGGTAAGTTTTTCCTCCTGACTTGTTCTTCTTTGACTTGGGATTTTTGTTGCTGACACCAATTTGTTGTTTAGAAGTCCCGAGTTCTTGACGGCTATGTGGCACAGTCGGAAGAAGAATCGGAAGCCGTCGTCGAGGAGTCGGAGGACGAGCCTTCTCCTCCTATCAAGAGACGCAGAGTAGTCCGCAAGATGGTTGCGGCGAAGTCTGTTTCAACCGCTGAAAGGTCTCGGGGTACCAAGGTATGTAGTCAATAACTTGTATCTTACTGAGGAGCTTGAATGCGTTATTGATGTGATGAATCTTGTCTTGGTTCGCGAAGGCTGTAGATGAGGCTGTCTCTGAAGAAATAGCCGCGTCCGACCCTGAAGTCGGTGATGCGGCTGTTGACATGGTGCCGGAGAGGGTACCATCAACAGAATTTGTGGTAGCCCCCGAGTTAACTGCGCCGACTCCTCCGGCTGCCATGCTGCCCATTGCCGATCAGGCGGTTCTGGGGCTGCCTGCTGGAGTAGCGAAGGAGGTGTCATCAGTACTTGCTACTGGCACCTTGCTGTCAAATGTGATCGCCAGTGGTAGCGTTGTCCCTTTCAATTGTAGTCATGGGAGTAGTACTGTAGTCCTGACTCATTGTTGTAGGTCTTAGTGAGAAAACGGTGCCGGCGGCTGTTCCCGCGGCTCCTAGAGCTCGGCCGCCTGTTGCCGACAAAAAGCGTGTGCGACTGCCGCCGCGTTCAACCCCGTGAGCCTCCTTGTCTTGTTGGATGCTGTTGGATTGTCTTAAAATCAAGTAGTGACACTTTGTTGGTGCAGGGATGCAGAGGAGACTATCCCTGTAGAGACAGGGATAGTGCTGAAATCTTTGACTACAACATCTATTCCTCTAGAGGACTACGATGTTGATGCTTCAAGACGTGATTCGCTCAGTGGAGGAACCTGCTGCTGCATCAGGCTCGGGGAGTGCCGACCTACCATCAGCTTCTGGCGGAGTGCTGGCTGTGGTTGAGAAAACCAAACGAACGACTGCTCCAGGTCAGTGCCTGTGATTTGTTATTGAAGTCGTAGTCGGTAGCTGATATGGTGAATGTTGTAGGTGGTGCTCTGGGTACGAGTCCTCATCTTGTGGAGAGTACCCAAAGGCCAGTACTCAGCCCGCCTTCTGACTTGGAGCTCCAGAGGGCCATGGATGTGTTCCGGGGCGTCCAGGTAGATTCTGCTGATATTACGAGTAGTCGTGAGGTGTGAAACTCACCACACCGTACTCGGATCCTTTTAGGAAAGAAACCATTAGCTAGAGCAGGAATGTGCCCGACTGAGAGAAGTGCTTCGGGTTCATGAAGTTGGGGTGAAATGTTTTGCCATGGAACGCGCAGATCACGCCGTTCTGCAGGACAAACTGGAGAGCCGCTATCAATCCTTGAACAAGAAGTATCAAGGTAAGCATTGCGACTACTTTGGGTGTGTCCAACTGTAGTTGGCTGTGGCCTGAGTTCTTTTGCTTTGTAGAGCTCAAGAAACAGGAGGCGTCTGCAAGGAACCAAGTTATTGATTGGAGGAACGCTCATGACCGAGTGGCAGATGAAGCTGAACATCTTCGGACCGTGCTCACGGAAGCACAGGCTGCTTGCGAGCATCAGCAAAACTGAAAGATGCAAAATGGCGTGATGCTCGCCATGGTGGCATGTAGAGATCATGCCCAGACCTTGGGAAGACTTCGGGGCGAACTCCGAGAGCTGTCTGGAGCGGCCGAAGATTTGGTGAATGCCATAGCTCCCGTGGAGGAAGGCGCAGGACCGCAGTCGCTAGTAGAGCGACTAAGAGATGCCCCAAGTAAAGTAGCAGGACTTTGCAAGACTGTTTGCAAATAGGTTCTTGTAGTTGTGAAGTCCTACTACCCGAGGGCAGACTTGGCGGCAGCTGGTGATGGCGTGGCTCGCAACTGCACAGAGGAGGCCTATGCGCAGTACCTTGAGGAGGCGGAGCCCATTGCAGCCAAGATGTCGGAGTTCGTCTCTTTAGAAGAACTTTGAGCTTTTTGCGTGTACCCTTGTTCTTGTACCGAGTATGTTGATACTTTTGAATATCAAGCTTTATGGATTTTGTCTTTCGAAGAATGTTGTTGAATCCTGAAGTATTGCAACTCCGTTGTGCCCGACCCTTTGAGAGAGTAGCTCCACCTCGCCCGACCCCGAGTCCTGGGGTCGGGGGCGCTCGACCCTTCGAGGGTGGAACTCCGCCTCGCCCGACCTCGAGTTCTGGGGTCGGGGGCGCCCGACCCTTCGAGGGTGGAACTCCGCCTCGTCCGACCTTAGGTCCCCGGGTCGGAGTAGTCGGAGCCCCCCGTCATGTAGGCTAAGCTTGGCTTGTAGTCCCGAGTGACGAGTAGTCGTAATGCTGTTTGAGTACTCGTCTTCTGAGGGACACGGGTGTACTGTACTCGGATGTCCTTTGTTGATGTATGAGTGTACTGTGCTATTTTGTCCTTTGCGGAGGCACGGGTGTACTGTGCTCTTTTGTCTGTTGCAGCATGAGTGCAGTCACATGGGCAGAGTCAGGAGTTGTCAGACTCATTGATCACGGGTGCACAGTAATGCTTGGGACGATGGTAGTTGTGGCTTTCGGCTATAAATAGGGCCATCTGCTGGTCGAACCAACTCAAGCTCCTGAGTAGCCATGGATTGCCTGCGGTTTCTTCTGTTTGAGTGTAGAGAGCCAGCAAAGAGCGCACTGGTGCTAGAAGATTCCTCGTAGATTAAGGCCACCTTCCCTCCACAGACTCTTGCGCTCGTAGGGATAGCCGCGATGCTAGAAGAATCCTCGTAGGAGGGTTCATCAATTACCTCATCTTGCAGCTACTGATCCAGCGGAGTACGCGCTGGAACTCGCAGCGAGTGATGGGTGATGAGTGCCGCGGTCTTCATCCTGCTCTGAAAGATGGTGGAGGTGCAGCCGTAGAGTAGATGGGCTTCGCAAGGCTAGCAAAAGAGCAGCCTTGGTTCCCTCTAGGCGCGTCTTGCCGGATTTGGCATTGCCGCTGTCCTGTTGATGGCGGTAATGGAGTACCTGGACGTGCCTTGGGTAGGATACCTGGGCATGGCTGCATTTTGCACAGCTTCCTTGCGCGTAGGCCCTTCCTGCGGTCGGCAGACCTGAGTGGCCTTGTGATATAGTAAAAGCCTAAGGCTTAAATGCAGCCCGCCAGTAGGCAGTTGCTTGTAGTCTTTGTTGAGCCGAGTCCTTGTACTCGTATGTAACTTGATGTACTCTTGTTTCAGTAAAGATATGAAGATTTTGTATCAGGGCAAGGATCCTTGTTGTATTAATAGCGTGTCGTAGCGAACACCCCTTGAAGTCGGCAATCGAGTAGTCGTCCCGAGTAGTTCCCTTGAAGTGAGTACTCGAGTTGCTGCTATGGGTAATAGCGATAGAGGTGTTCTATATTCCAGGAGTTTGGCACCTGTTCTCCTGAAAGCTCTTGGAGTCTGTAAGATCCGGGTCCTGTAACCTTTGATACGATGTAAGGACCTTCCCACGGTGAATTGAGTTTATGCAATCCTGACGTGTCTTGGATACGCTTAAGGACCATATCTCCCGAGTTGAAAGATCTTTCCTTGATGTTGCGATCGTGATAACGCCTTAAACCGTCAAGGTATCTGGCAGATTGCACTAGTGCCGCGCATCTAATTTCTTTCAAACTATCGATATCCATTCGCCACGTTTCTATTGCAAGCTCTTCGTTGTATTGTTCAACGGATGGTGATTGCCACATGATGTCGGCGGGTAGTATGGCTTCTGAACCATATACCAGAAAGTAAGGTGATAACCCCGTACTCTTGCATGGTTGGGTACGTAGGCCCCACAAGGCATTGGATAACTCTTTGAGCCATCGCCCGCCTTTGGTGTTGCCGACGTCATGTAGTCGTTTCTTCAGAGCATCGAGTATCATGCCATTAGCACGCTCGACTTGACCGTTGGCTCGCGGATGAGCAACCGAGACATAGCGGACGTCGATGCCGCTGTTCTCGCAATATTCCCAGAAGTCGTGATTGTTGAAGTTTGACCTGAGATCTGTAATAATTCTGTTGGGAAAACCATAGCGATGGACGATGTCATCCAAGAAGTCGAGAACTCGGTCTGCCTTTGGTCAAGTGACTGGTTTGACCTCGATCCACTTGGTGAACTTGTCAATTGCCACGAGTACTCTGTTGAATCCTCCTGGCGCAGTTGGTAACAGGCCAATCATGTCGAGCCCCCAGCAGGCAAATGGCCATGTTGGAGGTATTGTGACTAGCTTGTAAGCCAGCACATGTTGCTATTTTGTGAAGAATTGACAACCTTTGCATTTATGGACTAGTTGCTTGGCGTCAGCCAGAGCCATTGGCCAGTAGAACCCTGCTCTGAAAGCCTTGCCAACTAGAGTCCTCGAAGAGGCGTGGTTGCCGCAGATTCCTCTGTGAATCTCTTCTAGGATTTCTTGGCCATCTTCTCTGGTGACACACTTCATGAGTACTCCATATGATGCACCTTTCCTGTAGAGCTTGTCTCCGACTAGAATGTAATTCTTTACTCGTCGGGAGATTTGCTCAGCTTGATTCTTGTCGGATGGTAGCTGGTGATCTTTGATGTAGTCGATGAAGGGTGTCCTCCAGTCGACTTCTATCATCATGATCTCTCGAGAGGTGTCAGTAGTCAAGACTACTGGCGGTGTGACCTGTTCCGGTATGGATGGCTTGCGTAGTTCGTGTACGAAAATTCCTCCTGGAACTTCTGCACGAGTTGAGCCCATTTTGGATAAGACGTCGGCGGCAACGTTGTTGTCGCGGATGATGTGATGGAACTCCAAGCCGGAGAATTTTTTTTCCAGTTTACGGACTTCTTTGCAGTAAGCGTCCATGTTGTCCTTGTTTCGGTCCCACTCGTCATTGACCTAGTTTATGACGACTAGGGAGTCGCCGTACACTAGTAGTCGTTTGATGCCAAGGGAGATTGCAAGGCGAAGGCCGTGTAGCAGTGCTTCGTACTCGGCTTCGTTACTGGATGCTTCCCGAATATCTGCAGCACGTATTTGAGTTGGTCTCCCTTGGGGGAGATGAGTAAGACGCCTGCGCCGGCCCTTTCAAGTTTGAGGGATCGGTCGAAGTACATTACCCAATGTTCTGGTCGTTCGACTGGAGTAGGAACTTGATTTTCGGTCCATTCGGCTATGAAGTCGACCAAAGCCTAAGACTTGATGGCAGTCCTTGGCTTGAAGCTCAAAGTAAGAGCTCCGAGTTCGACTGCCCATTTGGAGATTCTACCCGTGGCATCTCTGTTATGGAGAATTTCGCCAAGCGGGAAGTCGGAGATGACTGTGATGTTGTGCTCTTGGAAGTAATGGCGCAGCTTCCGGGAGGTGAGCAGAATAGCATATAATGGCTTTTGTATCATTGAATACCAAGTTTTGGAGTCCGAGAGTACTTCACTGACGAAGTAGACAGGTCGTTGGACCTTGTAAGTGTGGCCTGGTTCAGACCGTTCGACTACTATGGCCGTGCTAACGACATGAGTAGTAGCGAAGATGTATAGGAGCAAGTCCTCGTTCGGCGAGGGGGCGGTGAGTACAGGAGGCTTTGACAGAAAGTCTTTGAGTTGTGTAAATGCCCTCTCTGCCTCTTCCGTCCATTTGAACTTGTCCTGGCGTTTGAGAAGCTTGAAGAAGGGTAGTCCCCGTTCTCCAAGTCTTGGGATGAACCGGTTGAGAGCGGCCATGCAGCCTATGAGTTTCTGCACATCCTTAATGCTGGCTGGTGCCTGCATGTTTGTGATGGCAGATATCTTTTCTGGGTTGGCCTCAATGCTGCGATGGCTAATGATGAACCGGAGTAGTTTGCCGGAAGGTACTCCGAAGACGCACTTAGTAGGATTGAGTTTCCATCGGAAAGCGCGGAGACTGGAGAAAGTTTCCTCCAAGTCGGCGATGAGTTCCTTCCGGTGTCTTGTTTTGACGACGACATCGTCAACATAAGGTTCGACATTGCGATGAAGTTGTTTTTCAAAGCACATCTGTATGGCCCTTTGGTAAGTTGCTCCTGCGTTCTTGAGTCCGAAGGACATTGTTTTGTAGCAGAAAGCTCCAAAGGGCATGATGAAAGCTGTTTTGGCTTGTTCTTCCTCTTTGAGGCTTATCTGATGATAGCCGGAGTAGCAATCGAGGAAGCATAGCAAGGCGCACCCAGCGGTGGAGTCGACCACTTGATCGATCCTGGGTAACCCAAAAGGATCTTTCGGGCAGTGTTTGTTGAGGTCGGTGTAGTCGACACACATTCTCCATTCGTTGTTTTTCTTACGAACGAGCACAGGATTAGCGAGCCAGTTAGGATTGAAGACTTCCTTGATGAATCCTGCCGCGAGTAGCTTGGCTAACTCTTTTTTGATGGCATCGTGTCTGTCCTGAGCAAACCGGCGTAGTCGTTGCCATTTTGGAGTAGCTTTGGGATCGACGTTGAGGGAATGCTCGATCAGTTCCTTGGGCACACCTGGAATGTTGGCCGGCTTCCAAGAGAAGATATCGTGGTTAGCCCCAAGGAAACTGACGAGCGCGAATTCCTATTTAGGATCCAGCCCTATTCCGATCAGGGTTGTCTTGGAAGGATCACCAGTCTGGAGGTCAATTGATTTGAAGTCTTGCTCACTACCGGGTTTCACCTTTGTGGAGCCCGACTTGTTTTCCGGGATCTCGAGTTTAGTTGGATGGAGTTTCTTTGAAGCTGTGAAGACTTGCTGCATGGGACTAGGAGATTGAGTAGTCGCGGCAATTTCCACGACTTCGGTGTCGCACTCGTAGGATCTCCGGAGATCTCCTCGTAGCGTGAGCTCCCCTTTGGGACCTGGCATCTTGAGTACCAAGTAGACATAATGTGGTATGGCCATAAACTTGGCTAGTGCTGGCCGTCCGAGTATGGCGTGATAAGAAGTCTCGAAATCGGTGACCTCAAATCTGATGTACTCGGTGCGGTAATGTTCCTTCGTTCCGAAGGTGACGGGAAGGACAACTTGCCCCAATGGTATGGCCGCGTTTCCGGGCACAATGCCGTAGAAAGGTGAATCCGCTGGAGTAAGCATGTCCGTGACGTCGAGGCACGTTTTCCTTAATGTTTTGGCGAAGATAACGTTGAGGCCGCTCCCGCCGTCGATGAGTACTTTGGTTAACTTTGAACCTGCCACGACTGGATCCAAGACTAGTGGAAAACAGCCAGGTTCTGAAAATTTTGTCCATTGATCCTTTCTGCTGAAAGAAATTGGAACTTCCAACCACTTTAGCGGTGTAGGGTCTGTCGGCTCGATGGCCATGATCTCCCTGAGTACGAGTTTGTTGGCTCGCTTGGATGCTGTGCCAGGGATGCCACCAAAAATGGCGTTGATGGTTTTGGAGGCTGGTTGGAAATCGCCGTCTTCATCTTCGTCATTGCGGGCTTTGTTTTTTCCCTTGTCTCTGTTTTTGGCGTACTCTTCAGGAGTTGGTGGTGCTGGCAAGTCTTGCATGACTCGACGCATGCCGTAACAGTCCAATGCGGAGTGCTTGCTAGTCGGGTGCCATGGGCACTGCTTTTTGAGTAGCTCCGTGAAGGTTGGTCCGTCGTCGTTTCTGCGCTGTCCCAATTTCCCGGAGCTGGTCATGGTAGCAACAGTGTTGTCAGGCTTCCTTTTGCGATTATGATTACCTGGATAGGAATTCCGAGCATCGTTATGACGAGTTTTATCTGTGTCATTGTTGTGAGTGTTGTCGCGTCCGCGGTTACGGTGGGAACCGAACCGTTCGTGTTCTTTGTCTTCTTCGTCGGCCCACTGTTGCACCATGAGTTTGAGTTCTTTGACATCGGCTGGCCGTCGGCGACCGAAGTCTTGGTATGTTCGTCGATCATAGAGTCCGTTTTGGAAACACTCGATGACGTCTGCTTCGGAGATGTCTACTATGGTAGCCTTCTTTTCAAAGAACTGTCTCAGGTAGTCGCGTAGGGTCTCGCCCTCTTTCTGCTTAATTTGTTGTAAGTCGATCTTGTTGCCTGGTCTAGCCATGGAGCCGGCAAAGTTGTTGGTAAAAGCCTTTGTCAAGTCTGCCCAAGAGTCGATGGACTTGGGTTTGAGTGACTTGAGCCAGGTCAGTGGTGCGGGTTTCATGCATATGGGGAAATGAATGACTTTGGTGTTATTGTTGCCTCCGGCTGCTTGGACGGCTAGCGAGTAACAGCGTAGCCATTGAACTGGGTCTTGCTTGCCATCGTACATGGTAATGCCGGTCGGTTTGAACTTTTCGGGTAATTTTGTTTTCATTACCCGGTTTGTGAAAGCAGGAAAGTGGTTGTAGCTGTCGACTTCCCGTTCACGCCGACTGTTGAGGATTTCTCGTAGATCGCTGATGTTGGATATCTCGTGGTTCTTCCGAGTAGGGCGAACACTTTTAACCGAGTTGGTGCAGCTGGCTTCACCCACATCCTTCTGTTGAGTAGGAGCTTTATGCTTGCTCGAACCTTGGCTGTGTTGTCGGGGTTGGTTGACCGCCTCATCGTTTCGTGGGGTGGAATTTCTATCTGCAGCCCCTCTGCTTCCGTCTGTAATGCGAGGGACGGATGGGATTGGTGATTCTTTGTCGAGTAGCTTGTAAGCTTGTTCCGCGAGTTGCGCGATTAGTCCGTTGCCACGCTGCACGAGCTGAGCTGTGGCTGCGTTATCCTTATCTTGAGGCATCAGTGTCGTCAAAATGTTGATTGGAGCGATAGCCGCGAGTGGAGTATTGTGCTCCTGAGCTTGGACTGCGTTGAAAGCCCGTTCGAGATTTGTAATAGGAATACTTGTGGCCATCGACTGTCGACGCTCAGCTCGAGTGGCATTGCGCGCCCTTCGTTGGTTGCGCTGTTCGGGAGTTTCATTGTCGGCTGTAGACTCATCGTCAGAGATGTTGTCAACTTGTGCTAGTCGCCTGGGGGTTCTATTCTGGCTAGTACCCGGGTTGTTATTCGGAGTAATAACAAGTATCTCCCTGTCCGGGTAGTAGCTTCCGGAACTTGATGTAGCAATCTCTGTATAGCTTTCTCCGTGGTTGGACGTGAGTGGAACGCCCTCTTGATATGGCAGGTTGTCTATATGGGCGACAAGGCGCGAGTCGTAGTCACGGTCGAGGAAAGATGGTCGCAATCCCGGCCAGTGGACGAATCTGCCTTGTGGTGTCGAAGTTATTACCAACCCTTGGGCTGGGCCAGATAATGGTATTTCTGGTGAGTAGGATGAGTCGGAGTCAACGTCCTCGTCATGCCCGAGTTCAACTCGGGTTCAAGCAAGAAAATCTTGGTAGACTCTTGTCACGTTGCGGAGTCCGTGCGGGAACCGCTTTGAAGTCGAGACTAATTTGGATGCTGACTGGGGCTGCTGAATCCGAAGCGAGTCCGACCCTGAGTCCAGGGGTCAGCTGAGCCCGACCCTTTGAGGGAGTAGCTCCACCTCGCCCAACCCTGAGTGGAAATCCGCCTCGCCCGACCCCGAGTCCTGGGGTCAGGAGCGCCGGACCCTTCGGAGGAGTAGTTCCGCCTCATCTGACCCCGAGTCCTAGGGTCGGGAGAGCCTGACCCCTGAGTGAGACTCCGCCTCGCCCGACCCCGAGGCCTGGGGTCGGCGGAGCCTGGCCCTGTGGAAGGGTAGCTCCGCCTCGCCCGAACCCGAGGGAGGCTCCGCCTCGCCCGACCCCGAGGCCTGCGGTCGGCGGAGCCCGACCCTATGGAGGGGTAGCTCCGCCTCACCCGACCTCGAGGGAGGCTCCGCCTCGCCCGACCCTGAGGCCCGGGGCCGGCGGAGCCCGACCCTTGAGCGAGATGTTGGAGTAGTCCGAGGCGAAGTCAAATCCGACACGTAGTCGAACTTCAGCTTGTTGACTTTGAAATCTTAATTTTCTCTGGTCAATTCTTCTAGTTTCTTCTCCTGAGTGTCGACGATCTGGCGCCAGAACGATCCCGAGCCTTCAGCGACGCAAAGCCACGATCCGAAAACGAAGGTGGCGCCGGCTTCGATGAAGAAGACGGGCCTGGTGATGACTTTCGCCATTGAGTTCGCGCTGAGAAACTCGACGAGTTCCCCTACTTGGCGCGCCAGTTGTCGTTGTTTTAGATCGGCAACTCGCCTAGGGGTACCCTAGGTGGTCTTTTATGTGGTAAGGGTCGTCGAGAATCAAGGAATCAATGGTGATGCAAGGAACACGATTTAGATAGGTTCGGGCCGCTAGATCGCGTAATACCCTACGTCCTGTGTGTTGGTTTGTATTTATGTATGTTCTGGTCCTGAGATTGTTGTTTGAGGGGGGTCCCTACCTGGCCTTATATACACGGGAGGGCAGAGTTACAAGTCTGAGTCCTAGTCGGGTACTATTACAGAGTTCTACTCGATATCGGCCCGAGTAGTTTTCCATAAACATACAAGACTAGTCCGAGTAGGATACGCCCATCCTTGTTCTGATCATATCCGAGTACGTCCCTTAGTGGGCCGTCCAAGGCCTACTCGTGGGTCTGGGGAGTAGTCCCGACAGTAGCGGCCTCTAGCAAGACGTGCCAACTCCTATACGCACACGAAGATCATATCGGACGAACCATCACAACATTATATACATGCTATTCCCTTTGCCTCACGATATTTGGTCTAGCTTCAAGCCGACCGCTCTTTCTCGATCCTATGATTCGGAATCCCTTTGTAGGTTAACTCTTAACCGTACATAGCATGGCCATGCATTTTCGGATCCGATCACTCGAGGCGCCCAGAGATATCACTCTCAATCAGAGAGGGGCAAATCCCATCTTGATTGACCATGTCTCATAGCATGCTTCTTGACAAACCCAAAAGCTACCTTTATAACTACCCTTTTATGGCGTAGCGTTTGATAGCCCCTAAGTAAGTCGATCCACATCTTGAGTACATGCGACAATCTCAAGTCTAAGGACAAAGCGTAGATGTTGTGTAAAGAGAGAACTACTTCTCGTGTTGGGTCAGTCCTAGCACATGTCTCCACATGTGCCCACATTATTAGTTCAACATCTCCATGTCCATGACTTGTGAAACATAGTCATCAACTAATACATGTGCTAGTCTAATATTCATGTGTGTCCTCACATGAACTCCGACTAGGGATAACTTTAGAATAACCATACAAGTAAAGAGTTTCACACACAATTCACATAATTGCAAATCAATTCAAGTAGCCTTTAATGGATATTCAAGGAACACAATATAAATCATGGATACAAATGGAATATCATCATCTCTATGATTACCTCTAGGGCATACCTCCAACACAAATGATCAAGCTCGAAGGTGTCTTCGGGTTCGCTCACCCAGTTTTCAGCATGCTTGGGCGCATGACCAGTCACTACAAGCAAGCGAGGTTCATGGTTCCCGATGTAGAACCACCTCTTCTTCTACTCCCCATGGGAGTCAGTCAAGTTATACTCAATGTATGCGTCCGAGTTCCTGAGTTGGAACCTGGCACCTCCAAAGACTTCTGTCCTATGGACACTAGGCTGCGGCTTACAGCAGAACAGCTTCCTAAACAACTCGAGACTTGGAGGAACTCCCAAATACACTTCGTAGAGGTGTACGAAAATCGACATATGCAGTACACCATTGGGGTTCAAATGCACAAGTTGAAGCTTATAGTACTCGAGAATACATCTGAAGAAGTCGGAGGTGGGCACTGCCAACCCCCTCTTCACAAAGTGTGGGAGCATCACTGTCTCGCCTGGATGTTCCTCAAATTGCCATGCATTTGGAAATGCGGGGCGCCATTCAAGAATTTCCTTCGGCTGCAGAAGCTTCGCCTCAATTAGCGCCTGCACGGCTTCCTCCTTCATCACTGAATGTTGCCACGTTGCTCCAGGCGGCGGCGGCGTAGTCTGGTTCGTCGGCCCCACCTTCGGTGCCGGCAGCACCAGTTCTTTCCCCTTCTTGGACTTCACCTTGCCCATCGCCGGAGCCTTGCCTTGGATCTTCTCGGGTTTCTTGCCCATCTTCTTGGTGCGCATCCGACGGACTCAACCTCAAGCTAAAATGGCACTCACCCTCGGATCTCTCTCAAGGGGCGGCTATGGCGGCGGTGGCACTTGCAACGGCGCAAATGTGGAACAGGAGAGCAGGGGAGGAAGAAAAACAGATCTGATTACCCTACGGTGTAAATCTAACCAAAAGGGGGCCTCCAGTTTTATCTCCGCCAGCTCCGGTTTCCACACGTCAGTTACGCAACGGACGGATTTTAAATAGATTAATTGCAGATTAATCTTGTTACTCGGTCTAGTCATGGAGCCAGCATAGTTGTTGGTGAAAGGTTTTGTCAAGTCTTCCCAAGAGTTGATTGATCTAGGCTTGAGTGACTCAAGCTATGTCAGAGGTGCGGGTTCCATGCATATGGGAAAATGGATGACTTTGGTGTCGTTATTGCCCCCAGTTGCCTGGACTGCCAATGAGTAGCATCGGAGCCATTGAATTGGGTCTTGCTTGCCGTCATACTTAGTGATTCCTGTTGGTTTGAACTTTTCGGGTAATCTTGTCCTCATTACCCAATTTGTGAAGCCAGGAAAGTGGTTGTAATTGTCGACTTCTCGCTCACGTCGACTGTTGATTATTTCTCGTAAATCGCTGAAATTCGATAATTTGTAATTTTTTCGGATATGGCGAGGACTTTCTGCGGAGTTGGTGCAGCTGACCTCTCCAACATCTTTTTGTCGTACTGGAACGTTGTGCTTACTCGGTCCTTGGCTATGTTGCCTTGGTTGGTTGACTACTTCGTTGTTATTCCTTTGTACTTCATGGAAGTCATTGTTAACTGCAGCACCTCTACTGCCCTCTTGATGAGCTGTAATGCGGGGAACAGACGAGATTGGTGATTTCTTGTCGAGTAGCTTGTAAGCTTGTTCTGCAAGTTGTGCAATTAGTCTGTTGCCTCGCTGCACAAGTTGAGCCATGACTTTGTTGTCTCTGTCTCGAGGTATGAGCGTTGATATAAGGTTGATTGAGGCAATTGCCGCGAGTGGAGTGTTATGTTCTTGAGCCTGCACTGCATCAAATGCTTTCAAGGTTTGTGATGGGGATGTTTGTAGCCAACGCCTGTCGGTGTTCAGCCCAAGTAACATTGCGCATCCTTCTTTGGTTTCTTTGATCGGAAGTTTCATCTTGTGGGGTGTTAGCTGATGACTCATCCTCTAATACGTTGTCGAGTTGTGCTATCCGTTGAGGGGTTCTCTGTTGGCTAGTACATGCGTTGTTATTTTGAGTAATAACAAAGACTTCTCGGTCTGGGTAGTAGGTTCCAGAGCTTGATGTTACGATTTCTGTGGAACTTTCCTCACGGCTTGAAGTGAGTGGGATGCCTTCCTGGTACGAGAGGTTGTCTATATGAGCGATGAGGCGTGACTCGTAGTCGCGGGCGAGGAGGGATGGTCTCATTCCTGGCTAGTGGACGAATCTGCCTTGCGATGTTGAAGTTATTACCAGGCCTTGGGATGGTCTAGACAGCAGGATCTCTGGGACGTAGTCCGAGTCGCAGTCGTCATCTTTGTCCTTCCCATGTTTGAATTGAGTTTGAGTGAGGGGACCTTGGTAGACTTCAGCTGCATTGCGGAGTCCGTATAGGAACCATTTTGGAGTCGGAGTCGATTTGGGAAGTGGCTGGGACCGACTAGTCCGAACTGGGGTCGAGTCCACAACGTAATTGAACTCGGTGTTGTTGATTTTGAAATTTCAGTTTTTCCTGGCCGAATCCTCCGTTTTCGGCTAAGAAAAGCTTTTGTTGAGAGATTTCTTCTCCTGGATGTTGATGATTTGGCGCTGAAACGATCCAGCGTCATTGGCGATACAGAGCCAGGATTCAAAAATGAAAGTTGCGCGTGCCTCGAAGGTGAAAATAGGCTTGATAACGACAGGTGCCATCGAGCTCGCACAGAGAAACTCGACGAGCTCCCCTACCTGGCGTGCCAGTTGTCGGTGTTTTAGACCGGCAACCCGCCTAGGGGGTACCCTAGGTGGTCTTTTGTGCGGTAAGGGCTGTCGAGAATCAAGGAGTCGATGGTGATGCAAGGAACACGATTTAGACAGGTTCGGGCCGCTAGATCGCGTAATACCTTACGTCCTGTGAGTGGTTGTATTGATCTTGGATAAATCTGGAGTTGTTGTCTTTGAGGGGATCCCTGCCCGCCCTTATATACTCGGGAGGGCAGGGTTACAAGTTTGAATCCTAGTCGAGTACGATTATAGAGTTCTACTCGGTGTAGACCGAGTAGTTTCCATATGCACACCTAACTAGTCCGAGTGGGATACACCTCTTGCCGTGTAGCCCCCTTGTCTTGATCGTGTCCGAGTACACCCCTTAGTGGGCCGTTCAGGGCCTACTCGTGGACCTGGGGTGCATGCCCAACAGCAGGGAGAGGAGAGGAGGCCCACGATCTAATCTCGTGATACCATGTAGAGAAGTAGATGGGAAAACACCACACATCCTAATGAGGGTGGTGACCTCTCTACATATGGCCAATATGGCTTGGAGTACAAGGAATACATCAAGTGTACAAGGAAAGGATAAATACATCCTAATGTACACATATACTTCCTAATAGTCACCATTGTTGAACTTCTTCTCCTCAGAAAAGGCAAGCCAACCCTTGGTCAGGACATAGGTGTTGCTACTGTGCCAGAGCTTGAAGCGGAAGTGTCAGACCAACCCTATGGAGGAGTCTTCAAAAGCAAGGATATGCTCCTCCCTATCACTCTTGGTCTTGGAGATTTTAGGGAAGTACTTCTCCGCAAATTTCCTTGGTATCAGTAGACGGTTCAGCGTACCAACATCGCTCGGGGTTAGAATCTTGCTAAACAAGAACTCTGTCTCAATAACCTCCTTGCCCCTCGTGCTTGCTCCTCATAGACCTAATCCTCCATGAGAATTGCTCCAATCCTGAGGGCAAAATTTGTGCAGACATGGACACTTAGGGAGAGACATACAAACGAGATGAGAAGGGGTTTACCATATAGAAAGGATTCTCACACAGTGGGGCCTTCTCCATCTGCACCTCCATGTCTCTTGAAATCCTAGTTGCCTAGAAAGCCGTGGATCTAGAGAAGTAAGAGGTGCAGGAGA
This sequence comes from Setaria viridis, assembly GCF_005286985.2. NCBI lineage: Eukaryota > Viridiplantae > Streptophyta > Magnoliopsida > Poales > Poaceae > Setaria > Setaria viridis. The sequence continues at coordinate 19,829,788 of NC_048263.2, read as the reverse complement.
GATAATGGCGAGGTAGGGGCAAAGACAGATCTGGTGAGGGATTGATGAATGCCCAAATTAAATAGTACATTAGCGTAGTGCCAGCTATGCGGATTTGTGGTGGATATTAATTTTCTCCTAGCATTATGCGATAAAGTAGCTTTAGTGATTCTGGTTGTATATTGGAACCCACGGCTCTCCCACGGAAAGAGCAGGGCGTTCTTTCCAGAGCTCGTCGTATTTGCATGCCTTTAATGTACTCCTGTCTTTTTCCTATTCCACTATTTTTGTTACCTAAAAAGGTGAAGTACATATGTACAACGATGAACATATTAAACTCATGAAGTGATTCTTGTTAAAAAAAGAAAATTGCTAAAAATTTAACAATAAATAAATAATCCATATTAACATATTTTAAAAAATTGAAATGAAGATATATCAATGATGAATATATGGTAGGATTAACACGCACACACGTATAGATCCACTCTAGATCCAAAACGCAGTGTCACCATAATGAGCAGATGAGCCAAACAAAGATTAAACAAGTTTATTTGGGCAAGGGAATTAGAAATATTATATTGTACTGCATTTGCATTATTGGTAGCGTAGTCCTGAGTCCAACATCTCATGGGTAGGAAAAAAAGGGTACACACAAATGGCCTCATTTCCCTTGGTTCAGTAGTCTTATCTACCATAGATCCTGAGCCATCAAAGTAACTAGGTCCTACATTAGGCCATTTTCTGCCATGATTCCAGTAATGAATTGTCTCGTTCTGGCAATTGAGGATTAAGCTAGAGAAACCTAGTGATGGGAATTTGTGGACATGCACACAATATGTCTAGTACGGGGATACCCAAGACTGGCATTGATTCGTACCAAGCCTATAGGTGATAGGTTATGTTAGAGAGTGGGTAGTACACTATCTTTGGCCCATTGTGCGAATGGAGTGGTGAAAGTCCTTTTGCTCTGATTTACTATGGCCCCCACTGGCCATGCTAGGAGAGTTTCACAGTCCTAGGTTTGGTTACGCTCGTCAATACCCAAGACTAGGAAAGAAGGCTGGTGATAATCGTATGAGCGAGGTTCTTTGACTGATGTTGCATTTGCATAGAAGGTTGCCCTATTCTCCTAGCACTTTATATCGTACTGGTGTACACAATCTCTAGAACTAGCTTATTATGATTAGCATGGATTTATTCTTCTCCTGCTTTTACTACTAAGGTTTATTGTTTTGTGTTCAGACGCGAGGTTATGTTCAGACGCGAGGAAGGGATGAATCTTTTGTCATCATCTAGGGAGTTGAGTTGGATTTTCAGAATTGGGTGTGGGGTTATGGATATGCTAGAATGGCTACAAAGTGTAGCACCGAGCACAAATTAATAATTTGGGAAGGGGAACATAAAGTAGTTTGGGCAAGACCTTACCTCAAGGTATTCATGAATTTTGCAACGGTCCTGTGGTTGAGGGTGGTGCAGCGACCAGGAGTCTGTGGAGGAGGCAGCAGACACTAGTCCACAAAATATCTGTGTTGACGGCTAAAACAGGTCTGTGTTGGCGGGCCGAGCACCTGCCAGCAACTTTGAATCAGCACAAATGACGTCTGTGCTGGTGGGTGCTCGCCCGCCAGCATAGACCTCTCTGCGTGGTCTGTGTGGTGGATGCTTTCTGTGCTGGCGGGTAGTTACATCACCCACCAGCACGGATGGTTTCTGTGCTGGCGGGTGGTTATGTCACCTGCCAGGAATATGTATTTTCCAATCCAATATATTATTTCCCGTGAGTTATTTATAATTTCTATTTCCCGCAAGTTGTTAGCCGTCAAATTGGAATATGTATCTCCAACCACATAACAACAAACTTGAATAATAAATAATTCACATTATTCAAAACTGCATTGTACATAATATATAATTCACATTATTCAACAAACTTAAATATAAATAATTCACATAATTCAACATTTGGAATAGATCTATTCTTTGCCACGCTAATATTAAAACTACTAAGTCCATCTACGAAGATCTTTGCATTCGTCCGCCATCAACATGCCATCTTTATCAAAGAATGCTCCAACCTCATGACAAATCTCGCGTTGGATGAACCTCGCAATGTACCTACAAATGTTGTCAATGTGACTGTTTTCAAGCGCCGCACCGTGAGTTTTGATCCTAGGCATCTACAGGTATACAATAAATGAAGATTAGGATGTATTACCATTAGGAAGTTAGCATATGGCAGTGTATAAGAGACTTACGTCTTCAGGGTTCGTCCGGTACCTCCCATTGTTTCTAAGGAACTCGCACACGTAATATCCGCATAGCGCAGTACCGGGAGGTTGCTTGTGGCACTCCAATCAAATAGAAAAATGATGAGTTATTATTAATAACAAGTCTACATTATATGAAAAAATAAGTTTTTATGTTCTTACGAATCTATGATATATTATTTTCATAGCTTTTTTCCTTTTTTTCATCGTGTTCCCCGCCTTTTAGTATGTAAAGCTTGTACGCACTTTGAGGATATGAAGATAAGAGTTAGTAATACAACTTAGGTGCATAGAATGTCAACATGCATTTAAGTACTGCCAAGGAATGTATTACTTTTGTATAATATCTATGAATTCCTTGTAACTATCTCTTCTAAATCTGGCTGAGTCGAGGACCACTGCTTCTTCTACCTTGGGTAAAATCTGGATGCAAATCTAGTGATCTCTACATTATATTAAAATAATTTATATTATAGACAACATTAAATAGCACCAAGAATAGGTCGCTCAGGTACCTGACATATAAAATAAATACGTATGTATTTAAAACTCGTGTATGCAATACATGTGAACTTACAAGCACCATACGGTAATGAGATTCACGTCGAGGTGTTGTCAATGGTAAAGTCTGTGCAAATCCTCAAAATCGATCATTATATGGTAATCGAGAACACCAAGGAAAACCTTATTTGGGACACGCGCGGTGATTGATCGAATGCCTTGCTTCATTGCATTCATGATCCATCCATGTAGCTTATTTAGTTCCCATGGGCCCTCCAGGAAATCCCACTGATACATCTCTGGGACTTCATTTGATGCAAAGCAATTGAGGTTTTCATCCTTTTCCTTTTGCCGAGAGGCCCCGCAAGCTACAGATTTCTCACTGGAAGATGAAGCCTTCTTCAATTCGTTTAAAAACTTGTCGACTTCTTTTAATGGAGCCTTGTGATCATATGTGCTGACCATACGAGGTACCGCTAGCCTCTGGGGAAGTGGAGATGCCGGCGAAGGTGATGTTGGATCAATAACTTGTAAATCATCTACCCGTTCATCGCTTTGGAGTAGTGATGTCCAATCATCCTCATTGAGACCTTCTAGAACAGGTGATAGCATTGGTTGCTCGCCCTCATTGGTAGATCCCTACACATGTGACTGCGTCGGCTGCTCCGTCTCAACATTTGAATCTAGCAGGGGTACATCTTGGCTCGGTCATGAGGTTTCTGGTGATGCATTATTCAAAATGATATCTTAGCGATGCCACAATATGTACTGGTTCATCACATCACCGAGAACCTAAATCCCCTCATCATTAGGGATGTCAATCTTGCATGACCAATCCAACACCGTAACAACTTGCAGCCAGGCGTATTTTGGCTGGGGTTCCTTTGGGAACACATGACCCATTACTGCCATGCCAGTTGCGACCTCTCGAAACTTATTTTATTTCTTTCCATAAGGTATCACCAACTTGCATGGTGTATCCACTTGTATTTTGTCAATGGGATACCTCGCGTTTGCAATGGAGCCAGCACTACTCGGAGCAACGAATCCTGTGTGGGCAAGCTGCATGGTTGGTTCTGCCTATCGTTGACCATCGAATACTGTCGGGTCAGCCCTTGTTTGTAGTTGCTGGCTAGCAAAGAACTCAATCAACTCCTGCTTGGCAATTTCTCTCATCTTCTCTTCAATGCTTTTCTTATAACGGTCGCGCTTCCTGTAGCTTGCTTGGTTGTTGTGGAATGCTTTACCCCAGGGCAATGTTGATGACGTCCCTTGAACACATCCAGAGTGCTCCACGGTTCCAATTGCGGCGGTTAGCTGATCTTTCTCCCTGTCCGACTTAAAAAGACCCTTCTTTTGTGCCTCGGCGAGCTATTCCAACCTCGCATAAATTTCATCTATTGGGTGTTTGAATTTAACCTTGCCGTCGGGTGTTATTATTGGAATTCGAGCTAGTACCCAATTCCTGCTACACTTATCCAAGCTATCATCCAGTTTTTTAAATCTATTTATATTGGTTAGTCGACTGAGTCTTGCTGAGTACCCTCGTACTTAAGGGATCCTCATTGTTGTTTCAGAAACTCAGTAGGAGACCGCTAACGGAGAAGCCCCAAAGAATTAGGGTACCATATGAGTCTCAAGATACTCTAGAATAAAAACTCAGCTGTTTATTTATTTGCTTGGAGGGTTTATGATTTAAACTCTTAGTACTGCTCTAACGTGCACTGTTAAGTTTGTTTCAAACTATGGTTTGTAATAATCCGTATCTCGATATGTTTGTAAAAATGTAATATTTGTTGATGCTTTCCCATCGTGGAACTGATCCTGATGTATGGCTATAGACACGTCGTGGATGTTTTGAGGAGTCCTAGGGACACTTGACGGACTACCGGACTTACACTATTTTAAGTGCGTTTCGTATAATTGCTGTTCTAACAGTGTTAGGCGCACTTAAGCCAATTTAAGTTGGGCACCACACCCAGGTCGCTCATGCGGAATGTTTTCATCATCTCCGCCTTGAATTGCTTCAGTGATGTGTCATTGCCACCAGTGATGATGAGGTCATCGACGTACATTCCCATGATCAGTCGCTGTTCACCGTTGCCGCGAGTGTACATCTTGTTAGTGTTTTATACCCGGCAACCTACCAAGGGTTATCTCGAGGTAGGAGATTGGTTGGTGGGGAATCGCCGGACCTGGAGCCTGATGGTAAAAGCGAGGACACAAGACACAGATTTATACAGGTTCGAGCCACCAGAGTAGCGTAATACCATACGCCATGTTTGGGGTGTTGTATATTGCACCCTGCACTTGGGTGTTGTTTGGTGTTGGTTGTGGTCTACTGAGCTAGGTACCCCTACCCTCCTTTATATATCCAGGGGGCAGGATTACTAGTCGGTTACATGTAGGAGTCCTATTAGGATTACAAGGTATGAGTCCTAGTAGGATTACAAGATATGAGTCCTATTAGGATTGCAAGCTATTAGGATGACAAGGTAGGAGTCTAACTTCTTCTTTCCTTGCGGGTACCTGGGGATCTATCCCCGACAAGCCCCCGAGCGCTTCGTAGTGCATAGCCTCCAAATACTTTTCAGATCCTCACCGAGTAGTTGGTGCTCCTCAAGTACTTTGTCTGGCTAAATTTTCAAAATTCCTCAAAACTGCCACAAGGCTATGATGTGCTCAAGCTCTTGATCATCTTGATTTTGTAATTTCATCTTTGGAATGTGATATGGAGGGCAGCAAAAGTCGCACTCTATATGGAGTAGCCCCAGTACCTTAGGTTGAATCGAAGAATCAGGCTGAGTCATAATCATCTTGAATCTTCTTACTTCGTCTTGAAAAATTAACCGTTGGGTGTAGCTTATCAGCCCCCGAGCTCCCAAGCCTTGAATTGATTGGAATAATCAATTCAAGGGTCTAGCAAGCTTGGTCTTCGTCATCCAAGTAGTTTTGCGGCGTCCAACCCCTGAGCTTTTAAGGGTAGGTGAGCCGTAGGATCCACATCAAGCCCTTGAGCATAGAGTCTAGTGAATCCATTGGATATACGCCCAGTAGTAATTGGCGCCTAGCTCCCGAGCTTGGGAGCTAGCGGAGCCACTAGAGGTACGCTGAGCGGCTGGAGAGTCGTTGTAACACATCAGGTGTTTAACTTGAGTAATTAATCTTAATCACTTGCATAACAAGAGCATCAGCATCTCACATGTGCATTTTAACTTTTAATGATTGTTGTTAGCAAATGATTGCTTATGATATGCCTTTGCCTTGAAATGCATTTCTATGGAGGGTTTATGTTTTTCTTGTGTTTTAAATAATATTAAAAGGCGTAGATAAGAAAGATATGAAACTTATGCTCAATTATAGTTGGGAGTGTTAAAAGGTTCAATTAAACAGTTGACTGAGTGTTTATATTAATTTTCATTAAACAGTTGACCTTTGACCAACATAAAAGTTTCAGTATAATATTTATAATTTCATCTAGGTATGTTGTGATGGTGTGAAAACAAAGTTTAGTTGTTCAAAAACCCTGTCAAACTTTGATCAAACCCTTGTTTTCAGCTTCACCTAGAAATTGTCTGAAAAAACTATCCCAAAGTGCTCACAATGACACCAAGTTCTCTCCAAGTTTTTTATCTAAACTTTTCAAATTTATTTCTGGAAATTGCAGCCCTATGTTCAAAAGTGACATGCACATAGAGCTTGAACTTTGCAATCAACCGTTAAGTCCTCAATTGAAGATCGAAATTGGCCAAAATCCATATTTTTCCAACCTCTGAAAGTTCACTGAAGTTCATATTTTTCCTTAACTTTGAACTCCCATATCTTTCAAACCTTAGGCCGTTGTACCAAACACCTTTACTATAAGGGCCTATTTGGAAAGGGGGTGTTAAACTTTAGCACCCCACTTTTAGCATCATTTTAGCACATTGGCTCCCAAACAGGGATGCTAAAAGGTGTGTGCTAAAGTTTAGCACCCCCATTTTCTTTAGCACATCAAAGGGGTGCTAAACTTACTAAACCTATTAAAAGTGGTCCCCAATCCACACTTTCTGTAGTTGCCACCCCCCTCTCTCCTCCGCTGCCCCTATTCTTCCTTCAGCATCGCGTCTTTCCCGCATCTCATCCGCCCCTCCCGCATCGCATCCTCCCCTCCTACTGCCATCTCCTCCCGCTAGCCATCCATCCTGCCGCCATGCCCTATCACCGGTCCTTCCCTCCCGTCACCTTCCCCTCCCACCCTTTCTCCCCTCCCGCCACCATCCCCACCCGCAGGTCCTCCCCTCCCACCCTTCTTCGTCTCCTCCCCATGCCACCCCCAGATCCACGGCATCCACGCCGCCAGGAGTGCGCCGTGTTGCCCTGAACCCTTGCCCGTGGCTCATGGACGGCCACGGCGACGATGGGTTGCATGACCTTTTCTCCCAGGCGGATCCACCTTTCCCCGCCAGCGGCTTCGACTTCTTCTCACAAGCTGAATCTTTCGGAGCTCCTCGTGATGGTTTGCAGGCCTTGGATCTCAACTCGCAGGCTGAAGATTTCCCCAACCTAAACTCCTACTCCGAAATGCTTCAGGGAGACAGAGCACCCCGGGGCCACGACAGCCGTACCCTCGGCTTACGCGTGCCTCACAATAGAGGAAGAGGCGGCGGCAGTAGCAGAGGCACCGACGGTAGCAAATGGGGTGCCGACAGCAGAGGGGGTGGAGGGCGTGCAACGAGGTCTCTGTTCATTGGTTCCTTGCCCGAGGGTGCTGCCGGTAGCAAAGGACGTGGCGGAGGGCGTGCCGGTGGTCGTGGAGGAACAGCCAGTGCTGATGATGCAGTGCCCTTTGGTGGAGACAATATGGTTGATTTTGATGAAGAAAACAACTACGGTGGTGCACAGAATGTGGAAGTTACTTTCCCTAGCTCCGAGGTAATTTGTTGCACTCATCCTCTTCTTCATGCTTATGTAGTTTTGATGTGATATAAATATGAAATATGTGGCTGCTTAGAATGTGAAATATATGCTTAGAATGTGCAATGCTGTAGTCTGTTTAGTGTGTGATGGTTCAATTCAGACTTGATAAATGTGTGGCATCGGTGATAGATTTGAGAATGGTTTGATCTGTTTATGCAATGTCTATGACTAGTTCATGAAATGCAGTGGCTAATAGATTTGGTTTCCTATGTTTGTGTTATGCACTAGATAAAAGCTGACAACGCACAATGGTCAGAACGAAATACAAATGTGTTGTGTGATTTATGGGTTGAGCAAATTAGAGCAGGCAACTGTAACAAAGGCACCATGTCTGCAAGAGGTTACAAGACAATTGTTGAGAAATATTACATGGTCACTGGTTTGAAACATGACAAGTTGCAGTTTAGGAACAAAATTACTCAACTAAAAATTGTGTATTCCTTCTAGAAAGAACTTCAAAAGCAGAGTGGCCTTGGAAGGAAGGCTGATGGTACTGTATCTACCCCAGATTGGTGGTGGAAACAAAACGCAAAGGTGAGGGGCATTCACTATATTTGCATGCAGTTAGCAGTCACTTTATTTGCATTCCTATGTAACCTCAAAATCCATTTGATTTGGTAGGGAAAATATAGTGAATGTAGGAAATTACAGGATGGTGTTCTAGAGTACATTATCAGCTAGAGGAAATGTTCCATGATGTTGTAGTGGATGGGTCTACCTCTTATGTGGTTGGAGTTGAAGAGAAAGAGGAACAAGATGGTGAAGATGTAGAGGAAGAGGATGCTGAGCAAGATGGGTTGTTTCATGACTTTGAGGATAGCCCAATCAGCAATAACAACAGAAAGAGAGGAAGTAGCAATAGCACCAGGTCCACTACCACTAGTCTTGGAAAGAAATCCAAAAGCCCTATGCTTAAGATGATGACCACTCTAGTTGATAAATTGACTACCTCTAAAGATACTAATGATAACATATTCAGGAATGTGGGGAAGACTCTTGCTACCACTATCAATGAGAAAAGACAGAAACTAACCAAGATGCAAGAGATGGCACAGTCTGTTAAGAAGTGCCAGGAGTTGGCTTTAGAATGTGGAGCAACCCCTGAGACTGTAGAATTCTATGCAGGCAGACACTTATTCAAAGATCCATATGAGAGGGAATTCTTCAGCAACATACCTATGGCGGAACCGCTCAACTTAAACAAGCTTAAGTGCGCCTAATCGCTGTCAGAATAGCAATTATCCGAAACGCACTTAAAACAGTGTAAGTCTAGTAGTCCGTCGAGTGTCCCTAGGACTCCTGGAAACATACACAACGTGTCTCATAGCCATACATCAGCATCACTTCCACGATTTGAAAGCATCAACAAATATTACATTTTTACATACATACCGAGATACGGGTTATTACAAACCATAGTTTGAAACAAACTTAACAGTGCAGGTTAGAGCAGTACTAAGAGTTTAAATCATAAACCATTCTAGGCAAATAATTAAACAACTAAGTTTTTATTCTAGAGTATCATGAGACTCGTATGATACCCTAATTCTTTGGGGCTTCTCCATCAGCGGTCTCCTGCTGAGTTTCTGAAACAACAGTGAGGATCCCTTGAGTACGAGGGTACTCAGCAAGACTCACCCGACTAATCAATATAAATAGATTTCAAAAACTGGATGATAGCTTTATGGTGTACTGGCTGACTCATATTTTGCGAAAAAGCTTACTATTAGTGGAACCGTGGTTTTGTTATTTTATTACAGTTTGGTTTTTTTCCTAACCAATCTAGATGAATAAAATATTTCGAGCAATCAAGTGGGACTAAGTCATACAGCATATTAATTCCAGGAAAAATATCATATTCAACTGGATTACACTATGATGCTTAACGATGATCAAGTGCATTCATGTCCGAGAATTGCGGCGATCCGGACCGATTTACATCCTGCAGGAGATAACTGACGACCAGCCATGCACAACTATACGGGTTGCACACAACAACCTTTCGATTAGCCATACCCAAAGATTGGGAATATGACTACCTGAACCTAGGGACGCACCCCCACATAGGACCCTACATCTGGCCTGATCTCCATGTGAGTTTCAAGCTATGCCCCTGCCTTTCCACTGCACGCCAAGCACGGGTACGAAATATTCCCGATTAGAGAGCCAACTAACCTACTGGGCTTTACTGGTCCCATACCCAGTAAGCAACCAGGTAAATTCACTTGATCAAATGTTAAGACAACGAACGGACCTTAACCAAATTAACTTAGGCAGACAGAATTACCATCTCTAGCTTTTGTCCACATTTCCAAATTCCAGGCTATTTTCCTTGATTAACATGTATGACCAAATTAACCTTAGAGCTGAGTAACCAAAGTTACTCACAGGTATCTAAGCACTGCTAAGCATAGGATAGTTACTAATTAGTTGAACAGGTGGCAAAGATATCCTCTAAACAAGGTAGGATCATGCACAAAAGTGGTTTGCAATCAACTCCTAGACTTAATGCAATCATAAAGAAATAACCAATATATGGACTCATGAATAATAATTTCTGAAATTAGATAGGTGTAGATGCTCTGAGGCTTGCCTTGATCCACAAAAAGGTTAGCATTTTCAGACGATCCTGCCTCACAAGGGATCAACTCAATGACCTCCTCAAACTCCGAAGGTTTTTCAGAGAATTCCAAGAATTCTGCATCTGGAGCTTCAGTATCTATGATTGAGTACATGCAGGAGTTAGAGATGCAAACTTTTTAAACACAAGACTATACAACTTTCCTTCATGATAAAGTTGCAAGCCAACAATAACTGTACAACTTATGTTTATGATAAAGTTGCAAGCCAACAAAACTCTACCCATAAAGATTAACCCACAATTTTAGTTTTGTTTAACTAACCTAACTTAAGCCTTTTCTTTTAATTAGAAAAGCATTAAAAATATTTTTTAATCTTAAAACTTAATTCCTATGGATTAATAATAGTTTGTGAATAAGAAAGTATTATTCAATATTTTATGCATTTAAGAAAGGTCAAGTATTTACTTAAATACCTTAAATAAAGGTACTAAATAAATACCTAATTTTTATTATCTTTTCCTAGGGTTTAAGAATTTTAATGGATAAAGGAAAATAAACCAAACCTAACAAATTAGTTTCAGTAATTTTGGACAGTTCTACAATTTCTAGTGAATTAAATGGTGAAACAGGCATTTAAATCTATTTCTAAAAACTAGAAATCCTATACTTATCCAAAACCCCCCTGAAAAACCTTCCTCACTCACCCCCGCCCTACCCCTATCTGACTGCCATGCGAGCTCGAGTCAGCACACAGTACCCCTGGCTTTGACCGTGGGTACCGGTGCGGGTAGGGGCCCTAAGTCGCCGGTGGTGAGGTTTCTGATGATGGGACTTGGCTAGCTCAACTCGCCTCGATGATGCGCACACACTGTTGGTGGTGTTGGGGTGGCTCGACCGGCGACGGCGATGAATGGTGGCAAATAGTGGGTGGAGCGGCGGCGCCAGGGTTCCCGGTGGTGGGTGGCTTAACGGCGGCGACTCTATGGCAACAAGCTCGCTCAGAAGCTTTGCCTCGACCAACAACGCACAGCGCATGCCTAAACCTAGGCTCCCTATGGCCGGAGCTAGAGGTTCACCTACGGTGGCCATGGCAGCTGCGGACACGGGACGGTGACGACGTTCCGGCCACACCGGCCACACCCCAAGCCAACAAATAGGTCCTACACCATCTATGGCTCACGCGTGACCCACCCGTGCCCTCAGACGACAACCTTAGCCCTAGCAACCAAGACTTCCACGCCAGCGGGTTCCCTACCGAAACAAAGCAGTGGTCGGGCGCGAAGAAGACGATGGCGGAGCGGCATTGCAGTAGAGAAGGTGGAGCGGCTGCTAGCAGCGGAGGTGCAGGATTCTCAGGCAAAGCTTTAGGTGGAGGGAAAGGGTCGGCGGTGGATGGACGGCGGAAACGATCTAGTTGGTGCGGAATCATGAAACGGAGGGGCGTGGGGTATGAATGTGATGATGGTGGAGCCATGCACGAGAGGAATCGAGGAGAGAGGCGGCAGAGCTGCGGAATCGGCCACGACGGCTCTACTGTGCTCTGTTCTTGGCCGGGGAAAAGAAAGAAGAAAGGGCGGCGTAGTAAATGGATGATATTGACGAGCGGGAGCAGTACATATATGAAGTTTCTACCGCGCGCATTTCCACCACCTCCTCCCTGCTTGTGTGCTTGCGTGGACACGGACGTGGCACGGCAACGTCATGCTGGCCGGTGAGCAGAAGTGTCGCAGTGCTGCGCGCCTCCTCCTCCTCTATTTCTCTTTTCCTCCTTTTCTCCTTCCCAACCAAAAAATTCAGCTCAAGAATTCGTCCAAATTCCAAACCAAACTCTCCAATTTCCTTTAGGAAAACTTGTAGGGAATCGCACATACTCTGTTTGATAGATTTGCTCCAAGTTTAAAAAGTCGCTCTAAGACCCTAAAATTTTGGCTTCAATGTTCGGGCAAAACTGAAGCTGTTAACTGAATCGAACGATTCAGTTTCGTCAGCTATTCCGAAATGACCATTTACTCTTCTTTGAGTTCGATTTCAAATGCACAAACTTATTCCATTTTGTTCAATCCTCACCTATCTTTGTTCAGCAGCTAATAAGGATCTCATTGTGCACATAATCTCATATATCTTTCACACTAAATTTCTCAGGAATTTGCACCAAAAACTGCTAAACAACACTGTTTTTCTAGGACTTAAACAAAATTCCTCTGACACCATACAGTTTCAATCTTTGGGCTGTTAGAAAAATTTCAATTCCTACTTATCCTTGTCCAACAACACCTTCCATACGTTCCTTGATCCTCATAGCCCATTTGAGCTCAAAAACCCTTCAAGGTTTATATGGAAAGGTTTTCAGAAACAAATTTCAAACTTACTTACTGTCACAAATTTTCAGACTTCGGAATATTTCAGCTGCTATGCTGAAATATGCTCAACTTCCCATCTTTCAGCTTCATTTAAAATTCAAATCCTTCACTTTCTTTGGCCAAAAATATATCCCAACGACTCTCCATAGGCCATACCTCATTCATGTTCCATAATATCTACCCACTTCAATGAAAGATGCTTCAGAAACTAATTTCAAAATGGGGTCCTCATTGCCGTTTTCAGAATTGCCTATTTTCAGATTTTGAATAGTACTCAATTTCTTCTCATTTTGATTTTGTATTTGAAGTATTTTTAGCTTGAATTTAACTCTAAACTTCTTTCCTTTATATTTGTAGTACCTTTTAGGCTTGATTTCTCATTTTTGCCTATTTTTACCAAATTTAAATATCAAATTTGAGATTTGACCAAATTTGGCTCAATATTGACCTTAGCCCAAATTACTTTGTTTTTAAGCCAAGCTTCACCATTAACTCCTTATTACCATTCTTAAGTTATTTATTAACATTGGGTGTTACAATACCTACTTTTCAAGGAAGGCTGATTCACTTGAAGAGATATTGCAAGGAGAACAATATTGTTTAGTTAGTAGTTGCCAGTGATCCTATGTAGTGACTGTTTGAATAATTATAGTTCTTTTTATGTACTAAGTGTGGGTGTTTGAACATGAACTGGTTGGACTATGATATATTTGTGGCTGTTTGATATAAATCTGGTTGGACTATGATACATTTGTGGCTGTTTGAATTAAATTTGGTTGAATTATGCTATATTTGTGGCTGTTTGATATAAATCTGGTTGGACTATGATACATTTGTGGCTGTTTGAATTAAATTTGGTTGAATTATGCTATATTTGTGGTTGTTTAAATGATGATTTCATATATTAATGTTTACTGATAAGCAAACTGACATGTTTTTGGTTGGTGACTTAGGATGGTAATGACAGTTCTTCAAGTGATTCTGATGAGGACTTTTCAAATGAGGTTCATACTTTCATGAAGATGGCACTCATGATTGGTATGTACTACGATACTTACATGGACAAAGCTCCAAGGAGGGTAGACACTATACCGGGCATAGAATGGGTACACTAAACACTGTCTAGTACAACCTCTTGCTACAACATGTTTAGAATGTCAAACCCATTATTTTATCAGCTGCATGACTTGTTGGTCAAGACGTATGGTTTGAGGGCAACTAGAGGAATGTCAACGATGGAGGCTTTAGGAATGTTCCCAGTCACTTAGACAAATTGAGGACCGGTTCGTAAGGTCATTGGAAACATTAAGTTGTACATTCGATAGTGTTTTGTGTAGTGTTATTAAGCTAGCAGTAGATATTATTAAGCCAAAGGACCAAGAATTTAAGATTGTGCACCAAAGATTGAAAAACCCTCAGTTTGCTCCATATGTCAACAATTGTATAGGAGCTATAGATGGGACACATGTACCAGTTGTGGTGCCAAACGGTAAGGTGGTTCAGCACACCGGGAGATATCGATATCCCACACAGAACGTGCTGGCTATTTGTGACTTCGACATGAGGTTCACATTTGTTGTGAGTCGATGGCCTTGATCGATTCATGATATGAGAGTCTTCAATGATGCCGTAACCAAATATGGTGACAAGTTTCCACATCATCCTCCAGGTACACTACTTTTTATATGATATTGTCTTCATTTGTACAAGTATGGTGTCAACTTCATTAACCTCATGAAATTGTCTTCATTTATAGGCAAGTTTTACCTAGTTGACTCAGGATATCCTAACCATCCGGGTTACCTTACACCTTACAAAGGTACGAAGTATCATCTTCCGAAGTTTCGAAGTGGCCTAATGCCAAAAGGTATGAAAGAAACCTTTAATTATGCACATTCGTCCCTTAGAAATGTTATCGAGAGGTCCTTTGGAGTGTTGAAGATGAAGTGGAGGATTTTGTTGGGTATACCAAGTTTTCCAATGCACAAGCAAAGCAAAATAATAGTAGCATGCATGGAAATTCACAATTTCATTCGAGAGAATGATATGGCCGATAGGGCCTTTGATATGTGCGATCGTGATGAAAATGTTGTTTCTATGGCCAAAGTATCAAACTCTAAAGGACATGCGATGAATACCCAAGCAGAGGAAGAAGGTCGTAATATGAATGAATTTCGTGATGAAATAGCTAATGGTTTGTACAATAGATCGTAGCTTATTTGTATGGTTGTGTTGTAATGACATTGACATTGGACAATGCAAATAATTTGAATGTATTTCTCCTTCACTATTATGAAATGAAGCCGGCCAAATGAGAGAAAAAAATAAGTGAAATACATATGAGCGCAGGAGCAAGGACAGGTCCTTGGCGCTGGTCCTTGGTGCCAAAAAAACAGCACTGGACATTGGCACCAAAAAAACCAGGGCATGTAGGAGGGGTAGTGTGCCAGCCATTAAGAGGAGTAAATAGGGGCAATGTTGTCATTTTCCATCAAAGGTGCTAAAGTTTAGCACACCATCCAAACACCCCAATGTGCTAAACTTTAGTACTCCATGAGTGCTAAAATTTAGCACAGGGTATCCACACAAGCCCTAAGTTGTAGAGGTATACTTGGTAGACAATTGTGCTATACAGTCGATGTATAGGTTAGGCAAAGGATTTTAGAGTTTTCATCGCTCGAAATTAGCTAGTTGGAAGTTCGTTCGCAAGTTAACTAAATCGCTGGTTCAGTCGGTCATGGCCGACCGTCGCAAGGCGATCGTCAAAATGCGGCGTCATTCTTCTGCTGCGGCACCACGACTACGGCCAGTGCTCACCCACTTCTCCTCTTCCTTCTCCTCTAAGCAACCCCAGCCTCTCTGCTCTACCTCTCTCGCATTCATCTCTTTCTTCTTTCTTAGGACAGAAACACCAAGAACCTGAGCTCCTCCCACCACTGGCCAAAGACTCCCACTCCCCTCCACCATTTTCAAATCACCACCGCCCACAGCTACCTGACCCTCCTAGATACCTCCTCCACCACTTTTTGCCCTGCGTCATTGCCCCTAGCACTGGGGATTGAAGCCCCTGCGCCTGTCATTGCCACCACCCGCCTAAGCTCCACCCCACCATCGAACCCCATCCTCCCGGCCCTCTCTTCTCCAACCACCCAACAAAACCGAACCTAGGTGAGCCCCTAGACCTCAGGCTCTCGCAAACTCACCGTCTCGACCATGTTTCCACGCCCGTTCCTGAGCTCACCGCCGTGTGTTGCACCGTTGTTGTCGTGGGCGAGGTTAGGGTTAGGGATTCGGGGAGAAAAGAGGGGGATCAGGTGCGTTAGGAGGTAGGCAAGCTTTAGGGCAGTCATTGGAGAGGGAGGCAAGGCCACCATGCCGGCACCGGTGCACCGCCACCGCTTGCTGTGGGCGTGCAGGAGAAGAGGTAGGAGAAGGGTATGGGTGTAAGAAAAACAGAAGTCTGGGGGGTTACCAAGGAATGTTCGGGTTTAAGTGTAAGGTGGGGGTTATTCACAGGGGTTTTGTGCAAGATCTAGGGGTTGTGTTGTAAAGGAGAGGGTAGATCTGCTAGGAGAAAATGTTTTCTGAGAACTTAGCTACGAAGTGCTTTTTCTTTTTCATCTCTTAGTTTTGGGTTGAAAAAGGCTAAAACTTGTGAAATCCATATAAAATCATATAAAAATTATAAAATGCAAAATAATTTCTTTTAGATTTCTAATGCTCTATCGTATCTATAAAAAATACCTGTTTGTATGAAATATATGATTATATTGTTGTATAAAATGCATGTTGTTTCACCTCCTTAATTTGGAACAAATATCTCTAGTGCTTGTTGTTGGGGGGAAATATTAACGATCTCCTAAACACCGCTTAAAGAAACAATTATGAGACAATCATGAAGGCCCAGTTTCACCCGGGATAACGAAATCGCCATCAAGCCCAACATGAGTGGGACTCCGCCTCGCCCGACCACGGTCCCGGGGTCGGGAGCGTCTGACCTCCTGCCGCGAGGCTCCGCCTCGTCCGACCACGACCCCGGGGTCGGGGGTGCCCGACCCCTCGCCACAAGGTTCCGCCTCGCCCGACCCTGGGCACGGGGGTCGGACTCACTGGGGCCCCCAGGACGGATATCCTCCTCGGGCGCGGACCGAGTGATCAGGGTAATGATCCCGTGGGTCCCCCTTGTCGACCTCGTCATAAATGCGCCACAGGCCTGGCAGGAAGAAGGATGACCGCGCTCCTCACGCAACCCGCTGCAAGTACCCACGCACGAACACACTGTATAAGCTACAGTACCGGCAGCTTCCTTCCATTCACCGCAAGGTACTCATGGCCTGCGCCGTCCGGAGCAGAAGGAAGACCAGCCCGTTCTTGGCTCCCGCGCGCCCGGCAGCAGGGATGTGACGCCCGCTCTCCGCGAGCCATCATCAGGACGGCAGCATCCGCCGTCCCTCCCAACGGACACCAGAGTAGCGACGAAACGCCCTCATCATGACCCGGCGCCTACGGACGCCGAAGGGGCTATCTGTAGGGCATGACGACAGTTGGCGCACGGCCGCCCTCCTCCTCCAGCATACACGCCGGCAAACGCCGAAGGCCGGCGAGGGCGCCGGGCGCCTAGGAACTTGGTTCCTCCCTTCGTGTTGTATTTTTACCGTACTACATTTAAACTCTTTACTGCCCTCATCACCCGGTCTCTCCTGTAGCCCCGGCTGTCCCCTTACGATATAAAAGGGGGATCGGGAGCCAGAGACAGGGGATCGGGTTCTTCTCCCTCGAGACAAGAGTACACTCACACATTCCCTTAGAGCACGGGCACCTTTCAAGAGACCTGGGATCAGTCCCTCTCTCGTCAATCTGTAACCCCTACTACAGAACCCCGCGTGGGCAATACGAGCATCCTCGATACTGGACGTAGGGCTTCCCTTTCCCGAACCAGTCTAACCCCGTGTCTCCCACGCCACCATCTGAAGCCTTACGCGCATAAAAGAAATTTACTAGTCTAAGTCTAGATCCGCAAATCTTGACAACGACACTTGTAAAATCCTTATAAATTCACATTACTATATTTCAGTATTGAAAACCATTCTGGGAAGTTTGTAGCACTAAAATGATGGTAGAGCTTTAGTTATAATTCATTGTTCACATATGTAGTTTTGCAATGTTTGATTTTAAAAAAAATTCTATGGTAGTCCAATCATGCTGATATTTTTACAGTAATGTGTTTGTGTGATGAGTGAGCTCCTGTAAATGATTCATATTTAGTTAACAATAATCCTTCATGAATAATTATACTTGCTATGAGCTAGTTTGATTTATTAAAAATACTTGTTGTTGAGATTAGGACCTAATTATTTTTTATGCTCTCCATTAACAGTATGTTAATCCATAAAAATGTTGTTAGCAGAATCTTAATGGTTGCTTGTATATGTCATTTATTTGGCCTCTAGTAGATATTTGCTATAGTTTCACTCTTAAGCATGTTTACTTAAGATCTTGTTGCCATCATAGTGTGCTAATTACTTGTTTAGTACATGGTATTTATGCCATGCTGCAACTAAAGTTACTGAAATGTTTTGGCTTAAGTTTGATAATTGAATGTGTCACATGAAAAGCTCTAGTTAATTCTTTTACACCAATCATGTTTCTTTTTGTAGATAACGATATGTTTTATGCTCTATTTTGATTTTTAAAATGCTGCATGATTGAGTTGCTGCACTATTTAAACTTGAAGTTATGCATGTGTCATCGCTTTTCCAATGAACTCATACATATGCATTGTCATGTAGACAACCCGCTAGCAGATGGATTGTATGAATTGATCAGCGAGTCCGAGAGTTAGCCGCGTGAAGTCTCACAAGATGAAGCCCCATAAGACCTGGACCAAAGTTCAGAAGAGCTTGAAGCTAGCATAGAAGGCAAGCACCGGAGCATGAACGCTAACTTCAAAACTATGCAATGTTCTTACTTAAGTAATTTTATGAATTTAAGTTCCTAGGTGTTGATTGAAACCAAAGTTGCATGATCCCTAAGACTCCCAAGTTCAAATACTAGCATGTGTAAGTCGATAGAAATACCATGCTTAATTAAGAATGGTAGAAGTCGAGTGATTACCTGTCACTCATGAGAAATAGGTCTTTTACTAGTTATGTTAAATTTGAAATGAAATGATCCACATGAGAAAAGTTGGAGACTGGGTGGAGATAGAAATGTTGATGTTGTTGTTGTTGGTTGCGCTCCGCCTGTGTCAATTAAGACATGTCTGTTGTTGGCCCCGTTGACCAAGTTTGAACTGTACTAATTCACATGCTGGAAGTAAGAGGTAGTTGAAACCGGTAAAATCTAGTACCTTATTGCACGATGGTAGATTGAGTTCGGTCCTATTACCTATTTGAGTGGTAGTCTATAACTCATGAGTGACCCGGGGATACCGATGGGGACTAGCGCTTGAGGGTCGTAGAGTGGCTCAAATGCTATTGCCCTCTAAGGGAACCGTCTATCATGTGCGGCTCAACGGGGCATGCATATGGCATGTGATTAGATCCACCTTACAAGGTTATAAATCAAATCGATTTGCCGTATCTCTTGGTTAAGAGAATCTTGATCACTGCGTCATATTGTAGGAAGAAGTGGAATGAAAGGAAATGTGAATGATGATGATGATGTTATCTAATTAATTGTTTTTCTACACTAAAAAGTTTTGATAGCTTACTTAGAATGGTTAAGTTCAACTTCAAATTGGATGTTAAAACTTGAAAGTAAGGATCCACTCTTAGTTACTTTTTAGCAAAACAAATGTCTCAGCCAAAAGCCTTGCATAATAGGAGTTGGCTAAGTATATACCATAGTCAAGTAAGTCTTGAGGACTATTAGTATACTCAGCCTTGCTTTGTTGATTATTTCAGCTCTTAGCGAAGAGGAAATGATCGAACTGGTTGCTGATTTCCCTTGGGATGGCCGTCCTTTGCCAGAAGGGTGGAAGGTTGAGTGGCGTCCATCCTTGCCTTGAGTCAGTCTCATGTTGGATGACATGTTGTTGGGCTACTTATGTTATCATGTATCTTTGCTAGAACTTTATCGTGCTTTGTCTTCCACTGTGTTTTATTTAAGAACTCTGGATTGTAATCTATCAAAGTATTTCGAACTTGGTTTGAAAATTAAATTCGTGTACCCTATGTTTGTAAACTTAAATGCCATGTTGTATCGTCTGCATTGTAAATTAAATTTGTGTACCCTATGTGTGTAAACTTAAATGCCATATTGTATCGTCTGCACTCACCTTCGTGTGAGACTTGTTGCATATTGTTTCGATCAATGGAATCGGTGGTTAAATTGGGACATTACCCGACAGACTATCCTGTTATATTAGTTGATGTGTGATTGACCTGTATTTCATTAATATGGGAAGGGTCAGTGAGCTTGAGCCAGTTTAATTGAGGCGGTTCTGCCACAGTCATCACCAAAGCTTAACCTATAGCATAATGTAGAATTTTGGAGATAGTGCCCAAATTTATTCAGTATGAATGTAAATATTTTGTGTTGTGCTCTCGTTTAGATCATGTAATTCTCCCAAGTAGTTAGCCTGTTATGTTCAAGCTCCTAGTCATTGTTTTAAAGCTAACAAGCTATGCATTCTAGCTAGCTCCGTGCATTTGTTATTGTTGCAGGAAGCACATGGAGGAGGGTTGATAGGACATTTTGGAGTGAAGAAGGCTGAAGACATCCTTGATGGTCATTTCTTTTGGTCCAAGATGAGGAGAGACGTGGAGAGGTTCCTTGCTTCCTGCACATGCCAAAAAGCTAAGTCACGCCTTAATACTCATGGTTTATACATGCCTCTTCCTATTCCAAGTGCTCCTTGGGAAGATATTTCTGTGGACTTTGTTTTAGTACTGCCTAGAACAAAGAAGAGGAAGGATAGTGTCTTTGCTATAGTGGACAGATTTTCTAAGATGGCTCATTTCATACCATGCCATAAGAGTGATGATGCTACACATGTGCTGATTTGTTCTTTCGTGAGATTGTTCGCTTGCATGGTGTACCAAATACCATTGTTTTTTATCATTATGCAAAAAATTTTAGCTATTTTTGGAGAACTTTGTGGGATAAGTTGGGTATTAAGCTTTTATTATCCACTACATGTCATCCACAAATTGATGGGCAAACTGAGATTGTGAAAAGAACTTTATCTAACATTCTTAGAGCTGTTTTAAAAAAGAACATAAAAATGTGGGAAGAGTGCTTACCTCATGTTGAGTTTGCTTACAATCGTTCACAACACTCTACTACCAAGAAATGCCCATTTGAGATTATTTACGGGTTTTTGCCTCATGCTCCTATTGATCTGTTGCCTCTTCCAACCTTGGAGAAAGTGAATTTTGATGCCAAAAATATGCAGGTCTGATCTCAAAATTCCATGAAACTACTAAAGAGAACGTAGAATGCATGAATGCAAAGTACAAACTTGCTAGTAGCAAAGGAAAGAAACATGTTATTTTTGAACCTGGTGATCTAGTTTGGCTACATTTAAGAAAGGACAGGTTCCTTGATTTGAGAAAATCTAAGTTGCTACCTAGAGATGATGGTCCTTTGAAAGTGTTGGAAATGATTAATGATAATGCATATAAACTTAAGCTACCTACAGATTTTGGGGTTAGTCCCGCATTTAACATTGCATATTTGAAGCCTTATTTGGGAGCCGATGATGAGGTTGAGTCGAGAACCACTCAAATGCAAGAAGGGGACGATGATGAGGACATCCCTTCCACCAATACAGCCATGCCTATTTCACAGCAAGGACCAATGACTCGAGCTCGTGCATGACAACTCAACTATCAGGTAAAGTCATTCCTCAGTGTCCAAACAAGTTATCCTCCGAATAGGGTGCTACTAAAGCCTTGTGATGATTTTCTTATGATTAGGAACTTGGAACATGAACTAGATTGGAGAAGGGACTATAATAATAAAAAAAAACAAGTGGAAGGAGGCATGAGGAAAGGAAGGATCAGACCTAATAATCCGATTGCAAGTTCGGACAGCCAGTTCGGACCTCTAGGAACTGATAACTTCCACGGGACATAACTCTTTGCTCCAAAGGGTGTTGGAGGCCCATGAGCACTTGTTGGAAAGCTCTTGAAGTCTACTTTTAGATTGATCAAGAAATACCGTCAGATACCATTGGAGTCGCCCAGAAACTACAAAGAGATGTTCAGACCTTTAGTCATGGGCTAACAGCCTTGTATCAAGTTAAGCCCACTAGGGGCCCATTCTATGTTAGGGTTTACCCCCTCCCACGCCTCCTGGCAATCTCCCATGTATAAATATATGTTCCGGCTGCCAGGAGAAGGTGGGTTTTGTTTAGATCTGAGTTAGCTTCTTGCAACCAGCTTGTAAACGCGTGTGTCTGCTAGACCACCTGATTTGCTTGATTCAAGACCCCAAACTTGTGATTCAGATTCAGCCTTTTGGCTTCAATTTCGTGAGTAATTGCTTGTTCACCTTGTTCTTGCTTGTTCTTGGTTGCTAGCAGGTTCAGAGTTGTTCTTGGCACGGCACGAACATCCCAATCGGAGACGGTGTACATATTGCTAAGGCCGAGCCCCTTGTGGTGTTGTAGTTGAACAGCCAACATCGAATCCACCCCTAAATCAATGTTACCCCTCCTCTCATCAAAGATCAGGAACAAACCCTAGCGGAATCTATCACCAAGGACTTAGCAGACCACCACCGGGAGAGGGAACCCCATCATCTGCTTCTCGTGTCGCGAGCCCAGGCACAAGTCGTACGAATGTGCACAGAAGAACAAAGGTCAGGGGCCAGAACAGCACCAACTCGTACCAAACACCAGCTAAGACACTAGCACCGAGAGGACAGCAGTAGAAGAACCTGGTGCGATCTGCACCACTGCCTACCCGAGGACTCCTGAACCACCTGATGGCCAAGGATGCCACAACTGCACCAGGCGTCGTCCTTAGTAAGTTCCTCATTGACTCAGTCAAAGCTACCGTTTTGTTGATTTCAAGTCTTGTTAGTTGTGCCTAGAAGGTACCAATTTGGTGATTAAATATTAAATTTACTATGAAGGTTTACCACTTGATTACTTATTAGATCATGTAGATGTTTACTACAAGAATCAGGAAGTTCATGCATAAATCTTGAAGATTGATTACTGTTCATGATGAATAGCAAATATAGAATACTATGTAACCAAGAAGGTTTAATGTTGTACTCCTTTTTCCCTATGTGAGTTTTTACTTGATGGTTTCCCACATAAGGTTTTTCATGATGCAACATGTGCAATACAATTGCGGTTGATATGTACTCTTTTCTTCAATAACTGTTTTTCTCACTAGGTTTTTGGATGGAGTTTTTGATGAGGCATAAGCATTCACGGTAATCACCCAAGTGGGAGTGCTGTAAGACATCTGGACTCTAGAATCCTAGAATGAAAGGAAGACTAGAAGCACTAGTCATGGTCCGGTTACTTGTGGGCTCTTACCAAAACTTTAGGTTTAGTTTGAAGTATATATACGAGGCATACATTCATTGTAAATCATCGACTTGAGGAATAAAGAGAAGCTCCACCTATATCATGTCTTGCGTACTTGTATTCTTGTGGTTATCGTGAGATGTATGAGAGGGAGAAGATCCAACCGCTAACAACATGTTTCACAACAGTTTTGACTCACTTTTTGTGGGAATTTTCTCCCAATGGATTTGGACTAGAATTTTTGACCCTTTCTACCATGCTCTAAAATCTTTTTCATGATATCTTTACATTGGTCGGGGTTAAGGATCCGAGATCAAGGAAATCCCAAATCCACAACGACTCTTAAACATTTTTTTTGTTATATTATCATGATATAATAGATTACAAAATACCATAATGCTTCACTGACCCTCAACAAAACCACCAAAAGTAAAGGATGGATCTAGTTGCTGAAAGCATGAAATATACGCATAAGTTTATTAGTGACAACTGTCAACAAATTGTGAAAATTTATGCAAACTAAAATTAATGAAAGCAGAATAAAGCTCTCCTCGCAAGAAAACAGAAACAGGGTGAAGAGCTACTATTTAAATTGCAGAACATCCGCGAAATAGCGTTTAAAGCATCCACAAATTCAAGGAGCTAATCTGGAAGGTATGCTATTTACAACGTGACTCGTCACACTTTCCACCCATGTTACGCGAATCACTATCGCGGGCAGATTCAACGAATCTAACAAAAACACCCGTGCTTGTTGCATTACGAACTTTGTGTTGACTTTGATGCACCGAGATGGTGCAGCATGCAGATCGAAGGACGGGTCAAAACTACTGCCGCCGAAAGACATGCTCCTCGCCGGTGTCGTGGTTGACGTGCCGGATCCACCGGCCGGTCCCCCGGGCGCCGCCCCGGCTATGCAGGCTAGGCCCCTTCCCGACGCCGACGTGGAGAACCTCGACGCCCTTGCCGATGGGCAGGTAGACGGAGCGCACGACCCTTGTCCCGGCCGCCATGGACGCCGCGGCCAGCGCCGTGGCACCGCGCCGCCTTCCGTCGCCGTGGCGCACCACCACCATGCCCCTGGCCCCGGGCCTGGCCGCCCGCAGCACGGCCGCCGCGTCCCGCCGCCGCGCGTCGATCACTAGCAGGTCGACACCCTCCAGCCGCGCCATCGCCTCGTCGGCGTCGCTGGCCACGACGACCGTCGGGGACGGCGACGGCGACTCCGCTCCCGCGTCCGCGTCCTCCTGCGAGCGGACGCCGGCGAATACCGCCGCGGCGGACGCGGAGCCGCCCTCCGGAAGCACGCAGGCGTAGCGCCCGCCCGTGCGCCTCGCGGCTGCGGCGAGCGCGAGGCATGTGGCGGGCGGCCGTGAAGAAGAGATGGATGATTGCGCCGGCACGTCCGGCGCCTCGACGACGAGCTGCGCGTTCCAGCCGCCGGCCATGGCGGCGACGAGCTCGGCGACCTCCGCCGATCCGGCGAGGTCGTCGTGGCCGGCGAGCGCCCTGACGCCGTCGATGTAGGCCTTGGACGCCACCTCCGGACACCACACCAGCTTCATCTTCCCCTAATTCTCCCTTCCAATAGGAAACTTTGCGGCGAAGGAAGGGAATGAAGCATATACGGGGAGGAGGGTTTGAGTGGAGAAGGGGGCAGCCGGCGAAGAAAGAAAAATGAAAAGAGGAGTGAGCGGTGCGTGTATAAGCGGGCGCGGATATATGCGCGGATCTGTGGGCTGCGCCTGCTGAGGCTGAGCCCCAAGAGAGCGTTGACGAAGATCGCGCGGGGTGGTGAGTGGTGGTGCCGTGCGGCGGGTTGAATGCGAAATAAAAAAGGACAGCACGCAGGTCCTGGGCTCGGAAGAATAAATGTGGAAAGGCGCCGGTCACGTCGCGGCCGCCACTACCGGGCGGAGCGGACGGACGGACGGACGGGGGCCGCCGCTCGTGAGGGGCGGTGCGCGTGGTGGGTGGGTGTCACGTTACATATCCGTCAGGACCGAACTAAAGGCCTTCCTTGTCGTCTCGTGAGGCCCTACCGCTGTTTCTGGTTGTACTCGCATCCTACTGGTACTGGATGGTGATGGTTTCCGTTTGGGCTTTCTCATCCTCGATATGAGGGTGATGTCATGAGTTACGATGGGCTTTCTCTAGTTTTTAAAATTCGAGGTTTCATTTTGAGTTTGGAGGAAGGTAGGAAAAGGAAGGCTCAGATGACTTCTCCACAAAGGAATTTTGGATTGTATTGATGTGCTGAGTCAGTGCCAACTGTCAACTTGTTCCATATCTAGAAGCTTGTCCGGAATTTATACGGACAATACTTGAGCAAATCAATCCATTAAAAAAAAATGTAACAATTTTGCTGCGAGAGTGTCCTAATATTTCTCGTCCACCCGATGCGTAACTCCATTTGATTTACAGTGACAGGTAACCCGGTCGAGTTTCCAGTGGCAAGTTACACAATCACAGGGCTTTACTCGAAATTACTCCCTCTGTTCCTTAAATACAAGGTATCCAAGCATAAGAAATTTATTTTCAAATACAAAGCATTGTATGCACATTTGGATGATGGCTCATTTAATTCTTCTCGGAATTGATGGAATAAGGGTGGCTCATTGGTGGCTTAGTTTCCTTATTATCTGCAATTGCCATTAAAAATAGACAAATAACACAACTTCCAAGAGGGGTACATGCGTCCTTTGACACTTCTACTAACATGTTCTAATGCCATGTATTTCAATACACACAAACTAGTCAAGTTGGCATGCGGCGAGCGCTTATACGAAAGATGTTAACCTCAAATAATAATGAAATATAAATTTGTTATTTTACTATGCTCAAAGTAGCATCGTATCGATGCATGGAACAAAATAAATAAATAAAACATAATCTAAAATCAAATTGATCACATCCAATATTTAATTCAAATAATTTTTTTATCATAATGGTCATTCGAGCATTGTATAACTTTTTTCTTAGGAATTCACTAACGTTAGTGGATACTGCTGACGGGTTACCAATCTATGTTACACTAACTATTGGTTTTGATCGAGGTAAAAGATAAAATTAGCAATCAATGAATAATTCAATCATATTTTGCGAGTTTATGGAGTGAAAGTAAAGTCAAAAAGTAATAAAGCTATCACAGGTGAACGTAGTATACAAAGTTTAGTTATTATTTTTATACATAGAAAATAATTAAATATATTTTATACTTTTCATACCAAATAATAGAAAAAACCACCATGGATAATTTTTTAAAAAAAGATTAGGGACCTACTCTATGTATGGTGGGTCTCACCAAACAATGTGCGGGTCGCACTTGAATAGTGTGTGTCCCATGTAGGTCCTGCCCGAATAATATGTGGACCCCGGATGCATGAGGATGCTCCATACTTAGGAACTTTAGTATACTGCCTTCATTTTTATTTATAAGATGCACACACATATCAATATTCAAATTTTGCAATCTTTGACTAATAATTTAACTATTAATTTTTTATTTTTATAATGTAAACTTTATATAGTTGGATTCGTAATAAAATATACTCTATAATGATTATAAGTTTATAACTATAAATATTATAATATAAGATAAATGAATGGTCAAAATATTATTTGGAAGACCGTGCTAAGTCATACTATACCTTATAAATCTAGATGGAGGGAGTATGTATATAGATGACATAGTCTTTTTCAAGCTTATGGAATATGCGAAGATGAAAATATACCTCCCAAGCTTTACTCGAAATTACGGATGAATGATATAGCCTACCCCACAACCGTGTGCACCATGAACCCATCTAGATTGAGGGCATATAATAGAAAAGCCACAATCCGACCCCTCAACAATGCAAGGATCTAAACAGTCCTCCAGCTTTTGTAGCCACCTTTTTAACAATCCGGCTTTTAACAATCTCTACTACAAGCTACTCTCCCTCCGTTCCAAATTGAAAATCGTTTTGGCTTTTCTG
Source organism: Setaria viridis (assembly GCF_005286985.2). Classification (NCBI taxonomy): domain Eukaryota; kingdom Viridiplantae; phylum Streptophyta; class Magnoliopsida; order Poales; family Poaceae; genus Setaria; species Setaria viridis. The sequence goes on along the minus strand of NC_048263.2, from coordinate 19,802,671 downwards.
AGTTCATAGATATTATTATGCATCCAGACATAGTGTATATCTAGATACATAATAATCTATATCTATACCTATTATTAAAACGAGTAACGTCTCTGCTAATTTTTTTCGTCCATCATGGTTATTTTACAAAAAAGTCCCTCAACTTTCAAGGAATCAACCCGCAGTCTATATTCTAAAGAGAGGAATGGCTCGGGTGGAAAAAGGAGGGAAGGGAGGGGGTTAAAGGGAAAAATGCTTCTCTTTCTCCAAAAGAGAGAGGCGCAGGAGGGGATCGGGCGCGGGCGGCGGCTGGAGCGGGGCGTCCCGCCGCTGCTCCTGTGCGCAGCCTCGGCGGCATTGCCAGCGCGTGCGCGGCGTCCAGGAAGAGGTCGCCGCCGCGGAGCTGTAAGCCGGCGAGCTCCCCGTCCGTCGTCGGTGATGCCGGCGCCCATGAAGATGCGGGGGCTGTAGAGGACGAAGGCGTCGATGTCGGAGGCCTGCTGGAAGAAGTGGATGCCGAGCGCCGAGAGCAGGATCCGCCGCATGACCGGGGACAGAGAGAAGACAAGGTCCTTCCAAACCTGCCACTCCTCGCCGCCGCTCCTCCTGGGCACGGTGACCACGTCGCCATCGACGCCTTCCGGCAAGCCCGCAGCCACCTTGATATCGGCTAGGCTGCCCGCCGCCTCCTCCGACATCTCGGTGCCGACGGCACCTGCGCGGCCGAGGCCGAGGCTGCCGCCTCCACGACGGACTTCCTTATCGCCAACCCGAAGCGCAGGGCGAGGGCTGGCGGCTGCAGGCTCAAGGACTTCGGCGCCGGCGGGAAATCCAAGTGGCGGCTGCGGCGCGAAGGGTCCTTCCTCGAGCTCCACGAGACGGGCAGGGCCAGGCTCGACTTCTGCCGGCGGCGCCTTCGCCTTGCGAAGGTAGTAGCCACCTGCCTTTGATCCCGCCTTCATTAAGCTTTGCTAAAATTCGAGCATCACGGCGTTTCCACTGGTTGATTGGGCGGGTTCAGGAGGGCTGGAGGCGGGTGCTCAAGGCGGCCATCAAGAAGTTCAAGGCGCGGCAGCGGCGGTCCCGGCAGGCTCCCCTCCTCCAGATGATGCTCCCCATGCTGTGATCGATCGATCTCGCGCGCTCCCACGATTTGCTTGTTTTTGTTTGATCTGTTCGGTCCAATTCTTTAGATTGAATATGAACGCTGTTCCACGCAGCCATGCTGTGCTTGTAGTATAATTCCGTTCAGATTTGTTGTAACCGTGCAGCTCTTGGTGGAGAGTATGATTTGGTACATTATTTCATCCACTTTTCCAGTATTTTCCTTTTCCCGGCATTTACCACCTGAAGATGGACCAGCCGAAGATGCCGGGAGTTCTTCATACAGTGTCCATGAAAATGAAACACGGATGAAGTTGATAGTTCATTCTTATTGATCATTCAATGCTAATCTCCTATGCCATATGTCTGGGCTATCTGTTCTGAAATTCTCGATCCCATGACGTGGAGTTTGCTTGCTTTGTGAAGAGTTGGTGGCTCGTGCCTATGGAACAATGCATGGAAGCGAAGGGGTCACTAGTAGAGAATTGGCCTTTAGTCCCGGTTGGTAGGGTACAAATCTTGGGACAAAATGACCCCCTTTTGTCCCGATTGGTTTATCCCGGATGGGATTCGAACCCACAACCTCCAGCCTCACGTGTAGCTTCCTTGCCATCCCACCTACACACCACATCTGACTAGATAGGGGATGCTATCCTTTTGTATTAACTCGTGGGGATCCTTTTATCCCCCTTTTATCCCGGTTGGTATTGCAAACCGGGATAAAAGGGTTCGAGGGATTTAGTCCTCTTTCAGTCACCTCGTTGGGAACCCTTTTATCCCGGTTGGTGTTTCCAACCGGGATAAAAGGGGGTCTTTTATCCCGGTTGGTGTTTCCAACCGGGATAAAAGGCTCTCGACCCTTTTATCCCGGTTAGTGTTACAACCGGGATAAAAGGGGGTTGGTGTTTCAAACCGGGATAAAAGGCCTCTCAGGATCTTTTTTTCCCACTAGCCTTTGCAACCGGGATAAAAGGTCCCGGTTGGTGAGCTCCCCACCGGTGACCGAGCTTTAGTCCCGGTTGGTGAACTTTTTGTCCCGGGCCAACTTTAAACCGGAATAAAAGGGGGCGCATCGAAAGTCAATTCTCTACTAGTGGGTCGATGCGAATTCTGAGCTGAGTTTCCGCACCATGGACGAGCTTATTAATGGCATCCAGGCGAGAACGAGCAATGGCCTCTGTGCCCATAGCTCCCTCCTCTCGCCCATGGTGATTGCCAATGGTGATTGTTTGGTTTGTCTGCTCCTCGAGCTCCACTGATGATACGGACCATGGATCCCGTTGTGTCGTCCGTTAAGACTCCGACGCTGCCGTCGCCGCCCGCGAAGGCTGTTCGCAAAGCTTTCCCGTGGCGGCAGCCACGGGACTGCTAGCTCCGTCGCTGGAGCATATCCGGCCATGCGGCTTTGCCTCGGCGGAAGACCAGACCACCCGTGCATTGGGTGTCAGGGTCCTATGTAATTGTCATCGTGGTTGGGTGTCAGCGTCGAGCAGTCACCACCGGGCATCAATCTACCATCTACACAAACAACATGGTCAGACCGAGACGACTCAGCACCGTCTTCTTAGGAAGACTCCTCAACGCCTGCTCTCTGATGCATGCTAGGTGCTTGACAAAATTACCAATACACCATGCGATTCTTAATTGATTGAGTTTTCTACTTCTTACTTGTTACTTTGTTTTAACGTCACTTGCATTGTCCATCCTGCTCCAGTACCAAGTACACCGGTGAACCATTGTTGTCGGCATGTAGGCAGGCGTAGGCGTGTCCAGGCCTCCAAGATAGGCGTGGAGAGCAGGGCGCAGGTGATAAGTTTGAACCACTTCTTTCTACTTAACTCAATATATTAGTTTCAATTTCTCACAAGCACGTGCTCATCTATTGTGTATGGAAATGGCATGAGTTCATCTTCTAAGAATCATTTATTTTATAGTTTAATAATAGGGTTTAATTTCACCTGCAGTGTATGCCCAAAACTAAAAAAGTGATATAAGAAACTGCGCAAAATCAAGAAAAATGTTTGTGTCTACGACGAAACTATTATTATTGTTCCGAGTGCAAAACCCGTAGCAACGTACGGGCATCTTCTATAAATATAGAAAAAACCAAAACAATCTACAATTTGGAACGGAAGGAGTAGCTTCTTAAAACCTCTAACATATAAAAAAAGGTTTTACCCATTTACTCGGCTATGCTAACGCGATGAAGCTCTCACTGATCAAAAATAAATGTTTTGCTTGCGTACTGATCGTTCTGCCACTGTTATGCGCCCCCAGTCGATGCGTCAAAAAAGATAAATCCATGGACCACTAACAATAGCAATGTACATACTGCATCGAATTTGCGCAGAAATAAATTATTTAATTTGGCACGCAAATGTGTTCAGGATACTATCTCCATGCGCCTAGTTTTAAAAAGGCTCACTCTGGTCATAGTTTTGAGACCCGTTTGCTTGCTTATTTTGAAATCCGAATCCGCTTCACAATACATGTTTTTGGTACCGTAATTGACTTCATCTTCCCAAAATTGATGTCCTCATGTTTATCTCATTCCCTGTCCCAAGCACCTACCTAGCATATAGCTTAGCTGTTAGCACAGCACCACACTACATACTATGATATGAAAAAAAAACAGACGACCAGAAACATTGCCCAGACAGACAAGTCTGACGCAGCAGGAGACTCTAAATTAATCGAACGGCGACACAGCTAGCTGGCCGGGTGTGCGCGCGCGCAAGGCAGACGGAAATCTGAAAGGACAAAAAAGAACGCAGGACCTGACGTGTAGTACGACAAAGGAGCGGACGCAATCCAACGATAGAAGATGCCGTACTTATCTACAGAGCTAGATATAGGTGAGGCAACGAACGTGACAGGGACTTGTTTATCAGCTTCACAAAGTCAACTGTTCATGCATCCAGCGCTGCTACACGGTGCAAATTGGATGGTAAAACTTCCGTACGCAGAGATCTTTAATCGCGCATGACAAAGTTGACTCAGTTTTACCTTATCGGCGAATTGCAATGATGCCTATGTCTATATATATATACACATATATATATACACATATATATATATACATATATTGGACATTTTCCTAGCTCGATGATGACTAGAGTTTCTTATGTATCTAGCTAGATCCAGTTGATGCAATTAATGTAAACCTTAGTTTGGCCTAAAGTTATGTATATGCACGGTCTTGAGTTTACAACTTTAGCGACAATTTCGATCGGTGTCATATCTTCAAGCAGAGTGTCCTGATGAGAAGGGCAATGATTATATATATTTACAGGTAAATTCGGAGACACAAAGGGAACAGTGTTATACGGAGTAATAGTTAAAGAAATTTGAATGGTTCATTTGTCCTTTGTATTTAGTAATAAGTCAATACTGAACCTGTCACCTATGGTATAAATTAATATGAGTAAAAAATCAAACTTCAAAGCGTTTGGTTTGACACAATCAACCTAAAAAAATGGTTATGTTGCCAATTCAAGCTAATCCACAATTATTTCATCCGACGAGGCAGTAGTTTAATTTTGGCACATACTCTCTCTCTCTTCCAAAATACTATTAGTTTTGTCTTTTTCTGGAGAGTAAAATGCACGGACGGTACATGAACTTGGTAGGGAGTGTCATCTAGGTCCCCAAACTCTGAAAATGCACATCTAACTCCCTAAACTTGCTTTAGTGCACGTGAGGTTCCAATCTCCATAAATCCATGTTAAACTGCATGGTGGCACGCTGATCCTTATTTTCAACTTTCGCAATTTACTGAAATTTATTAGAATTTTCTAGAATTTCTTTTGAGCTTGTTTAAGGATTCAAGGATTTCTAAGGTTTTATTTAATTTCCTAGGTATTTGAATGTTTTTCTGAAATTTAATTATTGAATCATAGGTTTTCATTGTTGCATTCATCCTGGAGCATTGTTTTTGGTTGCTGAGTTCAAATTTCAATTTGAATTCATTGTTTGAATTTCTATTGAAATCAGCCAAGTTTTCTTCTTCTTCTACCTTGCTTTCTTCTTCCTTTGGCCTGCTTGAGTTTAGAGCCCAGCTCGCCAACAGTAATAGCCAGCAGCCCGGCGGCAGCCCAGCTCGCCCGCAATAGCTTGCCGGCCCGACGCGTCTCCCTTGGGCCGCTGGCCCAGCTCTGCTCGTGCAGTCCCCGTCGACGTCATTGGCGCCCTGCGCCTTTCCGCCTTCGCCTCACCCGCTGACCGCCCAAGCCCGTGTGTCATCCCTTCCGGTGCGACCGCATCCGACTCGAGCTCGAGTCCGTCCGTGCCGCCCCCGTGCCCCAATCCGTCTTCGCCTCCCGGCCCTTGGCTCGCACGCCAAGTAGCGGCCCTAGCCGCCTTCCTCCACGACCTCCTTTGGCCAAATCTCCAAGCCGTAAGCTCTAGCGCCACCGCCCGAACTCGTTAACCCTAGCTGCTAGCCGCTACCGTCGATCTCCTCCACTGCGAGTTCCCCGATGACCAGAGTAGCCTCCGAAGCATGGTAAGGAGGTAACAAAGTGAAGAACCTAGTCCCAAGCGCTACCATGCAGTTCTCCGATTGCTTGGGCTCGCCGGAATTTCCTCATCCTTGCCGAGCCGCCTTGCCGGGCACATCGCTCTTGCTGCCGTGTAATGCACCGCAAGAACACCCTAGCTTGCTTCGTGTTGTCCCCTGGTCCCTCTAGGACCAACCCGCATCGTGATCCGTGGTTGGGCACTCGAATCTGAGCAAACTCCAGCAAGTCTCCCTTGTCTGCCGTCGCGCGCCGCCATCCTCCGCTGCAGCAGATGCTGCCAGCCGTCCAACCCCGAGCCAACAGCTTAGATCGAATCGGACCCAGGTCAAACCGGGTCAATACTGGTCAACCTGAGTCAGCTGCGACTGTTATGCAAATGAAACCCCCAACTTTGTCATTTTTGCGCCCGTCGTCCAAGCAGTTCAAAGTGTATAAGATTTTAGTCCTTTTTCTTCTGTTTTAACCCCTGCTCTTTTACAAAATCATGCCCGATGTCCTATTAAGTTCTTTTACGTGGTAGACCTTAGGTTTTTACACTTAATCATATTTTTAGCCCTTGGTTTCTTCAAGTTTAGCCCCTAGAAGTTTAGTTTTTTCTCGCATATAAGCCCCTATATTAGGGTTTTAAATCCGTTTCGAGCGATTCTTGCGCCTATGAGTTCGTGTTGAAGCATAGGATAATTTTATGATCTTATTTTGCTCTGTTGCTACTGTTTGGTGTATTGTTTTCTTATTTTAGTTCTTGTTTGCCTGTATGTACTTGTTTGATGCGCGAATAGAAGGATCGTAGTTCGAGGGATTCAAGAGCAAGCTTTTGAGGACTTTGAGCAGCATGAACCATTTTAGGAAAGCAAGTGGTGTCCTTGATCACAATTTCAACCTATGCAACATTTACTTTTATGTTCAATATCCACATGCTACGCACTTTTATGATTAAACTTGATGGGTCCTATTTAAGGTGTGCCTAGTTTCATCCTTATACCTTGATCAACCTGGGTTTATATACTATTGGGTAGTACTTGCTTACTTGCTCGGGTATGATGGTGTTAATGAACTCAATTATTAAATTTATTTTATTTATGCTATCCCTTTCATTAATACAAGATGATCGTACTCAATTGCAACATGGAGAACCACCTAGGCTATATGGCCTTGGCTTGGCTAATTAATTAGAAACCTTAATCTATAGTAATCTTACCAAAAGGGCAAGAGAGGCGGCAGATGAGGTATAACCCGGCCCTCATGCTGATCTGCTCTACAGGAGCTTCGCAGTCCTGAGAGAGATCTGAAAACTTTAGCAGGTTGCTACTTATTTGGAAATCTTTGTAAAGGCCTCGTAGTGAATCCCTAGCCACTCAACTTGGAAGTGTTTAAGGGCCTTGCAAACTTGAGCAACATGGGATACACGACTTATGAGTAAAGATGTACAACCTCTGCAGAGTGTCTAAAACTGATCGATCAGCCATGCTCACGGTCAAGAGCCACATGGACCCTCGCATGATTAATCTAATAGAAGTTAAATTAAATTGCTATTATTTATATTATTTACTATTGTTTTATTTATTTATGCTCATGCTTAATGTGGGTGGTATAAACTTATACGTAGTAATTGCTAATAAAACTTGACCAACCAATTAAAATGCTGACATGTTGTTAAACCAAAGCCTATCCTTGTATAGCCTTACACTACACATTCCCTATGCTTGTTGAATACTAACCATAAGTATACTCACCCTTGCTAAAACCGCTACTCAGACCAAGAATACTTTGAGGAGATCCCTGGATATTTTGAAGAATTTTAGGCGTAGGTCTGCTACCAGTCAAATGGCTGTGGAGTCGTCATCATCGTTGAAGTTCCACTGCTAGAATTAAGACTTATTTTTTTATTTGATTTAAAGACTTTTGGTCGTGTAATAAATTTAATACTCGCTTTATGCTTTGGCACTATTTATGGTATTTACTGAAGTCGTTGCATGTGTGAAACTTGATCCTGACGCACATGTAATTTATTCATCTGGTGTTACCTTTAAAACTGGGTGTGATACTAACTGTACGATGACGTGGACCTGACATGTAGGCCCTATATTCTCCCTCCCTTTCTCTCTCTTTCTCTCTCTCTATGTGCATTTTTTTTGCGGCTAAACTCAAGCGCGCGACAGACCTCGAGCAGTAGGGTAGTGGTGGCCCTGAGCAGTGCGGGCCCTCCTCGGGAGTGGGCGGCGGAGGTGTAACGGCCTCGGACAAAAATCCTTCGCGTCAATCTTAATCCGAGCCCCTAATCATCTGTCTTAGTTTTTCCAAGCCTAAGTGTTCAACCTCCAGGTCTTCCGACCCCTGCGATCCGACCCCTCGCCGTGGTCTTCCCAGTTCCAACCCTGCCGACCCCAACCCACCGTCTAATCTTCCTAAGCCATCCCGCAGCATCGCCCTCCAGTTCGAGCAGTGGACCACCGAGACTGACCGGTGGGCCCACGAGATCTTTTCCCCCAGATCTCCCGCGACAGGCGCACTCGAGTTGCATGCCCGCTTCAGTTTTCACCTGCCGCGTGGCTCAACTCCTCTGACGCCCGCCACTCCGCCTCGTCTTTGGCCCGCGACCGGATGGATTCTCGCGCCCCCTTTCCCAATCGCAGCGGAAGCCCCTCTGCAACCCTTTCTGCAGCGCCTCGCCGCCCGCGCCCATCATCACATCGCCAGATCCCGGCTGCAGAGCCCGATGCCGCCCGTCTTTTCCGTCACCTCGCCACAGTCGTGCCGCCCGGTCTTCGCTACACGACGATTCCTCCTCCGCTAACCCAGACCGTGGCAGCGACAACTCCTTTTCCCGCCCTGTCAGAAGCCGCCCCGACAATTTGTTGCTCCGCGCTCGCCCGCGCGCCCGCAGCCGCCTGTCTTCTCACCTGTGCGCCCTCGTTCCTAGCGCCGTTTCCCGGTCACTTCCATCAGCTCCACCGCACGACGACGCCCGCCTCCGCCAAATCTCAACCACCGGAAAACCCGCGCCTCTGCCGCCCTGACGTTTGTGCCCAATGACCGCCGGCGTCATCCCCGAAGTCCTGCTCCACCACCCTCGTCGCTCAATCGCCGCCCCGGCAGAGCACTCCATCGCTTCTTCCCCAGCCTTCGCGCCGCTTCCCCTTCTCACTTCCGCGCCGCTATAAAAGGGAATGCAGAAGTCCTGCCGGAGTTTCCCTTGCCCTAGCCCCCATCTCTCTTGCTCCCTGTTCGAGCTCACAGCGCCACCACCTAAGTCTGAGGAACTCCCCTCTCTGCTCAAGCTCCACCGTTTTCCCTGATCCGCCAGCCACTGCTTTCAGTACTGCCCAAGAGCTTGCTTGTGATCCACAAAAAGCATCGCCGCCGCCGGACATTCTCGCCGCCGTCCTAAGCCCTTAGTTCTTCCGCCCAAGCCTCCTCAGTAAGACGAAGGTAGGCTACCGACCCTTCTTCGTCTCGCCCGACCCCTCTTATCCGCCCGACCCCGGTTCCGTCTCGCCCGACCCTGTCTGTTCTGCCGACCCTTGTTCGCTTCGCCCAACCCCTCTTATCCGCCCGACTCCGGTTCCGTCTTGCCCGACCCTGTCTGATCCGCCGACCCTTCTCCACCTCGCCCGAGGGCTCGGCTGTATCTTTTTCTTTGAACCGAGGGTGTATGTGTAAAACTTGAGGACCTTTCAGCGTTGATTCTGAGGACCCCTAGTACATCAAACCCTCTAGATTAAGGGTCAGATCATAAGTTCCTTCCCTCCGACCCTTACCTCTTGATCTCCATCAACTCCATTGAACCTCCCCACCCTCCTGTCACTTGTCGCAAGTTTCTGGGCTCAGACTTGCAAGTGTTGTTGTTGAAATAACCGTCTATGCTAACCAGTGCATTGCATTCGTGTAGAGCTGCGTCTCGCCGACGGCTACTATGAGCTGCACTCGGTGCCAGAAGACGACGGTGTAGCTGAGCTCCTGCCCCCAGAAGCCGAAGCTGCCCCAGAAGTCGAGCAGTTCCCTTCCTCTTTGCTCGAAGGCAAGCCCCGGATGCATGAATCCCCTATGTTTTATCAGATTTGCGCATGCCTTCTTTAACATGCTTGTGCATTTACGTATAGGAGTTGTTTGGAACCCTAGATGCATAACTTAGCTCCCCTGATCTGAACACTAGCTATTGGACCGAGTAGATGCTTGCTTAAATAGGAAACGGTAAAAGACGAGTGATTCCCTGTCACTCGCGAGTTGTAGGAGTTGGATGTTTACACTTCTGTCACAACTATAAGGACGATGGACGGGGCAGGGTTGAGGTAACTCTTTGGTGGTCGGTTGATCACCCCGTCTGGCTATGAAACTTGCTAAGGCCCGACAGTGGTGGTGTTCGTGATCAAGTGTTTGAAGGTACTAATCTCATACCTAGTATGGGATGGGGAAGCCTAGTACCTGATTGAACTAGGGCGTGGCTTATACCCCTGCTGTCCTTGGAACGAGGTTCCCATGGTGCATCTTGTGGGTGCAAGTGCGATCACAATACGGTAGAGGCCGAGACTGTGGAGCATTGCATGCCAAGGGAAGTTTGGACCTGACATGCGCCTGGGAATTGATGGGGACGGCCGACACAGGAAGCGGCCCTTGTGGTGCGCGAATGTCGTGATATTAGGTTTGCCATGCATGGCTAAGAAACTCGAATCGATTCGTCTGCCTCTCACAGTTTGAGACTGCTTGATCGCTATGTCACCCTGAGTAAATAAGGAATCTGATGATGACATGGTTTTGTTGATGATATGTATACCTTTGGTTGGTTCTATGATTGCTTAGAATAGGTTGCAAACTTAGACCGGATAATGAACTTAGAACCGGAGCTAAAACTTGAAAGTAGGGTTACATCTAGCGCTTTTGGCAAACAAACCCCTCAGCCAAAAAGCCTTGCATGTCTAGAAGAGGTAGTTTAGCGCGCTCCCTATCGGTTAAGTCTTGTTGAGCTTACTAGCTCAGTCTTGTTGTGGCTTTTCTTTTTCAGGTGAAGTTGCTGCCTCTGAGCCTCCTCCTGCCGGCACTTGGCCGCCCCAACTCCCTCCGGGTTGGACGGTCGAGTGGGATCCCTCCTCGGACGGCGAGGAGAGGGATCATTGATGTCCCGGTTGGCCTCACCAGGGATGTCCGACCCCGACGAGTTAGCTTCCGCTAGTTGTTTTAACTTCTGTTGTTTTTCTTTTGAACCTTGTAAACTCTGATGTGTTTTATGGCCAAACTAAATGGGTAATTTGTTAACTCGATGGACTTGTTGTATTGTCTGGAACCGCTCACCTTCGTGTGGGTTTGCTAATTGGTCCTGTTCAAGTGGTTAAATCGGATGAAATCCGACGGCACTTCGTGTTTACTCGGTTTAGGCATGAGCGTCGCGTATCATGCGGCTAAATCATGTTTAACCAAGTAGATCCGAAGTGGATCCGCCACAGCTGGTACTAGAGCCGGTTTAGCAATACAGAGAACACAACAAGCCCTAACACACTTCTTTGAAAAGATAAAAGTTGCAAGAAACCCTTTTAAAAAAACATCTCTTACGATCGTTAAGGAGGACTTTAGTGCGAGAGGCCCTAGGGGATTTTGGGGTTGTTTTAGGTGGTTAATATTTATTGGTTATCATGCTAACCCTTCCAGCACTTCGCCACGTTTATCATACGTGTGCCGAGTTCCGCATCATGAGTATGCGAGGATTGATAGGGAGTTCTATTCAAAGGACCCTATCATCGCGGTTGTTTCACCCACGTCTATCATACGTGCGCAGGTTCCGTATGTAATCCATACGAAGGTTGGTACGGTTCGATTCCAACGAGCCTATCAGCACGGTTGTTCGCCACGTCTATTATACGTGCGCTGATTCCGCATCGCGAGTATGCGAAGGGTTATACAGTTCCATTCAAAGGGAACCTATTTCCACAGTTGAGTGTTGTCCATGCAGCCTTGAACGCATGGGTGCCGTTCCTATAGTGAGCGGTAATGTTTGGGAACGCTTTCGTGGGTGCTGGCACGAAAGGTTCGTGTGGTGGTGTTTTTCTGCAGGTACACTAACCGTGTTCGCCTAGGAGACGTTGCTAGAACCGACTAGCTATTATAGGGAGAGACGTACTGGTTGCCTTGCCACCGGCACTAACCGTGTAAGACCAAGTTTTGGCAGTTGTTTTGGTTGAGAACGAGGTAGGCCGTTCATGCGACATAAGCTAAGAATCTGTAAAGTCACCCTCCTCAAAAGCAACCTTGCTCGGAGAAGCTCTTCTTCGGTTCTAAGGATTTCTAGTTCCTCCAGCTTGTTTTTAGTTAAAAATCTGGATGCTTTCTCTGTCCAACCCCTGACCTTTAGAGTCCATCTCACGTGGTTTTGGTTCTTGGTTCCAGATGGCCACCCCCGGACATGTCCTGTATGGAGCGGATGGCACCTTCCATTCAACGTGTCTACACTTCGAGGGCTTTCCCGCGATCTTGTGGGATACCTTGAAATGGTTCGGGTACCAGTCCCCACCGTTGTATGCGGGACGATTGTACCTGGAGCGAGGCGTCCAAACGTGCAACGTACAAGCAGTAGTACCACCTCCTCCTGTGCGGCCTGACTGGCCCTTGTTTGGGATCTCCGCATACGGTCTTGCCCCGGAAGACACCTGGGAGTCCGCCGCTCTTCAGCTCCTTACTCGATTCTGTCAGCTGCACCCACTGGAGGTTACCCTAGACCCCATCGGCCTGTTCCCTGCCAGGAACAGGTTGGACCCGGAGTGGCTCGACCGCGTCAGCAATGTCGAGGTGCTGGCCACCACCTACTCTATGGTCACCATCTCCACCAACATCCGGTGTATGTCAGCCCTCTATCGGCTGATTGAGCTCCAAGGACGAGCCATGACTATTCTTGCTCGGACCGCCGTGGATGCCCAAGGACACCTCCAGGCCGCCAGAAGAGACCTGGTAGGCCAAACATATCAGCTCATCCAACGAGGCGTTCAGATCCATGACATGCAGGACAGAATCTCTGAGCTCGAAGGAGAAGTAGCCGACTTGGTGGACGGCATGATCGAGCTATCAGAGGAGAAGATGGAAGTGGAAATGGAGCTGGCGGTTGCCAATGCTCATCTGGATGAGCATCACGCCGAGCTCGATGATATGCACGCCCTCTAGATGCAACTGGAAGCTCAAGAGGACCCCGAGGAGGTTGAGGAAGCCTCCAGTATGGACATTGAAGAGGACGACGCTCCTTCTCCCACTCATAGTGTTCCCTTGTAGATGGAGAGTTGCAGGGGACCCATTCTTTTGTTGTACTCCTCGGCAGCCTAAATTTTGGAAAGTCCTGTAATAGGTTAGCCTTGAGTCGAGGACTCCTTGTGTTTTAAGAACACCCTTGTAAAAAGATCCCAGTGAAATCAAATTCTGAGTCTGACCTTTGACTCTTTACAAATGTTGGAATGTTAGACTAAGTGAGTTGTGCTGTGACCACACACGCTGTTTTCTATGGGTCTGTTCAAGTTGGCCGACCCCGGTTCGCGAGATCGGATGCACCCGACCCCTCGAGGCAGTTCTCCGCCTCGCCCGACCCTTCGAGGCAGTCTCCGCCTCGCCCGACCCCTTTTTGTGTGGATCGTTGCCGACCCCTTTTCTCGAAATGATCGCCTTGCCGACCCCTTGGCTTAAGTTCCGGAATAAGAAAATTCCAGGAGTCTGGGTATGGATCGCCCGAAGTTGAGTACAAGGCTAAGATAAACGCTAACTAACATGACAATGAGAAGAGTGTATCTCCCTTATGAGGACGTGTGTTGCATTATCAGCAAAAGTTGCATCGGAGAACTTAACTTATGCATTCCCATCTGTTGGAGTACTTCTAAAATTATGAATTTAATGGAACGTTAACTCTTGCAGATGGCGCATCGCACCAGATCTAGTTCTGTGCCCGGCAGCAGCGAGCAAAGACAAGATCTTCCCCCATCCCCACCCCCGTCTCCACTAGAGGGAATCTTAGCGGCTCAGACCGAGCTGCTGAGACATCTGGTACAAGGGAAACAACAGCAGCCGCCCCATGGTGGAAGAGCTCAGCAGCAACCTCATGTTGCTCGGTATGAAGACTTTTTGGGGACGCAGCCCCCATTGTTCCAGAAGACCCAAGACCCGCTCGATGCAGACGCCTGGGTTCGCACCATCGAATCCAAGTTCGAGCTTCTCACCGCCCAGTGCCCCGATCACAACAAGGCCCGGTTTGCAGCCTAGCAGTTACGTGGTTCCTCTCGGCTATGGTGGGATCACTACCACGCCATGTTGCCGGCCGACCATGTCATCAGCTGGAATGAGTTCAAGACTACGTTCAGAGCGCACCACATTCCGGAGGGTCTCCTAGAGCGCAAGCTCGAAGAATTCCTAGCTCTGCACCAAGGAAACCGAGATGTGTTACACTACGCTCAGGCCTTCAACGACCTGTGTCGTTATGCCGGATATCAGGCGGACACTGACGAGAAGAAGAGGGACAGGTTCCGCAGAGGGCTGAGCTTGGAGCTCAGAGAAAGGTTAAACCCGATAAGGGTGGATACGTACAATGAGTTGGTCAACCTGGCCATCTCCCAAGAGGACTGCATGAAGGCTCTGGCAGCCGAGAGGAAGAGGAAATCCCCACTGCCAATGCCCAGCCCACCTTCGCAGCGCTTTAGAGTGGTTCCACCCTAGGCGCCCAGCCGACCCCAGCAGTAGGGAAGGTGGATTGCCCGACCCCCACCAGCAGCAGCGCCCCGTTTTCCTGGTTTCCAACCACAGGCGCCCCGGCCAAGCCTGCCGCCACCCCCGCGCCCTGCAACGGGTAACCGCTGTTTTGCCTGCGGCGATGTGGGACATTTCGCCAAGGACTGCCCCAGAAATCAGAGCCCGCGCCCAGGGCAGAGCAATGCAACGCCCAACCAAGGAAAGAGGCCCAAGGTGCAAGTTCGCCAAGGATGACTGAACTTTACCCACGCAGCAGAGCTTCCTGAAGGTGCGCCGATAATGACGGGTACCTTTCTGATTCACAGCTTTTCAGCTTTGGTTTTGTTTGACTCGGGAGCTTCACATAGTTTTATCGGGAGAAAGACCCGTGACAAGTGTGGGTTACAAGAATGCCAAACCAGAGGGTCTTTTAGAATATCCACCCCGGGTGGAATGATCACATCTGATAGGATAAGTGTCAATGTGCCTATTCAGCTAGGCCAAAACCTTTTTAAGGAGAATCTTATCATCCTTGACCTGGACGGAATAGATATCATTCTTGGAATGGATTGGATGACCCGGCACCAAGTGGTTCTAGACCCAGCCGCCCGAACCCTCCACATCAACTCGCCCTTTTATGGCAGTTCTACCCTGTTCTTGAACCTTCCTAAATCCGCACTCCCCTGTGCGTACCCTCTATCGCAAGCCCGACTAGAGAGCCTCCCTGTTATCTCTGAGTACCTTGATGTGTTCCCAGAGGACTTGCCTGGCATGCCACCTGATAGAGACGTGGAGTTTACCATAGAGTTGATCCCCGGCACCGCCCCCATCTCCAAAAGACCCTATCGGATGCCACCAGCTGAGTTGGCCGAGTTGAAGACCCAATTGCATGATCTGTTGGAAAAAGGTTTCATCCGACCCAGTGTATCACCCTGGGGTTGCCCGGCCCTGTTTGTGAAGAAGAAGGATGGCAGTCTACGCATGTGTGTAGACTACCGACCTCTCAATGCGGTGACAATCAAAAACAAGTACCCTCTCACCTGCATTGATGTCTTGTTTGATCAGTTAGTTGGAGCTAGAGTGTTCTCCAAAATCGATCTTCGTTCAGGTTATCACCAAATCAAGGTCCGACCCTGTGACATCCCTAAGACTGCCTTCTCCATAAGATATGGACTCTACGAGTACCTGGTCATGTCTTTTGGACTCACCAATGCACCCGCAAACTTCATGTACCTCATGAACTCGGTATTCATGTCCGAGTTGGACAAGTTTGTAGTGGTGTTCATTGATGATATCCTGGTGTACTCGAAGAGCAAAGAAGAACATGCCAACCATCTTCGCATAGTTCTCCAACGGCTGAGAGACCATCGGCTCTATGCCAAGTTCTCCAAGTGTGAGTTCTGGTTGGATAGTGTCAAGTTCTTGGGACATACTATCTCTAAGAATGGCATAGCCGTCGACCCCAGCAAGGTACAGGAAGTCATAGACTGGAAGCCTCCTGCCTCAGTGCACCAGATCCGAAGTTTCCTTGGACTGGCAGGCTACTATCGGCGTTTCATACCAGATTTCTCCAAGATAGCTAAGCCGATGACAGAGTTGTTGAAGAAAGAGGTCAGATTTGTGTGGAACGACAAGTGTGAAGAAGCCTTCAAGACCCTGAAGCACTTGCTGACCACAGCCCCAATTTTGGCTCAACCCAACCCCTCTAGGTCGTTTGACGTGTACTGTGACGCCTCTGGCACTGGACTAGGGTGTGTTCTTATGCAAGACAACCGAGTCATTGCCTATGCCTCACGAGCGTTACGACCTCATGAGCTGAACTACCCGACCCATGATCTTGAGTTGGCCGCAGTGATCCATGCCTTAAAGATATGGCGACATTATCTGATGGGCACCCGCTGCAACATCTACACCGACCACAAGAGCCTCAAGTATATCTTCACCCAAGCCGACCTCAACATGCGCCAAAGAAGATGGCTGGAGTTGATAAAGGATTACGATTTGGAAGTACACTATCATCCCGGCAAGGCCAATGTGGTGGCCGACGCTCTTAGCCGCAAGCCCTGTTGCAACTGCTTGTTGGCAACAACCTTCACCGAAACCTTGTGTCATGAGATGGGAAAACTCAGTTTGGAAATTGTTTCCCCTGGAACCCTCGGCCACATCACCCTTGACTCTGTTTTAGAAGACCAAATAAGGTCAGCACAAGTGGAGGATGAGGAAGTAAAGCGGATCACCAAGAAGATCTCCTTGAAAGATGAAGGATATAAGCAGTTTCGGCAGGACGAAACTGGAAACGTATATTATGGAAACCGACTGGTTGTACCAGCCGACCCCAACTTGAGAAAGCAGATCCTGGATGAAGCTCACCTCTCCAAATTCTCAATCCACCCAGGCAGCAATAAGATGTACCATGATCTACGCCAAACTTTCTGGTGGAGCGGAATGAAACAGGAAATTGCCCGGTATGTTTCAGAGTGCGACACTTGCCAACGTGTCAAGGCCAGTCATCTAAAGGTAGCAGGTACTTTACAACCCCTACCTATTCCCTCTTGGAAATGGGAAGATGTCAGCATGGATTTCATTGCTGGACTGCCTCTTTCATCGCAGCGACATGATTCCATTTGGGTTATAGTGGACCGTCTGACCAAGACTGCCCACTTCCTTCCTGTCCGCACCACCCACACAGTCAAGCAGTATGCAGAGCTGTACCTTGACCGCATAGTTTCCCTACACGGTGTGCCTAAGACTATCATCTCTGATCGAGGAATTCAGTTCATAGCACGCTTTTGGGAACAGCTACAAACATCCATGGGCACCAAACTCATCCGTAGCTCAACCTATCATCCTCAAACTGATGGTCAAACCGAAAGAGTCAATCAAATCCTTGAAGACATGTTAAGAGCTTGTGTCATCCACTATGACAAGAATTGGAACAAGTGTCTGCCATTGGCGGAGTTCTCCTACAACAATAGCTACCAAGCCAGTTTGAAGATGGCACCATTTGAAGCATTGTACGGACGGAGATGCCGGACACCATTGAACTGGACCCAAGCGGGAGAGAGACAAGTTTATGGCCCTGACTTAGTGGTAGAAGCCGAAGAACAAGTAAAGGTGATTCAAGCAAATCTCAAGGCTGCCCAATCTCGACAGAAGAGTTATTCCGACAGGCGAAGAAGGCCCCTACAGTTTGACATTGGTGATCATGTGTATCTACGAGTTTCCCCAACCAAAGGAGTGCAACGGTTTGGAATAAAATGGAAATTGGCTCCCCGTTATATTGGCCCGTATGAAGTTGTGGAGATTTGTGGACCCGTGGCCTATCGGATCCAACTACCAGAATAGCTATCGGCCATACACGACGTTTTCCATGTGTCTCAGCTGAAGAAATGTGTCCAAGTCCAGACCGAGATCTTAAAACAAGGACAGCTTCAAATTGAGCCTGACCTGACCTATGCAGAGTATCCAGCCAAGGTCCTTGACTAGAAAGAAAGGCATACCCGGCGCCAAATGGTCAAAATGTACAAGATTCTCTGGAGGAACCACACGGAGGATGAAGCAACGTGGGAAACAGAAGAGTACTTGAACAAGCACTTCCCCGGTTTTCTTTCCAGCCAAGGAGGTAAAGGCTACACACCCCCAACGGTTACTTCTACATCCGAATCTCGGGGCGAGATTCTTTTCAAGGGGGGTAGGCTGTAACGGCCTCGGACAAAAATCCTTCGCGTCAATCTTAATCCGAGCCCCTGATCACCTGTCTTAGTTTTTCCAAGCCTAAGTGTTCAACATCCAGGTCTTCCGACCCCTGCCATCTGACCCCTCGCCGTGGTCTTCCCAGTTCCGACCCCGCCGACCCCAACCCACCGTCGGATCTTCCTAAGCCATCCCGCAGCATCGCCCTCCAGTTCGAGTAGTGGACCACCGAGACTGACCGGTGGGCCCACGAGATCTTTTCCCCCAGATCTCCCACGACAGGCACACTCGAGTTGCATGCCCGCTTCAGTTTTCACCCGTTGCGTGGCTCAACTCCTCCGACGCCCGCCGCTCCGCCTCGTCTGCGGCCCGCGACCGGATGGATTCTCGTGCCCCCTTCCCCAATCGCAGCGGAAGCCCCTCTGCAACCCTTTCTGCAGCGCTTCACCGCCCACGCCCATCATCACATCGCCAGATCCCAGCCGCAGAGCCCGATGCCGCCCGTCTTTTCCGTCACCTCGCCAAAGTCGCGCCGCCCGGTCTTCGCTACACGACAATTCCTCCTCCGCCAACCCAGACCGTGGCAGCGACAACTCCTTTTCCCGCCCTGTCAGAAGCCGCCCCGACAATCTGTTGCTCCGCGCTCGCCCGTGCGCCCGCAGCCGCCTGTCTTCTCACCTGTGCGCCCTCGTTCCTAGCGCCGTTTCCCGGTCACTTCCATCAGCTCCACCGCACGACGACGCCCGCCTCCGCCAAATCTCAACCACCGGAAAACCCGCGCCTGTGCCGCCCTGACGTTTGTGCCCAATGACCGCCGGCATCATCCCCGAAGTCCTGCTCCACCACCCTCGTCGCTCAATCGCCGCCCCGGCAGAGCACTCCATCGCTTCTTCCCCAGCCTTCGCGCCGCTTCCCCTTCTCACTTCCGCGCCGCTATAAAAGGGAATGCAGAAGTCCTGCCGGAGTTTCCCTTGCCCTAGCCGCCATCTCTCTTGCTCCCTGTTCGAGCTCACAGCGCCACCACCTAAGTCTGAGGAACTCCCCTCTCTGCTCAAGCTCCACCGTTTTCCCCGATCCGCCAGCCACTGCTTTCAGTACTGCCCAAGAGCTTGCTTGTGATCCACAAGAAGCACCGCCGCCGCCGGACATTCTCACCACCGTCCCAAGCCCTTAGTTCTTCCGCCCAAGCCTCCTCTGTAAGACGAAGGTAGGCTGCCGACCCTTGTTCGTCTCGCCCGACCCCTCTTATCCGCCCGACGCCGGTTCCGCCTCGCCCGACCCTGTCTGTTCTGCCGACCCTTGTTCGCTTCGCCCGACCCCTCTTATCCGCCCGACCCCGGTTCCGTCTCGCCCGACCCTGTCTGATCCGCCGACCCTTCTCCGCCTCGCCCGAGGGCTCGGCTGTATCTTTTTCTTTTAATCGAGGGTGTATGTGTAAAACTTAGGGACCTTTCAGCGTTGAGTCTGAGGACCCCTAGTACATCAAACCCTCTAGATTAAGGGTCAGATCATAAGTTCCTTCCCTCCGACCCTTACCTCTTGATCTCCATCAACTCCATTGAACCTCCCCACCCTCCTGTCACTTGTCGCAAGTTTCTGGGCTCAGACTTGCAAGTGTTGCTGTTGAAATAACCGTCTATGCTAACCAGTGCATTGGATTCATGTAGAGCTGCGTCTCGCCGACGGCTACTACGAGCTGCACCCGGCGCCAGAAGACGACGGTGTAGCTGAGCTCCTGCCCCCAGAAGCCGAAGCTGCCCCAGAAGTCGAGCAGTTCCCTTCCTCTTTGCTCGAAGGCAAGCCCCGGATGCATGAATCCCCTATGTTTTAGCAGATTTGCGCATGCCTTCTTTAACATGCTTGTGCATTTACGTATAGAAGTTGTTTGGAACCCTAGATGCATAACTTAGCTCCCCTGATCTGAACACTAGCTGTTGGACCGAGTAGATGCTTGCTTAAATAGGAAACGGTAAAAGCCGAGTGATTCCCTGTCACTCGCGAGTTGTAGGAGTTGGATGTTTACACTTCTGTCACAACTATAAGGACGATGGACGGGGCAGGGTTGAGGCAACTCTTTGGTGGTCGGTTGATCGCCCCGTCTGTCTCTGAAACTTGCTAAGGCCCGACAGTGGTGGTGTTCGTGATCAAGTGTTTGAAGGTACTAATCTCATACCTAGTATGGGATGGGGAAGCCTAGTACCTGATTGAACTAGGGCGTGGCTTATACCCCTGCTGTCCCTGGAACGAGGTTCCCATGGTGCATCATGTGGGTGCAAGTGCGGTCACAGTACGGTAGAGGCCAGGACTGTGGAGCATTGCATGCCAAGGGAAGTTTGGACCTGACACGCGCCTGGGAATTGATGGGGACGGCCGACACAGGAAGCGGCCCTTGTGGTGCGTGGATGTCGTGAGATTAGGTTCGCCATGCATGGTTAAGAAACTCGAATCGATTCGTCTGCCTCTCACAGTTTGAGACTGCTTGATCGCTATGTCACCCTGAGTAAATAAGGAATCTGATGATGAGATGGTTTTGTTGATGATATGTATACCTTTGGTTAGTTCTATGATTGCTTAGAATAGGTTGCAAACTTAGACCGGATAATGAACTTAGAACCGGAGCTAAAACTTGAAAGTAGGGTTACATCTAGCGCTTTTGGCAAACAAACCCCTCAGCCAAAAAGCCTTGCATGTCTAGAAGAGGTAGTTTAGCGCGCTCCGTGTCGGTTATGTCTTGTTGAGCTTAGTAGCTCAGCCTTGTTGTGGCTTTTCTTTTTCAGGTGAAGTTGCTGCCTCTGAGCCTCCTCCTGCCGGCACTTGGCCGCCCCAACTCCCTCCGGGTTGGACGGTCGAGTGGGATCCCTCCTCGGACGGCGAGGAGAGGGATCATTGATGTCCCGGTTGGCCTCACCAGGGATATCCGACCCCGACGAGTTAGCTTCCGCTAGTTGTTTTACCATCTGTTGTTTTTCTTTTGAACCTTGTAAACTCTGATGTGTTTTATGGCCAAACTAAATGGGTAATTTGTTAACTCGGTGGACTTGTTGTATTCTCTGGAACTGCTCACCTTTGTGTGGGTTTGCTAATTGGTCCTGTTCAAGTGGTTAAATCGGATGAAATCCGACGGCACTTCGTGTTTACTCAGTTTAGGCATGAGCGTCGCGTATCATGCGGCTAAATCATGTTTAACCAAGTAGATCCGAAGTGGATCCGCCACAGGAGGTAGCGGTCAGGGGTAGGAAGAGCGGGCGGCAGCATTAGTTGGGCTTGGGAGTGGGAGGAGCGGACGACCGCGATGGCCCCGCGCGGGTGGAGCGAATGCCGACTGGCTCGGTTGGGATGGATGGTGGTGGCGGCTGGGTGCGGGATAAACTCGCAGCGGCGGCTTGGCTCAGGCGGACAAGGTCTGCGGTGGCTCCGCTATCGGTGTTTAGACTCAGCAACCTACCGAGGGGGGTGCCCGAGATAGTGTTTTGGTTTGTTGGGCTCGTCGAGATCAGGAACTCGAAGGTAAACGCAGACACACGATTTAGATAGGTTCAGGCCGCTAGATTGCATAATACCCTATGTCCTGTGTGTTGGTTGGATTGAATTGCTTTAGAGGGGGTCCCTGCCTCGCCTTATATAGTCGGGGCAGGGTTACAGGTCGGTTGGTTACAAGAATACTGGTCGGATACGACTAGAGAAAGCCTACCCTATTACAACGAGTACTTTCCTAATCCTCGACTAGTTCCTGTCTTTCCATATAGACTACACCATCCTGCACCATGGTCTCCATGTCAGATGCGTCTCGGTGTCCAGCCCCATATTTAGGATTGTCCAAACCTTCTGGTGAGCCATAGATGTATGTACGACACCCACCGGGGAGGACGGCGGCCGCACGGGTGGCTGGCCAGGGCTGCAAGCCAACGCGGGCACGTCCGTCCTAGCGCTCAACCTTACCAATGCCCCAAGCTCAAGTGTGACACACCGACGGGAGACTGAGGCGACGGGGAGAGAGAGAGAAAGAGAGCGAGAAAGGGAGGAAGAAGGGATGTGGACCTGATACCACATGTTAGGTCCACATCATCGCACAGTCAGCATGCCACGCATGCAGTTTAACACGGATTACAGAGAATTGGACCTCACTAAACCGATTAGCAAATTTAGGGATTTAGATGTGCATTTTCAGAGTTTTGGGGACCTGGATGGCACTCCTTGCCAAGTTCATGTCCCGCCCAGGCATTTACTCTTTTCTGGCTATATAACTTTTGATATGTATCTAGACATAGTATATATCGTATATTAAAAGTTATGTTAAAATTCAAAATGTACGGTAATTTGGGACGGAGGGAGTATTTTCAGTTAAAATTTATGGCACTGCTAAGAAACAGCAAATATATGGTAGACCCACTAAATAAAGGACTTCATGGGTAAAGCACGTGCAGTCAAACATTTAAATACAACGATTTTAGATCGTAAAGAGTAGTTTTAAATATGCTTTTTTCTTTTTTCAAAAAATAATGTCATGTATTTTGACTAGTACTTTTACAAGCTGAAATTTTGACTTTCCTTTATTGTTGTGTTATGATGTATGGTCAAAGCCACCGGGAAATGTACTACTGGGCAAGCTATATATAGAGTCGTCGGTTTAACATTAGTAGACCATTGCTTGTATTTTTTGACCCGACAATAACTGATTATAGTTTTTAACATTAGTCGTCGGTTCGTGGTGCGCAATCTAGCCCCCAAACATTTGAGCGCATTTGAATTGGTTCATACATAAAATCTAACAATAAGAAAAAAAAATGTGGACCCGCATCCGTATACATGTAATCTCTGCCACTAAATATTATTTTCTTGTGGTACTGAACACATTAAATAAAATATTTTCCAGTAGTGATGCGCAGGTCAAAAGCAAGATTTGGAGACTGGGAGAACCGTACCAAGCAGGCAACAAGACGCCACAGCTCCAATGGTTTATACCTGCAAGTAAAGATAACATTCCTGCCGCCGTCACGTTGAAAATTGTTTATTGAACTGAAATCCAGCTCGAACTCTACGGAAAGTTGACGAACGTTTACACCAACTTGCCCAGCTGCCACCTACGCCTCGCGTGTCATGGTTCTTTCATCTTATCAGCTTGACTAGAAAAGAGTGGAGTAACGTATATGTGGAAGCCACAGCTCGCAATACTAAATCAGGTCAGCTAGTGACACGCCTGCTACAGAATGTATCTGCTACAGAATGTATCATCACTGCCGGCCTATTAAATAAAACCAGCTGTAATAGTCGAGTGGTAGGAAAAAATAACATCGATAACGATTTTAGCAATAAACCGGCAGTGATACATTCATATCACCGTCGGTTGGGGTGCCGAATTTTAACACCAACTGGCGATGATAGAGGAAGCGGACCTGAAAAAATGATCCAAATAAGTTAAGTCCCGAGACCACACCCTCACACGCGCCTCCCTCAACCGGCCACCCCCGGCCCCCCTCTCTCTATCCTTATCCTCTCCCTTTCCTCCCCCATCCGCTCAATCCCCTTTGCCCTCTCTACCTCGCTCTCCCACTCGCTCACCTGGCTCTCCCTCTCCTCCCCCGGCCAGATCCCTCCCCCTCTCCTCCCCCGGCAATTCCCTCTCCCTCCCTCGGATCTTAGCGGCTAGCGGCGGCACGGGGTCAGCGGCCGGTGCGGGGAGCAGCTGCGTGCCGCGACGTGGCGGTGGCGCGGGGAGCGACGGCGGCGCGTGATGGAGGGAGTAGCGGTGGCGGTGCTGGAGGGAGCGGCCGGCAGACGGATCCAGCGGGGCCGCCGCCACTCCCTCCCCACCGTGTTGCCCCTCCCTCTCCCTCTCCCTCTCATGGCGGCGAGCCCCCTCTCCGTCTCCCTGCGGGGCAAGGCCGGAGGTGGTGGCGTGGGGTACGTGCGGCGTGCATGGAGCGCCGGATCCGGCAGTGCAGGAGCATGGGGCCGCGTGATTTTCTTTTTTTTTTTGAGATGCTTATCACCGCCGGTTTACAATCCGGGCAGTGATGACCAAACGCCTTTCGGATCTAAAACTAGTAGTGAAGGGCACTTCAGAGCCGGCGGTGATAAGGCATCGTGGAGCAGTGTTAAGACATGCCTTCTGGGAAACTAGAATATAAATGCGTACAGAAGACGCGGTAGAGGTAGACGATCAACACATTGCTTACAAAATGACTTAGTTTGGCCGGCCGGGCTAGGCCGGGTTAATCAAATATTCAAATGCCCACAGTCGATTTTGAACTCCAAACTACACTGCAACCTGGTACGGGGCATTTACAACTGGTTAACCATCAGAACGTTATCAATTTTATTTTAAGATATCGGCTTATTTGCATGCCCTCAGCTTCCTCTTTCCCCCAACCTTCTTCTCCTCCTGCTCTGCACATTTATCCTTTAGCTAGTCAGAGCATCTTTAGTATTGTCCCTAAATCAGAAGCTCATACTTTTTAAGTAAGGCCTCCTCCTACTTTCTGGGTCTCGCTTGTCCACAGTACCCTCTGGCGAACTCGTCGCGACGGCACCTCTAGACTATATATAAATCTTATAATATATATTAGCGCTAATTTTTCTTGCAAAGCGAAAACAAATCCAGTGATATATTTTTAATTTAACATGTTTGATAATTATCGAGGAACAATATAGACTAAAACTAATATGACTACCTTAAGGAAGAATAGAACTCCATAATATCTATTGCTTCTCATAAAAAGATAGTTCTTCGGGCGTTTCTTGATACAAAATCATCAAGGACGGTATTGAGATCAATAGTGTCCAAAATATCCCTCTCGATGATGCACATAGCCAATCCATTTAACCTTTCTTGTGACATAGTTGCTCTCAAATAGTTGTTCAACAACTTCAATTTTGAGAAGAAAAACACGAGCTATATGAGTACCGAGTACTAGAAGTCCGAAGTAATTAATTTAGATTAAAAAACGATCAAGGAAAAAAATACCTAGGGGCTTGTGCGTGGTCGGCTGATGAACTGATGATTGATGAAGTGATGATCGATCGGCTGCAGTGATCGGAAGGCCTGATCACCGCCAAATTAGCAACAAAACCACAAGAGCAAAATCAGCATCCACCAAAAAGCACCAGCATCACAGACTCGCAGGAAAAAAAACCCCAAGCGGGCGCCGGGCGATGACTGATGAGGCGTCGACCAATAGAAGCATGCACTCACCGGCGGTCGGTGGAGCGAGGCGATGTCGTGGAGTAGTGGAGGGGCAGGGCGCCGATGAGGCGGAGGAAGCGGACGGTTGTGGTGTTTAATGCAGCCACCGCGTCACCGTGATTAGATCAGACTGCTGCCTCGGTGCCTCTTCACATTCACGTTCAGACTGCCGGCTGCCGCGTCTTCAAGGCGTATGATGTATGGCTGGGGGTCTCTGTATATCTCTGTATAGGTATACAGTATACCTGGGCCTGGATCCCTCCCTCCCATGACCCCTCGGCCGTCACACCTCTCGCACCTCTCCAGGACCGGCACTGCTTGTCAACCTAAAATAATAGCTTTAACTTCAACAGGAGCCCCCATTTTTCATATCGCACTCACATGTATGGGTTTCCTCGCTTGTCAACCTCTCCTCTTTCACTACTACATGCTCATTGGGCCACCAGAGCCAGAGCTCAATGGCGGGGGAGGAGCTCCATGATCGGTAGTGAGGTCCAACATGGTAGTGGTGGAGTGTCTAAATGTTAAGCATGTCTAGGGAGGAGCTTGCCGGTGAGGAGGGGTAGCACACTAGGGAGGAGGGAAACACAGAGGAGAGGGTCTACAAGGGAGGAGGTGCGGTGACTCGAGGCCCACACTAGGAGAAGGGACAGTGCGGCGTGTGGAGAGGGGGGATGCAGGGAGAACAACCACAGGGAGGGGACTGGCTTGTGGGGGAGGAGGGAATGAAATTTCCAGAAACTAAGGGGGTGTTTTGCAGCACTCCACTCCAAAAAAATAATTCCACTCCACCAACTCCATCTTTTTGCAGCTCCACTCCACCAACTCCACGAAAATATGGAGTTGTTGTACGTGTTTAGTAAATTGTAGTGCTCCAGCTCCAGAAACATGAGAATATGTTGTGAATAGTCTATTTTACCCTTTGTGAATGGACCCACGTATCAGTCTCCTCTTTTTTCTCCCCCACCTCTTCCTCTCTTCCTCCCTTCTCTTTTCTCCCCATCCCTTTCTTCGCGCTAGCCTTGCTGACGATGGTGCACGTGGACGTGGGTGCGAGTGGTGCTGCCCGTAGCAGTCGGAATGAGGAGCCCTCAGTGTTGCGACCCTTCCGCCCCAGCCGCACCCACCCGACCGCCGCCCCAGCCAGCCCGCCCCCACCGCATCTGCCCGGTGCTCGCCGAACGGACAACCACGTCCCTTCTAATCAAGCGGACGGGGTCATCCTGCTTTGACGCCATCGCTGTCGAGCAGGAGCCGGAGGAGAGCGGAGCCTGGAGGACTGGCAAGCGGAGCTCGAGTGGCTTTCTCTGGCGATGAGCACATGGGGGCGACCTTGGGCGGCTACCAGTGGGGGCGAGCTCGAGCAACCACCAGGGATGAGTGCCAGGGCGAGCTGGAGCAGCCACTGGGGCGCGCTGCCGGCCGGTCAAGCGGGAGCTCCTCCCCGGTCCACACCGCCATGGGGGGTCGGGCGTGAGGATCCTAACAAGAGGATGCCAGCTTCCCTTGTCGCTGCTTCCAAGGAGGCAGGCAGATGGGAAAAATGAAATTCCAACTTCTCCTTCAATGGATTTGTAAAGGTGACTAGTAAAATCGATTCAAAACAAATCAAGGAAGCTTCCAGCAGGAGCGATTGAATCGAAAGTCACCATAGCTCCGGCGGGCGGCGGGCGATAGGCGACGGTGGTCGGGGGCGGCGCGGTCCGGCAGGCGGGGGTGGCTCGTTCTTGCGGTTGGGGGTGAGCCGGCCACAATGGGCGATGACGGTCGGGGACTGTGCGGTTCGGCGATTGGGGGCGACGTGATCTAGTGGGCTAAGCGGCAGAGAGAGGAAACGGCGACGGGAGGGGATACAAAAATTAAAAACCAACCGGTACGTTATATAACGAGTGGTAAAGGTGGGTAAATAACCTCCAACTTCACGAGGAAGTCTGAAACTGATGTTTTTGGAACACCCCTGAGGTACTTTAGGAAAAAACATAGATCTGACCCCTAGCTCCACTTTTTTTGGAGCTAGAGTTTGTGGAACTAGACGTATTTGGCAGACAATTTTATGGAGTTAGTGAAGTGGAATTATTTTTTTCTGGAGTAGAGTGCTGCTAAACACCCATAAGGGGGCCGGGCTGGGGTGTCTTGGAGCTCCTTATTCTACGGGCTTCAGTAAAGGCCATACTGCGGGCCCTTTGGTGGTGGCGTTGTTTTTCTGCCTCAGCCTTCAAATGCCAATTAAGGGGCTGGTTTTGCTAAACGGAACCCTTCCATCAAGTCTAGGCGATGTGGTACATGTGTATATATCCTAAAATATTTTTGACATGATTACACATTTAACAATCCAAAGAGACGGGTTCTACTTTTTCTGGTGTTTCTTATATCGCTAAGTGTTGACATGCATGTTTTCAAATTCTTTTTGTCGTTACGATATTAAGGTACTGATTAGATATTTATTTATTATTTGGTAGTATTTTTATAAGAAAAGCTAGTTCATATTGATTTAACATTTCTTTCCATATTCAACAACTTTTCATGAGAGAAGATGTTTCTTTTATTTTGTTCATTGAACATTCTTTCAATAAATGTTCATTTGACATTTTTTTCCAACGAGAGTTATTCCAACATTTTGTTAACAAGACTTTAAGTAAATGGTTGTTGGACATTTCAATTCTTATTTCAACATGTTTTCTAAGACAAGTTGATTCAATACTTTTATAAAATGCCTATTCAATATTTTTTTGTTGTTTTAACATTATTCAGAAATGATTTTTTTAATATTTTCTTTTTAACACATTTGCTAGTAAATGTGATTCAACATTTATTTTTTCATGTAATATTTGTTGGCCATACATCTATGGGCCCACCGGGAGGTTTGGACAGTCCTACAATACGGGGTTGTGCACCGAGACGTGTCAGACATGAAGACTACGGTGCAGGATAGCATGGTCTACATGGAGGATAAGAACGAGTCGAGGATTAGGAAACTACTCGTATTCTTGTCGAATACTTGTATTCAATTAGAGTAGGACTCTCTAGTCGAATCCGACTAGTATTCTTGTAAAGCAACCGTCATATAACCCTACTGTGGCGGATCCACTTCAGATTTGCTTAGTTAACCATGATTTAGCCGCATGATACGCGACGCTCATGCCTAACCGAGTAATCCCGAAGTGCCGTCGGATTTCATCCGATTTAACCACTGAACAGGACCGAATAGCAAACCCACACGAAGGTGAGCGGTTCCAGAGAATACAGCAAGTCCACCGAGTTAACAAATTAACCATTTAGTTTGACCGTAAAAACAACATCAGAGTTTACAAGGTTTGAAAGAAAAACCACAGAAGATAAAACAACAAGCGGAAGCTATTTCGTCGGGGTCCGACATCCCTAGTGAGGCCAACCGGGACGTCAATGATCCCTCTCCTCGCCGTCCGAGGAGGGATCCCACTCGACCGTCCAACCCGGAGGGAGTTGGGGCGGCCAAGTGCCAGCTGAAGGGGGCTCGGAAGCAGCAACTTCACCTGAAAAGAAAGAGCCACTACAGGGCTGAGCTACTAAGCTCAACAAGACTTAACCGACAGGGAGCGCGCTAAACTACCTCTTCTAGACATGCAAGGGCTTTTTGGCTGAGGGGTTTTGTTTGCCAAAAGCGCTAGATGTATCCCTACTTGCAAGTTTTAGCTCCGGTTCTAAGTTCATTATCCGGTCTAAGTTTGCAACCTATTCTAAGCAATCATAGAACCAACCAAAAGGTATATACAACATCAGCAAAACCATGTCATCATCAGATTCCTTACTTACTCAGGGTGACATAGCGATCAAGTAGTCTCAAACTGTGAGAGGCAGACGAATCGATTCAAGTTTCTTAACCATGCATGGCGAACCTAATCTCACGACATCCGCGCACCACAAGGGCCGCTTCCTGTGTCGGCCGTCCCCATCAATTCCCAGGCGCGTGTCAGGTACAAACTTCCCTTGGCATGCAATGCTCCACAATCCCGGCCTCTGCCGTACTGTGACCGCACTTGCACCCACATGATGCACCATGGGAACCTCGTTCCAGGAACAGCAGGGGTATAAGCCACGCCCTAGTTCAATCAGGTACTAGGCTTCCCCATCCCATACTAGGTATGAGATTAGTACCTTCAAACACATGATCACGAACACCACCACTGTCGGGCCTTAGCAAGTTTCATGGACAGACGGGGCGATCATCCGACCACCAAAGAGTTACCTCAAACCCTGCCCCGTCCATCGTCCTTATATTTGTGACAGAAGGTAAACATCCAACTCCTACAACTCGCGAGTGATAGGAAATCACTCGGCTTTTACCGTTTCCTATTTAAGCAAGCATCTACTCAGTCCAACAGCTAGTGTTCAGATCAGGGGAGCTAAGTTATGCATCTAGGGTTCCAAACAACTCCTATACGTAAATGCACAAGCATGTTAAAAAAGGCATGCGCAAGTCTGGTAAAACATAGGGGATTCATGAATCCGGGGATTGCCTTCGAGCAAAGAGGAAGAGAACTGCTCGACTTCTGGGGCAGCTTCGGCTTCTGGGGGCAGGAGCTCAGCTACACCGTCGTCTTCTGGCGCCGGGTGCAGCTCGTAGTAGCCGTCAGCGAGACGCAGCTCTACACGAATGCAATGCATTGGTTAGCATAGACGGTTATTTCAACAGCAACACTTGCAAGTCTGAGCCCAGAAACTTGCGACAAGTTACAAGAGGGTGGGGAAGTTCAATGGAGTTGATGGAGATCAAGAGGTAAGGGTCGGAGGGAAGGAACTTATGATCTGACCCTTAATCTAGAGGATTTGATGTACTAGGGGTCCTCAGACTCAACGCTGAAAGGTCCCCAAGTTTTACACATACACCCTCGGTTCAAAAAAAAAGATACAGCCGAGCCCTCGGGCGAGGCGGAGAAGGGTCGGCGGAACAGACAGGGTCGGGCGAGACGGAACCGGGGTCGGGCGGATAAGAGGGGTCGGGCGAAGCGAACAAGGGTCGGCAGCCTACCTTCGTCTTACAAAGGAGGCTTGGGCGGAAGAACTAAGGGCTTGGGACAGCGGCGAGAATGTCCGCCGGCGGCGGTGCTTCTTGTGGATCACAAGTAAGCTCTTGGGCAGCACTGAAAGCAGTGGCTGGTGGATTTGAGAAAAGATGGTGCTTGAGCAGAGAAGAGAGTCCCTCTGACTTAGGTGGTGGCGCTGTGAGCTCGAACAGGGAGCAAGAGAGATGGCAGCTAGGGCAAGGGAACTCCGGCGGGACTTCTGCATTCCCTTTTATAGCGGCGCGGGAGTGAGAAGGGAAGCGGCGCGAAGGCCGGGGAAGAAGCGATGGAGTGCTCTGCCCGGGCGGCGATTGAGCGACGAGGGCGGTGAAGCAGGACTTCGGGGATGACGCCGGTGGTCATTGGGCACTGACGTCAGGGCGGCGCAGGCGCGGGTTTGCCGGTGGTTGAGATTTGGCGGAGGCGGGCGTCGTCATGCGGTGGATCTGATGGAAGTGACCGGGAAAACGGCGCTAGGATCGAGGGCGCATAGGTGAGAAGACAGGCGGCTGCAGGCGCGCGGGCGAGCGCGGAGCAACAGATTGTCGGGGCGGCTTCTGCCAGGGTGGGAAAAGGAGCTGTCACTGCCGCGGTCTGGGTTGGCGGAGGAGGAATCGTCGTGTAGCGAAGCCGGGGTGGCGCGACTGTGGTGAGGTGACGGAAAAGACGGGCGGCATCGGGCTCTGCGGCCGGGATCTGGCGATGTGATGATGGGTGCGGGCGGCGAGGTGCTGCAGAAAGGGTAGCAGGGGAGCTTCCGCCGCGATTGGGGAAGGGGGCACGAGAATCCATCCAGTCGCGGGCCGAAAACGAGGCGGAGCGGCGGGCGTCGGAGGAGTTGAACCACGCGGCGGGGAAAAACTGAAGCGGGCATGCAACTCGAGTGTGCCTGTCGCGGGAGATCTGGGGGAAAAGATCTCGTGGGCCCGCCGGTCAGTCTCGGTGGTCCACTGCTCGATCTAGAGGGCGATGCTGCGGGATGGCTTAGAAAGATCCGACGGTAGGTTGGGGGTCGGCGGGGTCGGAACTGGGGAGACCACGGCGAGGGGTCGGATCGCAGGGGTCGGAAGATCTGGAGGTTGAACACTTAGGCTTGGAAAAACTAAGACAGATGATCAGGGGCTCGGATTAAGATTGACGCGAAGGATTTTTGTCCGAGGCCGTCACAGCCTACCCCCCTTAAAAAGAATCTCGTCCTGAGATTCGGATGTAGGAATAACCGATGGGGGTGTGTAGCCTTTACCTCCTTGGCTGGGAAGAAAACTAGGGAAGTGTTTGTTCAAGTACTCTTCTGTTTCCCACGTGGCATCGTCCTCCGTGTGGTTCCTCCAGAGGATCTTGTACATTTTGACCATTTGGCGCCGGTTATGCCTTTCTTTCTGGTCAAGGACCTTGGCCGGATACTCTGCATAGGTCAGGTCAGGCTCGATTTGAAGCTGTCCTTGTTCTAAGATCTCGGTTGGGACTTGGACACATTTCTTCAGCTGAGACACATGGAAAACATCGTGTATGGTTGATAGCTGTTCTGGGAGTTGGATCCGATAAGCCACGGGTCCACAAATTTCCACAACTTCATACGGGCCAATATAACGGGGAGCCAATTTCCCTTTTACTCCAAACCGTTGCACTCCTTTGGTTGGGGAAACTCGAAGATACACATGATCACCAATATCAAACTGTAGGGGCCTTCTTCGCTTGTCGAAATAACTCTTTTGTCGAGATTGGGCAGCCTTGAGATTTGCTTGAATCAACTTCACTTGTTCTTCGGCTTCTACTACTAAGTCCGGGCCATAAACTTGTCTCTCTCCTACTTGGGACCAGTTTAATGGGGTCCGGCATCTCCGTCTGTACAATGCTTCAAAGGGTGCCATCTTCAAACTGGCTTGGTAGCTATTGTTGTAGGAGAACTCCGCCAATGGCAGGCACTTGTCCCAATTCTTATCATAGTGGATGACACAAGCTCTTAACATGTCTTCAAGGATTTGATTGACTCTTTCAGTTTGACCATCGGTTTGAGGATGATAGGTTGAGCTACGGATGAGTTTGGTGCCCGTGGATGCTTGTAGCTGTTCCCAAAAGCGTGCTACGAACTGAATTCCTCGATCAGAGATGATGGTCTTAGGCACACCGTGTAGGGAAACTATGCAGTCAAGGTACAGCTCTGCATACTACTTGACTGTGTGGGTGGTGTGGACAGGAAGGAAGTGGGCGGTCTTGGTCAGATGGTCCACTATAACCCAAATGGAATCATGCCGCTATGATGAAAGAGGTAGTCCGACAATGAAATCCATGCTGACATCTTCCCATTTCCAAGAGGGAATAGGTAGGGGTTGTAAAGTACCTGCTACATTTAGATGACTGGCCTTGACACGTTGGCAAGTGTCACACTCTGAAACGTACCGGGCAATTTCCTGTTTCATTCCGCCCCACCAGAAAGTTTGACGTAGATCATGGTACATCTTATTGCTGCCTGGGTGGATTGAGAATTTGGAGAGGTGAGCTTCATCTAGGATCTGCTTCCTCAAGTTGGGGCCGGCTGGTACAACCAGTCGGTTTCTATAATATAAGCTTCCAGTTTCGTCTAGCTCAAACTGCTTATATCCTTCATCTTTTAAGGAGATCTTCCTGGTGATCCGCTGTACTTCCTCGTCCTTTACTTGTGCTGACCTTATTTGGTCTTGTAGAACAGAGTCAAGGGTGATGTGGCTGAGGGTTCCATGGGAAACAATTTCCAATCTGAGTTTTCCCATCTCATGACACAAGGTTTCGGTGAAGGTTGTTGCCAACAAGCAGTTGCAACAGGGCTTGCAGCTAAGAGCGTCGGTGTAACGACCGACCCCTAACCTTTCCCAGTTAGGTTTGATCTCAGCCTTAACCTTAGTCAGCTGTTTGGTTGACCGCACCTAAGTGCTCAGTCTTCCTCCAGTCCGACCCCTGGATCCGACCCCTTCCTGCTTCGCTTCTCTCCCGACCCCGGCGAGTTCAACCCGACCATCGGATCCTGCTGATCTTCCTCACCCGTCCGATCTATCCCCTAGTGGACCCGCGAGATCTTCTTCCAGATCCCCCGCGCCAGCCGCACTCGAGTTGCATGGCCGCCCCCAGAGTTTCCTTGCCGCGTGGCTCGTCTTCTCCGACGCCATCGCCCAGTTTTGTCTCTGGCAAGCCGCAGAGTGGGTTCCCGCGCCCCTTTTCCCCAATGGCAGCGGAAGCCCTCTGCACCCCTTTCTGCAGAGCCTCGTCTCCCGCGCCCATCATCACGATACCAGATCCCGGCCCCGGAGACCGATGTCGCCCGTCTTTTCCGTCCCTTTCAGCAACAGTTGCACCGCCCGGTCGTCGCTACACGACGATTCCCCCACCGCCAACCCCGACCGCGGCCGCGACAGTTCCTTTCCCCCCCCCCCCCCCCCGCTCTGTCAGAAGCCGCCCGACAATCTGTTGTTCCGCGCTCTCCCCCGCGCCCAAGTCCGCCTATCTTCTCACCTGTGCGCCCTCGATTCTAGCGCCGTTTAACCGGTCGCTTCTATCACCTCTTCCGCACGACGACGCCCGCTCTCCGCCAAATCCCAACCACCGGTCTACCAGCGCCTACGCCGCCCTGACGGTATAGCGCAATGATCGCTGGCGTCACCCCCGGAGTTCTGCAGCACCGCCCTGTTTGCTCAATCGCCGCCACGGCAGAGCACTCCATTGCTTCTTCTCGGCCTTCGCGCCGCTCCCCTTCTCTCTCTCCACGACGTTTCCGTTCCTTTGCTCCAGCAGCTATAAAAGGAATGCCCCCATCGCCGGAGTTCCCTCCGCCTTTGTTGCCTTAGCCTTCTCTAGCTCCCTGCTCAAGCTCCTAGCGCTACCCACCCGGTTCTTGAGAAGTTCTTCTCCCAGTTCCTTCTCAGTTCCTCCAAGTCACCCAGCAGCTTGCTCCTTTGTGCTGCGTAGAGCTCTCTTGTGATCCGCAAGAAGCAGCGCCGCCGCCGGAGCTTTGCCGGTCTTAGCCCTTGCTCGAAGCTTTAGACCTCTCGCCCAAGTTTGCCTCTTCCCGACCCCAAGCTTTCCTTTCAGGAAGAAGGTGAGTTGCCGACCCTAAGTCCGCCTCGCCCGACCCCTCCTATCCGCCCGACCCCGGTTCCGCCTCGTCCGACCCTGTCTGTTCCGCCGACCCTTATCCGCCTCGCCCGAGGGCTTGGCTGTGATCTTTTTCTTCAACTTGAGGGTGTATGTGTAAAACTTGGGAACCCTTCAGCGCTTGCGTCTGAGGATCCCAGTTATCACATCCTCTAGTTCAAGGATCAGACCACTAGTTCCTTCCTACCCTTACCTCTTGATCATCATCAGCTCTCTCGAACCACCATAACCTCCTGCTCATTGTCGCAAGTTTCTGGGCTCAGGCGAGCCAGTGTTGCTGTTGAAATAAACGTTTAAGCTAACCCTTGCATTTCATTCGTGTAGAGCTGCACCTCGCCGACGGCTTCTACGAGTTGCACCCGGCGCCCGACGAAGAAGCTGTAGCCGAGTTCCTGCCCGCGGAAGCCGAAGTCGCCCCAGAAGTCGAGCAGCTTCCATCCCCTTTGCTTGCGGGCAAGCCCCGGTTGCATGAGAATCC
This sequence comes from Setaria viridis, assembly GCF_005286985.2. Taxonomy (NCBI): domain Eukaryota; kingdom Viridiplantae; phylum Streptophyta; class Magnoliopsida; order Poales; family Poaceae; genus Setaria; species Setaria viridis. The sequence continues at coordinate 19,767,862 of NC_048263.2, read as the reverse complement.
TACGTGCTTCGCCAAACTTGCGCATGCCTTCCGTATAGCATGTTTGTGCATTTACGTTTAGGAGTTGTGTGAAACCCTAGATGCACGACCTAGTTAACCTTTGATATGAGCACTAGCTGTTGGACCGAGTAGTTGCATTGCTTAAATAGGAGACGGTAAAAGCCGAGTGATCTCCTGTCACTCACGAGTTGTAGGAGTTGCGTGATTTACTCTCCTGTTACAACTATAAGGACGATGGACGGGGCAGGGTACGGTAACTTTTTGGTGGTCGGATGGTCGCCCCGTCTGTCTATGAAAACTTGCTAAGGCCCGACAGTGGTGGTGTTCGTGATCAAGTGTTTGAAAGTACTAGCCTCATACTTAGTATGGGATGAGGAAGCCTAGTACCTGATTGAACCTAGACGTGAGCGGTCGCCCCATTGTTCTTGGAACGGAGTTTCCCCTGCTGATTGTCGCACGTGGTGGCAAAGCGTGGTCACAGGACGGCAGAGGCCGGGTCTGTGAAACCTTGCACCAAAGGAAATGGGCCCGACACGGGTTAGGGGATTGATGGGGAAGGCCGACACAGGAAGCGACCTCCGGGTGCGCGGATGTCGTGGGGCTAGGTTCACCATGCATGGTTAAAGAACTCGAATCGATTCGTCTGCCTCTCACAGTCTGAGATTTCTTGATCGCTATGTCACCCTGAGTAAATGAGGAATCTGATGATGGCAATGTTGGTTGTTATATCTACACATCTTGTTTGGCTCTATATTTGCTTAGAATAGTTGGCAAAACCTAGATCGGTTAATCAACTTAGAACCGGAGCTAAAACTTGAAAATAGGTTATACTTAGTGCTTTTGGCAAACAAACCCCTCAGCCAAAAAGCTTGCATGTCTAGAAGGAGGAGTAGTCCTTACTCCGGTCGGTTAAGTCTTGTTGAGCTTAGTAGCTCAGCCTTGTCGTGGCTTCTATTTTCAGGTGAAGTTTCCGTGTCCGACCCCTTTTTGGTTGGTGCTTGGCCGCCCCAGCTCCCGCCAGGCTGGACGGTCGAGTGGGACCCTTCCTCGGACGGCGAGGAGAGGACTCAGTGATGTTCTGGCTGGCCCCGCCCAGACATCCGACCCCGACGAAGTCTTCCGCTAGTGTTTTATCTGTTGTTCTTTGTTATAAAACTCTGATGTAAATTTTTATGGCCGAACCAATTGAGTAAGACCTGCTTAACTCAGTGGACTCGTTGTATTCTCTGTAACCGCTCACCTTCGTGTGGGTTTGCTAGACTCGATCCTGTTAAGTGGTTAAATCGGATGAAATCCGACGGCACCCCGTGTTAGCTCGGTTTAAGCAGCAGTGTCGCATGTTAGGCGACTTAACCTTGCTTGATCAAGCTAATCCGAGGTGGTTCCGCCACAGCTGGTATCAGAGCTCGTGTTTAGCATATCAGAGAACCCAATGAGCCCTAAACACTTCTTTGATAATATAAAAGCTGCAAGAACCTTTTTGAAAATCTCGTACGATCGTTAAGGATGACTTAGTGCGAGAGGCCCTAGGGGATTTTGGGGTTGTTTCAGGTGACTAATAAGTATTTGGTTATGTTGCTAACTCCTCCAGCACTTCGCCACGTCTATTATACGTGTGCTGAGTTCCGCATCGCGAGCATGTGAGGGTTGATAGGGAGTTCCATTCAAGGGACCCTATCTTCGCGGTTGTTTTCGCCCACGTCTATTATACGTGCGCAGGTTCCGTATGTGATCCATACGAAGGTTGATACGGTTCGATTCCAACGAACCTATCGGCACGGTTGTTTCGCCACGTTTGCCATACGTGTGCCGATTCCGCATCCCGAGTGTGCGAAGGGTTATAGGGATCCATTCAAAGGGAGCCTATTTCCACGGTTGAGTGCTGTCCATGCAGCCTTAAATGCATGGGTGCCGTTCCTATAGTGAACGGTAATGTTTGGGAACGCTTTCGTGGGTGCTGGCACGAAAGGTTCGTGTGTGGTGTTTTCTGCAGGTTGCTAACCACGCTCGTGAAGAAGTTGCTAGAACCGACTAGTTAATATAGGGAGAGACGTATTGTTGCCTTGTCACCGGCGCTGACCGCGTAAGACCCAAAGTCTGGGCAGTTGTTTTTGGTTAAGAGTACGGTAGGCCGTGCATGCGTCATACCTAAAATCCGTAATGTTTCCTTCTCAACAGCAACCCTGTCCGAAAGAGTTCTTTTGGATTTAAGGATTTCTAGTACCTCTTAGTTGCTCTCGGTTAAGCCCTTCTGCTTCCCTATCCGACCCCTGATCCTCGGAGCTATCTCACGTGGTTTCGGTTTTCTTGGTTCCAGATGGCTGTTCCCGGGCATGTGGTTTTTGGAGCGGACGGTACCTTCCAGTCAACGTGCCTGCATTTTGAGGGGTTTCCCGCGATCTTGTGGGATATGCTGAGGTGGTTTGGGTATCAGTCCCTGCCCCTGTATGCTGGGCGGCTGTATATGGAGCAGGGCATCCAGACGTGCCAGGTGCAAGCGTTGGTACCACCTCCCCTTGCACAGCCCGACTGGCCCTCTCTAGGCATAATAGCCTATGGTCTTTCTCCGGAAGACACGTGGGAATCCGCCGCCCTTCAGTTGCTCACACAGTTCTGTCAGTTGCACTCTGTGGAGATCACGCTGGACCCGATCGGTCTTTTCCCGTCAGGAGTCGGCTGGACCCGGCCTGGCTGGACCGCATCGGAAACCTCGAGGTGTTGGCCACTACCTGTGCTATGGTCACCATCTCCACCAATGTCCGTTGCATGGCTGCTCTCTACCGGTTGATAGAGCTCCAAGGAAGAGCCATGACTCTCTTTGCCCGGACGGCTGTAGACACCCACGGATACCTCCAGGCAGCTAGAAGAGACCTGGTAGGCCAAACCTACCAGCTGATCCAACGTGGTATCCAGATCCACGACATGCAAGATCGGATCTCCGAGCTGGAAGGAGAAGTTGCCGACCTCGTGGACGGCATGATAGAGCTCTCGGAGGAGAAGATGGAAGTGGAGATGGAGTTGGCAGTCGCCAATGCCCACCTGGAGGAGCACCAAGCTGAGCTTGAAGATATGCATGCCCTCAACATGCAGCTTGAAGCTCAGGAGGACCCTGAGGAAGACGAGGGAGCGTCCAGCATGGACATAGAAGAGGATGGCGCCCCTTCTCCGACTCATAGTGTCCAGTGGTAGCTTGAGGGTTCTCAGGGAACCTTCCTTCTTTGGTTGTACTCCTCGGCAGCCTAGTTTTTGGAAAGCTGTAATAGGTTAGCCTTGAGTTGAGTACTCCCTGTGTTGAAACATCGTTGTGTATAAAGTCAACCGGTGCATAGTTTTATCTTTTCGTATGGTGTGGATGCTAGGGTTAAGTAAGTTGCGCCGTAACCCTATGTTGCTTTCGGGGAGCCTGTTCAGTCGGCCGACCCTAGTTTGCGAGCCAGAGTGCGCCGACCTGTGAGGCAGTCTCCGCCTCGTCTGACCCTTTTCGAGTATGGACTATGTCCGACCCCTTGGTTTGCGTGAACCAGATCCTAGGAGTCTGTGTGTGGCATGTGTACCTGAAGTGGAGTACCAGGTCAAATGGAGGTTACCTATGCCGAGAATGGGAGGAATGTGCTTCCTCTATGAGGACGTGTGATGCACCATGGGTAAGAGTCGCATTAAAGGATTTAATTCATACGTTCCCATTTGTTGGAGTGCACCTAAGGTTATGAGCATTAATGGGGCGTTAACTCTTGCAGATGGCGCACCGAACGAGGTCTGGAACTATGCCCAGTAGTAGCGATCAGCGACAGGATCTTCCCCCGCCCCCGCCCCCATCGCCATTGGAGGCAATCTTAGCAACTCAAACCGAGCTGCTAAGGCATCTGGTGCAAGGACAACACCAGCAGCCACACGGTGGAAGAGCACAGCAGCAGCTGCATGTCGCGCGGTACGAGGACTTTCTGGGAACGCAGCCCCCGCTGTTCCAAAAGACACAAGAACCGCTCGACGCTGATGCATGGGTTCGTACGATCGAATCCAAGTTCGAGCTCCTTACCGCTCCATGCCCCGACGACAACAAGGCGCGGTTTGCAGCTCAGCAGCTGCGTGGTTCCGCACGGCTTTGGTGGGACCACTACCATGCCATGCTACCTGCTGGCCACGTGGTCAGTTGGAACGAGTTCAAGACGGCGTTTAAGGCGCATCACATTCCCGAAGGTCTCCTGGAGCGCAAGCTCAACGAGTTTCTGGCCCTCACCCAAGGAACTCGGGATGTGCTGCACTACGCCCAGGCGTTCAATGACCTATGCCGTTATGCTGGCTATCATGCGGACACCGATGAGAAGAAGCGGGACAGATTCCGCCGAGGACTGAGCTTGGAGCTCAGGGAAAGGCTGAACCCCATCAGGGTGGACACCTATAACGAGTTGGTCAACCTGGCCATCTCCCAGGAGGACTGCATGCAAGCTCTCAAGGCCGACCAGAAGAGGAAAGCCTCTGTGGCTTTTCCGAGCCCGCCAACCCGAAGGTTCCGGATGGTTCCTCCACAAGCCCTTGGCCGACCCCAACAGTCACGGAAATGGATCGCCCGACCCCCGCCGGCCGCAATGCCTTGTTTTCCAGGCTTCCAACCGCAAGTGCCCCGGCCGACCCTGCCAACGCCACCTCGCCCGGCAGCCAGTAACCGATGTTTTACCTGCGGCAATGAGGGGCATTTTGCAAAGGACTGCCCTAGGAACAAGAATCAGCAGCAAGGCCAGAACCCCATGGCAGCCAGAGAAAGAAGGCCCAAGGTGCAAGTCCGACAAGGCCGGCTCAACTACACCAGCTTGACCGAACTTCCCGAAGGTGCGTCAGTAATGACGGGTACTTTCCTTGTTTTAAATCAAGTTGTTGTTGTGTTGTTTGATTCGGGAGCCTCTCATAGCTTTATCGGGAGTAAGGCAAGGGAAAGATGTGGGTTAAGTATCGGTCACACTAAGGAACCCTATGTGATCGCCACTCCTGGAGGAAGGATAACATCGGATTAGGTCGTTATTCTTGTACCTCTCCAGCTAGGCCCCACCCTCTTCAAGGAAAACCTTATCATCCTTGACCTTGAAGGCCTAGATCCTTGGCATGGATGGGATGGCCCGACATCATGTTGTTTTAGATACATTAGCCCGATCTCTTTACATCAGCTCACCCTCTCAAGGCAGTTCTACCCTATCCTTGACCCATCCCGAGTCTTCGACTCCTTGTGCCTACCCTCTCTTGGGAGCCTGTTTAGAAGACCTCCCTATTATCAGTGAGTACCCAGATGTGTTCCCAGAAGATTTGCCGGGTATGCCACCTGATAGAGAAGTGGAGTTTTCCATAGAGTTGATTCCTGGCACAGCTCCGATATCCAAGAGACCCTATCGGATGCCACCCGCTGAGTTAGCCGTGTTGAAGACCCAGTTGCATGATCTGTTGGAAAAGGGCTTCATTCGACCCAGTACATCATCTTCGGGTTGCCCCGCCCTGTTTGTGAAGAAGAAAGACGGCAGTTTACGGATGTGTGTGGATTACCGACCCCTCAATGCGGTAACAGTCAAGAACAAGTACCCACTGCCACGCATTGATGTCTTGTTCGATCAGTTAGCCGGAGCAAAAGTGTTCTCCAAGATCGATCTTCAATCTGGCTATCACCAAATCAAGATTCGACCCTGCGACATACCCAAGACAGCTTTCTCTACCAGATATGGACTGTATGAGTACCTAGTCATGTCCTTTGGACTCACCAATGCACCCGCTTACTTCATGTATCTGATGAACTCGGTGTTTATGCCCGAGCTGGACAAGTTTGTCGTGGTGTTCATTGATGATATCCTAGTGTACTCGAAGGACGAGAAAGAGCATGCCGACCATCTTCACATAGTTCTCCAACGGCTGAGAGATCACCAGCTCTATGCCAAGTTCTCCAAGTGTGAGTTTTGGTTAGATAGTGTCAAGTTTCTGGGACACACTATCTACAAGGATGGTATTGCCGTGGATCCCAGTAAGGTGCAAGAAGTCATGGAATGGAAGTCTCCTACCTCGGTACATCAGATCAGGAGTTTCCTTGGACTGGCAGGTTACTATCGGCGTTTTATACCGGATTTCTCCAAGATAGCTAAGCCGATGACCGAGTTGCTGAAGAAAGAGGTCAAGTTTGTGTGGGACACCAAGTGTGAAGAAGCTTTCAAGACCCTGAAGCACTTGCTAACCACCGCCCCAGTTTTGGCTCAACCCGACCCCTCTAGGCCGTATGACGTATACTATGACGCCTCTGGTACTGGACTCGGATGTGTTCTTATGCAAGACAGCCGAGTCATTGCCTATGCCTCACGTGCGTTACGACCTCATGAGCTGAACTACCCGACCCATGACCTTGAGTTGGCAGCAGTGATACATGCCTTGAAGATATGGAGGCACTACTTAATGGGAGCTCACTGCAACATCTACACCGACCACAAGAGCCTCAAGTACATCTTCACGCAAGCCGACCTCAACATGCGTCAGAGAAGATGGCTGGAGTTGATAAAGGATTATGAGTTGGAAGTGCACTATCATCCTGGCAAGGCCAATGTGGTAGCCGATGCCCTCAGTCGCAAACCCCATTGCCACTGCTTGTTGTCAATAGCCTTCACCAACACTCTGTGTCACGAGATGGGAAAACTAAGTTTGGAGGTTGTTCCTCAGGGAACCCTTAGTCACATCATCCTTAACTCAGTTTTGGAGGGCCAAATTCGGTCAGCACAAGTGGAGGATAAGGATGTAAAACGGATCATCAGCAAGATCTCAGCAAAGGAGGAAGGATATAAGCAATTCCGTCAGGACGAAACGGGAGGTGTGTATTATGGAAACCGACTAGTAGTGCCCGCCGACCCTGAGTTAAGGAAACAAATCCTAGATGAAGCTCATCTCTCCAAGTTCTCGATCCATCCGGGCAGCAACAAGATGTACCATGATCTTCGTCAAACCTTTTGGTGGAGTGGAATGAAACCAGAGTTAGCTCGTTATGTTTCAGAATGTGACACCTGTCAACGTGTCAAGGCCAGTCATTTGAAGGTAGCAGGAACCCTGCAGCCGCTACCTATTCCCTCTTGGAAATGGGAAGACATCAGCATGGACTTCATAGTTGGGTTACCCGTTACAACTCAACGGTATGATTCCATTTGGGTTATAGTGGACCGTCTGACCAAGACAGCACATTTCTTTCCTGTTCGTACCACCTATACAGTCAAGCAATATGCAGAGTTGTACCTCGACCGTATTGTTTCCCTACATGGTGTACCCAAGACTATCGTCTCAGATAGAGGAGTTCAGTTTGTGGCACGTTTTTGGGAGCAATTACAAGCATCCATGGGCACCAAGCTCATCCGAAGCTCAACATATCATCCCCAAACCGATGGCCAAACTGAGAGAATAAATCAGATCCTCGAAGACATGCTAAGAGCTTGTGTTATCCACTACGATAAAAGCTGGGACAAGTGCCTGCCCTTAGCAGAGTTCTCCTACAACAACAGCTATCAGGCCAGTTTGAAGATGGCACCGTTTGAGGCCCTGTACGGCCGGAGATGCAGAACACCCTTGAACTGGTCCCAACCAGGAGAGAGACAGGTTTATGGCCCTGACTTAGTGGCAGAAGCCGAAGAACAAGTGAAGGTAATTCAGGCAAATCTCAAAGCTGCCCAATCTCGACAGAAGAGTTACTCCGACTAGCGGAGGAGACCCCTGCAGTTCGACCTTGGTGATCATGTGTACCTTCGGGTCTCCCCGACCAAAGGAGTGCAACGGTTTGGAATAAAAGGCAAGTTAGCTCCACGCTATGTTGGCCCTTATGAGATTTTGGAGAGATGTGGACCCGTTGCTTACCAGATCCAACTCCCAGAACAGCTATCAGCCATACATGATGTTTTCCATGTGTCTCAACTGAAGAAATGTGTCCGAGTTCCAGCGGAGATCTTAGAACAAGAACAACTTCAAGTAGAACCTGACCTGACCTACGCCGAGTACCCAGATCGAGTTCTTGACCAAAAGGAAAGGCACACCCGACGCCAAGTGGTAAGGATGTACAAGATCCTTTGGAGAAACCACACCGAAGATGAAGCAACATGGGAAACGGAAAAGTATCTGAACAAGCGGTTCCCAGGTTTTCTGTCCCATCAAGGAGGTAAGAACAGCACACCCTTGATCCTTGAATCTCGGGACGAGATTCTTTTTAAGAGGGGTAGGCTGTAACGACCGACCCCTAACCTTTCCCAGTTAGGTTTGATCTCAGCCTTAACCTTAGTCAGCTGTTTGGTTGACCGCACCTAAGTGCTCAGTCTTCCGCCAGTCCGACCCCTGGATCCGACCCCTTCCTGCTTCGCTTCTCTCCCGACCCTGGCGAGTTCAACCCGACCATCGGATCCTACTGATCTTCCTCACCCGTCCGATCTATCCCCCGGTGGACCCGCGAGATCTTCTTCCAGATCCCCCGTGCCAGCCGCACTCGAGTTGCATGGCCGCCCCCAGAGTTTCCTTGCCGCGTGGCTCGTCTTCTCCGACGCCATCGCCCAGTTTTGTCTCTGGCAAGCCGCAGAGTGGGTTCCCGCGCCCCTTTTCCCCAATGGCAGCGGAAGCCCTCTGCACCCCTTTCTGCAGAGCCTCGTCTCCCGCGCCCATCATCACGATACCAGATCCCGGCCCCGGAGACCGATGTCGCCCGTCTTTTCCGTCCCTTTCAGCAACAGTTGCGCCGCCCGGTCGTCGCTACACGACGATTCCCCCACCGCCAACCCCGACCGCGGCCGCGACAGTTCCTTTCCCCCCCCCCCCGCTCTGTCAGAAGCCGCCCGACAATCTGTTGTTCCGCGCTCTCCCCCGCGCCCGAGTCCGCCTGTCTTCTCACCTGTGCGCCCTCGATTCTAGCGCCGTTTAACCGGTCGCTTCTATCACCTCTTCCGCACGACGACGCCCGCTCTCCGCCAAATCCCAACCACCGGTCTACCAGCGCCTACGCCGCCCTGACGGTATAGCGCAATGATCGCTGGCGTCACCCCCGGAGTTCTGCAGCACCGCCCTGTTTGCTCAATCGCCGCCATGGCAGAGCACTCCATTGCTTCTTCCCGGCCTTCGCGCCACTCCCCTTCTCTCTCTCCATGATGTTTCCGTTCCTCTGCTCCAGCAGCTATAAAAGGAATGCCCCCGTCGCCGGAGTTCCCTCCGCCTTTGTTGCCTTAGCCTTCTCTAGCTCCCTGCTCAAGCTCCTAGCGCTACCCACCCGGTTCTTGAGAAGTTCTTCTCCCAGTTCCTTCTCAGTTCCTCCAAGTCACCCAGCAGCTTGCTCCTTTGTGCTGCGTAGAGCTCTCTTGTGATCCGCAAGAAGCAGCGCCGCCGCCGGAGCTTTGCCAGTCTTAGCCCTTGCTCAAAGCTTTAGACCTCTCGCCCAAGTTTGCCTCTTCCCGACCCCGAGCTTTCCTTTCAGGAAGAAGGTGAGTTGCCGACCCTAAGTCCGCCTCGCCCGACCCCTCCTATCCGCCCGACCCCGGTTCCGCCTCGTCCGACCCTGTCTGTTCCGCCGACCCTTATCCGCCTCGCCCGAGGGCTTGGCTGTGATCTTTTTCTTCAACTCGAGGGTGTATGTGTAAAACTTGGGAACCCTTCAGCGCTTGCGTCTGAGGATCCCAGTTATCACATCCTCTAGTTCAAGGATCAGACCACTAGTTCCTTCCTACCCTTACCTCTTGATCATCATCAGCTCTCTCGAACCACCATAACCTCCTGCTCATTGTCGCAAGTTTCTGGGCTCAGGCGAGCCAGTGTTGCTGTTGAAATAAACGTTTAAGCTAACCCTTGCATTGCATTCGTGTAGAGCTGCACCTCGCCGACGGCTTCTACGAGTTGCACCCAGCGCCCGACGAAGAAGCTGTAGCCGAGTTCCTGCCCGCGGAAGCTGAAGTCGCCCTAGAAGTCGAGCAGCTTCCATCCCCTTTGCTTGCAGGCAAGCCCCGGTTGCATGAGAATCCTACGTGCTTCGCCAAACTTGCGCATGCCTTCCGTATAGCATGTTTGTGCATTTACGTTTAGGAGTTGTGTGAAACCCTAGATGCACGACCTAGTTAACCTTTGATATGAGCACTAGCTGTTGGACCGAGTAGTTGCATTGCTTAAATAGGAGACGGTAAAAGCCGAGTGATCTCCTGTCACTCGCGAGTTGTAGGAGTTGCGTGATTTACTCTCCTGTTACAACTATAAGGACGATGGACGGGGCAGGGTACGGTAACTTTTTGGTGGTCGGATGGTCGCCCCGTCTGTCTATGAAAACTTGCTAAGGCCCGACAGTGGTGGTGTTCGTGATCAAGTGTTTGAAAGTACTAGCCTCATACTTAGTATGGGATGAGGAAGCCTAGTACCTGATTGAACCTAGACGTGAGCGGTCGCCCCATTGTTCTTGGAACGGAGTTTCCCCTGCTGATTGTCGCACGTGGTGGCAAAGCGTGGTCACAGGACGGCAGGACGGTCGAGTGGGACCCTTCCTCGGACGGCGAGGAGAGGACTCAGTGATGTTCTGGCTGGCCCCGCCCAGACATCCGACCCCGACGAAGTCTTCCGCTAGTGTTTTATCTGTTGTTCTTTGTTATAAAACTCTGATTTAAATTTTTATGGCCGAACCAATTGAGTAAGACCTGCTTAACTCAGTGGACTCATTGTATTCTCTGTAACCGCTCACCTTCGTGTGGGTTTGCTAGACTCGATCCTGTTAAGTGGTTAAATCGGATGAAATCCGACGGCACCCCGTGTTAGCTCGGTTTAAGCAGCAGTGTCGCATGTTAGGCGACTTAACCTTGCTTGATCAAGCTAATCCGAGGTGGTTCCGCCATAGCATTGGCCTTGCCGGGGTGATAGTGTACTTCTAACTCATAGTCCTTTATCAACTCTAACCATCTTCTTTGGCGCATGTTGAGGTCGGCTTGGGTGAAGATATACTTGAGGCTCTTGTGGTCGGTGTAGATGTTGCAGCGGGTGCCCATCAGATAATGTCTCCATATCTTTAAGGCATGAATCACTGCGGCCAACTCAAGATCATGGGTCGGGTAGTTCAGCTCATGAGGTCATAATGCTCGTGAGGCGTAGGCAATGACTCGGTTGTCTTGCATAAGAACACACCCAAGTCCAGTGCCAGAGGCGTCACAATACACGTCAAACGACCTAGAGGGGTCGGGTTGAGCCAAAACTGGGACTGTGGTCAGCAAGTGCTTCAGGGTCTTGAAGGCTTCTTCACACTTGTCGTTCCACACAAATCTGACCTCTTTCTTCAACAATTCTGTCATCGGCTTAGCTATCTTGGAGAAATCCGGTATGAAACGCCGATAGTAGCCTGCCAGTCTTCCTTCGGATCTGGTGCACTGAGGCAGGAGGCTTCCAGTCTATGACTTCCTGTACCTTGCTGGGGTCGACGGCTATGCCATTCTTAGAGATAGTATGTCCCAAGAACTTGACACTATCCAACCAGAACTCACACTTGGAGAATTTGGCATAGAGCCGATGGTCTCTCAGCCGTTGGAGAACTATGCGAAGATGGTTGGCATGTTCTTCTTCGCTCTTCGAGTACACCAGGATATCATCAATGAACACCACTACAAACTTGTCCAACTCGGGCATGAATACCGAGTTCATGAGGTACATGAAGTATGCGGGTGCATTGGTGAGTCCAAAAGACATGACCAGGTACTCGTAGAGTCCATATCTTGTGGAGAAGGCAGTCTTAGGGATGTCACATGGTCGGATCTTGATTTGGTGATAACCTGAACGAAGATCGATTTTGGAGAACACTCTAGCTCCAGCTAACTGATCAAACAAGACATCAATGCGGGGGAGTGGATACTTGTTCTTGATAGTCACCGCATTGAGAGGTCGGTAGTCTAGACACATGCGTAGACTGCCATCCTTCTTCACAAACAGGGCCGGGCAACCCCAGGGTGAAACACTGGGTCGGATGAAACCTTTTTCCAACAGATCATGCAACTGGGTCTTCAACTCGGCCAACTCAGTTGGTGGCATCCGATAGGGTCTTTTGGAGATGGGGGCGGTGCCGGGGATCAACTCTATGGCAAACTCCATGTCTCTATCAGGTGGCATGCCAGGCAAGTCCTCTGGGAACACATCAGGGTACTCAGAGACAACAAGGAGGCTTTCTAGTCGGGCTTGCGATAGAGGGTACGCACAGGGAAGTGCGGACTTAGGAGGGTTCAAGAACAGGGTAGAACTGCCATAAAAGGGCGAGTTGATGTGGAGGGTTCGGGCGGCTGGGTCTAGAACCACTTGGTGCCGGGTCATCCAATCCATTCCAAGAATGATATCTATTCCGTCCAGGTCAAGGATGATAAGATTCTCCTTAAAAAGGTTTCGGCCTAGCTGAATAGGCACATTGACACTCATCCTATCAGATGTGATCATTCCACCCGGGGTGGATATTCTAAAAGACCCTCTGGTTTGGCATTCTTGTAACCCACACTTGTCACGGGTCTTTCTCCCGATAAAACTATGTGAAGCTCCCGAGTCAAACAAAACCAAAGCTGAAAAACTGTGAATCAGAAAGGTACCCGTCATTATCGGCGCACCTTTAAGAAGCTCTGCTGCGTGGGTGAAGTTCAGTCGACCTTGGCGAACTTGCACCTTGGGCCTCCTCCCCTTGTTGAGCGCTGCACTGTTCTGCCCTGGGCGCGGGCTCTAATTTCTAGGGCAGTCCTTGGCGAAATGTCCCACATCACCGCAGGCAAAACAGCGGTTATGTAAGGATACGAGGTAGGCTACACTAGCGTAAATCAAAATTTCTACCGCGTATAACCAGGAAGAACTGCCGTATAAGGATCACGGGATTACCACTCGACGCACTACTGGTGCGGAAGATGTAGATATGCGTCGATGCAGTGAAGATGATCACGTAGTCGTACGTAGTCGATCAACGTAGTCGTACGTAGTCGATCACGTCACGTCCAGCAGCTCCCACGTGCAGCAAGATCGCCTCCGGTGCCGCGGCTCGTTGTGGCTCATCGATGGCTCGTCCAAGTGCTGCAGGCGCAACACCTCCAAGGTATCCACACGTGCAGGGAGGAAGCGTCGCAAGCCGGACTGCTAGATCCGCGAGTTGCAACAGGCGAGGGCGTGGGAGGCGCGGCAGATGTGTTTTTCCAAAAGGTGTAAACCCTAGGGCGCCCCCACCCCTCTATTCATAGAGGTTTCTGACGGGCCTCTGGATCCGAGGCCCATTAGTACTTCTAAACCTAATCCAACTCGGATCAGATCCGAATTGGGCTTCCAGCCCCTTAAGTGTGTGACCCTATGGGTTCGGATACGTATAGACATGGCCCGAGTACTCCTACTCGACCCAATAGTCGGTAACGGTCTCTAGCAAGACGTGCCAACTCCTATACGCACACGAAGATCATATCAGACGAACCACCACAATATAATATACATGCTATTCCCTTTGCCTCACGATATTTGGTCTAGCTTCAAGCCGACCGCTCTTTCTCGATCCTGTGATTCGGAATCCCTTTGTAGGTTAACTCTTAACCGTACGTAGCATGGCCATGCATTTTTGGATCCGATCACTCGAGGGGCCCAGAGATATCACTCTCAATCAGAGAGGGGCAAATCCCATCTTGATTGACCATGTCTCATAGCATGCTTCTTGACAAACCCGAAAGCTACCTTTATAACTACCCTGTTACAGCGTAGCGTTTGATAGCCCCTAAGTAGGTCGATCCACATCTAGAATACATGCGACAATCTCAGGTCTAAGGACAAAGCGTATATGTTGTTTAAAGAGAGAACTACTTCTCGTGTTGGGTCAGTCCTAACAAATGTCTCCACATGTGTCCACATTATTAGTTCAACATCTCCATGTCCATGACTTGTGAAACATAGTCATCAACTAATACATGTGCTAGTCTAATATTCATGTGTGTCCTCACATGAACTCCGACTAGGGACAACTTTAGAATAACCATACATGTAAAGAGTTTCACATACAATTCACATAATTTCAAATCAATTCAAGTAGCCTTTACTGGATATTCAATGAACACAATATACAAATCATGGTTACAAATGGAATATCATCATCTCTATGATTGCCTCTAGGGCATACCTCTAGGAATAGCATGTATATTATGTTGTGATGGTTCATCTGATATGATCTTCGTGTGCGTATAGGAGTTGGCACGTCTTGCTAGAGGCCGCTACCGACTACTGGGCCGAGTAGGAGTACTCGGGCCATGTCTATACGTATCCGAACCCATAGGGTCACACACTTAAGGGGCTGGAAGCCCAATTTGGATCTGATCCGAGTTGGATTAGGTTTAGGAGTACTAATGGGCCTCGGATCCAGAGGCCCATCAGGAACCTCTATAAATAGAGGGGTGGGGGCACCTTAGGGTTTACACCTTTTGGCGAAACACACTTGCCGCGCCTCCCACGCCCTTGCCTGTTGCAACTCGCAGATCTAGCAATCCGGCTTGCGACGTTTCCTCTCTGCACGTGTGGATACCTTGGAGGTCTTGCGCCTGCAGCACTTGGACGAGCCATCGACGAGCCGCCGACGAGCCACGACGAGCCGACGACGAGCCGCGGCACCGGAGGCGATCTTGCTGCACGTGGACGAGCTGCTGAGGAGCTGCTGGACGTGATCGACTACGTACGACTACGTGATCGTCTTCACTGCACCGACGCATATCTACATCTTCCGCACCAGTAGTGCATCGAGTGGTAATCCCGTGATCCTTATACGGCAGTTCTTCCTGGTTATACGCGGTAGAAATTTTTGTTTTGCGCTAGTGTAGCCTACCTCGTATCCCAACAGTGGTATCAGAGCCGTAGCTGCTTAGTTTTGGATTCGGGATGTGTGCATATGGAGATATGCGAGTTCTCTGTTTGATCTATGTCCTGATTTCGTGCCCTTGCTGCAATGGTAGTGTAACGACATACTCCTACCGGTCGGTTTCCGCCATCGGAGTTAAGTGATACACGTAAATCCAGTTGCAGTGAGGGAAGATCAATATGATTGGTCGAATCGATATCCAGGGGCATACGCCAGGCGCATTAGATGAGCAATGGTAGATGGGATCTACTGCCGGGGTCGGGATTTTGCCGTATGCGTATGCTTCGGTAAATCAGCCGTAACTTTTCGGTACGATCTCGGATCGGGGCGATTTTTATATGAAAATTGATCTACAGAAAAAGTTACACATGAAACTCAACCGCTTTGCCGTTTTTGGCGAAATTAGATTTCCCAAATTCGGCTTGGAAGATGGAGTTTCGGGCCTCCGAAGTTTGGAACGTTAGGACGCCTAACTCTATTTTGCAGGATGTATGTATGTATCTTGTGATCAGTATGGCCCCCTTGTGTATGTGATGCATGTGTGTAACTCATTCGTGACCTGCGTGTCACGTGTACGGCAACACGGCAGGAGCCATATGTGTTGTCACTTTATTGTATTTAATGGTCTGCGTACCAATCTGTGATGATCCAAGCAACTATGTAATCTTCATTACTAGATTCTTTACTAGCTATTAGGTGTAATAGCATGCTCTAGTTCTTGGAGGACTCATCACCAGGAGGCTGGCGCACATGGAACATGGAGATGGAGATCACCATGGTGAACAGGTTCTATGGAGATGGAGATCACCATATGAAAACGGGCCATACTGTGTCACAACTGTGTGAATGCTATTTTATTTATGTTTTACTTTCTGCATGCTGTGATGTTAGAAGTAGAACGATCCCTCGCAAATTTTAAGTTAGTATGCCCTCCCAACTAAAACTTGCACCGTCCCATGTCTTGTACAATTAGTGGTGGGTCTATGAAATTAGGGTGCCACTGGTTTTCCTTGACTAGACGGGTTTGTGTCGGACACTTACACGCATAAGGGTTGGTTTGCTTAACAAGGTTATCTTAACGGTTAAGGACCTTGGGGTATAAAGGTTGGGCGCCGAGACATAGAGATGTCACCCAACAACAGGAGTCATATGTGATATGATTAGCAAAAGTTGCTTACCGATCTACCTCGTTTGCTAGCGGTGATGCTAAAGCTCACTAGTAGACTTGTTAGTTGTGGATCCTGAATCACTAAGTTTCAATAGAGGGATATTGATTTTAGTGGGAGTAGATTCTGTTAAAATAGTTTAATGTAATTTGCTCTATCATGGATACGTTTGTCTTAGTGTATTTTGCATTACTTTTGTTGTAGATTAAATGGCACCTAGCAACACCACCACATCGTTTGCTTTGCGTTCGGTCCTTGAGAAGGACAAATTGAATAGAACAAACTACTCGGATTGGATCCGTAACCTGAGAATTGTTCTCAGGGCTGAGAAAAAGGAAGATGTTCTAGACACCCCACTACCACCAGTACCTGCTGATGATGCATTTGCTGCCGTTAAGGCTGCTTACAAGAAGGCATTTGATGCTAATCTTGAGGTAAGCTGCCTTATGCTTGCTTGCATGGAACCCGAGCTGCAGATGCAGTTCGAAACAAATCATGAGGCACACGATATGATCGTGGCGCTCAAGGACATGTTCCAGACACAGGCTAGGACCGAAAGGTTCAATGTGTCCAAAGCCTTTCTGGAGTGCAAGTTAGCAGAAGGCGCAGCAGTAGGACCACATGTAATCAAGATGGTTGGTTACACTCAGCGATTGGAGAAGCTGGGCTTCCCAATGGGCAAAGAGTTGGCCACTGACTTCATTCTTTCATCTCTTCCGCCTAGCTATGGGAACTTCATCTCGAACTACCATATGCATGGGACGGAGAAGGGTCTGAATGAACTGTGTGGTATGCTCAAGACAGCAGAGGTAGACATTAAGAAAAGCGCTAGTACCAGCTATGTGATGGTTTTACAGAACAAGCCTACCTTCAAGAAGAAGGGCAATTCTTGGAAGAAGAAGGGTAAGGCTGGAGTGTCCAAGCCAAACCCAGCGCCCAAGGCTAAAGCTGGACCTGCTCCAGATAAAGAGTGCTTTTACTGTCATGAACTTGGTCACTGGAAGAGAAACTGCAAGCAGTACCTAGCTTCGTTGAAGAATGGCGGAAGTAAGAGTACTTCTACCTCAGGTACGCTTGTTGTTAATGTTATAGACAACATATTTCTCGCTGATACAATTATTAATTCTTGGGTATTTGATACCGGATCGGTTGCTCATATTTGCAATTCGATGCAGGGAATGATAAGAAGTAGAAGCGTGGAAAGAGGAGAAGTTGATTTCCGCGTGGGCAATAATGCAAGAGTTGCTGCGTTGACCGTCGGGACGATGCAACTCCACCTCCCGTCAGGATTTATTATGGAGTTGAATAATTGTTATTTTGTTCCTAGTTTAAGTCGAAACATTTTGTCTCCTTCATGTTTGATGAAGGATGGTTATTCATTTGCGAGTGAAAACAATGGTTGTGTGATCTCTAAGAATAATATGTTTATGGCTTTTGCACCCATTGTGAATGGATTATTTGTTTTAAATCTTGATGGTTCACCTGTCTGTAATGTAAGTGCTAAAAGGCCTCGGCCTAATGATTTGAGTCCTACCTACTTGTGGCATTGTCGTTTGGGTCATATAAGTGAAAAGCGCATGAAGAATCGTTCGGCTCCATTCTGATGGACTTCTAACTTCGTTTGATTTTGAATCATACGAGACATGCGAGGCTTGCTTGCTAGGCAAGATGACCAAGACGCCTTTCACAGGATTTCTTGAGAGAGCAGTAGACTTGTTGGAACTCGTACATAGTGATGTATGCGGACCAATGAGCACGACGGCTAGAGGAGGATTCCAATACTTCATAACTTTCACTGATGATTTTAGTAGATATGGCTATGTCTACTTGATGAGGCACAAGTCTGAAACCTTTGAAAAGTTCAAGGAATTTCAGAATGAAGTTGAAAATCAGCGTGGCAAGAAAATTAAGGCCTTACGATCTGATCGTGGAGGCGAGTATTTGAGCCACGAGTTTAGCAATCATCTAAAGAGTTGCAGAATTGTTCCACAACTTACGCCGCCTGGAACACCTCAGAGAAACGGTGTGTCCGAGCGACGTAATCGAACTTTGTTAGACATGGTTCGATCAATGATGAGCTAGTCGGACCTACCGTTGTCATTTTGGGGATACGCTCTAGAAACAGCAGCTTTCACACTAAATAGGGTACCATCTAAATCCGTAGTTAAGACACCATATGAGATATGGACTGGAAAGGTTCCTAGTTTGTCTTTTCTAAAGATTTGGGGATGTGAAGTGTTTGTCAAGCGACTTCAGTCGGACAAGATCACACCCAAGTCGGATAAGTGCATTTTTGTGGGATATCCAAAGGAAACTTTGGGATATTATTTCTACAACCGATCATAAGGCAAAGTGTTTGTCGCTCGGAACGGGGTTTTCCTAGAGAAAGAGTTTCTCAAAGGAGAAAAGAGTGGAAAGACAGTGCATCTTGAAGAAGTTCAAGATGAGCCAATCGGTCAAGAATCAATGAGTGATGCTAACGTAGCAGAACAAGTTGAGATACCCATGGCAAGAGAAGCACCGCCACAACCACGAAGGTCAGCAAAGCTCCGCGAAATGCGAGAAATATTATTGTTGGACAATGATGAGCCTGCGACATATGCAGAAGCAATGATGGACCCAGACTCCGAAAAATGGCAGAGTGCCATGCAATCCGAAATAGAGTCCATGGGAGACAATCAAGTTTGGAACTTGGTTGACCCGCCTGATGGTGTTAAAGCCATAGAGTGCAAGTGGATCTATAAGAAGAAAAAGGACATGGATGGAAATGTTCACATCTATAAAGCACGACTTGTCGCAAAAGGTTTTCGACAAGTTCAAGGAGTTGACTACGATGAGACCTTCTCGCCCGTAGTGATGCTTAAGTCCATTCGGATTATTCTAGCTATAGCTGCATATTTCGATTATGAGATATGGCAGATGGATGTCAAGACAGCTTTCCTGAATGGAAACCTAGCTGAGGACGTGTATATGATACAGCCCGAGGGTTTTGTCGATCCAAAAAATGCTGGAAAGGTATGCAAGCTTCAGAGATCCATTTATGGATTGAAGCAAGCATCTATGAGTTGGAACATTCGTTTTGATGAAGTGGTCAAAGGGTTTGACTTCACCAAGAACGAAGAAGAGTCTTGTGTTTACAAGAAGGTTAGTGGGAGCTCTGTAGTATTTCTAATCTTATATGTGGATGACATATTACTGATTGGAAATAACATTCCTATGCTTGAGTCCGTAAAGACTTCACTGAAAAATAGTTTTTCGATGAAGGACTTAGGGGAAGCGGCATATATTCTGAGCATTAAGATCTATAGAGATAGATCGAGAAGGCTTATAGGTTTAAGCCAAGATACTTACATTGACAAAGTGTTGAAGCGGTTCAGCATGGAAGAGGCAAAGAAAGAGTTCTTACCTATGTCACATGGCATACATCTCAGCAAGACTCAGTGTCCTTCGACTGCTGATGAGCGGGATCGCATGAGTAGAGTGCCATATGCCTCGGCTATTGGATCTATCATGTATGCAATGATAAGTACTCGCCCAGATGTTTCATATGCGCTAAGTATGACAAGCAGACACCAATCTGATCCAGGTGAGAGTCACTGGACAGCGGTGAAAAACATTCTTAAGTACTTGAGAAGGACTAAAGATATGTTCCTCGTCTATGGAGGTGAGGAGGAGCTCGTTGTAACAGGTTACACCGATGCTAGTTTCCAAACCGACAGAGATGATTCAAAGTCACAATCAGGATTTGTGTTCACGCTGAATGGTGGTGTTGTTA
This sequence comes from Setaria viridis, assembly GCF_005286985.2. NCBI lineage: Eukaryota > Viridiplantae > Streptophyta > Magnoliopsida > Poales > Poaceae > Setaria > Setaria viridis. The sequence continues at coordinate 19,748,073 of NC_048263.2, read as the reverse complement.
GTTGGAAGAGTTCCAAGCAGGAGACGGTGGCCGATTCTACGACAGAAGCCGAGTACATCGCGGCTTCGGAAGCCGCGAAGGAAGGTGTTTGGATAAGGAATTTCCTCATTGAGCTTGGTGTGTTCCCGAATGCGTCCAGCCCATTGAATCTCTACTGTGATAACAATAGGGCAATTGCGCAAGCAAAGGAGCCAAGGAACCACCAGAAGAACAAACACGTAATGCGGCGATTTCATCTCATTCGAGACTTCGTTAACCGGGGTGAGATCAAGATATGCAAAATACACATGGATCTGAACATTTCTGATACGTTGACAAAACCACTCCCGCAGGCTAAGCATGATGCGCATGTAAGAGCTATGGGTATTAGGTACCTTCTAGATTGACTCTAGTGCAAGTGGGAGACTGTTGGAGGTATGCCCTAGAGGCAATCATAGAGATGATGATATTCCATTTGTATCCATGATTTGTATGTTGTGTTCATTGAATATCCATTGAAGGCTACTTGAATTGATTTGCAATTATGTGAATTGTATGTGAAACTCTTTACTTGTATGGTTATTCTAAAGTTGTCCCTAGTCGGAGTTCATGTGAGGACACACATGAATATTAGACTAGCACATGTATTAGTTGATGACTATGTTTCACAAGTCATGGACATGGAGATGTTGAACTAATAATGTGGACACATGTGGAGACATGTGCTAGGACTCACCCAACACGAGAAGTAGTTCTCTCTTTAAACAACATATACGCTTTGTCCTTAGACCTGAGACTGACGCATGTATTCTAGATGTGGATCGACCTACTTAGGGGCTATCAAACGCTACGCCGTAACAGGGTAGTTATAAAGGTAGCTTTCGGGTTTGTCAAGAAGCATGCTATGAGACATGGTCAGTCAAGATGGGATTTGCCCCTCTCTGATTGAGAGTGATATCTCTGGGCCCCTCGAGTGATCGGATCCGAAAATGCATGGCCATGCTACGTACGGTTTAGAGTTAACCTACAAAGGGATTCCGAATCACAGGATCGAGAAAGAGCGGTCGGCTTGAAGCTAGACCAAATATCGTGAGGCAAAGGGAATAGCATGTATATTATGTTGTGATGGTTCGTCTGATATGATCTTCGTGTGCGTATAGGAGTTGGCACGTCTTGCTAGAGGCCGCTACCGACTACTGGGCCGAGTAGGAGTACTCGGGCCATGTCTATACGTATCCGAACCCATAGGGTCACACACTTAAGGGGCTGGAAGCCCAATTCGGATCTGATCCGAGTTGGATTAGGTTTAGGAGTACTAATGGGCCTCGGATCCAGAGGCCCATCAGGAACCTCTATAAATAGAGGGGTGGGGGCGCCCTAGGGTTTACACCTTTTGGCGAAACACACTTGCCGCGCCTCCCACGCCCTCGCCTGTTGCAACTCGCGGATCTAGCAATCCGGCTTGCGACGCTTCCTCCCTGCACGTGTGGATACCTTGGAGGTGTTGCGCCTGCAGCACATGGACGAGCCATCGACGAGCCGCCGACGAGCCACGACGAGCCGACGACGAGCCGCGGCACCGGAGGCGATCTTGCTGCACGTGGACGAGCTGCTGAGGAGCTGCTGGACGTGATCGACTACGTACGACTACGTGATCGTCTTCACCGCACCGACGCATATCTACATCTTCCGCACCAGTAGTGCGTCGAGTGGTAATCCCGTGATCCTTATACAGCAGTTCTTCCTGGTTATACGCGGTAGAAATTTTTGTTTTGCGCTAGTGTAGCCTACCTCGTATCCCAACAGTTACACATCTCGGTTTCCTTGGTGAAGAGCCAGGAATTCATTGAGCTTGCGCTCCAGGAGACCCTCCGGAATGTGGTGCGCTCTGAACGCAGTCTTGAACTCATTCCAGCTGATGACATGGTTGGCCGGTAACATGGCGTGGTAGTGATCCCACCATAGCCGAGCGGAACCACGTAACTGCTAGGCTGCAAACCGGGCCTTGTTGTGATCGGGGCACTGGGCGGTGAGAAGCTCGAACTTGGATTCGATGGTGCGAACCCAGGCGTCTGCATCGAGCGGGTCTTGGGTCTTCTAGAACAATGGGGGCTGCGTCCCCAGAAAGTCTTCATACCGAGCAACATGAGGTTGCTGCTGAGCCCTTCCACCATGGGGCTGCTGTTGTTGTTGCCCTTGTACCAGATGTCTCAGCAGCTCGGTCTAAGCTGCTAGGATTGCCTCTAGTGGAGACGGGGGTGGGGGTGGGGGTGGGGGGAGATCTTGTCTTTGCTCGCTGCTGCCGGGCACAGAACCAGATCTAGTGCGATGCGCCATCTGCAAGAGTTAACGTTCCATTAAATTCATAATCTTAGAAGTACTCCAACAGATGGGAACGCATAAGTTAAATTCTCCGATGCAACTCTTGCTGATAATGCAACACACGTCCTCACAAGGGAGATACACTCTTCTCATGTCATGTTAGTTAGCATCTATCTTAGCTTTGTACTCGACTTCGGGCGATCCATACCCAGACTCCTGGAATTCCCTTACATCCGAACTTAAGCCACGGAGTCGGGCTAGGCGATCATCCCGACAAAAGGGGTCGGCAACGATCCACACCAAAAAGGGGTCGGGCGAGGCGGAGAACTACCTCGAAGGGTCGGGCGCATCCGATCTCGCGAACCGGGGTCGGCCAAACTTGAACAGACCCACAGAAAACAACGTGTGTGGTCACAACACAACTCACTTTGTCTAACATTTCAACATTCTGTAAAGAGTCAAAGGTCAGACTCAGGTTTGAATTGCATTGGGATCATTTTACAAAGGTGTTCTAAACACAAGGAGTACTCGACTCAAGGCTAACCTATTACAGGACTTTCCAAAATTTAGGCTGCCGAGGAGTACAACAAAAGAATGGGTTTCCTGCAACTTTCCATCTACAAAGGAACACTATGGGTAGGAGAAGGGGCGTCGTCCTCTTCAATGTCCATGCTGGACGCTTCCTCAACCTCCTCAGGGTCCTCTTGAGCTTCCAGTTGCATCTGGAGGGCGTGCATATCATCGAGCTCGGCGTGATGCTCATCCAGATGAGCATTGGCAACCGCCAGCTCCATTTCCACTTCCATCTTCTCCTCTGATAGTTCGATCATGCCGTCCACCAAGTCAGCTACTTCTCCCTCGAGCTCAGAGATTCTGTCCTGCATGTCATGGATCTGAACGCCTCGTTGGATGAGCTAATATGTTTGGCCTACCAGGTCTCTTTTGGTGGCCTGGAGGTGTCCTTGGGCATCCACGGCGGTCCAAGCAAGGATAGTCATGGCTCGTCCTTGGAGCTCAATCAGCCGATAGAGGGCTGACATAAACCGGATCTTGGTGGAGATGGTGACCATAGAGTAGGTGGTGGCCAGCACCTCGATATTGTTGACGCGGTCAAGCCACTCCGGGTCCAACCGGTTCCTGGCAGGGAATAGGCCGATGGGGTCTAGGGTGACCTCCAGTGGGTGCAGCTGACAGAATTGAGTAAGGAGCTGAAGAGCAACTGACTCCCAGGTGTCTTCCGGGGCAAGACCGTATGCTGATATCCCAAACGAGGGCTAGTCGGGCCGCACGGGAGGGGGTGGTACTACTGCCTGTACGTTGCACGTTTGGACGCCTCGCTCCAGGTCGTCCCGCATACAACGGTGGGGACTGGTACCCGAACCATTTCAAGGTATCCCACAAGATCGCGGGAAAGCCCTCGAAGTGTAGACACGTCGAATGGAAGGTGCCATCCGCTCCATACAGGACATGTCCGGGGGTGGCCATCTGGAACCAAGAACCAAAACCACGTGAGATGAACTCTAAAGGTCAGGGGTCGGACAAAAAGCATCCGGTTTTAACCGAGAACAAGCTAGAAGAAACTAGAAATCCTTAGAACCGAAGAAGAGCTTCTTCGAGCAAGGTTGCTTCTGAGGAAGGTGACTTTACAGATTTTTAGCTTATGTCGCATGCACGGCCTACCTCATTCTTAGCCAAAACAACTGCCAAAGCTTGGTCTTATGCAGTTAGTGCCGGTGGCAAGGCAACCAGTACGTCTCTCCCTATAATAACTAGTCGGTTCTAGCAATGTTTCCTAAGCGAACGCGGTTAGGGTACCTGCAAAAAAACACAACCACACGAACCTTTCGTGCCAGCACCCACGAAAGCGTCCCCAAACATTACCGATCACTATAGGAACGGCACCCATGCGTTCAAGGCTGCATGGATAGCACTCAACCGTGGAAATAGGTTCCCTTTGAATGGAACCGTATAACCCTTCGCATACTCGCGATGCGGAATTAGCGCACGTATAATAGACGTGGCGAACAACCGTGCTGATAGGCTCGTTGGAATCGAACCGTACCAACCTTCATATGGATTACATACGGAACCTGCACACGTATGATAGACGTGGGCGAAACAACCGCGATGATAGGGTCCTTTGAATAGAACTCCCCATCAACCCTCGTATACTTGTGATGCGGAACTCGGCACACGTATGATAAACGTGGCGAAGTGCTGGAAGGGTTAGCAAGATAACCAATAAATATTAGCCACCTAAAACAACCCCAAAATCCCCTAGGGCCTCTCGCACTAAAGTCATCCTTAACGATCGTACGAGATGTTTTTAAAAGGGTTTCTTGCAACTTTTATCTTTTCAAAGAAGTGTGTTAGGACTTGTGTTCTCTGTATTGCTAAACCGGCTCTGATACCAGCTGTGGCGGATCCACTTCAGATTTGCTTAGTTAACCATGATTTAGCCGCATGATACGCGACGCTCATGCCTAACCGAGTAATCCCGAAGTGCCGTTGGATTTCATCCGATTTAACCATTGAACAGGACCGAATAGCAAACCCACACGAAGGTGAGCGGTTCCATAGAATATAGCAAGTCCACCGAGTTAACAAATTAACCATTTAGTTTGACCGTAAAAACAACATCAGAGTTTACAAGGTTTGAAAGAAAAACCACAGAAGATAAAACAACAAGCGGAAGCTATTTCGTCGGGGTCGGACATCCCTGGTGAGGCTAACCGGGACGTCAATGATCCCTCTCCTCACCGTCCGAGGAGGGATCCCACTCGACCGTCCAACCCGGAGGGAGTTGGGGCGGCCAAGTGCCAGCTGAAGGGGGCTCGGAAGCAGCAACTTCACTTGAAAAGAAAGAGCCACAACAGGGCTGAGCTACTAAGCTCAACAAGACTTAACCGACAGGGAGCACGCTAAACTACCTCTTCTAGACATGCAAGGGCTTTTTGGCTGAGGTGATTTGTTTGCCAAAAGCACTAGATGTATCCCTACTTGCAAGTTTTAGCTCCGGTTCTAAGTTCATTATCCGGTCTAAGTTTGCAACCTATTCTAAGCAATCATAGAACCAACCAAAAGGTATATACAACATCAGCAAACCCATGTCATCATCAGATTCTTTACTTACTCAGGGTGACATAGCGATCAAGTAGTCTCAAACTGTGAGAGGCAGACGAATCGATTCGAGTTTCTTAACCATGCATGGCGAACGTAATCTCATGACATCCGGGCACCACAAGGGCCGCTTCCTGTGTCGGCCGTCCCCATCAATTCCCAGGCGCGTGTCAGGTCCAAACTTCCCTTGGCATGCAATGCTCCACAATCCCGGCCTCTGCCGTACTGTGACCGCACTTGCACCCACATGATGCCTCGTTCCAGGGACAGCAGGGGTATACGCCACGCCCTAGTTCAATCAGGTACTAGGCTTCCCCATCCCATACTAGGTATGAGATTAGTACCTTCAAACACTTGATCACGAACACCACCACTATCGGGCCTTAGCAAGTTTCATAGACAGACGGGGTGATCATCCGACCACCAAAGAGTTACCTCAAACCCTGCCCCGTCCATCGTCCTTATAGTTGTGACAGAAGGTAAACATCCAACTCCTACAACTCGCGAGTGACAGGGAATCACTCGGCTTTTACCGTTTCCTATTTAAGCAAGCATCTACTCGGTCCAACAGCTAGTGTTCAGATCAGGGGAGCTAAGTTATGCATCTAGGATTCCAAACAACTCCTATATGTAAATGCACAAGCATGTTAAAGAAGGCATGCGCAAGTCTGGTAAAACATAGGGGATTCATGCATCCGGGGCTTGCCTTCGAGCAAAGAGGAAGGGAACTGCTCGACTTCTGGGGCAGCTTCAGCTTCTGGGGGCAGGAGCTCAGCTACACTGTCGTCTTCTGGCGCCGGGTGCAGCTCGTAGTAGCCGTCAGCGAGACGCAGCTCTACACGAATGCAATGCATTGGTTAGCATAGACGGTTATTTCAACAGCGACACTTGCAAGTATGAGCCCAGAAACTTGCGACAAGTTACAGGAGGGTGGGGAAGTTCAATGGATTTGATGGAGATCAAGAGGTAAGGGTCGGAGGGAAGGAACTTATGATCTGACCCTTAATCTAGAGGATTTGATGTACTAGGGGTCCTCAGACTCAACGCTGAAAGGTCCCCAAGTTTTACACATACACCCTCGGTTCAAAGAAAAAGATACAGCTGAGCCCTCGGGCGAGGCGGAGAAGGGTCGGCGGAACAGACAGGGTCAGGCGAGACGGAACCGGGGTCGGGCGGATAAGAGGGGTCGGGCGAAGCGAACAACGGTTGGCAGCCTACCTTCTTCTTACAGAGGAGGCTTGGGCGGAAGAACTAAGGGCTTGGGACAGCGGCGAGAATGTCCGGCGGCAGCGGTGCTTCTTGTGGATCACAAGTAAGCTCTTGGGCAGCACTGAAAGCAGTGGCTGGTGGATTTGAGAAAAGATGGTGCTTGAGCAGAGAGGAGAGTTTGTCCGACTTAGGTGGTGGCGCTGTGAGCTCGAACAGGGAGCAAGAGAGATGGCAACTAGGGCAAGGGAACTCCGGCGGGACTTTTGCATTCCCTTTAATAGCGGCGCGGGAGTGAGAAGGGGAGCGGCGCGAAGGCCGGGGAAGAAGCGATGGAGTGCTCGGCCCGGGCGGCGATTGAGCGACGAGGGCGGTGAAGCAGGACTTCGGGGATGACGCCGGCGGTCATTGGGCACTAACGCCAGGGCGGCGCAGGCGCGGGTTTGCCGGTGGTTGAGATTTGGCGGAGGCGGGCGTCGTCGTGTGGTGGATGTGATGGAAGTGACCGGGAAAACGGCGCTAGGATCGAGGGCGCGCAGGTAAGAAGACAAGCGGCTGCGGGCGCGCGGGCGAGCTCGGAGCAACAGATTGTCGGGGCGGCTTCTGCCAGGGCGGGAAAAGGAGCTGTCGCTACCGCGGTCTAGGTTGGCGGAGGAGGAATCGTCCTGTAGCGAAGACCGGGGCGGCGCGACTGTGGCGAGGTGACGGAAAAGACGGGTGGCATCGGGCTCTGCGGCCGGGATCTGGCGATGTGATGATGGGCGCGGGCGGCGAGGTGCTGCAGAAAGGGTAGCAGGGGAGCTTCCGCCGCGATTAGGGAAGGGGGCGCGAGAATCCATCCGGTCGCGGGCCGAAAACGAGGCGGAGCGGCGGGCGTCGGAGGAGTTGAGCCACGCGGCGGGGAAAAACTGAAGCGTGCATGCAACTCGAGTGCGCCTATCACGGTAGATCTGGGGGAAAAGATCTATTAGGCCCGCCGGTCAGTCTCGCTGGTCCACTGCTCGATCTGGAGGGCGATGCTGCGGGATGGCTTAGAAAGATCCGACGGTGGGTTGGGGGTCGGCGGGGTCAGAACTGGGGAGACCACGGTGAGGGGTCGGATCGCAGGGGTCGAAAGATCTGGAGGTTGAACACTTAGGCTTGGAAAAACTAAGACAGGTGATCAGGGGCTCGGATTAAGATTGACGCGAAGGATTTTTGTCCAAGGCCGTCACACCTACCCCCGGCAATATAAGGCGAGGCAGGGACCCCCTCCAAATAAATTCAATCAATACAATCCAACCAACACACAGGATGTAGGGTACTACGTGACATAAGCGGTCCGAACCTATCTAAATCGTGTGTTCGATTTCACCTTCGAGTTCCTAGTCTTCATCAAGTAGGTTGCTGGGTCTAAACACCGACAGCTGGCGCGCCTAGTAGGGGATCTCGCTAAAGATCCACTAGCGAACTCGATGACTCAAGTCATCATTAAGCCCACCGTCGCATTCAAAGCGGGCGCGATGTTCATCTTCGGCTTTTGGGTTTGCATTACAGACAGCGCTAGAAACTTCCACCGCCACATCGCGCCGACCCCAGAGGAGAATCACTATAACGTCAATCTTGGTCGCCAAGCTTTGGAGGATTTCGTTAAAAAATTCAACAAAATTTTCGACCTCTGTCGAGGCTCGAGGGACGAGTCTGAGTACAACTCAACTTTTCCCACTAACCGAACTGGTTCCCAGGAGCTGGCGCTTAAGCCATCATGTGAATCAGTCTACGACACAACTCGATTCCCATTCAGACTCCGAAACTCAAATGTTGTCTATCAAGACACCCTGTCCAGATCTCAGTCCAACTCGGATTCGATTGAGGACATTGACTACTACTCAGATCCGGATGAGAAAATCCCTTTATCAGGTCTGCAGCAGGGCCTGGTAATCATGTCAACTCCACAAGGCAGATTCCTCTACTAGCTGGACATGAAGCCATCTGCTCTTGCCAAGGACGACGAGTCACACCTTGTTGCATATATTGACAACCTCCCATACCAGGAGGGAACGCATCTATCGCCTATCTACAAAGAAGACAGTTCCACATAGGTCATCACATCAAGTTTGGGTAGTTTCTCCCAAAGCGAGAACTACTCGCCATCGTCGCTCCTCAAGAGGACAATGGTGACGAACCACCAGAAGGGCATCCGCAACATGAGCGCCATCCAGACGACATGTCAGCGGATGAGCTCACTACCAACGTACAAGGAGAAGAGACCGAGAGTCAAAGAGATCGACGGCGAGCAAGAAACGCGGCATGAGCAGATCATTGCCACCGCCTTGCATCTGATCTACCCATCATGAACTTGGACCATGTGATTGAAGCAGTTCAATTGCATCATCATCACACTCCTCTCGCCACCATTGCATCCATTGACCTGATTTCTTGGGCAATGCCGCAAACCAAGTACACTAGGCAACTAGCTTTATTGGCGGAGCATGCGTACGAGCAGCACGATCGACAGAGCCCGATCAGCTCAGTTCGGCGCACCTCATCCTATCACGGCATCAGTTGTAGGCATCCAAGTTGTAATGAGAGTGCCAGGCCTGGTCGCAATGAGGTTGCTAGAAACGAGGTTCCAAGAATTGAGAACCCTAGAGCAAGTCAGCACAGGCCAGAAGGTTGTCGGGTAAAACCCCTCAGGAGGCCGTGAGCCCCATCTAGAGCCTGAGCAACCAACACGTGACCTCCGTCAAAAGCTCAACAAGAATCGTGACCCTCGTGACATCATCGAAGGGTGCCGCCACGAACGCGAGCTAGAAGTCGATTACTCAGGAGAAGATTCCAACAGGTTTCCCGCCTTCTCACAACCAGTACGCAAGACGGTTCTACCTGACAAGTTTAAACTTTCGGGTATTACCAAGTACGATGGCAAGCAAGACCCAGTACAATGGCTGAGGTTCTACTCGCTATCAGTCTAGGCAGCGGGAGGATACGATGATACTAAAGTCACCTACTTCCCCATTTACATGGAGGTAGGGCTATTCGCAGGGGCAATGCAACGTCCTTGCAACAGGATCGACTTGTTGCAAATCAAACAGCAATAAGGCAAGACCTTGCGTAGTTATCTACGCTGTTTCTTCGACAAGAAGGCCACTATCATGGAATCACAGAGCGGGACGCTATAGATTGCTTCCAAAATGATCTCTACGACCGTCGGATGTTCCAAGATTTTGCCAAGAGGCGCCCGAAAGATATCAAATGTCTCAAGATTATGATACAAGCTTGGAAGGATGAAGAAAACAAAGAGATCAAGCATTTCAAGTCTAGTCGTAACAGAGGCCAGAACAACAACAACCTTTTGACGCAAAAAAATCGGACAGTGGCCCTAACTCCTGCGTCGGACACACGACTCGGGAGAATCTGCTTGGCTCCTGTTTGGGTTATCGCCCTGGTGTGGTTCACGCGGTGTGCTAGTCAATCTAACCTGTTGATTGACAGGGAAGAAAAGATATCAAATTCCAGAGATTTGATCGGCTGAAGTTCCGATCTATTCCAAAAGATGTATCAGCGGATTGGCCGATTGAAAAGATGATCGGCTATGAAACAACCGATAATCACGTGGCAATTGTAAAAGAAACTACTAGAGTAACCTAAACAATGCTACAGAAACAACACTTGTAACAGATCTAATCGGCTGTATGATAATAAACAAAATATTGATATAGCCGACAGTTCATGCCTCAAGCTGGATAACTGATGATAAAAACTAAAATAACAGGTAAAACCTATAATTCTAGTAAATATCGATAACTAGTGAATAAATCTAAACAAAACAACAGCGATGCGCCCGAAGTTAAAGCTTAGATATTACTCGATACGCAGAACTTACAAATTGGTCGGAGATCGTGTTGATGCAGCCCTGCCAACTCTTACAAACTCGTGAAAAGAAAAAGGTTTGGAGAAGTCATCGACTTGAAAGTAAAGTTGCGTGAGAAAGTAGATTTGTATTGATGATTGTTGGTTGTTTTACAAGCCTCACAAGGCACCTACAACTGATTCCTAACCGACTACGATTTTATCTCTTATTCAAAATAACATATATTTACATACGGATACAACTTGCATCGGAGTCGAACACCAATCAATCCTCTATGGGCCAACTCCGTCTTCACCATGTTACCACCTTGGCCCATTTAGGCCCATATCGGCTGAGCTGCTCTAGCTTCCAATCGGCCAGTCTCCATCGACTTCATCGGCTAATCGGCCGAAACACTGTAGCTTTATCGGCCGATTTCCCTAGCCACAACCTCCTGTTTGACTGCGTTGGCCATTCGCTTCTCTCCTTGACGCCGAACCTAACATGTGTCAAAAATCAGCATCAACACATGCCCCCTAGTTTCGGAGTTAAACACACCTTTTGCTCCAAAATTTTCTCAACTCCGATTCCTTCCTCCGGAAGAGATGCAACAATAAATGTGGCAAAACCCTTTTTGCTCCCAAAATCTTCTGATGATTGCATTTTTTTAATAGAGCACTCGCAGGCAACCGCTCTTTTCGAAACTAGCGCAGATGGCGCGGCAAAAATTCCATATTTACCCCTCTCTTGAGCCATTCCCCAGACACTCATCTCTTCCGCTGGTTCTTCTTCCTCCGGATGAAAAGGGTTCCCTTCCTGGCGAATTGTCTCCCAAGACACTCTGGCACCCACGCTTGTTCTGCCTCTAGGTGCATTTCAGTGCACTCCAGTGACTTTCTCCCATTCTTCGTTGATCGCGCTGGCTTCCAAGTCTCAATGGCAGCCCCCACAGCCACCATGGCCTTCGTTCCGCAGGTAAAATCTTCCGAACCCCCCTTTTTTTTTACCTTTTCGCAATTTCTAGATCTGTTCTTAGTCTTTCTTCGCATTTGGTCAGGAACTCAGGCACAGAATTACCATCCCCATGGCCGACACCCCCGGATTCATCGGTCTAGGACCTATGGGAGACCCTGACCCAACCGATTTGATTAGTCTGGAAACTAACAGGATTCTATTCAAACAATCAACCATGGATTTGGACAATTGGACGAACACCTTCAAGTCTTGGCCGAATCAAACTCCCGACTGCAGAGATTGGTTTTTTAGGATGTCGAATTCCAAGAGAGTCTTCTGGGATGAGCGGAAAATCGACCACTACATAAATCTATCCGTATCCCATATGGAGAGGAATGACTCTCTGCTCATCACGGCATCTTATTTTTGGTTCGACGCTCTCAATGCGTTTCTTTTTGGTCACGGACCAATGACTCCAACCTTGGTCGATGTTCTGATGCTGACTGGCCTCGATATCTCCTTTGTCGATACACCCTTCGATCTTTTAATCAAACTCACCCACTGGCTGGAAACAAAAGCTATCGGTAGATGGAAAGGCTTCATCAAGAAGAACATGAAGACCAGACCTATCATGGAAAAGGAGCAGACAACTTCTTGATGATGTGGCTGGAAAAACATCTTTTCTATGGCAAATCGGCTGGTCCTACCTCCAACACGCAAGCCTTGGTCGAAGCACTAGTAAGAGGCGCCGCTATCCCTTTGGGAAAACACTTGCTAGGGTCAGTGTACTACATGTTACATCAAGTCGCTGTGAAGCTGTCATCTGGGGAACCCATCGGGAACCCTGGTGGTCCATGGTGGTTTATCAACCTTTGGCTCAACTTATAAATGAGCAAAATCCTCAAAGAGCGGATCGAGACCAAGACCTTCCCTAATGTCGAATCAGAGACTGACCCATCGGCAAGACGCCGCTGCACCTTTTTCGGAGAAGCTGTATCTTCTTTCCCAGGCAGCAAGCTTGCTCCCTCAAGAATAGCTGAGCACTTCAGATGCTTTTATAATGGCTTCAAAGAAGAAGTAATGAATTGGTATCCGTATCAAAGAGAAGATCCAACTTTTGAGAACCCTGACTGCTTTGACTCAAGTACCAATACCTTTGATGTGGGAATCATGGACATCCTGATGAAGCCTGGAATTCTGCCGGCAAACTTCTTTTCTGGGAAGGACTCCCCAACATACGAGTTCTACAACCCATCGGTAGCAGCCAGACAATTTGGCTTGGGACAAATGCCAATCGGAGTCCACTTCGTCGGCCGAGTGAAATTTCGAGAACTTCTTTCAAGAGGATTTGAATACAACAGATTATGCAATCTGACACGGACTCTAACACCATCGATCTGAGCACTTGGCTGGTGGTACCCTTCTCTACTCAGCAATTCAAATTATGGTGGGCCATGTGGAAACATCACCTTTTCTGTGTGGCCCCTGCGGTGTATTGCAATCAACTAGACCCCACTCACGCCGATCCGAACGCAGAGGTAACAATACTTTTTTTGCCGATTCCTTGCTTTCATTCTTTCATGCCATAGAACTTTTTCATCATTGTCCTTTCTTCTCCGTGCAGGTCGATAGCCAAGTGCCTCCAACGCATAGTTGGAGCAGCAGGCTGATAGAGACCCATCATTCGTACATGTCGTACCCTCTTATCAGCTATCATGCCCCATCAATGGAAGATATAACCGGCCCATTGAAGCACAAGCTCAAAATGTCTACCACAAAGAAAAGGAGCCGCAGGGTACGAGGTTGTACTGAATCAGCAATAACTCGGACAGCCGACCAATTGGCAGCAACATCGGTCGAGCTCTCAGCCACACCAATCCAAGTAGATGTCCTGCCGACAATTCAGGACATTGATCCCCTAGCGGCATTAGAAGCTGGATTGGCGGTTGCATCTCTTCTGGTGGAGGTCATACAGGTAATCTTACTGCTCTAACTTCTTCATATGTATCACCAATACTAAATTCGTCCCTTCTTAACAGGCTGCATAGCTCACTCCAGAGCAAACTGTTCCTCAATCGGCCGATCCCCGAGCCGAAACTGTGCCACCAACAAATCTTCCGATTGAGGTAAAGAACACGCTCTTCACTTAATCTCCATAATTCTTTCAACTAAAATCGGCTGATTCTTAGCACAGGATGCTCTAGACACATCGGTCGTTCCCCTTGAGCGACTATCAGCTGCGCGATTCCCAGGGTAAGAAAACCAAGACCCACATTTAGATCTAGTATTCTTTTTATACTCACAAATGCTTCCCTTTCCCTTCTCCAGAAGGCTGGCCCAAGCACCTTACCAGCCATTACCAGAGAGTCGATTATTATTGAATCTTCTCCCTCTGATGAACTACCACCGCTGATTCCTGAGACGGGAGCAGCAATCCTGCCAACCCAAGCAGAAGAGATAAGTTTTAAAGAGGTAAGGACCTTCTATCTCTACCAGCCAATTTCTTGCTTCTGTCGGCTAAAACATTTTTCCCCTTCTCTGCAGGAACAGGATACACTAAATAACAGCCTCTTCTCTTTTGCAATTGCGGTCTCCAATGATGAGGAAGTCGCATCACGCCAGATAACCTTGAGCTCAATACCAAAAGATGTCTGTGCCAAGCTCCAAAACATGCGAACCCTTCTCTAGGAAAATGTCGGCCAATTGGTGGAGGATGCCGAAACAATATGGCGAATCTTCAACGAGATCAAAGGCCAAGTCCCAGAAGATGCAGAAGAGGCTCTAACACCCGCAACATACATCGAAACCATGTGGGTTTGAGTGTTTAGAGCCTTGCGACACATGGCCGACCGTGCTAAACTGGATAAGGTGTGTCAAGAAGAAGAGTCCTTCAAACATCGTGCGCAAGAGATACACCGGCAAATCAGCCTCCTCGGAACTTCTCGTCCGGACATCATCAGTGCAATAGACCGGCTCAAACGGCGCAGAGCAGAACTTGCCAAAGAGATGGAACAAGTCATGAAGGCTATCGCTGCTGAAGAAAAGAAGCTCAAAGATCGTCCAACTATCATCGCCGATTTGAAACAAGAAAGACAAATTCTCACTCATGAGGCCATCCGTCTTCACCACAATATGCTAGAAGTCCCAGGATCGATCGAAAATGATCGATGAGTGTTGGATGCGGCCGACCAGGTTCACCGCAATATCTTGTATAATGTTGACACTTTTGACATTTCTATCTTGAATGCGAATCTGAACGGCTTTTCCCACAGCCTTTTGACTCAATAGTCACTTGCTTTAAATGCCCTCCTTTTACCAACTGTTGCCCTTCGCCATCTTGTTCTATAAATACAAGTCCTTCGCATCCCCTCCAAAGGCACTCACACAGCGCCCATTAATCTCGCTCCCTGTAGACACTTTCAAGTCTTCGATCAGGCAACCAAAATGGCTTCCTCCTCTTCTATCAATCAGGTACATGTTAACTCTCTCCTTCTTCAACTGATTTTTTCTATCAATTGATAATCTATTATCCTCACAGCCAAACTGGCTCAGCCCCGGTCTTGAACGAGCCATTGAGATCATGCACTTCGATGAACCGCTGACCCAGGCTAACAAAGATCTGATCCAAACTCATCGCGAGGAACTCAGGGATCACCTTCCTGTGCACATCAAGAGGATTGTAGACGACATCGAAGCCAAAGCTTCTAGAAGGCCAACTCAGCAACCAGTCGAAAGGAGTCACCAACTGCCTCGTCAAGTTGCCCTCGAAGATGACATGGCAGAAGTGGAGAAGAATGCCCGACTTCAGATCGAATTAGATCGACTTCAGAAAGAGATTGACATGAATAAAGCTTGACTGGAACTCCGTTGAATCATTGTAACTTATAAGTGTGTTGGTACTTTTTATCTGAGGGCGACTTGTACCATGTCAGCCATGTATCCAGTTGATGTACCAAATAATGATCGGTTTATTCATATAAATCCTTCAATCTTAAGGCGATGCCCCTCGCCTCGGCTATATGAACACAACTAAATACGCGTCGGTCGTGAAAGTCCGATATGCCACATTATCGGCTAAGTGTCTACCCATATACTGGGGTAGTATATTTTCAAATATCTTCCATTCAGAGCCCTTGTAAATTCCTCTCCCTCAAAAGTCTCCAGTATGTACGCGTTGCCTGGAGCACATTGGCTAATCCGGTACGCCCCTTCCCAAGTAGGCGACCATTTTCCATATTTGGGATCTTTAGATCCTCTCGGCAGGACCAACTTCCAGACTAAATCCCCTTGGGAAAATTGCTTGACCTTGACCTTCTTATCATACCATCTGGCGACTCTTTTCTTATTCTCCTCAATACTAATCAAGGCCCTTAGCCGCTGACTCGCCAAATCCTCCAACTCTCCCCTCATGAGAGTGGAATAGTCATCGGCCGACAACTAATCCTGAAGCGACATACGTTTACACCCAGTCTTCAACTCCCAAGGCAATACTACTTCATGCCCATATACTAACTGATAAGGGGACACCTTGGTGGCACCATGGCAAGCCATCTGATAGGCCCACAAGGACTCACTCAGCGTCGTATGCCACCATCTTAGTTTTTCTTCAATCTTCCTCTTAATCAGCTTAATAACCCCTTTGTTGGACGATTCGGCCTGACCATTGGCCTTAGCGTAATACGGAGAAGAATTGAACAATTTAATCCCCATACCGGCAGTGAACTCCCTTGAGGTAAACATTGACCCCTGATCAGTTGTAATAGTCTGAGGAATACCAAACCGATAAATAATGTGGTGTTTCACGAATTCGATCATGTTGGCCGACATCACAACTTTCAAAGAAACCGCCTCAACCCACTTGGTGAAATAGTCAGTAGCCACCAATATGAACCTATGCCCTTTGCTTGACGGCGGATAGATCTGATCGATGAGGTCAATTCTCCAGCCTCTAAACGGCCACGGCTTTATTATCGGGTTCATAGCCAAGGCCGGTGCTCGTTGCACGTTGCCAAATTTCTGATAGTCCTGACAGCCTTTATAATATTTAAAACAATCTTTGAGTATTGTCGGCCAGTAATAACCATTGTTCCTAATCATCCATTTCATTTTAAAAGCTGATTGATGGGCCCCATATACACCTTCATGAATCTCGCCCATCAAAATCTTTACTTCCTCTACGTCGAGGCATTTGAGTAACACCCCATCAATCGTCTGATAAAATAATTCATCTTCAAGTAATACGTACTTTGTAGCTTGGAAACGTATCCGCCGATCAACTTTCCTGGATGGATCCTTTAGATAGTCGGTGATCTCTTTCCTCGAGTCGTCGACTGCAAGCTCTAGAGCCAAAGCGCCATGAATCGGCCGGTAACCAGAAGCGTGCTGGGCAAGTCTATTAGCTTATTCGTTGTAGTCTCTAGGGATATGTTCAATAACTACAATCTTGAATTCTTTGAGTAACTGGAGGTATTCCTCATAATAAATCCTCAAAATATCATCCTTGCACTCACACTTTCCAATCAACTGATCTACGATGAGCATGGAATCCCCAAATATCTCCACTGCGTCATCCTTGACTTCCCTCAAAAGTTGGATGCCTTTTAAGACGGCCTAATACTCTGCTTGATTATTAGTGGCAGAAGCATCAATTGGTAGAGATAAATCATAACTTGCCCCCCGAGGCGATATGAGGATGATGCCGATTCCTGATCCAGCCCCACACGAAGATCCATCAAAGTACAAAGTCCACAGAACCGGCTCGATGACAGTAACCTCCGGTCCACAGTGTTGGGCTACGAAGTCAGCCATTACTTGACCCTTGATGGCCTTGGTTGATTCATACCTCAAATCGAATTTCGAGAGGGCTAGAATCCATTTTCCAATCCTACCCTTTAAAATTGGCAGTGATAACATGTACTTGACGACATCATCTTTACACACGACTACACATTCTGCCGACAATAGGTAGTGCCTAAGTTTAGTGCAAGAGAAATATAGACAAAGGCACAACCTCTCCACCAGAGAATACCTGGTTTCTGTGTCCAAGAGTCTTCTGCTGACGTAATAAATTACCCTTTCTTTTCCTTCAAACTCCTGGACAAGCACCGAACCAATAGCTCATTCTTCAACCGAAAGATACAATCTAAAAGGCTTATCAGCCTGAGGAGGAACCAACATGGGAGGGGACACCAGATATCGCTTGATGTCATCTAATGCTTTTTGTTGTTCTTCACCCCAAACGAATTCTTGATCGGGCTTCAACTTCAACAATGGGCTGAAAGCTTGAACGCATCCAGAAAGGTTTGATATGAATCTCCGAATGAAGTTGATCTTGCCAATTAAGGACTGCAACTTAGTCTTGTCTTGTGGGGCCACAACTTTGTTGATGGCGGTTATGATCTTCTGGTTGATCTTGATGCCGTGCTCGTGGACCATGAAACCTAGAAACTGACCAGCCGAAATACCAAAAGCGCACTTGTTCGAGTTCATTTTCAATCCATGCTTCGTTGTGCACTCCAGCACCTTGCGTAAATCTGCCAAATGCTATCGATGTCCCTTTGACTTGAGAACGACCTCATCGATGTAAATTTCTACCAGAACACTGATAAGCTTGTGGAATATATAATTCATGGCCCTCTGATATGTAGCTCCAGCATTTTTCAAACCGAAAGTCATGACTACCCATTCGAACAAATTGAGATGACCAAGACACCTGAAGGCTGTTTTGGAGATATCTTCTTTGGCCATTAATACTTGATTATATCCAGAGTTATCATCCATAAAGCTGATGACCTTGTGTCCCACGACAGAATCTATCAAAACATCGGCCGTCGGCATCGGGAAACCATCCATCGGCATAGTTTGGTTAAGATTTCTGAAATCAATGCAAACACGTAGTTTTTCCATTTTTCTTATATACAGGAACAATATTAGAAATCCAATCGGCATATCGACATGGCCGGATGAACCCTACTTCAATTAACCTTGTGATTTTGGCCTTTATATTAGGTAGAATTTTTGGGTTACAACGTCGTGCGGGTTGCTGATATGGCCGATACCCTGATTTTATGGGCAACCGGTCTTCGACAATAGACTGGTATAGTCCAAGCATTTCATGATACTCCCAAGCAAAGCAATCTTTAAATTCCCTTAACAAATCCACTAACTCACACCTATACTCAGGATCTAATTTAGCACTAATATACGTCAGCCTTGGCTTGCTACCATCTCCAAGGTCTACCATCTCTAACGAATCGGCTGACGTAAACCCGTGCCCAAGCTTCCCATCCTCTCGGATGAACTCATCCATCAAGATGATTCTTTTGAGCCAACTGCTTGGATCGGATGTAGACCGAAATCGGACACCTTCAAGAAGTTAGTGTCCCAGGTCTTGGCAGATATGCATCTGACATGCTCGTAACTCCACTGTTGCGCATCGGCTGCGGCAATGCTCCACTATTGTGCCATCTGCTCTTCTATCTCTGTTGCGTTGTCGCGGTTAGCGGGAGCCATGAACTCCATTGGTAAGATGAACACCATGTTAACATCGGCAGCCGAACCCTGATCATCATTTTCTTCGTCGGCTTTTCTTTTGGGGCGCCAAACTTGAGATTTGACTCCTTTTTTGTCCAACGCTTGCCTCTATTCTTCCTCTTGTTGTTCCCATTGGCGTAAGCGCTCGACCCTTCTCTTCTGGGATTTGGTCAAACCATCTGGGCACCATCTGGGGTTCACTAGTTTACCCGGCGGCTTCGTAAGTTCCCAACCCGGTTCTCGGCCCAACGGATTTTTGTCAGAGACTCTTGCGTCGGCCATGTCTCCCAGCTGATTATATGCGCTAGCTCTGCCCCCTAGCTGATTATACACATTTACTCTGCCCCCCAGCCGATCACGCACTGAAACGCGTCTGTCTTCTTGTTCAAGCCTATTTCTACTGATCGGCTCCTATCCTCGATCTCCAGAGCGTGACCTCTTGAACGAACGGCTGCCATGGTACTGGCCGTTGCACTCAGGGTAGTTGTCGGCCGATGGAAATCTGAGATTATTTTCCCAACAGTGGATGAAGAACGGACACATCCAGTGGTCCTCGTGCTGGCGCATCATCTCTTCCCGGTGTCTCGTATCTTCCTGTTGCCTTTGGTACTTGTTGAGTAGGTCCCGAGATGTGATAGGCTGACGGGGCCACTCCAGGTTCTCGTCCTCTATTTCTGCTCTGCCTTTACCTTTAACATCACCGCCCGAGACCTGATTCCTGGGGTCCACAACCCCGCTCCCTCTAGCCGATTCTGATGTCAGCGCCTTGGTCTAGAGTGCGTTCTTTCCGCCGACGTCGACCATGTTGGATGGGAAGGGATGCTGGTCGATTTTCATCGATTTTGCTGGTTTTGTGGGGACTTCCAATTTAAGTCTCCCTTGCTCGAAGCCCAACTATATTTGCTGACGGAAGACTTTGCACTCATTGGTGTCGTGAGATGTTGCATTGTGCCACTTGCAGTACTTCATCTTCTTAAGCTGTTCGACCGACAGGATTGTGTGGTAGGGTGAGAGCTTGATCTGTCCTTCCTATAGCAGCAAATCGAAGATCTTATCAGCCTTAGATGTATCAAAGCCAAACGTTTCCGATTCCTTTTTCCCAAATGGGCATGAAATTGACTTTTTGCCTTTGACCCATTCTGCCAAGCCAATTTCTGCCTCCTCTTCTGAATCGAACCCTGCCACGTACGCCACCTTTTTCTGGAAGTTTCTTCATTGGTCAAAGGGGTGCACCTCCTGACCAAACAGCCGGTGTACTATTTGGCTGAGACTCTCGAATTCCTGGGAAGCATATTTTTCTTTGATGTGCGGTAGGAGTTCTTGGAAAGCGGTATCGGCCAGCTGGCCATCAGTCAAAACTAGGCTAACCCGGACAGGGATGATGAGAACAACCGTACCCTCAGAGCGTCTTGTGCAGCAGCTTCTCTGCACTGGATGATGAATCTGTTGACGTGCTCCACCGTGGACGTGTCATCCTGGCCCGAGAGTTTAGTGAAGTCGGGCACCTTGTACCGATGAGGGAACGGCAATAGGTCATAGGCGGGTGGGTACGGCATCCTGTATGTGTAGGTTTGCACTTTTGGCTTCAATCCGAACTGGTCTTGTATTATATCAGCTATTCTTGTGGTTCAATCCACCTTCTGCTGTTGCGGCTGATGTGCAATCGGCTGAGCCATCGGCATATGCTGTTGAACTTGTGGCACCGTGATTGGGTGAAAGATTGGAGCATGCTGTAGATCTTGCAGCTGGACTGTCGGCTGAGGAGCGAACGGCTACTGACGAGTAGGATCTATGTGTCGTAGCACATCTTCTACCTTGTCGTACAATACCATTAGCGCTGCAGTTCTGAGGGGATCCGGAACGCCTGCCCCCCTGCCGATTTCTGGGACAGTCCGTTGATATTGCGGGACTGTCGGCCGGGAAGCCGATGGAAATGACGTCTACACCGGAGATTTTCTGTAACTAGTGGATGGATCCAAATCGGCAGGCATTCCTGCCGTCCCCCACTGCGCCGATGTCATCAACGGCGGTTGCACAGCCTCACAGGTGTAGGGTGAAACGGTACTTGCGATTGAAAAGGTGGTGCACCACAATAACCTAGGGGCAACATGGTGTTATACCCCCGTTCTACATCTGCATCGGCTGAGGAGCCAACTGAAATATGCTAGGTACCACCGAGAAGCCTCTGACCGGTGCGCTGAGAGGAGGGGCATAAGCTGGCCCCTGATACCCCTGCGCCACACCATTGGCCATGGAGCTGATGACAGCATTATACACTGTGTGAGTCATCACCTTGGACTGATCAATCATAGCCTGATAGATAGACTGCTGGATCATCTCGAACATCTTCCCGAAGTCTTCGGCAAGGAGTCGGGAGAGCGGTTTTCTTGACGGGTTCCCCGCTCCTGGTGCGGCTGTAGGATTGCAGGCATGCCTTCTTGAATTCTTCCATAGCCTTTGCCATCTCATCCCTCTGGTCGTCCTTGAGATCTACCTCAGTGACTTCAATGACGTTGTCTTCTGAGATTTCAGCAGCCTTCGACATGTTGAGTCTTCCGTTGGTTCCACTGGGCATGCCAAAAATGTGTTGACGCAAAAAAATGGACAGTGGCCCTGACTCCTGTGTCGGACACACGACCCGAGAGAATTTGCTTAGCTCCTGTTTGGGTTATCGCCCTGGTGTGGTTCGCGTGGTGTGCCAGTCAATCTGACCTGTTGATTGACAAGGAAGAAAAGATATCAAATTCCAGAGATTCGATCGACTAAAGTTCCGATCTATTCCAAAAGATGTATTAGTGGATTGGCCGATTTAAAAGATGACCGGCTATGAAACAACTGATAATCATGTGGCAATTGTAAAAGAAGCTACTGGAGTAACCTAAACAATGCTACAGAAACAACACTTGTAATAGATCTAATTGGCTGTATGATAATAAACAAA
Source organism: Setaria viridis (assembly GCF_005286985.2). Classification (NCBI taxonomy): domain Eukaryota; kingdom Viridiplantae; phylum Streptophyta; class Magnoliopsida; order Poales; family Poaceae; genus Setaria; species Setaria viridis. The sequence goes on along the minus strand of NC_048263.2, from coordinate 19,726,186 downwards.
ATATTCATATAGCCGACAGTTCGTGCCTCAAGCTGGATAACTGATGATAAAAACTAAAATAACAGGTAAAACCTATAATTCTAGTAAATATCGATAACTAGTGAATAAATCTAAACGAAACAACAGCGATGCACCTGAAGTTAAAGCTTAGATATTACTCGATACGCGGAACTTACAAATTCGCTGGAGGTTGTGTTGATGCAGCCCTGCCAACTCGTACGAACTCGTGAAAAGAAAAAGGTTTGGCGAAGTCACCGACTTCAAAGTAAAGTTGCGTGAGAAATTAGATTTGTATTGATGATTGTTGGTTGTTTAACAAGCCTCGCAAGGCACCTATATACCCTGTTACAACTGCTTTCCTAACCGACTACGATTTTATCTCTTATTCAAAATAACAAAAATTTACATACAGGTACAACTTGCATCGGAGTCGAACGCCAATCAATCCTCTATGGGCCAACTCCATCTTCACCTTGTTACCGCCTTGGCCCATTTAGGCCCATATAGGCCGAGCTGCTCTGGCTTCCAATCGGCCAATCTTCATCGACTTCATCGGCTAATCGGTCAAAACACTGTAGCTTTATCAGCCGATTTCCCTAGCCACAGCCTCCTGTTTGACTGGGTCGGCCATTCTCTTCTCTCCTTGATGCCAACCCTAACACGTGTCAAAAACTAGCGTCAACACAACCAAAACAGCGGCCAATGCAACGACAAGAATCACAATGATCGCTCGAACGACAAACGAGGAAACTACTAGGGTGGTCAAGATCATAAGAGAAGGCTAGACAATACTGTTGTAGCGATGTTCCAGTCCTCCAAGAAAAGCGACGAAAGTCAAGAGAGGACTCCGTTCAAGGAGCTCTTCAAAAAGCAATGCCTATGGCACTCACACTCCAAACACTCTGCGATGGACTGCTATAGTCTTCGTAGAGTCATGAAAGATCTGTCGGAACCTTCTAGAGCAAAGGACAAGGGTAAAACCAAAGAAGAACGAGGACGACAACGGGAAAGTCCAGAACCCATCCAACACCATCAATGTTATCTTTGGTGGCACACTGGGTACTACTACCAAGCGGTCCCAGGAACTAGTCCTCCAAGAGATCATGTCCATTGAACCAGCGACGCCTACGTTCCTCAAATGGTCCGAGGTGCCAATCACCTTTTCAAGAAAGGATCAGTGGACTAGGTTCTCCGACCCAGAATTCTATCCTCTCATCCTAGACCCAGTACTCGTAGGCTCTCGACTCACAAAATTACTCATCGATGGTGACAGTGGCCTCAACGTGCTCTTCGCCAAGACTTTGAGGAAGATGGGCCTTGACATAACGGATATGCTCACCCCAACGAACTCTCCGTGCTACGGGATTGTCCCAGGCAACGCGGCTGTACCCCTTGGTTAGATGGTTTTGCTAGTTACCTTCAGGACAAAGGATCACTACTGGACCGAGTACATCCGGTTCGAGGTGGCTGATTTCAAAACATTGTATCACGCCATCCTCGGAAGACCAGCACTGGCCAAGTTCATGACCATCCCGCACTACGTGTACCTAGTACTCAAAATGCCGGGACCCAAGGGAGTACTCTGCCTGTTCGGAGACTTGAAAAGATCCTACGACTGCGACACAGAAGCCATTGAGTTGGCAGCAACTACTCAAGTGCCAAATTCCATGATGCAAGTCTTCACTGCCTCCAAGAAATTGTTTTTGATAGAACTCGAGATTCCAGAGAAGAAGTCGGGGACAATCAAGGTCAAGCCGGCAAGTGAAGTCGATATCAAAGCCATTGACCTTGAAACCGGCGATAGCTCAAAGACAGCCCTGAATGGCTTAGGGCTAGACCCCAAATAGGAAGATGCGCTCGTCAGCTTCCTCTGGGCCAACCGAGACATCTTTGCATGGAAGCCATCTGATATGCCGGGGGAGCACAAGGAGTTGATCGAGCACTCAATTAATGTGGAATCCAAAGCTACGCCCAAGCGACAACGACTATGTCAATTCGCCCAAGACAGAAGGGAAGCGATCAAAAAAGAATTGGCCAAACTACTCACAGCCAGTTTCATAAAAGAAGTCTATCATCTAGAGTGGCTGGCCAACCCTATCCTGGTGCAAAAGAAGAACAACAACGAGTGGAGGATGTGTGTTGACTACACGGACCTCAACAAGTACTGTCCAAAGTACCCCTTCAGGCTCCATAGGATTGATCAAGTCATCGACTCGACGGCTATATGTACTCTACCCTTTTCCATGATTGCTACTCGGGGTATCACCAGATAGCTCTTAAAGAAGAAGACCAAATAAAGGCCACGTTCATCATCCCTACTATACAACAATGTCGTTTGGGTTGAAAAACGCAGGCGCTACATATCAATGAGCCATCCAGGAGTGCTTCAAGAAACAACTACACCACAATGTAGAGGCGTACGTGGATGATGTGGTCGTAAAGATCAGAATCTCTACAACTTGATTACAGATCTAGAAGAAACCTTCGCAAACTTATGAGCATACCGGGGAAAACTAAACCCAACAAAATGCATGTTCAGTGTACCCTCCGAAAAACTACTGAGGTTCATCATTAGTCATCGAGGAATTGAGGCTAATCCCGAGAAGATTGCTGCCATCACAAATTTGCATGCCCCATCATGCACCAAAGATGTCTAGAAGCTGACTGGATGCATGGCAATATTCAACAAATTCATCTCAAGACTTGGGGAATGGGGACTACCCTTCTTCAAATTACTCAAGCGGCAGGATAAATTCCAGTGGACCGAGGAGGCAGATCAAGATCTTCAACAACTGAAGGACTTCTTATCAAAGCCACTGGTCCTCACAGTGCCTCTCCCAATGAAGACTTGCTGCTCTGCATCGCTGCAACTACTAATGTCGTCAGCACAGTGATCGTAGTCAAAAGACCAGAACCAAGCTATGTATACAAAGTACAGAGGCCCGTCTACTTTGTCAGCAAGGTGTTGTCAGATTCCAAAACCAGGTATCTACCAGTTTAGAAATTGTTATACGCAATACTACTCATCTCATGGAAGCTACGACACTACTTCTAGGAACACAACATCTCCATCATCATGGACCTCCCCTTGGGAGACATCCTCCACAATAGAGATGCAACAAGAAGAATCTCCAAGTGGGCAGTAGAACTCGAAGCTTTGTCCCTGGAATTCAAGTCAAGGAATGCCATCGAGTCACAAGCACTAGTCGATTTCATGGCAGAATGGTAGGAAAATTAAGTACCCACACCGGCAGAATGCCTAGAGCATTGGGTCATGTACTTTGATGGATCACTCAAGCTCGAGGGCACCGGCGCAGGAGTACTCTTAATCTCTCCCAAAGGCGAACAACTCAAATATGTGTTGCAAATATTCTAGGAGATATCCAACAATGAAGCTAAGTATGAAGTGCTTCTGCACGGGCTATGCCTGGCAGCTTCATTGGGAATCAAGTAGTTGTTGGTCTATGGTGACTCATTGGTAGTCATTAACAAAGTCAGTGATGAGTGGGATTACTACAAGGACAACATGGATGCGTACTACCTTGAAGTACGCAAATTGGAGAACAAGTTCTCTGGTCTGGAGTTCCATCACGTGGCTTGTGACAACAACGTAGCCGCGTACGTCTTGTCCAAGCTCGGATCTACGCGTGCTCAAGTTCCAGCTGGGGTTTTTGTCCAAGAACTACACAAGTCATCCATAGTGGAGCCGGCACCATCTAAAATCACCGATTGTGGTAATAATGCTCCAGACTGGGAGGTTATGATGATAGATGTAGATTGGAGAGCCCCCTTCATCAACTACATCATGGAACACAAGTTACCCCCAGACAAGAGAAAAGTAGAGCAAGTCTCATGGCATGGCAAAAATTATGTTCTAGTCGGAGACAAGCTCTACAGACGTGGCGCATCATCAGGAGTACTCATGAAGTGCGTTTCACGACAAGATGGCAAGGACATATTGGAGGAAATCCATAAAGGCATCTGTGGAAATCACGCTTCCTCAAGAACGATCATGGGCAAGGCTTTCAGAGCAGGACTTTATTGGCCTACAGCTCTCGCTGACACCGAAGGACTAGTTCACCGATGCCAAGGGTGTCAATTCTTCGCCAAGCAACAACACATCCTTGCCTACAAGTTGATCACCATACCACCCTCTTAGCCCTTCACATGCTGGATGCTAGACATGATTGGCCCTCTATCTACAGTACCTGGGGGTTTCAACTGATTACTCATGGCAATCGATAAGTTCACCAAGTGGATCAAGGAGAAACCGGTGACCTGCCCGAAGGTAGTAAGAGTACTCAACTTCCCTGACGAGATTGTCGATCGCTACGGCTTCCCCAATCGCATCATCACAGACCTAGGCTCCAATTGCAACAACCACAAGTTCTAGGAGTACTGTGAGAACAGCAGGATCAACATTCAGTATGTCTCTATCGCTCATCTGTGGGCCAATAGCCAGGTTGAGTGCACCAACAGGATGTTACTGGAAGCTTTGAAAAAAAGACTACATGACATTGACAACACCAAAGGGGGCAAGTGGCTCAAGGAGCTACCCAATGTCCTATGGGGCTTCGCACATAGCCGTGCAAGCCTAAGGGTACTCGTCCTACTTCCTAGTCTACGGATCAGAAGTGGTTCTCCCTGCCGACATCATGTAGAAATCTCCAGTAGTCGAGCAGTATGAGGAAGGCCCGGCAGAAGAAACAAGGCATCTATACTTAGATAGCCTCGAAGAAGCCCGCTGTGCAGCACTCGTCTAGTTATGAAGGTACCTTGAAGGAATTCATCACTATCACGATCGTAACGTCAAAAAACGTTCATTCAACGCAGGCGATATGGTCCTCAAACGTATCTAAGACACCAAGGGGCTGCACAAGCTAAATTTGCCTTAGGAGGGTCCTTCCATCATTTCCAAGGTCACTGGGCCTGGATCGTATAGGCTCCAAACTCTCACTGGTGAAGAAGTCGACAACTCGTGGAACATAGAACACCTGTGTTGATTCTACCCATAGTTTACATATTCATGTAAATTGGCCATCGGCCTCAATTGTACTATTACAATTTAATAAAGCACAGTTATTTTTCGTCGTAAACGACTAGTCTCTGCCCAGTTGTGACTTGCAAAAAGTAAAGTTCGCCGAGCTATTCAGCTCCTCCTGGTACTATCACCTAACTCGTGGCTTGTATTCACAAGCTGGCACACATATCTTTCGGGTTATTCAACTCGTCAGACAAAGATCAACTTGCAAAGGCAAGCGTGCAATCAGAAAAATGAGCCGATCAGCCCCTTGGACAAGTCTGTCCATCAATGGTCTTCACAAAAATAAGTCATCAGTGACTTGGGAGCTATCTATACTCCCCAAGTTCTTATCTAGATGAGTCCGTCTAGTCACAGCTTGTAATAACAAGTCTGTAGTTCCAGGCTTTCGGAGCACAACCCCCAAAAAGCCTAGAGAGGTTGCAAAGGTAGGCTCTAGATGATGAAATCTTGAAGAGTCTACTCACCTAAAAGAGTTTGACTACCCTGATACCTGAGTACTTGCACTCCGCAAAATGGGCTGCATCCTAAAGTACTCAACATCGCATATCTAAAGATGCTCACAAGAGTAGCCTCGTGCGCAGACACTCACGACTACCATACGAGCAAACATCAAGGTAGTCCGTGAGATGCACTAAACTGAAGATTTCAAAACAAGTCGACAATCAAACAGAAATTGCGATAAGACTTCAAATAATTTACATTTCATTTTCACAACTGGTTTATATCACAATAACTTAATGTTTCTTACATCGTGCATAAGGGCTGCGACAAGGGATACCGCACCTGGAGTGAGTTTGGGCATGGGCTACTCCTTTGCTGGTGGAACTATGGGCTCCAAGGCAAGCTCCAGTTTTTAGGCTTGGGTCCCCAATGTCCACGCTGGTGGATCTCCTGAAACAAAGACAAGTGTCAAAACACACTACACAACGACATCAAGTTAAAATCAGTACTCGGATACTTACTTGGTGGACCTCTTTATCTTGATGGAGGGCTCAGACCCCAGACATAGGGACTTGACAGTGGGTGACGACTTCTTTGGCACAGCTCGTCAGATCGCAGCTGAATCCTGGCCAGCTGAAGTTGTCGTCTCCACCCCTTGAGTCGTCTGCGTCGGGATGGGGTTGGCCCTGCTGGCAGGAGACTCCTTATCATCCTCCAGTTCAACGACTTCTTTTATAGCCGGCAACTTCTGCTACACAACTTCCGTAGTCGTTCTCTTTGCCTCTGTCTCCGCTTCGACTACCTTTCCAGGTCATCCATGCCTTTATGCTTGGACGTCCTAGAAGATGATCCCACCTTGTCTGAAAGGCGAGGCTTGATGACAAACTTCTCAGCAGCCTCTGATTCAAAGCTGCTGAAGGAGGACCAATCCTCCGATTCCTCTTTCTCCTCCTCCCCCTCGATCGCCTTCTGTACAGCCGCAAGGTACTATACACATGGAGTGACATTAGCACCAGGTGGAGGAGAGTTGGAGCAATACAAGTGGAGTTCTTCCTACAAACAGACAACAAGTCAATACATTGATAGGCACCTAAATTAGTACTCGGGGGCTACAGGCCACGAGTACTTACTTGGTTTGGCAGGTTGGTGATGTAGTGTTCTCTCAAGACCGTAGGGATGCCCCTGACATGCTTGAAGAAGTGCTTCAGCCGCACCATCACTTCATCCACAGAAAAGTCTTGCGACATCATCCGTGATGGGTCATTGGGACCCTAGTAGTCATATCTCCATGTGCAGTGCAGCTACAGGGGCTGGACTCACCTCCTCATGAAGCTGAAGGCCACACCAATGGTGGTCAGACCTTCCGTCTTGAGTGCGGCAATTTTCTGTATCAGCTCCGGCAACTGGAAGCTGTCCGCTGTACTCGGCTCGTCCAATCAATGATTGTTCCATATTGGACGGTGGCCGGTCACCTTGGGAAGATGGGGCTCATGGTTTCCAATGTAGAACAATCATTACTTCCAGCTAGAATGGGAGACTACGAGTTCATATTCCAAGTATTGGCTCTTGATCTGCTCCCACAACTGGATTCCTACCGGCCCCCCTGACTACTTCGGTATGGTCAAATTTGGGGTGGGGCTTAACTTTAAGAAACTTCCTAAATAACTGCAAGTGTGGCTGGATGCCAAGAAATGCTACGCAGAGATGCACAAAGATCATGACGTGCAAAATAGAATTGGGGTTGAGGTGGACTAATTCCAAGTTATAATACCTCAACAGCCCCTGAAAGAACTCGGACCAGGGGAGAGCTAGTCCGTGCTTGATGAAGTGCACGAAGATGACTGTCTTGTTGCTGAAACTCTCTATGGGCCACGGGTTGCCATCGGCCTCCCTCTAGTAGGCGAACTCTTGCTCCTGGAGAAGATCGGCAGCCACCAATACCTGGATGTCCGCCACCTTCATGATGGGCTTCTTCCAGGCGCAAGCTTGGTTTGGCGGCACCATTTGATCGATCTTGTCGTATTTCAGCGCCGGCAGCTGGATCTCCTTTTCCTTCTTGGTGGCCTTTCACTTCTTGGTCTCCACCGCCTTGCTGGACGATGCTTTCTTCGGAGCCATTACCACTAAGGTCTTCTTGCGCATAAGCACGAGGACTAGGCAGTGGGGAAGGATGGCACTCGAGCTCGAGAATGGCAAGCAGTAGCGCTAGGGCTACAGCGAGGGAGATGAACGGGCGCACTAGCTCAGGTGAAATGAAGGGATGCGTTCCTCTATTATTTATAACCGTGGCACAATTAATTGAGAGGCGAAATTAATGGGAAATATTCCATTTTTAAAAGTCCTCAGTTATTGCTGGACGGTTTCCAATTTTTTTGGAAGAGATAAGGTTACTGTTGGCGAACGGTCACATTGACCAATGGTTGACCCTTATACCCAAACTGGTCATGTAACGGCTTGGGGGCTGTGTGACACGTGCCCATTGGCTAAAAAGTTTTTTCTTTAGGTTTTAAGGTGAAAGAGATGTGAAATTACAATATTGACCCTCAGCCTGATTTTTCGATTCATCCTAAGGCTTGGGGGCTACTCCATATGGAGTGCGATTTTCATTGCACTTCCATATAAGATTCGAGGTTGAAGATTCAAGACCAAGTGAAATGAGGCTTGAGCGTCTTCTAGCTGCATGGCAGTACTCGAGCACATTCAAAGACTCAATCCGATGGAGTACTCAAAGTGGCACCACAAACTAATCGGAGGCGTCTACAGAAGTACTCGGAACTGGTACATTTGACTAAAAAGTACTTGCAGGCCTGTCAGCCATACATCAATGGGCCCACTGGGAGGTTTGGACAGTCCTACAATATGAGGTTGTACACCGTGATGGGTCAGACATAGAGACTACAACGCATGATGGCATGATCTACGTGGAGGATAAGAACTAGTCGAGGATTAGGAAACTACTCGTAGCAATTAGAGTAGACTCTCCAGTCGAATCCAACTAGTATTCTTGTAAAGCAACCGACCTGTAACCTTGCCCCTAGCAATATAAGGTGAGGCAGGAACCCCCTCCAATCAAGTTCAATCAATATAATCCAACCAACACACACGACGTAGGGTATTATGCGACATAAGCGGCCCGAACCTGTCAAAATCATGTTTTCGAGTTCACCTTTGAGTTCCTGATCTTCGGCGAGCCCCATGCATAAAACACTACCTCAGGGTAGGTTGCCGGGTCTAAACACCGACAATATTGTTTTCTAAGACAAGTTGATTCAAAAAAATTTATAAAGCCAATTAAACATTCATTTTGTTCGTTCAGTCATTTTTTAATGTTGCTTCAATATTAGCTTTGTTATTCAACATCTTTTCCTATGATAAGTTTAGTAAATATCAACTCAGTTTTTTAAATAAATGATTGAACATTTGTTTGTTATTCGACATTTATCCGAAGTCAAGCCATGTATTTTATCTAATATTTTCACTAATTGCTTGAAATATTTATGGGCAGTTATGGATTTTTTCGCATATCATCTCCTTATAAAGACGCTGTACTTTGAAACGTATATACATTAAGTGTTAATTCCATGAACATTTAGCCACATGTTCCCAAGGTCGACCTAATGTTTGAATAAAGGAATATTTAACTTATAAGGCATCATTTGAACTTCGGGAAGGAAGCAGAAAAACGTTGGTGGTGCGATAAGCTAAGAAAAAGCCGGTAACTAACTGGTCGCACGCCACCAGCAAGGGTGGAAGGAGCTGGTGGCTGGTTACCTGCCCACCACTGTTTGAATCTTTGGACTCTGACGCCAGATTTTTCCCTAAAAAATGTTGCGAGTATCCTTTAAACTTCTTTGGACTACAATGGGATCAGATGCGACCTGTTTGTCACTAAGAGTGTGTTTGGTTTTCTTGCCGGCTACTCGTCTCGCCTTGCCGGGCGTTTGGTAGCTAGCGAAATGCTCACTTTGCCCACAAGCTTGCTCGGCTGGGCAAGGAAATCCTTGCCCAGCGTAGGAGAACCAAATTAGCTCTATGTTACAGGTAAGGTTCGCTTGCTCAGTCGTGCGTATGTGTGGGTCGCCTGAGCCAACGCGGCTCGAGCTCTGCCATTGGCAAATCGATATACAGCACAGCTGAATCAAGCTCCAGCACCACGAAATTGAGATCCGCTGTGGCGAAATTTAACCCCGCCACCACCGAATCAAGCCCCGCAGTGTCTGAATTGAGCTCCCCCGCTGCTGTGTCGAGTCCCACCGGCCACCGAATCAAGCTCCCTCGCTGCCGTGTCGACCCTGCTGGATGCCGCATCAAGCTCCGTTGCAGCCGAATTGAGTTCCCCACTGCCGCGTCGAGCCTGCTAGCCATCAAACTGAGCCATGCTGGCTGCCACATCAAGCTCCACCATGACCACATCGAGCTGTACCGTAACATCCGTAAAAATCACCACCTTAAATCACCCGTTAAAAATCACTTTCAAAATCTTTTCACCGTTGAGCTCTCGAAAATCCAAAATCTTTCCGGCAATTTCGCCGTCCTGGCACCCAAAGCCGACAGCCATCATTTTATCCACTCCCATAAATTTCGCCGCCTGGCAGACCGCCGCGCGTGCTGCAATCGCCGTCGGCTCCCCCTTCTTTTTCTCTTTTTCCTTCCATTTCTTTTTTTTTCCTTTTTCTCTTTCTTTTTCTCCTTCTCTTTCTTCCTTTCTCCTTCTTCCTTCTTCCTTCTTCTTCTCTCTCCCTCCTTCTTCTTCTTCTTCCTAGCTGCGCACACCAGGCCACCTCCTGGCCGCCCCCCAGCGCCATTACTCCCTGGCCCGACCCCCCCGGCGCTTGGCTTCCCTCGGCCGCCTGCCCTCCGACCCCCGCGCGCCCCGGGGCCCGCGCCGCCTGGCCCGGCGCCGGCCGCACCGGCACCCCTCGGGCTGCGCACTCCGGTGGCTGGCCCCGTGGTAGGCCCCCCGCCTCCGGCCCTACTCCACGCCGCCACCTAGCACCAAACCCCGCCGCTCGCTCGCCCCCCCCCCCCCCCCCCCCCCCGCGCCCCTACCACCGGCGCTAGGACCTGCCGGCCCCTCCACCTGCCGCGCGCCGCCTGCCGGCCTGGCCCCCACATTGCCGCCGGCCGTCATGCCCCTCCCGGCCTATAAAAAGGAGGGCGACACCCCGGCCACCACCGCCACATTCCGCCCCCTCTCCCGGAGCTCTAGTCCCTCACCTCCCTGCGCATCCCGCCGCCGCCAGTGGTGCCGCCACCCTGTGCGTCGCCATCTCCGTGTCCACCACCGGCCGCACTCCCTCCCATCTCCAAGTCCCCGAGGTAAAGGGCAAAATGGGAACCCCCTCCACTTCCTCCACCTCCCCTAGCCCTCGGCTTGCCGCCGGCAAGGCCCGGCCGGCCGGCCACCGGCCAGCCATCTCCTCCCTCTCCTTCTCTGTTCGTGAACCAAGGAAGGAGAAGGGATAAAATTTCCCCAATTCCGATCTAACCCTCCCTTTTCCTAAATTCACAACCTGATCCTTCCACCACCCTCAAGAGCTTTTCACAGATCAGCCCCTCCACCTCCATAAATATTTACAGATAGGTCCCTGGTTTCTCGCGGATTAGTCCTAAACCTTCTTTTAAGCCCCTAATACTCCGTTAACTCGTCATTTCATGCGCCAAACTTCCTCCAATTAACCCCAAATTTGACCGCGTCATCCTCCAGTATACTTCCGCCAAGTCATATCCAAAATTTCTGAAAATACTCATTCTACCTATTTTCCGTCCGCGTTCTCTGTTCGGAGCTCAACGGGTAAAATCTGATTTTCTTTTTATTTATTGTCTGCCCGTTTTTGTGTGCCGTAGATCGCAGAGTACCCGAGGAGGAGCACGAGGAGGATTTTGATCGTGAGCCCGAGCCCGAGGACCAGCAGCATGAGCTGGAACTCCTAGAAGGCTTTGAGGACTGCAAGTCCAATCTCACCCTTTGATGCATATTTATTCCTAGTTTTTCAAACACAACCTATTGGCCTATTTTACAAAAGTGCATATTGTTTTATTGCAAGACACGGTTGGATAGCCACCCTTGATTGTTATGAATATTCCTTGTTATCCTATAATTACCTCTAAATATGACTTACTCTGTTTAGATGGTAATTACTGCTAGAATGCTTAGGACCTGGTTACTCAAATTCAATCATGACTACAATGGTTTATTTAGAGAATAAATGTGTGAGTGTTTTCAAATGGAAAATGGGTTTTCGGGTGTAAAGGCAAGAAATGCTTAGATGAGATGGATGGGTGTTTGTTGTGTGAAATGCCAGAATGTTGGGCTCGTACCTTAGTGGTTGAGCAAGGTTGGGAGATATCAATCTTGTCAGGGTTAAGGATCGAGTTGATGTGTCATCTTGCCTAATTCAACCATCGTGCAACCACTCGACCGTTGTATGGGCAACGGCTTAGCATAAATCCCACTAACTAAACTGTCAGTCTTCGGGTGAGCTGGTGAGCAACGAGAGCCCATGGAAACGGAGTGAGATCTTTGTGACATAGGTCCTGGTTACGACCTCGTGGATAGGTCGTGAACCCCTTGGGCGCTCCCGTGTTGGCTAGTCAGTCTTAGCTAAGGTGGGTAATGGCTTTGTTAGGATCCGCACCGGCACTAAGGTGAACGTGCTGCGGTACCCTACTTGTGGGAAAAGTGTACAACCTCTGCAGAGTTAAAACCTATCCGGGTAGCCGTGTCCATGGCATTGGACGAGTTACGGCTTGGTCACATAACTAGCACTTGGAAATGAATGGTTTTTATGGCGTGTGTTGAATTTTGGAAGTGTCCGGCAGTTGTGCCATGAGCTATGGCGGACGAGGAGTCCGATAGCAATAAAAGTTGGATCCTTTGTGTAGGATCAACCCCACTTAATGTTTTGGTTACTAAAGGAAAAGCTTTGCGAAAACTCTTTTGAAAATTAACCCGTGCATGTGTTGAAAACCTAGCTTTATTGCAAAATAAACCCTAGCCTTATTCTTGATATATCCTGTGCATATTCTTGCTTGTATCCCCCTCTGTGGATGGGGTTGTACTTATTGAGTACTTTTGTACTCACCCTTGCTTCGTTGCTACAGAGGAAGACCCGGAATTCGTCGCCGAGGACTTTGAGTAGGAGGTTGTGTCCGCACCCAACGCTGCCTGTGGTGTTGGCCTTCCCAAGATGCTTCTGCTGCCGTTTAGTCCCGAGTGTTGTCTGTTGGCAGTCGCTTGGCTAGCCGCTGTTATTTATTTGCTTCTTATCGCGGTGTGGCTTTCACGCCCACTCCCTCGGGAGTTGTACGGTAACTGAACTATGTGTTGAATAAATATGTTATCAGTCTCCTGGGAGTGATATTTGCATCACATTTAGTCTCCGCTGATGTGGGGATGCTTCATGTATCGGCTGTCGCAGCAAGCTGCGATGCAAGGAAAGTGCTAGCAGCAGCAAGGGAAGCAAACGCCCCTCGTGAAGCTTGCCTAGCTCTGCTCGGCGAGGCGAGGCGTACGGGTGGAGTGAGGCGAGTGCCGGTAAGGGATCCAAACAGACCCTAAGTGGAGCTGAATCTTCCTGAATCTGTTGTGTTGGTATAAATTCTAGGTCTACAGTGAGGTCTAGGTGTGTGTATTTGAGCATGCCTTCGCATGTTACAACTTGCACTTGTACCATTAGATTGAGGAATGAAAAAAAAAGGAAAAGGTTCATTTTACTCCCCTCACCTATTTACTTTGTTCACTTAACCCCTAAGCAAAATTTAGGCTTATTTTACTCCCCAAACTATTTCATTTGGTTCAATCTACCCCTAATTACATTTTTCTTTTTTGTTTCTTCATGTACAAATTGAATTTTCATTTCAGATTTTTGTCATTTAACTTGTAACATGATGCTCTATGTTAGAAAATATATGAGAATTTTTTTATGATTACTTTTCATACAATTTTGTATATTTTAAGATTAATTTTATATTAAATATTCCTAACCCATGAAAATAACCATGAAAAATTCTTAGTATAATTTTTTAACATAAGGCATCATGTTTTGTATATGCTCACAAAATTTGAACTCAAAATTCAACTTATACACGAAGAAATAAAAAAGAGAAATCTAATTAGGGGTAGATTGGATCAAATGAAACAGTTCAGGGAGTAGAGTGAGCCAAAACTTTATCAGGTTAAGTGATCAAAGTGGATAAGTGAGTTTCCAAAAGATATGTATCCTGTAGTTTGGCCCCACAAGTTATCATGGCGGTTTCAATAGCCAGGAATTAGATACAGATGCAAACTGTTCATAAATCAGCCCATTGCAGCCCACTGAAGAAAAAGGGCTCAGTAGCAAAGTAATAGCCAAGGTGAAGAAACAGGGCTCATTTTCATACATATATAGGTCGATAGCCAGCCCATGTAACCAGGTTCACGGGTCAAAATAAAACTTGCAGGCCCGTTAGCAACAGCAGATACGAGAAAATGGTTTAGGAGACTGATATAGTTTTGAGCACAAATTATCTTAAATTTGTGTGTTCTTTGTCGTTGTTGGCCATTCTTAGTACCCTAGTACTATTGAAAGGTATTACGTGTTGCTCGAGATTGTATGAACTTGTTGAGTAGCTAATAAAAGTTCCTCTTCATTCGTAAAAAAGGTATTAGGTGTGATTATAAATAATCATTTTGTTAGGGAAGAAGCACTAAATGAGGGGCATACTTATTAGCTACTTAGGTTTTTATATATGACTTGGAAAACGTTACAAAGAGCGGGCCACCACATCATATACAAAATCGAGGATAACATTTTTAAACTCCAAAAAAGAGGGAGTTAAAGAATACTTTTTTAATTTCTATACTTGATATTGATGAAACTTCCGGTCTAAGGGCATCCACAAAATGCTCCAAAAGTAGTCCATAAGTATTAAAATATTTCAATAAGCTACCAAAAATATTTCGGTAGCGGGGGATTAGTGTATAAATCTCACACCCTTTATTCTCTGGGGTGATTAGTGAATTAATGTTGGCATGAAGGGGATGGGAATAGCAGCACCGCTTGCACTCTTGCATCGTCGTCGGAATAATTCTAGAATCGTGCGGTAGATGTAGTCTTTAGATTTGCTGTCTTAGAGGTAATAGCCCTACATACATTTTCCCTTATATCGTTTACTAATGGAGCGTTTTTTTACATATGTATATGATATTTCTTCTGCTTGCATTGCATTGCATTCGTCTTTTGCGTATATGAGCTGCTGAAACTGACAAGGTTCGGCATATTTGTAGTGTTATGCGGTAGCATCCCAGGATTACGTGGTAACTGGAGTGTAGCGCACGCCAGCCAAACACAGCAAACAGTACATATGTTCTATCATACGTGTCCGCTGAGACTAGAAGCCTATCGGAGTCGACCGTGATTGATAGGTTCCTCTTGCTTGTTAATTAGTACACGAGTCTACCCCTATTTACACGTTCCTTTTGAAAGTTCCATCAATGTATGGGGGTGTTTGTTTCTTTGGTGCCTCCTAAAATTTCTGTCACATCGAATGTTTAGATACTAATTAGGAGTATTAAATATAGACTGATTACAAAACCAATTGCACATATGGAGACTAATTTGCGAGACGAATCTATTAAGCCTAATTAGTTCATGATTTGACAATATGATGCTACAGTAAACATGTGCTAATGATGGATTAATTAGGCTTAATAGATTCGTCTCGTGAATTAGCCTCCATCTGTGTAATTAATTTTATAATTAGCTCATATTTAGTCCTCCAATTAGCCTCCTAATATTCGATGTGACATAAATTTTAGGAGATCCTAAAGATCCAAACACCCCCTATGACTGGCTACAAGTCGTTGCAACAGTGTAGACGGCTCCTCTCTGCAACTACTTGTCACATCAGACATAGACAATAAAAAAGACAGTTTATATAATGGTTTGTCTCTCTATCGTCTATAAACTATTTAATTCATACTTAGACACACACGTAAATCATAATAATCAAACGTACATATAATCTTTGTTTACCATTTTATTGTTTGCTTAAGATTACACACGATACGGTATATGCACTGCAGGAGAATACAAACATGTCAGAAATGACTGTAATGTAACGTTCCATTTTATTTCAACCCTTCTTCCCTATCTAAAGGATGTATATGTGATTTCTTTCTCTATTGAAGGACACATCGTAAAAAATACAAGGTACTTATCTCTTATCTGAACTCTCTCTCCCAGCCTGTTGACTCGTATCTCTTTCTGTCTCTCTCTCAAAGTCTCAATCCAATCAGTAGAGCGCGGGTCCGGCAGCTCAGCTCCGGCGGCAGGCTTGGTGCCTGGCGGCCGGTGCGGCTCCGCACGGGCAGCAGTGCGGCGTCCCGCGTCCGGCGCAGCTCCGCACGAGGAGCATGGCTCGGCAGCTCGGCTTGTGCGCCCGACTGGCGACGCGGAGCAAGTGACCGGCGAACGTCGTGGAGCATGCGACCGGCGGGCATCACAGTGCGAGCGGTGCACTCGTAGGCCAGGACCTTAGTCATGTTTAGTTTACCTCCCAACTCCCAACTTTAACACTATGCAAAAACAAAATTCCCCATCACATCAAACTTGCGGTGTATGTATGGAGTACTAAATGTAGACGAAATTAAAAACTAATTGCATAGTTTTGTTGTACTTTACGAGACGAATCTTTTGAGCCTAATTAGTCAATATTTGGACAATAATTCACAAATACAAACGAAACGCTACAGTGTGCTACAGTGCTGGCACAGTAATTTTGCATCTCCCAAATTGACCAACTAAACAAGGCCATGTTTAGTTGCCAAAGTTTGGAGGTGCCAAATTATTGTTACAGCACTGTAGCATAATGTAGTGTTTCGTTTGTATTTGTAAATTATTGTCCAAATATTGACTAATTAGACTTAAAAGATTCGTCTCGTAAAGCACAACAAAACTGTACAATTACTTTTTAATTTCGTCTACATTTAGTACTCCATGCATGTACCGCAAGTTTGATGTGATGGGAATCTTCTTTTTGCATAGTGTCAAAGTTGGGAGTTGGGGGTGAACTAAATAAGGCCTGGCCTTGTTTATTTGCCAAAGTTTGGAGGTGCCAAATTACTGTTACAGCAATGTAGCATACTGTAGCGTTTCGTTTGTATTTGTGAATTATTGTCCAAATATTGACTAATTAGGTTTAAAAGATTTGTCTCGTAAAGCACAACAAAACTGTGCAATTAGTTTTTAATTTCGTCTACATTTAGTACTCCATGCATGTACCGCAAGTTTGATGTGATGGAGAATCTTCTTTTTGCATGGTGTCAAAGTTGGTAGTTGGGGGTGAACTAAAGAAGGTCAGGTTTGCTCCCCTTGATGATTTTTCCCGGCAAAAAGAATAGCAAATCGGGCAGCACCATCATCACGCACGCGCGCCCTCACTAGATCGGCCGGCGCCGCCGTTGAGAGAAATCGACAGATACAACGCATCGGCCTCTTCTTGGAGCACGGCCGCGGCCGTCGGCTCGCGTCTCTCTTCATTGAATACCGTACACATCAGCTCCTTTTGCTTGCGTGGCAAAAAAAAGACGAGTGCTGTCTCTCCTTTGTACGTGCCCTTAGGGCACCTCAACGGTTGTAGAAGCATGCCGCTCAATGGTTCAGCTTTAACAGTTTTTATGGGTCCCACCGGAAGATGTTTTTAATTCAGCATTTAGCACTTTCTGAGTTCCGGTTTCCTCTTGATATAATTCAATCTCTTATTTGACACCAGATAAATGATTTGTTCCTTCCTTGGCCCTTAACATTTTTTCCTTCCTTATTTGACACTGACTTCAACTTTCGTTCCTGAATTGACACTCTGTTGGATTTTTCATTCGGAAACTGTTAAATACCCCACAAAAAGACGATACCTCTGTGAGGCCCAGCACCCTTCTCCCTCCTCTCCCCCCTTCTCCCTCCTCTGCTCCACACTGCACAGGTCCTCGGTGCTCCTCCTCCTCGCGCTTCTGGAAACCGCGGCGTGCCTCGCGCACGCAAGCGCTGAGTCCGCCACGCCGCGCCGCTCTCTCGCCTCCGACGGCCTCTCCTTGACCGGCTCGGGCTTCGATTTGGAGTGTTGGCGGCGACGCGGGGACGAGCAGGGAGGGGCCTACCGCGCAAGAGGCTCCATCCCAAGGCCTAGCGGCGGGCGGCGCCAAGGCGAACGGGGGCTGGGCCGGGTGCGGTCGGCAGCAGCAGCGATGTGGGCGCGTGGCTGGCCGTGGCGGCGCTGCGGCTGCAGGCGGTCGATGGCGACGCTACACAGGAACGACGCCGTGGCTTCTAGGAAAGCGCGTCCATGCCGCCGAGCTCGCCTTCTAGGGAAGCGCGTCCACGCCGCCAGGCTCGCCTTGTCCTCCGTGGCGAGTCGCCTCCATACGCCAGGCTCCCGCGCATCCAGGCACCGGCGGCGCTTGCCCGAGTGTCACAGGGAGGCGCTCACTTGAGCGTCGCAGGGAGGTGCAGGCTGTCGAGGAGTCACAGGGAGGCACGACCGCCGAGGAGGGAAGCTCTGGCATGAGGAGCGTGAGTACAAAGAGTCGTAGGGACCGCCGGGGTTGTTCAAGCCATGAGAGTAGGCTGTGGCAGATCCACTTCGGATCTACTTGGTTAAACATGATTTAGCCGCCTGATACGCGACGCTCATGCTTAAGCCGAGTAAACACGAAGTGCCGTCGGATTTCCTCCGATTTAACCACTTGAACAGGACCATTTTAGCAGACCCACACGAAGGTGAGCGGTTCCAGAGAGTACAGCAAGTCCACCGGGTTAACAACTTAACCACTTAGTTTGATTATGAAATAAACATCAGAGTTTTACAAGGGTTTTCAGAAAGACAACAGAATGTAAAACCACTAGCGGAAGCAACGTCGGGGTCGGACATCCCTGGTGAGGCCAGCCGGGACATCACTGATCCCTCTCCTCGCCGTCCGAGGAGGGATCCCACTCGACCGTCCAACCCGAAGGGAGTTGGGACGGCCAAGTGCCAGCGGAAGAAGGGTCGGGAGCAGCAACTTCACCTGAAAAATAGGAGCCACAACAAGGCTGAGCTACTAAGCTCAACAAGACTTATCCGACAGGAGTAAGCTACTCCACACTTCTAGACATGCAGGGCTTTTTGGCTGAGGGGTTTGTTTGCCAAAAGCACTAAGTAAAACCATATTTTCAAGTTTTAGCTCCGGTTATAAGTTCATTAACCAGTCTAGGTTTTGCAACCTATTCTACGCAATCATAGAACCAAAACAAGGTATGTAGATATCAACAAAACCATGTCATCATCAGATTCCTTATTTACTCAGGGTGACATAGCGATCAAGCAGTCTCAAACTGTGAGAGGCAGACGAATTGATTCGAGTTCTTTAACCATGCATGGTGAACCTAACCTCACGACATCCACGCACCCGGAGGTCGCTTCCTGTGTCGGCCTTCCCCATCAATCCCCTAACCCGTGTCGGGCCCATTTCCTTTGGTGCAAGGTTCCATAGACCTGGCCTCTGCCGTTCTGTGGCCACGCTCGCCACCACGTGCGACAACCAGCAGGGGAAACTCCGTTCCAAGAACAATGGGGCGACCGCTCACGTCTAGGTTCAATCCGGTACTCGGCTTCCTCATCCATACTAAGTATGAGGTTAGTACTTTCAAACACTTGATCACGAACACCACCACTGTCGGGCCTTAGTCAAGTTTCATAGATAGACGGGGCGATCAACCGACCACCAAAGAGTTACCCAAAACCCTGCCCCGTCCATCGTCCTTACAGTTGTAACAGAAGGTAGACATCCAACTCCTACAACTCGCGAGTGACAGGGAATCACTCGGCTTTTACCGTCTCCTAGTTAAGCAAGCAGCTACTCGGTCCAACAGCTAGTGTTCAGATCATGGGAAACTAAGTCATGCATCTAGGGTTTCAAACAACTCCTATACGTAAATGCACAAGCATGTTTTAAGGAAGGCATGCGCAAGTTTGGAAAACAACACAGGGTTTTGATGCAACCGGGGCTTGCCTTCGAGCAAGGAGGAAGAGAACTGCTCGACTTCGGGGGCGGCTTCGGCTTCTGGGGGCAGGAGCTCAGCTACACCATCGTCTTCTGGCGCCGGGTGCAGCTCGTAGCAGCCGTCGGCGAGGCGCAGCTCTACACGAATGCAATGCATTAGTTAGCATAGACGGTTATTTCAACAGCAACACTTGCAAGTCTGAGCCCAGAAACTCGCGACAAAGAGCAGGAGGGTGGGGAGGTTCGAGGGAGCTGGTGGAGATCAAGAGGTAAGGGGCGGAAAGGAACTTATGATCTGATCCTTAAACTAGAGGATTTGGTATACTAGGGATCCTCAGACTCAACCGCTGAAGGGTTCCTAAGTTTTACACATACACCCTCGGGTTGAAGAAAAATATCACAGCCGAGCCCTCGGGCAAGGCGGATAAGGGTCGGCGGAACAGATAGGGTCGGGCGAGACGGAATCGGGGTCGGGCGGATAGGAGGGGTTGGGCGAAGCGGACTGGGGTCGGCAGCTTACCTTCTTCCTACAAGGAAAGCTTGGGGTCGGGAAGAAGCAGACTTGGGCGGAGGGGCTAAGGTTTTGAACAATGGCTAAGTCCGGCAGTGCTCCGGCGGTGGCGGTGCTTCTTGTGGATCACAAGTGAGCTCTCACGCAGCACGGAGGAGCAAGCGGCTGGATGGTTTGGGAAAATGAAGTGGAGCTGAGAGGAGAGTTCCTCAAGAACTTAGGGTGTGGCGCTGGGAGCTCGAGCAGGGAGCAAGAGAAATGGCGGAAGGCAGCAATGGCGGAGGGAACTCTGGCGGGGCTCGCGTATTTTTGCCTTTCCGCCTTTTCGCTTGCTCCCTGCTCGAGCTCCCAGCGCCACCCCACTAAGTTCCTGAGGAACTCTCCTCTCTGCTCCACTCCGTTTTCCCTAAGCCACCCAGCCGCTTGCTCCTCCGCGCTGCGTAAGAGCTTACTTGTGATCCACAAGAAGCACCGCCGCCGCCGGAGTACAGCCGGACCTAGCCGCTGTTCAAAGCCTTAACCCCTCCGCTCAAGTCTGCTTCTTCCCGACCCCCAGCATTCCTTGTAAGAAGAAGGTAAGCTGCCGACCCCTGGTCCGCCTCGTCCGACCCCTGTCCGCTTCGCCCGACCCCTCTTATCCGCCCGACCCCGGTTCCGTCTCGCCCGACCCTGTCTGTTCCGCCGACCCTTCTCCACCTCGCCCGAGGACTCGGCTGAATCTTTTTCTGCAAACCAAGGGTGTATGTGTAAAACTTGGGGACCCTTCAGCGTTGAGTCTGAGGATCCCTAGCACACCAAACCCTCTAGTTTAAGGGTCAGATCATAAGTTCCTTTCCTCCGACCCTTACCTCTTGATCTCCACCAGCTTCCTTGAACCTTCCCACCCTCCTGCTTTTTGTCGCGAGTTTCTGGGCTCAGACTTGCAAGTGTTGCTGTTGAAATAACCGTCTATGCTAATTAATGCATTGCATTCGTGTAGAGCTGCGCCTCGCCGACGGCTGCTACGAGCTGCACCCGACGCCAGAAGACGACGGTGTAGCTGAGCTCCTGCCCTCTGAAGCCGAAGCCGCCCCAGAAGTCGAGCAGTTCTCTTCCTCCTTGCTCGAAGGCAAGCCCCGGTTGCATGAAACCCCTATGTTCTCCAAACTTGCGCATGCCTTCCTTAAACATGCTTGTGCATTTACGTATAGGAGTTGGTTGGAACCCTAGATGCATGAACTAGCTCCCATGATCTGAACACTAGTTGTTGGACCGAGTAGATGCTTTGCTTAAACAGGAAACGGTAAAAGCCGAGTGATTTCCTATCACTCGCGAGTTGTAGGAGTTGGATGTCTACCCTTCTGTTACAACTGTAAGGACAATGGACGGGGCAGGGTTTGAGGTAACTCTTTGGTGGTCGGTTGATCGCCCCGTCTGTCTATGAAACTTGCTAAGGCCCGACAGTGGTGGTGTTCGTGATCAAGTGTTTGAAGTTACTAATCTCATACCTAGTATGGGATGGGGAAGCCTAGTACCTGATTGAACTAGGGCGTGGCTTATACCCCTGCTGTCCCTGGAACGAGGTTCCCATGGTGCATCATGTGGGTGCAAGTGCGGTCACAGTACGGTAGAGGCCGGGACTGTGGAGCATTGCATGCCAAGGGAAGTTTGGACCTGACACGCGCCTGGGAATTGATGGGGACAGCCGACACAGGAAGCGGCCCTTGTGGTGCGCGGATGTCATGAGATTAGGTCCGCCATGCATGGTTAAGAAACTCAAATCGATTCATCTGCCTCTCACAGTTTGAGACTGCTTGATCGCTATGTCACCCTGAGTAAATGAGGAATCTGATGATGACATGGTTTTGTTGATATATTTATACCTTGGTTGGTTCTATGATTGCTTAGAATAGTTTGCAAACTTAGACCGGATAATGAACTTAGAACCGGAGCTAAAACTTGAAAGTAGGGTTTTTATTTAGTGCTTTTGGCAAACAAAACCCTCAGCCAAAAAGCCTTGCATATCTAGTTCGGTGGAGTAGCTTTACTCCCTGTCGGTTAAGTCTTGTTGAGCTTAGTAGCTCAGCCTGGTTGTGGCTCCTTTTTTCAAGTGAAGTTGCTGCTCCCGACCCTCCTTCTGCTGGCACTTGGCCGCCCCATCTCCCTCCAGGTTGGACGGTCGAGTGGGATCCCTCCTCGGACGGCGAGGAGAGGGATCACTGACGTCCTGGCTAGCCTCACCAGGGATGTCCGACCCCGACGAGTTTGCTTCCGCTAGTGTTTTACTTTCTGTTGTTTTTCTTTTGAACCTTGTAAACTCTGATGTTTTTTTCATAACCAAACTAAGTGGTTAAGTTGCTAACTCGGTGGACTTGCTGTATTCGCTGGAACCGCTCACCTTCGTGTGGGTTTGCTAAATGGTCCTATTCAAGTGGTTAAATCGGATGAAATCTGACGGCACTTCGTGTTTACTCGGGTTAGGCATGAGCGTCGCGTATCATGCGGCTAAATCATGTTTAATCAAGTAGATCCGAAGTGGATCCGCCACAGCTGGTACCAGAGCCGGTTTAGCAATACAGAGAACACAACAAGCCCTAACACTTCTTTGAAAAGATAAAAGTTGCAAGAAACTCTTTGAAAAATCTCGTATGATCGTTAAGGATGACCTTAGTGCGAGAGGCCCTAGGGGATTTTGGGGTTGTTTTAGGTGGCTAATATTATTTGGTTATCTTGCTAACCCTTCCAGCACTTCGCCACGTTTATCATACGTGTGCCGAGTTCCGCATCACGAGTATGCGAGGGTTGATAGGGAGTTCTATTCAAAGGACCCTATCATCGTGGTTGTTTTCGCCCACATCTATCATACGTGCGCAGGTTCCGTATGTAATCCATACGAAGGTTGGTACGGTTTGATTCCAACGAGCCTATCAGCACGGTTGTTCGCCACGTCTATTATACATGCGCTGATTCCGCATCGCGAGTATGCGAAGGGTTATACAGTTCCATTCAAAGGGAACCTATTTCCACGGTTGAGTGCTGTCCATGCAGCCTTAAACGCATGGGTGTCGTTCCTATAGTGAGCGGTAATGTTTGGGAACGCTTTTGTGGGTGCTGGCACGAAAGGTTCGTGTGGTGGTGTTTTCTGCAGGTACACTAACCGCGTTTGCTTAGGAGACGTTGCTAGAACCGACTAGCTATTATAGGGAGAGACGTACTTGTTGCCTTGCCACCGGCACTGACCGCGTAAGACCCAAGTTTTGGGCAGTTGTTTTGGTTAAGAGTGAGGTAGGCCGTGCATGCGTCATAAGCTAAAATCTGTAAAGTCACTCTCCTCAAAAGCAACCTTGCTCGGAAAAGCTCTTCTTCGGTTCTAAGGATTTCTAGTTCTTCCAGTTGTTCTCGGTTAAAAACCGAATGCTTCTCTGTCCGACCCCTGACCTTTGGAGTCTATCTCACGTGGTTCTGGTTTCTTGGTTCCAGATGGCCGTCCCCGGACACGTTCTGTTTGGAGCGGATGGTACCTTCCAGTCAACCTGTCTACACTTCGAGGGCTTCCCCGTGATTTTGTGGGACACCTTGAAATGGTTCGGGTACCAGTCCCCACCATTGTACGCAGGACGATTGTACCTGGAGCAGGGCATCCAGACTAGCAACGTACAGGAGGTAGTACCTCCTCCTCCTGTGCGGCCCGACTGGCCCTCATTCGGGATATCAGCATACGGTCTTGCTCCGGAGGACACCTGGGAGTCCGCCGCTCTTCAGCTCCTTACCCAGTTTTGTCAGCTGCATCCCCTGGAGGTCACACTAGACCCCATCGGCCTGTTCCCCACCAGGAACCGGTTGGATCCGGTGTGGCTCGACCGCGTCGGAAATATCGAGGTGCTGGCCACCACCTACTCCATGGTCACCATCTCCACCAACATCAGGTGTATGACAGCCCTCTATTGGCTGATCAAGCTCCAAGGAAGAGCCATGACCATCCTTGCTCGGACCGCAGTGGATGCTCAAGGACACCTCCAGTCAGCCAGGAGAGACCTGGTAGGCCAAACCTACCAGCTTATCCAACGAGGCATTCAGATACATGACATGCAAGACAGGATCTCCGAGCTCGAAGGAGAAGTAGCCGACCTAGTGGCCGGCATGATCGAGCTGTCACAGGAGAAAATGGAAGTGGAAATGGAGCTAGCGGTTGCCAATGCTCACCTGGACGAGCATCAAGCTGAGCTCGACGATATGCACGCCCTCCATATGCAACTAGAAGCTCAAGAGGACCCCGAGGAGGATGAGGGAGCGTCCAGTATGGACATCGAAGAAGACGGCGCCCCTTCTCCTACTCATAGTGTCCATTTGTAGATGAAGAGTTGCAAGGAACTCCTTCTTTTGTTGTACTCCTCAGCAGCCTAAATTTTGGAAAGATCTGTAATAGGTTAGCCTTGAGTCGAGTACTCCCTGTGTTGGAATACCTCTATAAAGATCCAAATGAAATCAAATCTGAGTCTGACCTTTAACTCTTGCAAGGTGTTGGAATGTTAGACTAAGTGAGTTGTGCCGCGACCACACACGCTGTTTTCTGTGGGTCTGTTCAAGTTTGGCCGACCCCGGTTCGCGAAATCGGATGCGCCGACCTTTCGAGGCAGTCTCCGCCTCGCCCGACCTCTTTTTAGTGTGGATCGTTGCCGACCCTTTTTCTCGGGATGATCTCCTAGCCCGACCCCTTTGGCTTAAGTTCAGATGTAAGGGAATTTCAGGAGTCTGGGTAGGGTATGATTCGCCCGAAGTTGAGTACAAGGCTAAGATAAATGCTAACTAACATGAGGATGAGAAGAGCGTATCTCCCCTATGAGGACGTGTGTTGCATTATCAGCAAGAGTTGTATTGGAGAATTTAACTTATGCGTTCCATCTGTTGGAGTACTTCTAAGGTTATGAAATTAATGGAACGTTAACTCTTGCAGATGGCGCATCGCACCAGATCTGGTTCTGTGCCCGGCAGTAGCGAGCAGAGATAGGATCTTCCCCCACCCCCACCCTCATCTCCACTAGAGGCAATCCTAGCGGCTCAAACCGAGCTGCTGAGGCATCTTGTACAAGGACAACAGCAGCAGCCCCATGGTGGAAGGGCTCAGCAGCAGCCACATGTTGCTCACTATGAGGACTTTTTGGGGACGCAGCCCCCTTTGTTTCAGAAGACACAAGAACCGCTCAACGCCGACGCCTGGGTTCGTACGATCGAATCCAAGTTCGAGCTTCTCACCACCCCGTGCCCCGAGCATAACAAGGCCCGATTTGCAGCTCAATAGCTGCGTGGTTCCGCCCGGCTCTGGTGGGACCACTACCATGCCATGTTGCCGGCTGGCCATGTGGTCAGCTGGAACGAGTTCAAGACCGCGTTTAAAACCGCGTTTAAAGCGCATCACATCCCGAAAGGTCTCTTGGAGCGCAAGCTCAACGAGTTCCTGGCTCTTACCCAGGGAACCCGAGATGTCCTGCACTACGCCCAAGCTTTCAACGATCTGTGCCGTTATGCCGGCTATCATGCGGACACAGACGAGAAGAAGCGGGATAGATTCCGCCGAGGACTAAGCTTGGAGCTCAGAGAAAGGTTGAACCCCATCAAGGTGGACACCTACAACGAGTTGGTCAATCTGGCCATCTCTCAAGAGGATTGTATGCAGGCTCTCAAAGCCGACCAGAAGAGAAAGGCCTCCGTGGCATTTCCAAGCCAGCCGACTCGAAGGATCCGGATGGTTCCTCCACAAGCTCCTGGCTGACCCCAGCAGTCGGGAAGGTGGATTGCCCGACCCTCACCAGTAGCAGCGCCTCGTTTTTCTGGCTTCCAACCACAGGCGCCCCGGCTGACCCCACCAGCACCACCCCGCCCTGCAACTAGTAGCCGCTGCTTCACCTGCGGCAATGAAGGGCATTTCGCCAAGGACTGCCCTAGAAATCAGAGCCCGCGCTCAGGGCAGAGCAATGCAGCACCCCACCAAGGGAAGAGGCCCAAGATGCAAGTTCGCCAAGGGCAACTGAACTTTACCCACGCAGCAGAGCTTCCCGAAGGTGCGCCGATAATGACGGGTACTTTTCTGATTCACAGTTTTTCGTCTTTGGTTTTGTTTGACTCGGGAGCTTCACATAGTTTTATCGGGAGAAAGACCCGTCACAAGTGTGGGTTACAAGAATGTCAAACCAGAGGGTCCTTTAGAATATCCACCCCGGGTGGAGTGATCACCTCTGATAGGATAAGTGTCAATGTGCCTATTCAACTAGGTCAAAGCCTTTTTAAGGAGAATCTTATCATCCTTGACCTGGAAGGAATAGATATCATCCTCGGGATGGATTGGATGGCCAGACACCAAGTGGTTCTAGATACAGCTGCCCGAACTCTCCACATCAACTCACCCTTACATGGCAGTTCTACCCTATCCTTGAAACATCCTAAGTCCGCACTCCCTTGTGCGTACCCTCTATCGGAAGCCCGACTAGAAAGCCTCCCTGTTGTCTGTGAGTACCCTGACGTGTTCCCAGATTACTTGCCTGGCATGCCACCTGAAAGAGACGTGGAGTTTTCCATAGAGTTGATCCCCGGCACCGCACCGATATCCAAGAGACCCTATCGGATGCCACCTGCTGAGTTGGCCGAGTTGAAGACCCAGTTGCATGATCTGTTGGAAAAAGGCTTCATTCGACCAAGCACATCACCTTGGGGTTGCCCCGCCCTGTTTGTGAAGAAGAAGGATGGCAGTCT
The DNA here is from genome assembly GCF_005286985.2 of Setaria viridis. Classification (NCBI taxonomy): domain Eukaryota; kingdom Viridiplantae; phylum Streptophyta; class Magnoliopsida; order Poales; family Poaceae; genus Setaria; species Setaria viridis. The sequence continues at coordinate 19,699,447 of NC_048263.2, read as the reverse complement.
CCGCATGTGTGTGGACTACCGACCCCTCAATGCGGTGACCGTCAAGAACAAGTACCCACTGTCACGTATTGATGTCTTGTTTGATCAGTTAGCTGGAGCAAAAGTGTTCTCCAAGATCGATCTTCGTTCGGGTTATCACCAAATCAAGATCCGACCCTGCGACATACCCAAGACATCCTTCTCCACAAGATATGGACTATACGAGTACCTGGTCATGTCCTTTGGACTCACCAATGCACCCGCCTATTTCATGTACCTCATGAACTCGGTGTTCATGCCCGAGTTGGACAAGTTTGTTGTGGTGTTCATTGATGATATCCTCGTGTACTCGAAGAGCGAAGAAGAACATGCCGATCATCTTCAGGTAGTTCTCCAACAGCTAAGAGATCACTAACTCTATGCCAAGTTCTCCAAGTGTGAGTTTTGGTTAGATAGTGTCAAGTTTTTGGGACACACTATCTCCAAGGATGGTATAGCCGTCGACCCCAGTAAGGTACAGGAAGTCATGGAATGGAAGCCTCCTGCCTCAGTGCACTAGATCAGAAGTTTCCTTGGACTGGCAGGCTACTATCGGCGCTTCATACCGGATTTCTCTAAGATAGCTAAGCCGATGACAGAGTTGTTGAAGAAAGAGGTCAGGTTCGCGTGGAGCGACAAGTGTGAAGAAGCCTTCAAGACCCTGAAGCACTTGCTGACCACAGCCCCAGTTTTGGCTCAGCCCGACCCTTCTAGGCCATTTGACGTGTACTGTGACGCCTCTGGCACTGGACTTGGGTGTGTTCTTATGCAAGACAACCGAGTCATTGCCTATGCCTCACGGGCATTACGACCTCATGAGCTGAACTACCCGACCCATGATCTTGAGTTGGCAGCAGTGATCCATGCCTTAAAGATATGGAGACACTATCTGATGGGCACCCACTGCAACATCTACACCGACCACAAGAGCCTCAAGTACATCTTCAGTCAAGCCGACCTCAACATGCGCCAAAGAAGATGGTTAGAGTTGATAAAAGACTATGACTTGGAAGTTCACTATCATCCCGGCAAGGCCAATGTGGTGGCCGATGCTCTTAGTCGCAAGAACTGTTGCAATTGCTTGTCGGCAACAACTTTCACCGAGACTCTGTGTCATGAGATGGGGAAACTTAGTTTGGAAATTGTTTCCCATGGAACCCTTGGCCACATCACCCTTGAATTAGTTTTGGAAGACCAAATATGGTCAGCACAAGTGGAGGATGAGGAAGTAAAGCGGATCATCAGGAAGATCTCATTGAAGGATGAAGGGTATAAGCATTTTCGACAGGATGAGACTGGGAAGGTGTATTATGGAAACCGACTGGTTGTACCAGCCGACCCCAACCTTAAGAAGCAGATCTTAGATGAAGATCATCTCTCCAAGTTCTCAATCCATCCTGGCAGCAATAAGATGTACCATGATCTCCGCCAAACCTTTTGGTGGAGTGGAATGAAGTCGGAAATTGCCCGTTATGTTTCAGAATGTGATACCTGTCAACGTGTCAAAGCCAGCCATCTAAAGGTAGCAGGTACCCTGCAGCCCCTACCTATTCCCTCTTGGAAATGGGAAGACATCAGCATGAACTTCATAGTTGGACTGCCCCTTACATCACAGCGACATGACTCCATCTGGGTTATAGTGAACTGCCTGACCAAGACCGCCCACTTCCTTCCTGTCCGCACCACCCACACAGTCAAACAGTATGCAGAGTTGTACCTCGACCGCATAGTTTCCCTACACGGTGTACCCAAGACCATCATCTCTGATCGAGGAGTTCAGTTTGTGGCACACTTTTGGGAACAACTACAAGCATCCATGGTCACCAAGCTCATCCGTAGCTCAACCTATCATCCTCAAACCGATGGTCAAACCGAAAGAGTCAATCAGATCCTTGAAGACATGTTGAGAGCTTGTGTCATCCATTATGACAAAAATTGGGATAAGTGTTTGCCCTTGGCAGAATTCTCCTACAACAACAGCTACCAGACCAGTTTGAAGATGGCACCGTTTGAAGCCTTATATGGCCGGAGATGTCGGACACTATTGAACTGGTCCCAAGCAGGAGAAAGATAGATCTATGGCCCTAAGTTAGTGGCAGAAGCCGAAGAGCAAGTAAGGGTAATTCAAGTAAATCTCAAAGCTGCCCAATCTCGACAGAAGAGTTATTCCGACAGGTGAAGAAGACCCCTACAGTTCGACATTGGTGATCATGTGTATCTTCGAGTCTCCCCGACCAAAGGAGTGCAACGGTTTGGAGTGAAAGGAAAATTGGCTCCCCGCTACATTGGCCCTTATGAGATTGTGGAGATTTGTGGACCCGTGGCCTATCGGATCCAACTCCTAGAACAGCTATCGGCCATACACGATGTCTTCCATGTGTCTCAACTGAAGAAATGTGTCCAAGTTCCAACCAAGATCATAGAGCAAGAGCAGCTTCAGATCGAGCCCGACCTAACCTACGCCGAGTACCCAGACCGAGTTCTTGACTAGAAAGAGAGGAATACCCGGCGCCAAATGGTCAGAATGTACAAGATCCTCTGGAGGAACCACACGGAGGATGAAGCAACATGGGAAACAGACAAGTATCTGAACAAGCACTTTCCAGGTTTTCTTGTCTCGTCAAGGAGGTAAAAACGGCACACCCTACTTTTATACCTGAATCTCGGGACGAGATTCTTTTTAAGAGGGGTAGGCTGTGATGACTGACCCCAAATCTTCCAAGTTAATCCTAATCCGAGCCCCTGATCACCTGCCTTAGCTTTCCAAGCCTAAGTGATCAACCTCCAGACCGGTCCCGACCCCTGAGACCCGACCCCTCTCCGCTGGTCTCCAGTTCCGACCCCGCCGACCCCAACTCACCCGCCGGATCTTTCTAAGTCTTTCCCCAACACCTCCCTTCAGTCTGACCGGTGGACGACGAGATCTTTTCCCCCAGATCTTCCACGACAAGCACACTCGAGTTGTATGCCCGCTTCAGAGTTCCCCTGCCGTGTGGCTCAACTTCTCCGATGCCCACCGCTCCGCCTCGTCTCTGGCCCGCGACCGAATGGATTCTCGCGCCCCCTTCCCCAATCGCAGCGGAAGCCCCTCTGCAACCTTTCTGCAGCACCTTGCCACCCGCGCGCATCATCACGTCGCCAGATCCCGGCCGCAAAGCCTGATGTCGCCCGTCTTTTCCGTCACTTCGACACAGTCGCGCCGCCTGGTCTTCGCTACCCGACGATTCCTCCTCCGCCAACCCTGACCACGACAGCGACAGCTCCTTTCCCCGCCCTGTCAGAAGCCACCCGACAATCTGTTGCTCCGCGCTCGCCCGCGCGCCCGCAGCCGCCTGTCTTCTCACCTGTGCGCCCTCGATTCTAGCGCCGTTAACCCGGTCACTTCCATCAACTCTACCGCACGACGACGCCCGCCTCCGCCAAATCTCAACCACCGGCATACCCGCTCCTGCGCCGCCCTGACGCCAGAGCCCAATGACCGCTAGCGTCATCCTCGAAGTCCTGCTCCACCGCCCTCGTCGCTCAATCGCCGCCCAGGCAGAGCACTCCATTGCTTCTTCCCCGGCCTTCGCGCCGCTCCCCTTCTCACTCCCGCGCCGCTCCCCTTCTCACTCCCGCGCCACTATAAAAGGGAATGCGCGAACCCCGCCGGAGTCCCCTTCGCCATTGCTGCCTTTCCACCTTTTTGCTTGCTCCCTGCTCGAGCTCCCAGCGCCACCCCACTAAGTTCCTGAGGAACTCTCCTCTCTGCTCCACTCCGTTTTCCCCAAGCCACCCAGCTGCTTGCTCCTCCGCGCTGCGTAAGAGCTTACTTGTGATCCACAAGAAGCACCGCCGCCGCCGGAGTATAGCCGGACCTAGCCGCTGTTCAAAGCCTTAACCCCTCCGCCCAAGTCTGCTTCTTCCCGACCCCCAGCGTTCCTTGTAAGAAGAAGGTAAGCTGCCGACCTCTGGTCCGCCTCGTCCAACCCCTGTCCGCTTCGCCCGACCCCTCTTATCCGCCCGACCCCGGTTCCGTCTCGCCCGACCCTGTTTGTTCCGCCGACCCTTCTCCACCTCGCCCGAGGACTCGGCTGAATCTTTTTCTTCAAACCAAGGGTGTATGTGTAAAACTTGGGGACCCTTCAGCGTTGAGTCTGAGGATCCCTAGCACACCAAACCCTCTAGTTTAAGGGTCAGATCATAAGTTCCTTTCCTCCGACCCTTACCTCTTGATCTCCACCAGCTCCCTTGAACCTTCCCACCCTCCTGCTTTTTGTTGCGAGTTTCTGGGCTCAGACTTGCAAGTGTTGCTGTTGAAATAACCGTCTATGCTAATTAATGCATTGCATTCGTGTAGAGCTGCGCCTCGCCGACGGCTGCTACAAGCTGCACTCGGCGCCAGAAGACGACGGTGTAGCTGAGCTCCTGCCCTCTGAAGCCGAAGCCGCCCCAGAAGTCGAGCAGTTCTCTTCCTCCTTGCTCGAAGGCAAGCCCCAGTTGCATGAAACCCCTATGTTCTCCAAACTTGCGCATGCCTTCCTTAAACATGCTTGTGCATTTACGTATAGGAGTTGGTTGGAACCCTAGATGCATGACTAGCTCCCATGATCTGAACACTAGCTGTTGGACCGAGTAGATGCTTTGCTTAAACAGGAAACGGTAAAAGCCGAGTGATTTCCTGTCACTCGCGAGTTGTAGGAGTTGGATGTCTACCCTTCTGTTACAACTGTAAGGACGATGGACGGGGCAGGGTTTGAGGTAACTCTTTGGTGGTCGGTTGATCGCTCCGTCTGTCTATGAAACTTGCTAAGGCCCGACAGTGGTGGTGTTCGTGATCAAGTGTTTGAAGGTACTAATCTCATACCTAGTATGGGATGGGGAAGCCTAGTACCTAATTGAACTAGGGCGTGGCTTATACCCCTGCTGTCCCTGGAACGAGGTTCCCATGGTGCATCATGTGGGTGCAAGTGCGGTCACAGTATGGTAGAGGCCGGGACTGTGGAGCATTGCATGCCAAGGGAAGTTTGGACCTGACACGCGCCTGGGAATTGATGGGGACGGCCGACACAGGAAGTGGCCCTTGTGGTGCGCGGATGTCGTGAGATTAGGTCCGCCATGCATGGTTAAGAAACTCGAATCGATTCGTCTGCCTCTCACAGTTTGAGACTGCTTGATCGCTATGTCACCCTGAGTAAATGAGGAATCTGATGATGACATGGTTTTGTTGATATATTTATACCTTGGTTGGTTCTATGATTGCTTAGAATAGTTTGCAAACTTAGACCAGATAATGAACTTAGAACTGGAGCTAAAACTTGAAAGTAGGGTTTTTATTTAGTGCTTTTGGCAAACAAAACCCTCAGCCAAAAAGCCTTGCATGTCTAGTTCGGTCGAGTAGCTTTACTCCCTGTCGGTTAAGTCTTGTTGAGCTTAGTAGCTCAGCCTGGTTGTGGCTCCTTCAGGTGAAGTTGCTGCTCCCGACCCTTCTTCTGCTGGCACTTGGCCGTCCCAACTCCCTCCGGGTTGGACGGTCGAGTGGGATCCCTCCTCGGACGGCGAGGAGAGGGATCACTGACGTCCTGGCGTGCCTCACCAGGGATGTCCGACCCCGACGAGTTCGCTTCCGCTAGTGTTTTACTTTCTGTTGTTTTTCTTTTGAACCTTGTAAACTCTGATGTTGTTTTTACGGTCAAACTAAGTGGTTAAGTTGCTAACTCGGTGGACTTGTTGTATTCGCTGGAACCGCTCACCTTCGTGTGGGTTTGCTAAATGGTCCTGTTCAAGTGGTTAAATCAGATGAAATCCGACGGCACTTCGTGTTTACTCGGGTTAGGCATGAGCGTCGCGTATCATGCGGCTAAATCTTGTTTAATCAAGTAGATCCGAAGTGGATCCGCCACAGTTATGTTCATCTTCAGCTCCTGGGTTTGCATTGCAGATGGCACTGCAAACTTCCACCACCACATCACGCCGGCCCTGGTGGAGAGGCACTACGATATCAACCTGCATCGCCAAGCTTTGGAGGATTTTGTTAAAAAATTCAATAAAATTTTCAACCTCTTCCGAAGTCCTAGGGACGAGTTCGAGTACAACTTGACTTCTCACACGAGTCGGACTAGTTCCCAAGAGCTGGCGCTTAAGCCATCATACGAATCGGTCTATGATACAAGTCAGTTCCCGTTTGGACTCCGAAACGTGGGCATTGTTTACCAAGCTTCCCTATCCAAATCCCAATCCAACTCCGATTCAATCGAGGACCTCGACTACTACTCGATCCGGATGAGGAGATTCCTTTATCAGGTCCACAGTAGGGCCTGGTAATCACATCTACTCCACAAGGCAGATTCGTCTACTAGCCCGACATGAAACCATCTGCTCTCGTCAAGGACGACGAGTCATGCCTTGTCACGTACCTTGATGAGGGAACACTTCTATCGCCCATCTACGAAGAAGACGGCCCCATAGAGATTCTCACGTCAAGTTCGAGTAGTTTCTCGCCAAAGCGAGAACTACTCACCATCGTCGCTCCTCAAGGGGGCGACGGAGAGGAGCCACCAGAAAGAAATCCATGATGCGAGCACCATCTGGATGACGTGTCAGCGGATGAACTCTCTGCCAATGTCCAAGGCGAAGAGATAGAAAGTCAAAGGAATCGTTAGCATATAAGAAATGCAGCGAGAGCAGATCATCGCCGCCGCCTTGCATCCGAATGACCCATCATGAACTTGGATCACGCGTTTGAAGCAGTTCAATCGTGTCACCACCACACTCCTCTCACCACCATTGCCTCCATTGACCTGCTCACTTGCGCGATGGCACAAGACAAGTACACCAGGCAACTGGCTCTACTGGCGGAGCATGCGTATGAGCAACTCGATTGACAGAATCTAATCAGCTCGGTTCGACGCACCTCTTCCCATCATGGCAGCAGTGGTAGGCATCCAAGTTGCAACAAAGTTGCTAGACCTAGTCAAAATGAGGTTCTCAGGATCGAGAACCCCAGAGCAAGTCAACACAGGGCAGAAGGTAGTCGGAGGGAGGCTGTGGTCACCGTGGGCCCTACCAAGAGCCTGAGCAACCTCGCGACCTCTGTCAGCAGGTCAACCAGAATTGTGACACTTGTAACACCATTGAAGGATGCCGCCACGAATGCAATCAGAAAGTCGACTACTCGGGAGAAGACTCTGACGGGTTCACCGCCTTCTCTAAATGAGTATGCAAGACGGTTCTACCCGACAAGTTTAAGCCTCCAGGTATTATCAAGTACGATGGGAAGCAAGACCCAATTCAATGGCTGAGGTGCTACTCTCTATCAGTTCAGGCGGCAGGAGGAAAGGATAACACCAATGTCATCTACTTTCCCATCAACATGGAAGCAGGGCCACTCACATGGCTCGAAACCCTAGAAGCGGGTTCTACCAACACGTGGAGCCAACTAAAAGCAGTGTTCACGAACAACTTCGCAGGGGCAATGCAATGTCGTGGCAACAGGATCGACTTGTCGTAGATAAAACAGCAGCAAGGCAAGACCCTGCATAGTCACCTACGCTGTTTCTTCGATAAGAAAGCCACTGTCATGGACATCATGGAACAGGACACCATAGAGTGCTTCCAGAATGGTCTCTATGACCGCTGGATGTTCCAAGATTTTGGGAGGAGGTGCCCGGGATATATCAAATCCCTCAAGACTATGATCCAAGCTTGGGCGGATGAAGAAGATAGAGAGATCAAGCAGTTCGAGTCTAACCGTAGCCGAGGCCAGAACAACAACAACCAGAGCTATGGCCAAAGTAACGGCTAGAATCGCAACGATCGCCCTAACGACAACGAAGGCAATTACTCGGGTGGTCAAAACCGCAAGAGAAAGCTAGACAATACTATCAAGGCACTGTCCTAGTCCTGTAAGAAGAATGGCAGAAATCAAGAGAGGACTTCGTTCAAGGAACTCCTGAAAAAGCAGTGCCCATGGCACCCACACTCCAAGCACTCTGCGATGGATAACTACAGTCTTTGTAGAATCATGAAAGATTTGTCAAAACCTTGTGGAGCTAAATACAAGGGAAAGGCCAAAGAATACGAAGACGAGGACAGCAACGGGAAATTCCAGAACCCATCAAACACCGTCAACGTCATATTCGGCGGCACTCCGGGTACTGCTACCAAGCGGTCCCAGAAACTAGGCCTCCGGGGAATCTTATCTATTGAACCAGCAACATCTACGTTCCTTAAGTGGTCCGAGGTGCCAATCACCTTTTGAAGAAAAGATTAGTGGACTAGTTTCTCCGATCCAGGATGCTACCCTCTCATCCTGGATCCAGTAGTTGCAGGCTCTCGACTCACAAAAGTACTCACCGACGGCGATAGCGGCCTCAATGTGCTCTTCGCCAAAACTCTGAGGAAGATTGGCCTCGACGTTACAGATATGCTCACCCTAATGAACTCTCCATTCTATGGGATCGTCCCAGGTAACACGGTTGTACCCCTTGGTCAGGTGGTTTTGCTAGTTACTTTCGGGACCAAGGATCATTACCAGACCAAGTACATCCGGTTTGAGGTGGCCGACTTCAAAACTTTGTATCACACCATCCTCGGAAGACCAGCAGTGGCCAAGTTCATGGCCATCCCACATTACGTGTACCTAGTACTCAAGATGCCGGGACCCAAGGGAGTACTCTCCCTGCGCGGAGACTTGAAGAGATCATACGACTGGGACACAGAAGCTGTGGAGCTGGCAGCGACTACTAAGGTGCCAAACTCCATGATGCAAGTCTTCGCCGCCTCCAAGAAACTATCCCCAATGGAATTCAAGATCCCAGAGAAGAAGTCAGGGCAACCAAGGTCAAGTTGGTAGGAGAAGTTGATATCAAAGCTATCGACCTTGAGATCAGTGACAGCTCCAAGACAACCTTGATTGGCTCAGGGCTGGATCCCAAATAGGAAGACGCGCTCGTCAGCTTGCTCTGGGCTAACCAAGACATCTTCGTATGGAAGCCATCTGATATGTTGAGAGTGTCTAGGGAGTTGATCAAGCACTCGCTAAACATAGATCCCAAAGCTACGCCCAAGCGACAATGACTACGCCAATTCGCCCAAGACAGGAGAGAAGCCATAAAAAAAGAGTTAGCCAAACTACTCACGGTTGGCTTTATCAAAGAAGTCTATCATCCAGAGTGGCTGGCCAATCTTATCTTGGTGCTAAAGAAGAACAATAACGAGTGGAGGATGTGTGTAGACTACATGGACCTCAACAAACACTGTCCAAAGGACCCCTTTGGGCTCCCTAGGATTAATCAAGTCACCGACTCAACAGCTGGGTGCGCTCTACTTTGCTTTCTTGATTGCTACTCGGGGTATGTCAAGGTAGCTCTCAAGGAAGAAGACCAAATTAAGACCGCATTCATCATCCCAAACAGAGCCTTATGTTACACCACAATGTCCTTTGGGTTGAAGAACGCAGGCGCCACATATCAACGAGCCATCCAAGAGTGCTTCAAGAAGGAACTACACCACAACGTGGAGGCATATGTGGATGACATGGTTGTAAAGACCAGAAATCCCGACGACTTGATTGTGGATCTCGAGGAAACCTTTGCAAGCCTACGAGCATACCGGCAGAAACTGAACCCAACAAAGTGTGTGTTCGGTGTACCCTCTGGAAAACTACTCGGGTCATCATCAGTCATCGAGGAACTGAGGCTAATCCTGAGAAGATCGCTTCCATCACCAACTTACACGCCCTATTGTGCATCAAGGATGTCCAAAAGCTGACTAGATGCATGGCAGGCCTCAACAGATCCATCTCAAGACTTGGAGAAAGGTGAGTAGCCTTCTTCAAACTACTCAAGCGGCAAGAAAAGTTCTAATGGACCGAGGAGGTGGAACAAGCCCTTCAACAGCTGAACGACTTCTTATCAAAGCCACCGATCCTCACGGCGTCTACTCCAATGAAGACTTGCTGCTATACATCGCTGCGACTACTAATGTTGTTAGCACGGCGATCGTGGTCGAAAGACCAGAACCAGGCCATGTATATAAAGTACAGAGGCCCATCTACTTTGTCAGCGAGGTGTTGTTAGACTCCAAAACTAGGTACCCGCCAGTACAGAAGTTGCCATATGCAATACTACTCACCTCGCGGAAGCTGCGACACTACTTCCAGGAACACAACATCTCTGTCATCACAGACTTTCCCTTGGGAGACATCCTCCACAACAGAGATGCAACGGGAAGGATCTCCATGTGGGCTGTAGAACTCGGAGCCTTGTCCCTGGAATTCAAGCCAAGGACTGCCATCAAGTCGCAAGCACTGGTCGATTTCATGGCAGAGTGGCGGGAAAATCAAGTACCCACACTGGCAGAATGACCAGAGCATTAGGTCATGTACTTCGATGGATCACTCAAGCTCGAGGGTGCCAGTGCAGGAGTACTCTTAATCTCTCCCAAAGGCAAACAACTCAAATATGTGTTGCAAATCTTCTAGGAGGTCTCCAACAACGAAGCAGAATACGAAGCACTATTGCACGGGCTCCGCCTAGCATTCGCTCATGGGATCCAACGGTTGTTGGTCTACGGTGACTCACCAGTAGTCATCAACCAAGTCAAGGATGAGTGGGATCACCACAAAGATAACATGGATGCGTACTGCCTTGAAGTACACAAACTAGAGAAAAAGTTCTTTGGTCTGGAGTTTCATCATGTGGCTCGTGATAATAATGTAGCCGCAGACGTCTTGTCCAAGCTCGGATCTACTCGTGGTCAAGTTCCAACTAGGGTCTCTATCCATGAGCTACACAAGCCATCCATAGTGGAGCCGACTGTTGGAGGTATGCCCTAGAGGCAATCATAGAGATGATGATATTCCATTTGTATCCATGATTTGTATATTGTGTTCATTGAATATCGATTAAAGGCTACTTGAATTGATTTGCAATTATGTGAATTGTATGTGAAACTCTTTACTTGTATGGTTATTCTAAAGTTGTCCCTAGTTGGAGTTCATGTGAGGACACACATGAATATTAGACTAGCACATGTATTAGTTGATGACTATGTTTCACAAGTCATGGACATGGAGATGTTGAACTAATAATGTGGACACATGTGGAGACATGTGTTAGGACTGACCCAACACGAGAAGTAGTTCTCTCTTTAAACAACATATACGCTTTGTCCTTAGACCTGAGATTGTCGCATGTATTCTAGATGTGGATCGACCTACTTAGGGGCTATCAAACGCTACGCCGTAACAGGGTAGTTATAAAGGTAGCTTTCGGGTTTGTCAAGAAGCATGCTATGAGACATGGTCAATCAAGATGGGATTTGCCCCTCTCTGATTGAGAGTGATATCTCTGGGCCCCTTGAGTGATCGGATCCGAAAATGCATGGCCATGCTACGTACGGTTAAGAGTTAACCTACAAAGGGATTCCGAATCACAGGATCGAGAAAGAGCGGTCGGCTTGAAGCTAGACCAAATATCGTGAGGCAAAGGGAATAGCATGTATATTATGTTGTGATGGTTCGTCTGATATGATCTTCGTGTGCGTATAGGAGTTGGCACGTCTTGCTAGAGGCCGCTACCGACTATTGGGCCGAGTACGAGTACTCGGGCCATGTCTATACGTATCCGAACCCATAGGGTCACACACTTAAGGGGCTGGAAGCCCAATTCGGATCTGATCTGAGTTGGATTAGGTTTAGGAGTACTAATGGGCCTCGGATCCAGAGGCCCATCAGGAACCTCTATAAATAGAGGGGTGGGGGCGCCCTAGGGTTTACACCTTTTGGCGAAACACACCTGCCGCGCCTCCCACGCCCTCGCCTGTTGCAACTCGCGGATCTAGCAATCCGGCTTGCGACGCTTCCTCCCTACACGTGTGGATACCTTGGAGGTGTTGCGCCTGCAGCACTTGGACGAGCCATCGACGAGCCGCCGACGAGCCACGACGAGCCGACGACGAGCCGCGGCACCGGAGGCGATCTTGCTGCACGTGGACGAGCTGCTAAGGAGCTGCTGGACGTGATCGACTACGTACGACTACGTGATCGTCTTCACTGCACCGACGCATATCTACATCTTCCGCACCAGTAGTGCGTCGAGTGGTAATCCCGTGATCCTTATACGGCAGTTCTTCCTGGTTATACGCGGTAGAAATTTTGATTAGCGCTAGAGTAGCCTACCCCGTATCCCTACATTATTATGGAGTTGAATAATTGTTATTTTGTTCCTAGTTTAAGTCGAAACATTTTGTCTCCTTCATGCTTGATGAAGGATGGTTATTCATTTGCGAGTGAAAACAATGGTTGTGTGATCTCTAAGAATAATATGTTTATGGCTTTTGCACCCATTGTGAATGGATTGTTTGTTTTAAATCTTGATGGTTCACCTGTCTGTAATGTAAGTGCTAAAAGGCCTCGGCCTAATGATTTGAGTCCTACCTACTTGTGGCATTGTCGTTTGGGTCATATAAGTGAAAAGCGCATGAAGAAGCTCCATTCCGATGGACTTCTAACTTCGTTTGATTTTGAATCATACGAGACATGTGAGGCTTGCTTGCTAGGCAAGATGACCAAGACGCCTTTCACAGGTTTCCTGAGAGAGCAGTAGACTTGTTGGAACTCGTACATAGTGATGTATGCGGACCAATGAGCACGACGGCTAGAGGAGGATTCCAATACTTCATAACTTTCACTGATGATTTTAGTAGATATGGCTATGTCTACTTGATGAGGCACAAGTCTGAAACCTTTGAAAAGTTCAAGGAATTTCAGAATGAAGTTGAAAATCAGCGTGGCAAGAAAATTAAGGCCTTACGATCTGATCGTGGAGGCGAGTATTTGAGCCACGAGTTTAGCAATCATCTAAAGAGTTGCGGAATTGTTCCACAACTTACGCCGCCTGGAACACCTCAGAGAAACGGTGTGTCCGAGCGATGTAATCGAACTTTGTTAGACATGGTTCGATCAATGATGAGCCAGTCGGACCTACCGTTGTCATTTTGGGGATACGCTCTAGAAACAGCAGGTTTCACACTTAATAGGGTACCATCTAAATCCGTAGTTAAGACACCATATGAGATATGGACTGGAAAGGTTCCCAGTTTGTCTTTTCTAAAGATTTGGGGATGTGAAGTGTTTGTCAAGCGACTTCAGTCGGACAAGATCACACCCAAGTCGGATAAGTGCATTTTCGTGGGATATCCAAAGGAAACTTTGGGATATTATTTCTACAACCGATCAGAAGGCAAAGTGTTTGTCACTCGGAACGGGGTTTTCCTAGAGAAAGAGTTTCTCAAAGGAGAAAAGAGTGGAAAGACAGTGCATCTTGAAGAAGTTCAAGATGAGCCGATCGGGCAAGAATCAATGAGTGATGCTAACGTAGCAGAACAAGTTGAGATACCCATGGCAAGAGAAGCACCGCCACAACCACGAAGGTCGGCAAGGCTCCGCGAAATGCGGGAAATATTATTGTTGGACAATGATGAGCCTGCGACATATGCAGAAGCAATGATGGACCCAGACTCCGAAAAATGGCAGAGTGCCATGCAATCCGAAATAGAGTCCATGGGAGACAAACAAGTTTGGAACTTGGTTGACCCGCCTGATGGTGTTAAAGCCATAGAGTGCAAGTGGATCTATAAGAAGAAAAAGGACATGGATGGAAATGTTCACATCTATAAAGCACGACTTGTCGCAAAAGGTTTTCGACAAGTTCAAGGAGTTGACTACGACGAGACCTTCTAGCCCGCAGTGATGCTTAAGTCCATTCGGATTATTCTAGCTATAGCTGCATATTTCGAATTATGAGATATGGCAGATGGATGTCAAGACAGCTTTCCTGAATGGAAACCTAGCTGAGGACATGTATATGATACAGCCCGAGGGTTTTGTCAATCCGAAAAATGCTGGAAAGGTATGCAAGCTTCAGAGATCCATTTATGGATTGAAGCAAGCATCTAGGAGTTGGAACATTCGTTTTGATGAAGTAGTCAAAGGGTTCGACTTCACCAAGAACGAAGAAGAGTCTTGTGTTTACAAGAAGGTTAGTGGGAGCTCTGTAGTATTTCTAATCTTATATGTGGATGACATATTACTGATTGGAAATAACATTCCTATGCTTGAGTCCATAAAGACTTCACTGAAAAATAGTTTTTCGATGAAGGACTTAGGGCAAGCGGCATATATTCTGGGCATTAAGATCTATAGAGATAGATCGAGAAGTCTTATAGGTTTAAGCCAAGATACTTACATTGACAAAGTGTTGAAGCGGTTCCGCATGGAAGAGGCAAAGAAAGGGTTCTTGCCTATGTCACATGGCATACATCTCAGCAAGACTCAGTGTCCTTCGACTGCTGATGAGCGGGATCGCATGAGTAGAGTGCCATATGCCTCGGCTATTGGATCTATCATGTATGCAATGATAAGTACTCGCCCAGATGTTTCATATGCGCTAAGTATGACAAGCAGACACCAATCTGATCCAGGTGAGAGTCACTGGACAGCGGTGAAAAACATTCTTAAGTACTTGAGAAGGACTAAAGATATGTTCCTCGTCTATGGAGGTGAGGAGGACCTCGTTGTAACAGGTTACACCGATGCTAGTTTCCAAACCGACAGAGATGATTCAAAGTCACAATCAGGATTTGTGTTCACGCTAAATGGTGGTGCTGTTAGTTGGAAGAGTTCCAAGCAGGAGACGGTAGCCGATTCTACGACAGAAGCCGAGTACATCGCGGCTTCGGAAGCCGCGAAGGAAGGTGTTTGGATAAGGAATTTCCTCATTGAGCTTGGTGTGTTCCCGAATGCGTCCAGCCCATTGAATCTCTTCTGTGATAACAATGGGGCAATTGCGCAAGCAAAGGAGCCAAGGAACCACCAGAAGAACAAACACGTAATGCGGCGATTTCATCTCATTCGAGACTTCGTTAACCGGGGTGAGATCAAGATATGCAAAATACACACGGATCTGAACATTTCTGATCCGTTGACAAAACCACTCCCGCAGGCTAAGCATGATGCGCATGTAAGAGCTGTGGGTATTAGGTACCTTCTAGATTGACTCTAGTGCAAGTGGGAGACTGTTGGAGGTATGCCCTAGAGGCAATCATAGAGATGATGATATTCCATTTGTATCCATGATTTGTATATTGTGTTCATTGAATATCCATTAAAGGCTACTTGAATTGATTTGCAATTATGTGAATTGTATGTGAAACTCTTTACTTGTATGGTTATTCTAAAGTTGTCCCTAGTCGGAGTTCATGTGAGGACACACATGAATATTAGACTAGCACATGTATTAGTTGATGACTATGTTTCACAAGTCATGGACATGGAGATGTTGAACTAATAATGTGGACACATGTGGAGACATGTGTTAGGACTGACCCAACACGAGAAGTAGTTCTCTCTTTAAACAACATATACGCTTTGTCCTTAGACCTGAGATTGTCGCATGTATTCTAGATGTGGATCGACCTACTTAGGGGCTATCAAACGCTACGCCGTAACAGGGTAATTATAAAGGTAGCTTTCGGGTTTGTCAAGAAGCATGCTATGAGACATGGTCAATCAAGATGGGATTTGCCCCTCTCTGATTGAGAGTGATATCTCTGGGCCCCTCGAGTGATCGGATCTGAAAATGCATGGCCATGCTACGTACGGTTAAGAGTTAACCTACAAAGGGATTCCGAATCACAGGATCGAGAAAGAGCGGTCGGCTTGAAGCTAGACCAAATATCGTGAGGCAAAGGGAATAGCATGTATATTATGTTGTGATTGTTCGTCTGATATGATCTTCGTGTGCGTATAGGAGTTGGCACGTCTTGCTAGAGGCCGCTACCGACTATTGGGCCGAGTAGGAGTACTCGGGCCATGTCTATACGTATCCGAACCCATAGGGTCACACACTTAAGGGGCTGGAAGCCCAATTCGGATCTGATCCGAGTTGGATTAGGTTTAGGAGTACTAATGGACCTCGAATCCAGAGGCCCATCAGGAACCTCTATAAATAGAGGGGTGGGGGCGCCCTAGGGTTTACACCTTTTGGCGAAACACACCTGCCGCGCCTCCCACGCCCTCGCCTGTTGCAACTCGCGGATCTAGCAATCCGGCTTGCGACGCTTCCTCCCTACACGTGTGGATACCTTGGAGGTGTTGCGCCTGCAGCACTTGGACGAGCCATCGACGAGCCGCCGACGAGCCACGACGAGCCGACGACGAGCCGCGGCACCGGAGGCGATCTTGCTGCACGTGGACGAGCTGCTAAGGAGCTGCTGGACGTGATCGACTACGTACGACTACGTGATCGTCTTCACTGCACCGACGCATATCTACATCTTCCGCACCAGTAGTGCGTCGAGTGGTAATCCCGTGATCCTTATACGGCAGTTCTTCCTGGTTATACGCGGTAGAAATTTTGATTAGCGCTAGAGTAGCCTACCCCGTATCCCTACATTATTATGGAGTTGAATAATTGTTATTTTGTTCCTAGTTTAAGTCGAAACATTTTGTCTCCTTCATGCTTGATGAAGGATGGTTATTCATTTGCGAGTGAAAACAATGGTTGTGTGATCTCTAAGAATAATATGTTTATGGCTTTTGCACCCATTGTGAATGGATTGTTTGTTTTAAATCTTGATGGTTCACCTGTCTGTAATGTAAGTGCTAAAAGGCCTCGGCCTAATGATTTGAGTCCTACCTACTTGTGGCATTGTCGTTTGGGTCATATAAGTGAAAAGCGCATGAAGAAGCTCCATTCCGATGGACTTCTAACTTCGTTTGATTTTGAATCATACGAGACATGTGAGGCTTGCTTGCTAGGCAAGATGACCAAGACGCCTTTCACAGGTTTCCTGAGAGAGCAGTAGACTTGTTGGAACTCGTACATAGTGATGTATGCGGACCAATGAGCACGACGGCTAGAGGAGGATTCCAATACTTCATAACTTTCACTGATGATTTTAGTAGATATGGCTATGTCTACTTGATGAGGCACAAGTCTGAAACCTTTGAAAAGTTCAAGGAATTTCAGAATGAAGTTGAAAATCAGCGTGGCAAGAAAATTAAGGCCTTACGATCTGATCGTGGAGGCGAGTATTTGAGCCACGAGTTTAGCAATCATCTAAAGAGTTGCGGAATTGTTCCACAACTTACGCCGCCTGGAACACCTCAGAGAAACGGTGTGTCCGAGCGATGTAATCGAACTTTGTTAGACATGGTTCGATCAATGATGAGCCAGTCGGACCTACCGTTGTCATTTTGGGGATACGCTCTAGAAACAGCAGGTTTCACACTTAATAGGGTACCATCTAAATCCGTAGTTAAGACACCATATGAGATATGGACTGGAAAGGTTCCCAGTTTGTCTTTTCTAAAGATTTGGGGATGTGAAGTGTTTGTCAAGCGACTTCAGTCGGACAAGATCACACCCAAGTCGGATAAGTGCATTTTCGTGGGATATCCAAAGGAAACTTTGGGATATTATTTCTACAACCGATCAGAAGGCAAAGTGTTTGTCACTCGGAACGGGGTTTTCCTAGAGAAAGAGTTTCTCAAAGGAGAAAAGAGTGGAAAGACAGTGCATCTTGAAGAAGTTCAAGATGAGCCGATCGGGCAAGAATCAATGAGTGATGCTAACGTAGCAGAACAAGTTGAGATACCCATGGCAAGAGAAGCACCGCCACAACCACGAAGGTCGGCAAGGCTCCGCGAAATGCGGGAAATATTATTGTTGGACAATGATGAGCCTGCGACATATGCAGAAGCAATGATGGACCCAGACTCCGAAAAATGGCAGAGTGCCATGCAATCCGAAATAGAGTCCATGGGAGACAAACAAGTTTGGAACTTGGTTGACCCGCCTGATGGTGTTAAAGCCATAGAGTGCAAGTGGATCTATAAGAAGAAAAAGGACATGGATGGAAATGTTCACATCTATAAAGCACGACTTGTCGCAAAAGGTTTTCGACAAGTTCAAGGAGTTGACTACGACGAGACCTTCTCGCCCGTAGTGATGCTTAAGTCCATTCGGATTATTCTAGCTATAGCTGCATATTTCGAATTATGAGATATGGCAGATGGATGTCAAGACAGCTTTCCTGAATGGAAACCTAGCTGAGGACGTGTATATGATACAGCCCGAGGGTTTTGTCGATCCGAAAAATGCTGGAAAGGTATGCAAGCTTCAGAGATCCATTTATGGATTGAAGCAAGCATCTAGGAGTTGGAACATTCGTTTTGATGAAGTGGTGAAAGGGTTCGACTTCACCAAGAACGAAGAAGAGTCTTGTGTTTACAAGAAGGTTAGTGGGAGCTCTGTAGTATTTCTAATCTTATATGTGGATGACATATTACTGATTGGAAATAACATTCCTATGCTTGAGTCCGTAAAGACTTCACTGAAAAATAGTTTTTCGATGAAGGACTTAGGGGAAGCGGCATATATTCTGGGCATTAAGATCTATAGAGATAGATCGAGAAGTCTTATAGGTTTAAGCCAAGATACTTACATTGACAAAGTGTTGAAGCGGTTCAGCATGGAAGAGGCAAAGAAAGGGTTCTTGCCTATGTCACATGGCATACATCTCAGCAAGACTCAGTGTCCTTCGACTGCTGATGAGCGGGATCGCATGAGTAGAGTGCCATATGCCTCGGCTATTGGATCTATCATGTATGCAATGATAAGTACTCGCCCAGATGTTTCATATGCGCTAAGTATGACAAGCAGACACCAATCTGATCCAGGTGAGAGTCACTGGACAGCGGTGAAAAACATTCTTAAGTACTTGAGAAGGACTAAAGATATGTTCCTCGTCTATGGAGGTGAGGAGGACCTTGTTGTAACAGGTTACACCGATGCTAGTTTCCAAACCGACAGAGATGATTCAAAGTCACAATCAGGATTTGTGTTCACGCTAAATGGTGGTGCTGTTAGTTGGAAGAGTTCCAAGCAGGAGACGGTAGCCGATTCTACGACAGAAGCCGAGTACATCGCGGCTTCGGAAGCCGCGAAGGAAGGTGTTTGGATAAGGAATTTCCTCATTGAGCTTGGTGTGTTCCCGAATGCGTCCAGCCCATTGAATCTCTTCTGTGATAACAATGGGGCAATTGCGCAAGCAAAGGAGCCAAGGAACCACCAGAAGAACAAACACGTAATGCGGCGATTTCATCTCATTCGAGACTTCGTTAACCGGGGTGAGATCAAGATATGCAAAATACACACGGATCTGAACATTTCTGATCCGTTGACAAAACCACTCCCGCAGGCTAAGCATGATGCGCATGTAAGAGCTGTGGGTATTAGGTACCTTCTAGATTGACTCTAGTGCAAGTGGGAGACTGTTGGAGGTATGCCCTAGAGGCAATCATAGAGATGATGATATTCCATTTGTATCCATGATTTGTATATTGTGTTCATTGAATATCCATTAAAGGCTACTTGAATTGATTTGCAATTATGTGAATTGTATGTGAAACTCTTTACTTGTATGGTTATTCTAAAGTTGTCCCTAGTCGGAGTTCATGTGAGGACACACATGAATATTAGACTAGCACATGTATTAGTTGATGACTATGTTTCACAAGTCATGGACATGGAGATGTTGAACTAATAATGTGGACACATGTGGAGACATGTGTTAGGACTGACCCAACACGAGAAGTAGTTCTCTCTTTAAACAACATATACGCTTTGTCCTTAGACCTGAGATTGTCGCATGTATTCTAGATGTGGATCGACCTACTTAGGGGCTATCAAACGCTACGCCGTAACAGGGTAGTTATAAAGGTAGCTTTCGGGTTTGTCAAGAAGCATGCTATGAGACATGGTCAGTCAAGATGGGATTTGCCCCTCTCTGATTGAGAGTGATATCTCTGGGCCCCTCGAGTGATCGGATCCGAAAATGCATGGCCATGCTACGTACGGTTTAGAGTTAACCTACAAAGGGATTCCGAATCACAGGATCGAGAAAGAGCGGTCGGCTTGAAGCTAGACCAAATATCGTGAGGCAAAGGGAATAGCATGTATATTATGTTGTGATGGTTCGTCTGATATGATCTTCGTGTGCGTATAGGAGTTGGCACGTCTTGCTAGAGGCCGCTACCGACTATTGGGCCGAGTAGGAGTACTCGGGCCATGTCTATACGTATCCGAACCCATAGGGTCACACACTTAAGGGGCTGGAAGCCCAATTCGGATCTGATCCGAGTTGGATTAGGTTTAGGAGTACTAATGGGCCTCGGATCCAGAGGCCCATCAGGAACCTCTATAAATAGAGGGGTGGGGGCGCCCTAGGGTTTACACCTTTTTGGCGAAACACACCTGCCGCGCCTCCCACGCCCTCGCCTTTTGCAACTCGCGGATCTAGCAGTCCGGCTTGCGACGCTTCCTCCCTGCACGTGTGGATACCTTGGAGGTGTTACGCCTGTAGCACTTGGACGAGCCATCGACGAGCCACCGATGAGCCACGACGAGCCGACGACGAGCCGCGGTACCGGAGGCGATCTTGCTGCACGTGGACGAGCTGCTCAGGAGCTGCTGGACGTGATCGACTACGTACGACTACGTTGATCGACTACGTACGACTACGTGATCATCTTCACTGCATCGACGCATATCTACATCTTCCGCACCAGTAGTGCGTCGAGTGGTAATCCCGTGATCCTTATACGGCAGTTCTTCCTGGTTATACGCGGTAGAAAATTTTGAATTGCGCTAGTGTAGCCTACCTCGTATCCCAACACCGACACCATCTAAAACCATCAATCGAGGCAACAATGTGTTAGACTGGGAGGTTATGATGGTCGACGTAGACTAGCGAGTACCTTTCATCGACTACATGAAGGAGCACAAGCTGCCTCCCAACAAGATAGAAGCTGAGCAAGTCTCTCGGAGCAGCTAGAACTATGTTCTAGTCGGGCACAAGCTCTACAGATGAGGTGCATCATCAAGAGTACTCATGAAGTCCGTCTCACGACAAGATGGCAAGGACATACTGTACAAGATCCACAAGGGCATCTGCGGCAACCACGCATCATCCAGAATGATTGTAGGCAAAGCTTTCAAAGTGGGATTCTACTGGCCTACAGCTCTTGCTGACACTGAAGAACTAGTCTGTCAGTGCCAGGGTTGTCAATTCTTCACCAAGCAGCAGCACGTCCCTATCTACAAGCTGATAACCATACCACCCTCTCTACCCTTCGCATGCCGGGGGCTAGACATGATTGGCCCTTTACCTACGGCGCCCGGGGAGTACTCGTGGCGATTGACAAGTTCACCAAGTGGATCGAGGTGAAGCGATTGACCTGCGCGAAAGCAGATAGAGTACTTGACTTCCTCGACGAGATCATCCATCGCTATGGCTTTCCCAATCGCATCATCACTGACCTGGGCTCGAATTCCAACAATCACGAGTTCTGCGAATATTGCGAGAATAGCAGGATCGATGTCCGGTATGTCTCTGTCGCTCATAAGTGGGCCAACGACCAGGTTGAGTGCGCCAACAGGATGTTACTGGAAGCAACTGGAAGCATTGAGGAAAAAGGTTGCACAACATTGGCAACACCAAAGGAGGCAAGTGGCTCAAGGAGCTACCTAATGTCCTCTGGGGGCTTTGCACATAGCCGCGCAAACCTACAGGGTACTTACCCTAGTTCTTGGTCTATGGATCAGAAGCCGTCCTCCCTGCCAACATCATGTGGAAATCTCCAGTAGTCGAGCAATACAAGGAGGGTGCGGATGAAGAAACAAGGTGCCTAGACTTAGACAGCCTCAAAGAAACTCGCTGTGCAGCACTCGTCCAGTCAGCAAGATACCTTGAAGGAATTCGCCACTATCATCATTGCAACATCAAAGAGTGTTCGTTCAACATAGGCAACATGGTCCTCAAGCATATTCAAGACACCAAGAGGCTGCACAAGCTAAACTCGCCTTGGGTGGGTTCTTTCATCGTCTCCAAGGTTACTAGATCTGGATCATATAGGCTCCAAACTCTCACTGTCGAAGAAGTTGACAACTCGTGGAACATTGAACACTTGTGTTGATTCTACCCATAGTTTACATACTCATGTAAAGTGGCGATCGGCCACAGTTTTACAGTTACAATTTAATAAAGCAGAGTTATTTTTTGTCACAAAAAGGCTAGTCTTTGCCCACTTGCAATTTGTATTCACAAGTCTGCACACATATCTTTCAGGTTATCAAACTCGTTGGATAGCAGCAACTTGCACAAAGCAAGTCTACACACACAATCATGAGCTTTTCAGCTCCTTGGACAAATCTGTCCATTGATGACCTTCGCAAAAGAAGTCATCAAGCAACTTGGGAGTTATCTACATTACCCGAGTTCTTACCTAAACAAGTCTGTCTAGTTGCAACTTGTAAAAACAAGTCTGCAGTTCCAGGCCTTCGAAGCACAACACCCAAACAACTCAGAGAGGTTGTGATGTGGACTAGGGTCCCGATCTTCCGAAAGGTTCAGTTAATCGACGATTTGGGTGGAGTCACTACACAAATCAATCCGGCTTCCGAACAACATGTTCCGAACCCCGCAATCGCAGCACAACGTCTCCTCAGGTTATCGACCGGCGATGCACGGTCAACCTCACCAAGAAGGCTAATCCTTGCCTGTGAATCGAAGAACACAAGCAAGAATAAGGACGAATGCAAACCAAATTTGCGGATGAATGATTAAGCTCACGAGTTGGGGTTTTACAAACCGATGACGGTGAAACTGTTCTTGACAGATTAATCTAAGCAAAACCCAACACCTAACAAAGGTGACGGCTACTGTTATATAGGGGTTAGGGTCGTGGTCGACCCCCCGGACGCGCCCCTAATGGGCCCAATGACGATACACGGCCCAAAGGCCAAAATAAGGTGACGCAGCGCCGGAACAGATTCTGGATGCCATTTTGTTTTGACGATTTCCATTGACTCAGGATGAATTTAGGCATGGGACTAGTGCCATTGGAAAATAGATCTTCTAAACTTTCCAACCATATATAGAACATCCAAAACGGAGCCGTATGCGGCTTGGGCGTCCAAATCACTGTGGGCTGCTCCTGGACACCGAGGGGGACTCGAAGTCGACATGGCTTGGGCCTCCAACTCGTGTTGTATGTCCTTGCTGGTCCTCCATGCCTCCCAGCCTCTCTCCACGCATCTCCTGGTCCTCTCCTTTATTCCTAATCAAAATATAATCATTGGATAGCAATCTATTCTTAAAATCATAAAATGAATTGCTTAGGAACGATCTCACCTCTAAATGCAATTGTCGTGCGCGAGCTCTAGTGATTGCACCTTGAATGTCCAGCGGAGTATCATGTGCATCCGGAGAAGTGATGTCCTCATCAGGTTGCAAAGGTAGGTTCCAAACGATGAAGTCCTGAAGAGTCTACTCACCTAAAGAGTTTGACCGCCCAGATACTAGAGTACTTGCACACCGCAAAAAGGGCTGCGTCCTAAATGTACTCAACATCGTGTATATGAAGAGGCTCACAAGAGTAGCCTGTTGGAGGTATGCCCTAGAGGCAATCATAGAGATGATGATATTCCATTTGTATCCATGATTTGTATATTGTGTTCATTGAATATCCATTAAAGGCTACTTGAATTGATTTGCAATTATGTGAATTGTATGTGAAACTCTTTACTTGTATGGTTATTCTAAAGTTGTCCCTAGTCGGAGTTCATGTGAGGACACACATGAATATTAGACTAGCACATGTATTAGTTGATGACTATGTTTCACAAGTCATGGACATGGAGATGTTGAACTAATAATGTGGACACATGTGGAGACATGTGCTGGGACTGACCCAACATGAGAAGTAGTTCTCTCTTTAACAACATATACGCTTTGTCCTTAGACCTGAGATTGTCGCATGTATTCTAAATGTGGATCGACCTACTTAGGGGCTATCAAACGCTACGCCGTAACAGGGTAGTTATAAAGGTAGCTTTCGGGTTTGTCAAGAAGCATGCTATGAGACATGGTCAATCAAGATGGGATTTGCCCCTCTCTGATTGAGAGTGATATCTCTGGGCCCCTCGAGTGATCGGATCCGAAAATGCATGGCCATGCTACGTATGGTTAAGAGTTAACCTACAAAGGGATTCCGAATCACAGGATCGAGAAAGAGCGGTCGGCTTGAAGCTAGACCAAATATCGTGAGGCAAAGGGAATAGCATGTATATTATGTTGTGATGGTTCGTCTGATATGATCTTCGTGTGCGTATAGGAGTTGGCACGTCTTGCTAGAGGCCGCTACCAACTATTGGGCCGAGTAGGAGTACTCGGGCCATGTCTATACGTATCCGAATCCATAGGGTCACACACTTAAGGGGCTGGAAGCCCAATTCGGATCTGATCCGAGTTGGATTAGGTTTAGAAGTACTAATGGGCCTCGGACCCAGAGGCCCGTCAGGAACCTCTATAAATAGAGGGGTGGGGGCGCCCTAGGGTTTACACCTTTTTGGCAAAACACACCTGCCGCGCCTCCCACGCCCTCGCCTGTTGCAACTCGCGGATCTAGCAGTCCGGCTTGCGACGCTTCCTCCCTGCACGTGTGGATACCTTGGAGGTGTTGCGCCTGCAGCACTTGGACGAGCCGCCGACGAGCCACGACGAGCCGACGACGAGCCGTGGCACCGGAGGCGATTTTGCTCCACGTGGACGAGCTGCTGAGGAGCTGCTGGACGTGACGTGATCGACTACGTACGACTACGTTGATCGACTACGTACGACTACGTGATCGTCTTCACTGCATCGACGCATATCTACATCTTCCGCACCAGTAGTGCATCGAGTGGTAATCCCGTGATCCTTATACGGCAGTTCTTCCTGGTTATACGCGGTAGAAATTTTGATTTGCGCTAGCGTAGCCTACCTCGTATTACTACATAGCCTTGTGCGTAGACACTCACGACTACCGCACGAGCAATTATCAGGGTAGTTCATGAAATGCACTAAATCGAAAGAATTCAAACAAGTCACCAAGCAAGCAAAAATGCGACAAGACATCAAATAATTTACATTTCATTTACATAACTTGTTTATATTACAAACAATTATTTTTGCAGCTACTCAAGGTCTATTTGACCGGCTACTTTCTTGGCAATAGGAGCCATCTCCTTCAAAAACTACTGGAACTGCTCATCAGAACAATCCTTGGCGATGCCTTCTGTCACAGGAGCCAAGTCGGCTTGTGGGTAGAACGACTTCACCATGGCCAGCAACTACTTGGAGACAGACTCCACTGTCTTCTTGACGTAGCCGGTGATATTATCGGGTACTTCCCTGAGTATTACTGCTAAGGGGTATGGCTCTATGCCTTCCTCTGGGGGCTCCACCATGTTAGAAACAGGCTGGGCTCCTTCTGTTAGCTCTTTGAGAGCAAGATCTTTCGCCTCCAACTCAGCCTGTTGCGCTCAGAGTTTCGTCATCAAGTCAACAAATTCGAACCCCCCATTGACATGTAGCTTCTTCTCCTTTTCGAGCTTATGCTCTAGGGTCTCGTACTTCGTGGTCAGCTTGTCATATTCGTCAGTAACTCGGTAGTACGAGTTCTGTACAGCCACAAGGGACTGTATATGGGGCGTGACATCAGCACCAGGCGGAGGAGGGTTGAAGACATCCTACAACCAAGAAGACTAGTCAGTAACAGTGACAAACACCAAAATTATTACTCGGGGGCTTCAGGCCATGGTTACTCACATGGTTTAACGAGTTAGTGGCGCAGTGCTCTCACAAGATCGTCGGGATGCTAGTGACACGCTTGAAGAAGCACTTCAGACGTGCCATCACTTCGTCTGGTGACAACTGCTCTGACATCATCCGTGATGGGTCATTGGGACCGGAGTAGTCGTACCCTGCTAGAGACACCTCCTCATGAAGCTAAAGGCCACACCGATGGTAGTCAGGCCATCCCTCTTTAGGCGGGCAATCTTTGCAATCAAATCTGGTAGCTGAAAGCCATCAGCAGTACTTGGCTCATCTAGCTAGTGATTATTCCATATTGGATGATGGCTGGTGACCTTGGGAAGACGGGGCTCATGGTTTCCAATATAAAACCACCATTGCTTCCAACCAGAATGAGAGTCTATGAGTTCATACTCGATGTACTGGCTCTTGAACTGCTCCTGAAGCTGGATCCTTACCCCTCCAACTACTTCTGTGTGGTCCATCTGGGCTGGGGTTTTGCTCTAAAGAACTTCCTAAACAACTGGAAGTGGGACTGAATGCCCAGGAATGCGTCGCAGAGATGCACAAATATCGCAATGTGCAAAATGACGTTTGGGTTGAGGTGGACTAGCTCAACATTGTAGTACCTCAGAAGACCCTAGAAGAAGTCGAACGATAGGAGAGTCAGCCCGCGCTCAATGAAATGCGTGAAGATGACTGTCTCATTAGGGTAGCTCTCCAAAGGCCATGGATTGCTGGCTGCTTCCCTCCAATCGGTGAACTCCTTCTCCTGGAGAAGATTAGCATCCAAACTAGTCGTGTAATGGCTCGAGGGCTGTGTGCCATGTGCCCGTTGGATGAAAAGTTTTTTCTTTGGGTTTTAAGGGGAAAAAGATGTGAAGTTACAAGATTGACCCTCAGCCTAGTTCTTCAATTCAACCTAAGGCTCAAGGGCTACTTCATATGGAGTGCGATTTTTCATCGTACTTCCATATAAGTTTCAAGATTGAAGATTGAAGATTAAGTTAAGTGAGGCTTGAGCACCTTCTAGCCGAATGGCAGTACTCGAGCACATTCGAAGACTCAATTCGATGGAGTACTCAAAAGGAGCACCATAAACTAGTAGGAGACGTCTACAGAAGTACTCGGGACTGCTGCATTTGACTAAAAAGTAATCAGGGGCTTGTCGGCCATACATCTATGGGCCCACAGGAGGCTTGGGCAGTCCTACAATATGGGACTGCACACCAAGATGTATCAGACATGGAGACTACGGTGTTGGACGGCGTGGTCTACGTGGAGGATAAGGAAACTACTCGTAGCAATTAGAGTAGGACTCTCTGGTCGAATCCGACTAGTACTCTTGTAAGCAACCGACCTGTAACCCTGCCCTCGGCAATTTAAGGTGAGGCAGAGACCCCCCTCCAAAGAATCATCAATCAATACAATCCAAGCAACACACAGGACGTAGAGTATTATGCGACATAAGCAGCCCAAACCTATCTAAATCGTGTGTTTAAGTTCACCTTCGAGTTCCTGGTCCTCGGCGAGCCCCACGCACAAAACAGTACCTCGGGTACCCCCTCAGTAGGCTGCCAAGTCTAAACACCAACAGTCGTGTAGCCTTGCTCATAACAGCGGGAGGTGGACTCATGCTAGGATCCCTGGTAGATGGCGTAGGTGATCTTGCCCTTGAGCCTTCAGGAGATGATCCCAAGGTTGGGGGATTCGGCTGCATAATCCTTATATAGCGCTTGGGCCATAGAATCCAACCATGGATGGCTTCTCCTAGATTTTTTTCCCTATCACCTCCAAGGATCTTCAGTTCCAGGTCATCCCAACCGTCGACTACTCGGTCCACCCCAACTTTGGCATAACCGCGAACTGGAATCTTCACACCATGAATTGTTTGGCCTTGTATCATTGTTTAGCCACACCATAAGCCACCATGATGAGCTTGTTTTTCATGGGAGTAACAAGCTCACATGAGGCTCAACCAGTGATGTGGTCCATGGGGCGGTGTTAGTTGTCCTAGAATATGTCGATCAGAAGATCCTCCAGCTGGGGCTTCTATGGAAGCGATGCTTCTTCGACGCTGAGAGGGGCTTATGTTGACATTAGCCCCTCATACTGCAGCTGCTTGTTCACTGGCTTGTTTGCTAAGAGCTATAGCCACACACCGGTCAATTGCTTCCTTCATTCTTGCCTCTGTCAAAGCTACATGTTCTTGCAACTCTCACAGCTGTTGTGCATGTGGCCTTACTTCTTTGGCAACTTCTGTATGAATCAATGTGCTCACAAAAGGCAAACTTCCATGGAATTACTCCTTTGCCTCGTCAACGTCTAGGGTGTTCTGCATTACCTAGTGCCATACCCAGGTCGTCCTTCTCTCGATTAGGCAGGAAAGATCCTTCGGCCGTTGCCTTTGTGAAGCATCTCCACATAAGTAGAGACTAATTGTGATACAAATATCAATCCCAGGAGGCTGATAACACATTTATTCGATAGATAATTTAGTTACCGTACAACTCCTGAGGGAGTGGGCGTGAAAGCCACGCAGCGATAAGAAGTAAATAAACAACAGCGGCTAACCAAGCAACTGCCAAAAGACAGCACTCGAGACTACACGGCAGCAGCAGCATCTTGGTAAGGCCAACACCACAAGCAGCATTGGGTGCGGACACAACCTCTACTCAAAGTCCTCGGTGATGAAGTCTGGGTCTTCCTCTGTAGCAACAAGCAAGGGTGAGTACGAACGTACTCAACAAGTCCAACCCCATCCACGGAGGGGGATACAAGCAAGTATATGCACAGGATATATCAAGGATAGGCTAGATTTTTAACACATGCATGGGCTTGTTTTCAAATGAATTTTCGAAAAGCTTTTCTTTAGTAACCGAACATTGAGTGGGGTCGATCCTACACAAAGGATCCTAGTTTTATCGCTATCGGACTCCCCGTCTGCCATAGCTCACGGCACAACTGCCGGACACTTCCAAAATCCAACACACACACACACATATGACCATCCATGCCCAAGTGCTAGTTATGTGACCAAGATGTAACTCGTCCAATGCCGTGGACACGGCTACTCGGATAGGTTTTAACTCTGCAGAGGTCGTACACTTTTCCCACAAGTAGGGTACCGCAGCACGATCACCTTAGTGCCGGTGCGGATCCTAACAAAGCCATTACCCACCTTAGCTAAGACTAGCTAGTCCTCATGGAAGCACCCAAGGGGTTCACGGCTCATCCACGAGACCGTAACTAGGACCTAAATCACCAAGATCTTACTCCTTTTCCATGGGCTCCCATTGCTCACCAGCACCCCTGAAGACTAACAATTCAGCTAGTGGGATTTATGCTAAGCTGTTGCCCATAAAACGGTCGAGTGGTTGCACGATGGTTGAATTAGGCAAGATGACACATCAACTCGGTCCTTAACCATGACAAGATGGGTATCTCCCGACATCGCTCAACCACTAAGGTACGAGCACCACATCATGGCATTTCACACAAGAAACACCCATCCATCTCGGCTACACAGCCCTTTCCGAAAACCATTTGCCCAATTGAACACACACACAGATTTATTCTTCAAATAAACCATGGTAATAATTATTGAAATCGAGTAGCAATTTCCTAAGCGCTCTAGCAGTGGTTATCATCTAAACAGAGCAGGTCATATTTATAGATAACCATAGGACAACAAGGAATATTCATAACAATCAAGGGGTGGCTATCCAACCATGTCTTGCAATAAAACAATATGCATTTTATAAAACAGGCCAATAGGTTGTGTTTGAAAAACTAGGTATTAAGTATGCATCAAAGGGGGAGATTGGACTTGCCGTCTTCAAAGCCTTCCGGGAGTTCCGGCTCGTGCTGCTGGTCCTCGGGCTTGGGCTCGCGGTCAAACTCCTCCTGGGCTCCTCCTCGGGTAATCCACGATCTACGGCACACACAAACGGGCACACAAATAAATAAAAGAAAATTGCTTTTATTTGTTGAGCTCCGAACAGAAAACGGGAACGGAAAATAGGTAGAAGGAATATTTTTGGGAAATTTGGATATGGATCGGTGGAAGTATTCTGGAGGATGACGTGGTAAAATTTGGGATTAATTGGAGGAAGTTTGGCGCATGAAATGACGAGTTAAACATGGATTAGGGGCTTAAAAGGAGGTTTAGGACTGATTTGCGATAAACTAGGGACCTATTTATAAATATTTCCGAAGGTGGAGGGGTTGATCTGCGAAACAGCCTTTGAGAGAGGTGGAAGGACTAATTTCTAATTTGGCAAAAGTTGGGGGTTAGATCGGAAAGGAGGGGCTTCTTCTTCCTTTCCTTCTGTACCGGAACAGAGGAGGTGGAGGGGAGGGGTGGCCGGCTCGGGGCGGCGGCCTGGGCTTGCCGGCGGTGAGGGGAAGCGGCGGAGGAGGGTAGAGGAGGCCGTGGAGGCCCCATTTCGCTCCTTACTCTGGGGATTTGGGAAGGGAGGGAGGTGCGGCCGGCAGGAACTTGGGGCGGCGGCGGCGGCGGCAGTTCACATAGGTGGCTGGGAGATGGAGTGCGGTGGGATGTGGCAGTGGTGGCCGGGGTGTTGCCGCTTTTTATAGGCCGGCGAGGGGCGGCCGGCGGTAGGGGACCGGGCGGCCGGCGACATGCAGCATGGAGGTGGGGGCCGGGCAGGCCGGGCCGGCGGTAGGGGCTCGGGTTCCGGGCGAGGGCGTCGCAGGGGGGGGTGGCACGGCAATGGTGGCGTGCGGCGGGCGGCACCGGAGGAGAGGTAGGGGGCCGGCGGCGGCGCACCGGGCGGAGGGGCCGGCGCCGGGGTGGCGACACGTGGCCCAGGGTGCGGGTCCGAGGCGGCCGGCGATGTGGTGCCAGGAGGAGGTGGGTGCCGAGGGAGTAATGGCGTTGGGGTCGGCTAGAAGGAGTGGCGCCAGGAACCGGGAGGAAGAAAGGAAGAGGAGAGAGAAGGAGGAAGGAGGAAGAAGAAAGAAGGATAAGAAGAAAGGAAGAAGGAAAAAAAAGAAAAGGGGAGGGAAAAAGAGAAAGAAAAGGGGGAGATCGGCGGCGTTCACGGCACGCGGTCGGAGCACGCGCGCGGCGTCTGACGGCAGCACGCGGCGAGAATTACGGGTACAGATAAAATGATAGCTGTCGGCTTGAGTGCCGGGATGGTGAAATCGCCTGGAAGGTTTTGATTTCCGGGAGCTCAGCGGTAAAGAGATTTTGAAAACAATTTTTAACGGGTGATTTCAGTTGGTGATTTCTGCGGATGTTACAAACCTACCCCACTTAAATTGAATCTCGTCCTCGAGATTCGACTAAGTCCTGAAAAGATGGGGAAATTCCTTCTTAAACGCGTCCTCGCGTTCCCATGTGGCCTCTTCTTCTCCATGTCTACTCCATTGTACTCTACAAATCCGAACTGTTGTATTTCTTGTCCTTCTGGTGACGGTGTCAAAAATTTTGATAGGCACTTCTTGATACCGAAGGTCCTTTTGCAAATCTATTGTTTCCACCGGTACTTGTTCCTCCGGTACTCTCAAACACTTTCTCAGCTGGGAGACATGAAATACCGGGTGTATATCAGATATTTCCTTGGGCAGTTGGATATAGTAAGCTATGGTTCCAACTCTTTTTAACACCTGATAAGATCCAATATACCGAGGTGCCAGTTTTCCTTGTACTTGAAACCTTCGAGTACCCCGAATCGGGGAAACCTTGAGGTAGACAAAATCTCCCTCATTGAAGCACAATTCTCGTCTCCTCTTGTCCGACTAGCTCTTCTATCTGGACTGTGCGGCCTTCAGCTTCACTCGGGTTTCCGCCACACGGTCTTTTGCTTCCTTGATGAAAGCAGGCCCGACTAGGGAGCGTTCTCCTACTTCTGACCACATCAAAGGGGTCTGGCACTTTCTGCCATAAAGGGCCTCAAATGGTGACATGCCTAGACTGGCTTGATAGCTATTGTTGTATGAGAACTCTGCATAGGGTAAACTTTGTTCCCAATCTTTGCCATAGGTGAGGACACATGCTCTCAACATATCTTCCATGATTTGATTGACTCGCTCTGTTTGGCCATCAGTCTGGGGGTGATAGGCTGAACTAAAGTCCAATTTGGTGCCCATGGCTTTATGCAAACTTCTCCAAAACCTAGAGGTGAATTGAGTCCCTCTATCCGAGATGATCCTGCTGGGCACACCATGCAGCTTCACTATGTTGTCGACGTAGAGTCGGGCTAATCTTTCTCCACCATAAGTGGTCCGTACGGGTAGATAGTGAGCAACTTTAGTGAGTCGGTCCACTATTACCCATATGGAGTCATTTCCCTTCTGAGTTCTGGGCAAGCCTACTACAAAATCCATGCTGATCTCATCCCACTTCCAAATCGGGATAGGCAATGGTTGCAGCAAGCCGGTTGGCTTCTGGTGCTGGGCTTTGACCCTTTGGCAAGTATCAAAACGGGCGACAAATTGAGCTATGTCCGCCTTCATTTCATTCCACCAGTATCTCTGTTTTAAGTCCATATACATTTTGGTGGATCCGGGGTGAATGGAGTATGCCGAGTTATGGGCTTCATCCATGATGGCCTGCCTGAACTCTCCGTTCTTGGGGACACAAATTCTGTCCTTGTACCACAAGGTCCCTTTGTCATCCACTCCGAAATCCGGGGCTTTATTTTCTCCGGTTTGCTTGCGGATCTTTACTAAGTCCTGATCTGAACCCTGGGCTTCTCGGATCTTATCCTCCAAGGCGGGCTGGACACTTAGCTTGCGGCTAGTATTCTGGGGAACTATGTGCACATTTAACCGAGCTATTTCTTCTTGTAGGCGGGCATTCTCGGATCCAGGCTGTCCATAGGATTTCTGGCTTAAGGCATCAGCCAACAACATTAGCCTTGCCAGGGTGGTAGTGGATTTCTAGGTTGTAGTCCTTTACCCGTCCTAACCACCTCCTTTGCCTTAAATTCAGATCGGGTTGGGTGAAGATGTACTTTAAGCTCTTATGGTCGGTGTAGATCTCACACTTATTCCCAATCAGATAATGCCTCCAAATCTTGAGGGCATGCACTACGGCTGCAAACTCTAAGTCATGGGTAGTTCTGCTCATGGGGCTTGAGTTGGCGAGAAGTATATGCCACAACTTTCCCATCTTGCATGAGGACACAACCTAATCCCTGTCGGGATGCATCACAATAAATGACGAAGTCTCGCTGGATATCAGGCAAGGTCAATACTGGGGCTGTCGTCAACCTCTTCTTCAGCTCTTGGAAGCTCCTCTCACATGACTCTGTCCATGTGAACTTTTTATCCTTCCTGAGCAGCTCTGTCATGGGCCGGGCTATCTTGGAGAATCCCTCAATAAACCTCCTGTAATACATAAACATTGGTGGGTTGTTGCCAGTTGGAGATAGCTACAACTTTCTCTGGATCAACTGCAACTCCTTCTGCGGTCAGGATATGACCAAGGAATGCCACTTTCTCAAGCCAAAATTCGCACTTACTAAATTTAGCATAGAGTCGGTGGGCTCTCAACTTCTCTAACACCACCCGTGTATGTTGTTCATGTTCCTGAACACTCTTGGAGTAAATAAGTATTTCGTCAATAAAGACTACAACAAACTTATCTAACTCACCCATAAACACCTTATTCATGAGGTTCATGAAATATGCAGGTGCATTGGTCAATCCAAAAGACATCACGGTGAACTCAAATTGACCATAACGGGTGACAAAAGCCGTCTTTGGGATGTCGCTCTCCTTGATCTTGAGCTGATGATACCCTGACCTCAGATCTATCTTGGAGAAATACTTGGCTCCTTTCAGCTAGTCAAATAGGTCATCTATTCTGGGGAGTGGATACTTATTCTTAATGGTGACCTCATTCAGTGCGCGATAATCCACGCACATCCTCATGCTCCCGTCTTTCTTCTTGACAAAAAGCACAGGGGCTCCCCACGGGGATGAGCTAGGCCTCATAAAGCCACTCTGCTGCAATTCTCCCAACTGTTTCTTTAGTTCGGCCAACTCTGAGGCTGCCATCCTATAGGGTCTCTTGGTTATAGGAGAGGTTCCGGGGACACGGTCAATTACAAACTCTATGTCCCTATCTGGGGGCATTCCAGGTAGTTCCTCAGGAAAAACATCTGGGTATTCACTCACTATCGGGACTTCCTCTATGGTCTTGGTCTCCATGCTAAACACCATGGGGTCTGGGCCACTCCCTTGAGTGTGACAGGTCACTTGTACACCATCCCGATTGGTCAGGTGCACTACCTTATCAGCACACCATATATGACCGTCATGCAGGCTCAACCAGCCCATTCCAAGAATCAGATCTATCCCCTTAGACTTAAGTACTACTAGATCTGCTAGAAATTCTACCCCAATTAAATTAATCCTTACCCGGGAACAACCTAGTTGATACCAAATGTTAGCTCCAGGAGTCCGGGTTAATAGGGGTAACTTTAGTAGTACTGTGGGTATATTATGTTCTTCCACAAAACTTGAGGATATGAAGGAATGTGATGCTCCAAAGTCAAAAAGTATTGTTGCCAATACTGAGTTGACTAGAAACTCACCGAGTACCACGCCCTGAGCTTCGCGAGCTTCTTGCGCGCTGATGTGGTTGACGCGGGCTCGTCCAAATGATTGCTGGGGCGGCCTCATCTGCTGGCTATTGTTGTTGTTGGAGTTGTTGTTGCTGCGGATTGGCACACGGTTGGCTACTGACAATGCTGCCTTGGGCCCAGCTACTGAGTTGGAGAAGGTTGATGATGCTGGCTTGTTGGCATAGGGGCAGTTGGCAATGAAATGCCCAGGTTCTCGGCAGTTGAAGCATGCTCTACTGTTGCCAGTGACTTGGCTGGCACTGCTCTGTGGGGCCTTGGTCGGGTTCTGGCTCCTGAATGGGGCAGCGGTCTGGTGTGAACCGGGTGCTTGGGACTGGGTTCGGTAATGCATGGGAGCTTGAGAGCTAGGCAGGGGGTGACTCAAGTTCCTTGGCTTCTGGAATCGGTCCTGCTGGTGCGTCTTGCTCTCCAGGAACCAACGTTTGTTGTTGCTCCGTTCTTCTGCCTTGGCCCTCTCAGTCAAGATGGCCATGTTCATCAAGGTGTTGAAGTCAGGGTAGATCTGAGGGGTGAGCAGGGTCCTCAGTTCCGCGTTCAAGCCTTTCTTGAACATGTCCTGCTTCTTCTCATCCTTGTCCACCTCCTCTGGAGCATAACGGGCCAGCTCCATGAACTAGAAGGTGTACTCGTCCACAGATCTGTTGCCTTGGCGGAGTTCGCGGAACTCATCCGTGTTGTGCTTCATGGTGGCTGCGGGGATATGGTAGCGACGGAACTCCATCATGAACTCATCCCAGGTGATAGTGGAGGCATCCTGGGCGGCGGAGCAGTAGTTCTCCCACCAGGCTAGGGCAGTTCCAGTGAGCTGGTGGGCAGCCAAGAGGACTTTGTCCCTGCCCTCGCATCCAAATGGTTCCAGCTTCCTCTGGATGACGTGTAGCCAGTCATCTGCATCCAGAGGGTTGACGGACCCACCAAAAGTGGGTGGCTTCGTCCGGAGGAAGTCCGTCAACTTCTCATTCATGTTCTGCCCGCGGGGCCTCTGGCGGGTGACGGCGTTGGCTAGAGCTTCCAGCAGAAGGGTCTGGTTGTTCATCACTTGAACCAGATCAATGACTGGTGGGGGCGGTGGCTTCTGTGCTCCCACTTGGTTTTCTCCCCTTCCTTCTAGCTGACTCACTTCCTGCTCCTCAGGAAGCACCGCTGGAGGCGATTCTTGCCTTTCTGGCTGCCTCTCAGCACTGGGGGTGGCATGGGCCTGACTTGGGGAGGTCCTGGTGGCACGCTTGGGCGGCATCTGCAGATTGAGTGAGACTTTTATGAGAGTAGGATTTGGGTTTTAGTGATCTTTAAGGTTTTTATTTCGTATTTTCGAAGAGACAGAATCCACCTCCTGTCAACAAGCACACAGACTAACAAACAACAAGCACAAGCAATTTTATTTATTTTGCCACGGGGGGTACAACACTGCTGGGGTAAGGCCAAAGCACGTACTACACGACCGGTTACAACAACACCACTGAAGGGGGTACAACTCTAAACTACGGACCATGACAGCTTCATTCCCTTGGGCAACTCTGGGCTGGGCATACTACTCGCGGGGCGAGTCTTCTCCCTGGACGGAGTGGTCTTCTAACGGAATGAGGAGGGCCAACACTTGATCCTTTAGAGTCCCGCCCGCTGGAGGGGGTTCTGGCACATCTCCATCAGACACCTCGGAGTTCCTTTCCGAAGGTGGTGGTGCTGGGGTGGCATCCGGGCTCTTCCGCTTTCCGGATCCTGGGGCGATGGGAATTTTTTCAAGGATCGGGGCCTCTTTATCCTCGATGGCCACCATCCTCCTTCTGGCACAAATCGCGATGTGGGCGTCCTTCAGTTCTTTGGAGTGCCGGTCCTTAGTCTCCTTGAGGGCCTCAACGGCAACGGCCTCATTGCTTTCGGCGGCTGCGGCTCGAGCTTCGGCGGCGGCTAACTTCACCTGAAGCCTCCTCACCATAACCTCTGCATCCTCGGCCCTACGAGTCTGCTACTTCGACTTAGTAGCCTGCTCGTCGTAGAGCTCGTCTAAGGTGAGAAGGTAGGCAGCCATGTAGAGTACGGTGAGGGCGTCCTCGCGCTATCCACGTCCTTCCAAAGTTCTCACCCGGGCTAGCCAAACCGGGTGCTTCTTCTTGACAGGCGGGTAGAACCTCATTGGAGTGTGGCCGATGTGCCTCTCGTAGATCTAGCACAGGAAACGGAGGGCCTTCCGGGCTGCCACTTGATAAGTATCCTTGTGCCGGAAGCCGGTGGCAACTACATTCCAAGGTTGGATGTCGGGGTAGCGGCTACTCCGCCCGATGTAGATAATCATCTCACATCGAGGGGTTCCGTGGTCCTCATACTCCCTGCTGGTGTACTCCAGACGCTCATAAATTCCGAGACGGTCCATGCAGGTGAACAACAATCTGGGAAAACCAGCCTCCTCCAGGCAGTGGCTGTTGACCCATCCTTCCTCGGCCATCTGGAAAAGAACCGGGGCACAAATTAGTTTTGCAATAGAGCAGAGGTAGGCAGAAATTTTGTAAACCATTTATTTTGGTCAAAAAGGGCTAGTCCGGTCCTAAGGTCGCGTCCTACAGCCAACAAGGGCTCTGATACCACCTGAAGCGTCCCCACATGAGTAGATACTAAATGTGATACAAATATCAGTCCCAGGAGGCTGATAACACATTTATTCGACAGATAATTCAGTTACCGTACAACTCCCGTGGGAGTGGGCGTGAAAGCCACGCAGCGATAAGAAGTAAATAAAAAACAGCGGCTAACCAAGCAACTGCCAAAAGATAGCACTCGGGACTACACGGCAGCAGCAGCATCTTGGTAAGGCCAACACCACAGGCAGCGTTGGGTGCGGACACAACCTCTACTCAAAGTCCTCGGCGATGAAGTCCGGGTCTTCCTCTGTAGCAACAAGCAAGGGTGAGTACGAACGTACTCAACAAGTCCAACCCCATCCACGGAGGGGGATACAAGCAAGTATATGCACAGGATATATCAAGGATAGGCTAGATTTTTAACACATGCATGGGCTTGTTTTCAAATGAATTTTCGAAAAGCTTTTCTTTAGTAACCGAACATTGAGTGGGGTCGATCCTACACAAAGGATCCAAGTTTTATCGCTATCGGACTCCCCGTCTGCCATAGCTCACGGCACAACTGCCGGACACTTCCAAAATCCAACACACACACACACATATGACCATCCATGCCCAAGTGCTAGTTATGTGACCAAGCTGTAACTCGTCCAATGCCGTGGACACGGCTACTCGGATAGGTTTTAACTCTGCAGAGGTTGTACACTTTTCCCACAAGTAGGGTACCGCAGCACGATCACCTTAGTGCCGGTGCGGATCCTAACAAAGCCATTACCCACCTTAGCTAAGACTGGCTAGTCCTCATGGAAGCACCCAAGGGGTTCACGGCTCATCCACGAGACCGTAACTAGGACCTAAATCACCAAGATCTTACTCCTTTTCCATGGGCTCCCGTTGCTCACCAGCACCCCTGAAGACTAACAATTCAGCTAGTGGGATTTATACTAAGCCGTTGCCCATACAACGGTCGAGTGGTTGCACGATGGTTGAATTAGGCAAGATGACACATCAACTCGGTCCTTAACCATGACAAGATGGGTATCTCCCGACATCGCTCAACCACTAAGGTACGAGCACCACATCATGGCATTTCACACAAGAAACACCCATCCATCTCGTCTACACATCCCTTTCCGAAAACCATTTGCCCAATTGAACACACACACAGATTTATTCTTCAAATAAACCATGGTAATAATTATTGAAATCGAGTAGCAATTTCCTAAGCGCTCTAGCAGTGGTTATCATCTAAACAGAGCAGGTCATATTTATAGATAACCATAGGACAACAAGGAATATTCATAACAATCAAGGGGTGGCTATCCAACCATGTCTTGCAATAAAACAATATGCATTTTATAAAACAGGCCAATAGGTTGTGTTTGAAAAACTAGGTATTAAGTATGCATCGAAGGGGGAGATTGGACTTGCCGTCTTCAAAGCCTTCCGGGAGTTCCGGCTCGTGCTGCTGGTCCTCGGACTCAGGCTCGCGGTCAAACTCCTCCTTGGGCTCCTCCTCGGGTAATCCGCGATCTACGGCACACACAAACGGGCACACAAATAAATAAAAGAAAATTGCTTTTATTCGTTGAGCTCCGAACAGAAAACGGGAACGGAAAATAGGTAGAAGGAATATTTTTGGGAAATTTGGATATGGATCGGTGGAAGTATTCTGGAGGATGACGTGGTAAAATTTGGGATTAATTGGAGGAAGTTTGGCGCATGAAATGACGAGTTAAACATGGATTAGGGGATTAAAAGGAGGTTTAGGACTTATTTGCGATAAACCAGGGACCTATTTATAAATATTTCCGAAGGTGGAGGGGTTGATCTGCGAAACAACCTTTGAGAGAGGTGGAAGGACTAATTTGTAATTTGGCGAAAGTTGGGGGTTAGATCGGAAAGGAGGGGCTTCTTCTTCCTTTCCTTCTGTACCGGAATAGAGGAGGTGGAGGGGAGGGGTGGCTGGCCCGAGGCGGCGGCCTGGGCTTGCCGACGGGAGGGGAAGCGGCAGAGGAGGGTAGAGGAGGCCGTGGCGGCCCCATTTCGCTCCTTACTCTGGGGATTTGGGAAGGGAGGGAGGTGTGGCCGGTAGGAAGTTGGGGCGGCGGCGCACGGGCGGCAGCGGCGGCGGCAGTTGGCGTAGGTGGCTGGGAGATGGAGTGCGGTGGGATGTGGTAGTGGTGGCCGGGGCGTTGCCCCTTTTTATAGGCTGGCGAGGGGCGGCCGGCAGTAGGGGACCGGGCGGCTGCCGGCGTGCGGCATGGAGGTGGGGGCCGGGCAGGCCGGGCCGGCGGTAGGGGCTCGGGTTCCGGGGGAGGGCGTCGCGGGGGGGGGGGGGGGGGGAAGGGGTGGCACGGCAATGGTGGCGTGCGGTGAGCGGCACCGGAGGAGAGGTAGGGGGTCGGCAGCAGCGAACCGGGCGGAGGGGCCGGCAGGGCCGACGGGCGGGGGTCCGGCGCCCGGGCGGCGGCATGTGGCTCGGGGTGCGGGTCCGAGGCGGCCGGCGGTGTGGCGCCAGGAGGAGGTGGGTGCCGGGGGAGTAATGGCGTTGGGGCCGGCCAGGAGGAGTGGCACTACGAACCGGGAGGAAGAAAGGAAGAGGAGAGAGAAGGAGGAAGGAGGAAGAAGAAAGAAGGAGAAGAAGAAAGGAAGAAGGAAAAAAAGAAAGAGAAAAGGGGAGGGAAAAAGAGAAAGAAAAGAGGGAGATCGGCGGCGTTCGCGGCACGCGGTCGGAGCATGCACGCGGCATCTGACGATGGCACGCGGCGAGAATTACGGGTACAGATAAAATGATATCTGTCGGCTTGGGTGCCGGGACAGCGAAATCGCCGGGAAGGTTTGGATTTCCAAGAGCTCAGCGGCAAAGAGATTTTGAAAACAATTTTTAATGGGTGATTTCAGTTGGTGATTTCTGCGGATGTTACACTTTGTTAACTCAACAAGCCTCATAGCCACTTCTCTTAATTCTTGCCTGAACACAAATGATCCATCTTCAGGATTGAGCGTGCCACCATGAGCATAATACCAATTCTTTGCTCACTCCGACATTCGAGAGTCTGCGGTACTATTCCCCTAGCAATTATGTCATCTTCTATCCTCTACCATTTCATGATCCCCTTCTTGTAACCTCCTAGCCCAAGATGATGAAAGTATTTCTTCTTCTGAGCATTGTCAGTTTTTGTTTTAGATGCCTTAGTGCTCTTTTGTGACTGCTTGAACTGCACAAATGAATCCTAGTGATCTCTTAACTTCAGGTGCTTCATGAAATCTGGCGTAAGCCCCTTCTTTATGTAGTCTTTATTCAGGTTCTTATTGTATGCCTGAAAAGCATGCACCCTTCTCGAAGCTCCAATCTTTTACTTTTGCTTCATATACACCTTGGAACGTGAAATTTTCATTTATCTAATCCCATATTATTTCCTTCTTTCGCTCAAGGACCACGCTTATAGGGGTCGTGCTTGTGGAAGCGACACTGTCATCGATTTCAGGGCTTTTCCAATTCTGAAAGATTATTGGGATGTTATCTCTAACAAGAAATCCAATTTAATTCACCAATTTGGTCTTATCATTGTGTGGAGCAATTGGTTCACCATCTTCATCAATTTCCGTGATGATGATCGGCCCTCTAACTTCTTCTTCTTGCCTCATTTCCTCTTAGGCCTACTGCTTGATCTAGATGGCTAAAAAATGAAAGAACTATTAATTCCCAATAATCTTGATAATTAGAGAATACATATAATAATTGCTATACCTCGTCTTGTTGCCCATCATTACCTTCCTCAGCAATTGATTGCTCCTCATTGCCATCACCAGACATGTTGAGGTAGATGTTAGTCTGGCTGTGATCAACATCTTCGTTTGGTTGATCGTTAGTGCCACCTTTAGCAATCAAGCCCATTAGGTATTCCTCATCCAATTGGGCCTGCTCGTCCTCTGATCATGCCATTGTAACTAATATAATATAAAAGGAATTATTCTAACAAATAGTAGGATTTATTCTAAGAATGACTAGAACTTATACAATTTTGTTAGAATAAATGACTAACAACAATATTTACAGTGAATTGCTAGAAAATGACAACAAAAAATGAAACACTTATACAATAATTGACTACATAAATTGATTGAACTATTTGATGAATTTTGTAACAGTAAATGACAACATCATAAAAATTACTTGGTAATTTCTGAAAGTATCATAGTAATTTTCACTTATTTTTATACATTTCTAAGAATTAACAAGATTTTCTATAATTTCTAGCTACTTCAATAATTTTTCT
This sequence comes from Setaria viridis, assembly GCF_005286985.2. Classification (NCBI taxonomy): domain Eukaryota; kingdom Viridiplantae; phylum Streptophyta; class Magnoliopsida; order Poales; family Poaceae; genus Setaria; species Setaria viridis. Next base: position 19,658,266 of record NC_048263.2, on the reverse strand, counting down.
GTATTTTCTAGATAATTAAAAAAAATTCCTACAATTTCTAGCTAATTTCATATATTGTAGAAATAAAAAAGCAAAAAAAGATGACGTTAGCTGGCCACGGGCTTACGTCAGCGGCAAAGACGCAAGCCCGTGGCCGGCAGCGTGCGGTCGCATGGAGGGGGCGACGAGGAGGCGCGACGGCGGTCGACGGGGGCGACGAGGGGGTGGGGAGGGTTGGCCAGCGGGCAACGACGGCGACGAGGAGGTGTGGCAGCGATTGACGAGGGCGACGAGGGGGCGCGGCTAGCGGTCGACAGTGGCGACGAGGAAGGGTGGCGGCGGTCGACAGCAGGCCACGAGAGGGTGGTGGCAGCCGACAGGGGCGACGATGGGGCACGACCAGCGGTCGACGGCGGCGACGAGGGGGCGTGGGGGTCGATGGGGGCGACAGTGGTGACGGGGCGACGTGGGCGACGACGGCGACAATGCGGGCGGCGGTCAATGGGGGCACGCGGCGTGGAGGGGGAGGAGGCGGATTCAAATGACGATTGCGCTAAGTGTTGGGGGGGAGGGATGGCTATTTTAAACCCCCAAGTACCGGGCATGAACCCCACCTGGTATTAATGCCCTTTAGTACCAGGTGGTGGTTACACCCGGTACTAAAGGCCACCTCTTTAATACCGAGTGTAGCTACCACCCGGTACTAAAGGGGGTGCGCCGCGCGCAAAATGAAAACGCACCCCTTTAGTACCGGGTGTAGGTACCACCCGGTACTAAAGGGGTTGCAGCCCACTGTTTCAGTTCCTGCCTAAACATCTTTTTATTTCTCTTTCTTTTACAATTGCTATTGTATTAATTTATCGTGTAGTAAATCAAATAACATTCATAAAAATTGCAAAAATAATTTTTTAGCTTGATGTTGATTAGGTCTACACAATAAAAATATTAGATGCATTTAAATATCAAACATAGTTAAATTATTAATTTTAACTTAGTAATAGGTTATAATGGTCATAATACTTATGTAACTTTAAAATTTGAAAAAATAGATATTTTGACCATGCAAAAATTTAGAAGAAAAGTGCCTGTAGTGTGGTGTTATTAACATGTTTACCATGACTTAATCATGTACTTATTTAATTGTACGTAAATTTATTATTTAATATTTAATGGTGCTACAAAAAATTGAAATATTTAATATTTTAACCATGCAAAAATCAGTTCTTGTTTAATAATTCCGTAGAACGTTATAACATTACTTTGTTACTTGACCACAAAACTTTGTCACTTGACCACAATACATTGCATATCATTACAAATGCATTATTACATTAATTTATCACTTGACCACAAAACACAGCATAATGGTTCTAATACATTACACAACATTATCTAATGGAACGTGAATAACCTTCCTCTTGACGAACGTCCCTTGTTTGTGATCACGGCATAAGTATGAAGCATCCTCTTTGGCTAACAGGATGCTTGGGTCAACCTCAAATGAAAATGGAGGATGATCATCGAACTGATCATAATCTTTTGAAATGTTAGTCTTATCCTCAACTCCAATAATTTTTCTTTTCCCCATAAGAACTATGTGGCGCTTTGACTGGTCATTTTTACTTATTAGCACCCTTCCTTATTGGTTTGCTTGACATGTCCTTCACGTAGAAAACTTGAGTCACATTATTGGCTAGGACGAATGGTTCGTCTCTGTATCCAATCTTGTTGAGGTCCACTATTGTCATCCCATAGTTATCTTTCGTTACACCTCCTCTAGTAAGTTTCACCCATTAGCACCGAAATAGAGAGATTTTCAAAGGTCCATAGTCCAGTTCCCATATCTCCTCAATGACACCACAATATCTGTCTTTTTTCCATTGTTGTCTATTGCATCTATACGGACACCACTATTTTGGTTTGTGCTCTTTTGGTCTTGGGCTCTCGTGTAAAATGTGTACCCATTTATCTCGTATGAGAGATTTTCAAAGGTCCATGGTCGAGTTCCCATATCTCCCCAATGACACCACAATATCTATTTTTATTCCATTGTTGTCTATTGCATCTATACGGATATCACTATTTTGTTTTGTGCTCTTTTAGTCTTTGTAACAACTCTACCTAAAGTTAGTGCTTTTAAATATAAACCAGTGGTTAATCCCTAAGTAAAGAGGTGAAATAACCATTTTAACGCTAAGAAGTTCTTTTTGGAGTTTAAAATAAAACTTAAGATTTTATATGCAAACTTAAAATTCTGCCAAAATAAGAGTTGTAAAACTTTTAATTCCAAACAACTTTTGTTAAAGGCACTTTGACTAATTAGGAGTAGGAGGAAGTCAAAAACAGGAATCAAAACTGGAGTACTAAAGAACCCTATAAACCTCCTAAGTCGTGGAATTCAAGTTTTCCTCCAACTTTGCAACCTGTTATCTCACGATTTCATATCTAAACTCAAGTCGGACCCTTAAAAAAAGTTGTAGTCCCTCGAGTGTGTTACAACTTTGTTACACTGACCCAGGTCCAAATCGAATCAGAACCTGTTCAAAGTCTTGGTCACAGTTGGGTTAAATGGTCAACTCAGCCCCTGAGCACCACAACGCAAAGTCTGGAAAACTGCTGAGAGTGCACCTCTTGGCGAGGGCGTTCCTCCACATTTCTGAACAAAACTCAAGAAATACCCTAAATAGAAGTTGAAGTCCTCAGTTTGGAGAGCAACTCCTTTAATAACACTTCGGTCTAATTCAACTTGGAAGCTGCCCTAAAGTCGACTCAAACATAGCTAAGTTCCTGAAATCCCACCTCTCCGGGCGAAATTGACTAAGTCTGAAATTACAGATTTTTAGCAACTTTGGTACAAGATATCTCCAAATTCTTTCACAATCTAAACCAGCACCTTAAACAAAGTTTAAACTACATCAAGAGTTGAACAAGTTTGCTTAAAATAGTTTTGAAAGTTGAGTTGCGAAATCTTGAGAAAGGAGCTCCCAAAGCTGGTCAGGCTTACTGCCCAAAGGAGCCTCGACGCCCGCGTGCCAGGGCATCTTCTCCCGCGCGCCGCGCGCCGTGCGCCGCGTGGCCACCGGTCACCGGCAGCTCGCCAGTGCCCTATCACCGGCGAGATAGCAACGGGGCGAGAGCCACGGCACCCAACCCGTGCCTGCGATAGGACGGGGCGAACGCCAGCCTAGCCAACCGCCGGCCGCGCGCGTGCCTTCCTCTGCCGCGTATCTGCTCCGTCCAACCGCGCTTCGCCCGCCCGCCGAAGAAGCCGCCATGCCGACGACGTCCCACGACTCCGCCCGCTCGCCCAACCCCCGCGGTGGCCCTCCCGTTCTCCCGCCCAACAGACCGGAGGCCTCAGACACGCATCGCCCGAGGCCAATTGCGGCCGGAGAACACCCGGAGCTCTGCCTCCCCAGCCCAATGGCGCTGCTGGCCAATGGCCACCTCGCCCGCACACCCACCGCTCCCCGGCCTTATCCTTCCTCCACCAGAGCCCCGCCTCGACCCTCCGCTCCACCGCTGCCCTATAAAAGGGTCACACTCGCCGTCAACGCCACCCTTTGCCACCGCCCGCAACCGCACCTCTGCTTCCTCCTCTGCACCACCGCTAGGCTCCCGTGGAGCTCACACCTCCGCGCCACCCCACACTCCGACGACCTCTCCGCCCGCTTTGCCACCCCTCCGCGCACGTCTCCGAGGAGCCCATGGCCTCCCCGACGCCACCGGTGTGCCGGAACGCCGCCTGCACCGCCGCCCGCCAAGCTCTGCCGCCGCCACCGCGTTCCGACCCCCGCTGGCCATCTCCGTCGCTCCAACCCCGCCAAACTGAGCTGAGGTGAGCCCCTGCGCCCTTCCGGCCACTTGTTGCCCCTTCCCCGCCGGCGAACCGTCGGGGATTTCCTCGCCGCCGCCGCGCGCGCCCCGGGGACGACATTGCGTCTTCCCCATTCTTTCCAGGGGCCTGGGCGCAAAACTTAGGGACCTCTGCATAGTTAACCTGTAGACTCAGGGGCTAGCTTGCAAGTTTACCACGGCTTTTCTTTTAAATAATAGGCAGAAATATAGTTGAACTTTGTAAATGCCCAGTAAATCGTAGAAAAATCATAAAAATGCCAAACCACTTTTGTTGGAATCCTTGCTCTGTCTAGTTCCTAAGAAAAATAAGTTTGCTCATGTTACTGTTGTAAATAATATACTATGCTATTAATCATGGTTTAGGCCTTTTAAATCCTAATAAATAGAAGAAAAGTGGGAAAAATGTAAAAACAACTCTGTGATGCTTGTTTCTATGTGTATAAGCTCAGAAAAATGGTTAGCGCTCTGGTCTAGCACTTTAAGTCACTGATGTAATTTTAATTTGGGAATCTAAGATTAAATCTTCCTTTTTGCATAAGTTTTGATCCAGATCTCAGAAAAATATGAAACTAGTTGGGTTAATTTTGTTTTGCTGTGTAGTTTGCAGGAAAAATATAAGTTGTTGTGCAAATCAGAAAGAAAAACACCTTCCTTATTAAGCACATTTAATTAAAAGCAAAATAGAGTAAATAGTTATCCTTCTCCAAAAATTATGAAAATTCACCAAAGCTCCTATAACATACCCTTAACATACTGGTTAAATTTCACCCTCTGTTGCACTGTAACTTTGAAGATAGAAAAAGTTAAGCTCATATTACCTTTAATAATAAAATGCACGTAAGTCCTTTTTGAGTCATCCAATGGCCCCCAAAATTTTACAGTAACCTAGTGATGGCTTAAGTGAGGTGCTGTAATTTTATCAGTGCCTTTAGCTACTGTTTGGCTATAAAGTCATTTTGGTTAATTAATCAACCTAAAGGGATAAAAGAAAAGCACAAATCCTAATATGATAAATAAGTAGAAATTGAAAGAGGTACATAAAAACATTTAGAAGTAAGTAACTCTCCTAATGCACTTGAACCACCCAAACACGACCTTTCACTCTCTTTATGCAACTCTAAGTTGCAAGAAACTATATGTACACAATCTCCATCCAACTCGAACTCAAGTTTAAACCGACCACATTCGTTTGAAGTTAAAAGAAAGTTAATCCTCATCAAAGTGAATGTGGCTGTTGCAACTCCTTGTCTTTAAGTCATGCCCTGTGTCATTGAATAAACGCGCGAGTAGAACTAAACTCTGCATGTGCATGTCGTATAGAAGCAAATCTCGCCGACGGAACCTACGAGCTCCACTCGGCACCGGAGGAAGACCCCACTGCGGAGCTTCACCACTTGGAAGGCAAGCCCGAATTGGATGAAGACCCCGAGGATCCGCTAACTTTTCCTGAAGGCAAGCCCCAGTGCATGCTTCCCTATTTTTAAATTATGCAATATGTTGATGCTTATGATTGTGCATTTACGTTTATAGGAGTTGAATGACACCTTAGATGCATGAACTTAGTACCCTTTTGATCTGAACACTAGCATGATAAGTCGCGTAGATGCAATACTTAATACGACACGGTAAAAGTCGAGTGATTTCCTGTCACTCGCGAGTTATAGGAGTTGTTTGTTTACTTATGTTACAACCATAAGGACAATGGGCGGGGCAAGACCTTGTGAACTGTTTTGGTGGTCGGTGGATTGCCCCGTCTGTCTAATGAAATTGGACTAAGGTCGAAACGTGTCGGCATTCATGATCAAGTGTTTGAAAGTACTAATCTGATACCTAGTATGGGATGGGGAAGCCTAGTACCTGATTGAACCGGGGCATGGCATACTCCCCTGGTTGTCCTTGGAACGTCATTCTCATGGTGCATCATGTGGGTGCAAGTCCGGTCATAGTACGGCAGAGGCTGGGATTATGGAGCATTGCATGCCAAAGGCAGTTGGCCCTGACACGTGCCTAAGGGATCAATAGGGACGACTGACAAATGAAGCGACCCCTCGTGGTGCTCGGATGTCGTGAGATTAGGTTCGTCATGCATGGTTAATAAATTCAAATCGATTCGTCTGCCTCTCACAATTTGGGACTGCTTGATCGCTATTCTGCACTAAGTAAAGATGGAACATGATGATGATATTAATCTTGGTGCTTGTTCTCTAATTGCTTAGAAACTATGCTTGCTTAGTATAAGTTGCTAATCTAGACTGGTTAAAGAACGTAGAACTTGAGCTAAAATATTGAAAGTAAGGACCTACTATAGATGTTTTTTGCAAAGCAAACCCAAAGCTAGAAAACCTTGCATGTCTAGGTCTTGGTAAAAATAGTTTACCCGATGGGTCAGTCTTGCTGAGTATTAGTTGCTCAGCCTTGTTGTGGCTTAATCTTTTCAGGTGATGTTAATAGTTTGGCTGCTGGCACCACTTGGCCTACCCAGCTCCCTCCGGGCTAGACAGTCGAGTGGGAACCCTCCTCAGACGGCGAGGGCAGGGATTTTTGATGTCATGATCGGCTTTGTCGTGATATCATGTATCGGCATTTAGCTTCCGCTTGTTTTATCCGACTTTTCGAACCTTGCAACTTGTTGAATTTCAGAAACTCTGATGTAATAAATTATGGAACCAAGTTAATGTGATGGGAATGTTGTAATCTTTGTGCTACTCACCTTCGTGTGAGCGATGCTTCTCGATCCTGTGTATGTGGTTCATCGGATGAAATCCGATGGTCGACCAGGTTGACTTGCTTAAAGTGCATAATCATGTTTCAGGCGACTTAAATGCATTTTAGTCAGGTTAATTTGGGCGGTTCTGCCACAGTCTTGGGCTTTCGTGTAAAATGTGTACCCATTTATCTTGTATCCTTGGAATATCGATACTAAGATAGATGGACCCCTAGCCAACCATGCTAGTTGTTCTTCAATCGTGTCATCACCCATAAGTCATCGCCGCAACCAAGAGACGAAAGTGTCAATGTGATGACGTGTAATCCAAGCCATAGTCTTCTCTTGGTTTGAGGATCGTACAATAGCCTTGTGCTCCTCCATATATGGAGCGACCAGGGATGATTGTTGCAGGACCGTGAAATGTGCTTTATGAAATGTATCCTATCGATGTCCATCCGAACTTTCCTCCTAGTGTGTCATTTCCCTTCAGTCTCCCCTCATGGCATGATACAAGGACTCTAATCGAACTCAGGTCGTCAATAAAGTCAACACAAAACTCATTGACCTCCTCTATTCCATATCCCTTTGCGATGCTTCCTTCTGGACAGGCACGATTACAAACATACTTCTTCAGAACTACTATAAACCTCTCGAAAGGGAACATACTGTGTAGAAATACAGGACCGAGAATAAAAATCTCTTCAACAAGGTGGACTAGAAGATGGGTCATGATATTAAAGAAGGAAGGTGGGAAAGACCATCTCAAAGCTGACAAGGCATTACACCACATCATTCTGCAGCTTTAGTAGATTGTTTGGATGGATTGCTTTCTGAGAAATCATGTTGAGGAATGCACATAGCTTCACGATTGCCATTCTCACATTCTCTAGTAGAATACCCCTTAGTGCAACAGGCAACAATTGTGTCACCAGGACGTGGCAGTCATTGGCCTTTAGATTTATGAATTTCTTCTCTTTAAAATTTATTATTCCCAATATATTCGAGGAGTAGCTCGATGGGACCTTGATACTATACAAGCACTCAAACATGCTTTCCTTCTCTTCCTTGCTGAGAGTGTAACTGGCAGGATGCAAATAATATCCATCATCTCTCTTTTCCGGATGTAGGTCATCTCATTGTTTCATACGTTTCAGGACCCGATATGCTTCAATAGTACCCTTTGCCTTTCCATATCTACCCAGGAATCCAAGCATGTTCACGCAAAAAATTTTCATCAGGTGGATCACATCGATTGCGTTACGGACCTCAAGGACTTCTAATAAGGTAGCTCCCAAAATATAGACTTCTTCTTCCACATGGGTGCATGTCCGTCCTCATCGTTCAGAACAGGTTGGCTACTAGAGCCCTTGCCAAACACTACCCTCACATCCTTTATCATAGAAAATACACGTTTACCATTACGGTTAACGGGCTTAGTACATTTTTCTTCCTCCCCTTCAAAATTCTTCTCTTTCTTTCTTAACGGGTGCTTAGCAGGAAGAAATCGATGATGGCCTGTATACACGACCTTACTACAGTGTTTCAAATACATGCTACAAATATCATCTAAACAGTGTGTGTAGACTCGATATCCCTTGTTTGATTGTCCGGACAGATTACCAAGCACCGGCCAATCATTGATGGTTACGAACAACAATGCTCGTAGATTAAAAGTCTTCTTTTTGTCCTCATCCCACACACGTACATGTTTTTCCTTCCATAATAATAAAAGTTCATCAACCAAACCAATGGTCTTAGGTAAACATCAATATCGTTGCGAGGTTGTTTTGGGTCTTGGATAATTACCAGCAACATAATGAACTTCTGCTTCATTCACAGGTTAAGTGCTATCTCTACTACTGAACTCAGCGAATGGATTGAATCCATATATACTTAAACCAAGACGTATGTTCCTTGAATCCTTTTCAAATTTAGGAAATTCTCTATCAACTGTCCTCCACTAGGACCCTTATGCAAGGTGTCTGATCATTTCATCTTGCTTATGTTCTTCTTTATGCCAATACATCAATTTTGCATGTGCCTTATTTTTGAACAAACGCTTCAACCGTGGTACTACAGGAAAATACCACATTACCTTCGCGGGAACTTTCTTCTTGCGGGCCTGCCCCTCAACATCACCGGGGTCATCTCACCTGATCTTATAACACAGTGCTTCGCACACAGGACAAGCCTCCAATTTCTCGTATTCCTCACCGCGATAGAGGATATAGTCATTAGGACATGCATGTATCTTTTGTACCTCCAAACCAAGAGGGCAAACAACTATTTTTGCTTCGTACATTGAGGACGGTAATTTGTTCCCCTCGGGAAGCATGTTCTTTATTAGTTTCATTTACTCATCAAAACCCTTGTTAGAAACTCCATTTTTTGCCTTGCATTGCAACATTTCCAGTGTGGTACCCAACCTTTTGTGCCCCTGTTTGCAATATGGATACAATAATTTCTTATGAATATCTAACATACGCTCGAACTTTTTTGACTCTTTCACATTCTCACAGTCTTCCTTTGCATCTCACAACACCTGACCTAGATCATCGATAAGACGCTCTCCCTCACCAATCTCTTCTTCAACCTCGCCTATTGGAGCATCTGCAAAGGCACCTCCTTAAATCCTGTTAGAAATATTATCATTGTAACGGCCTCGGACAAAAATCCTTCGCGTCAATCTTAATCCGAGCCCCTGATCACCTATCTTAGTTTTTCCAAGCCTAAGTGTTCGACCTCCAGCTCTCCCGACCCCTGCGATCCGACCCCTCGCCGTGGTCTCCCCAGTTCCGACCCCGCCGACCCCCAACCCACCGTCGGATCTTCCTATGCCATTCCGCAGCATCGCCCTCCAGTTCGAGCAGTGGACCATCGAAACTGACCAGTGGGCCCACGAGATCTTTTCCCCCAGATCTCCCGCGACAGGCGCACTCGAGTTGCATGCCCGCTTCAGTTTTTCCCCGCCGCGTGGCTCAACTCCTCTGACGTCCGCCGCTCCGCCTCGTCTTCGGCCCGCGACCGGATGGATTCTCGCGCCCTCTTCCCCAATCGCAGCGGAAGCCCCTCTGCAACCCTTTCTGCAGCACCTCGCTGCCCGCGCCCATCATCACATCACCAGATCCCAGCCGCAGAGCCCGATGCCGCCTGTCTTTTCCGTCACCTCGCCACAGTCGCGCCACCCGGTCTTCACTACACGACGATTCCTCCTCCGCCAACCCAGACCGCGGCAGCGACAGCTCCTTGTCCCGCCCTGTCAGAAGCCGCCCCGACAATCTGTTGCTCCGCGCTCGCCCGCGCGCCCGCAGCCGCCTGTCTTCTCACCTGTGCGCCCTCGTTCCTAGCGCCGTTTTCCCGGTCACTTCCATCAGATCCACCGCACGACGACGCCCGCCTCCGCCAAATCTCAACCACCGGCAAACCCGTGCCTGCGCCGCCCTGACGCCAGTGCCCAATGACCGCCGGCGTCATCCCCGAAGTCCTGCTCCACCGTCCTCGTCGCTCAATCGCCGCCCGGGCAGAGCACTCCATTGCTTCTTCCCTGGCCTTCACGCCGCTCCCCTTCTCACTCCCGCGCCGCTATAAAAGGGAATGCGCAAGCCCCGCCGGAGTTTCCCTTGCCCTAGCTGCCATCTCTCTTGCTCCCTGTTCGAGCTCACAGCACCACACCTAAGTCTAAGGAACTCTCCTCTCTGCTCAAGCACCATCGCTTTTCTCCAATCCACCAGCCACTGCTTTTAGTGCTACCCAAGAGCTTGCTTGTGATCCACAAGATGCACCGCCGCCGCCGGACATTCTCGTCGCCGTCCCAAGCCCTCAGTTCTTCCGCCCAAGCCTCCTCTGTAAGACGAAGGTAGGCTGCCGACCTGTGTTCGCTTCGCCCGACCCCTCTTATCCACCCGACCCCGGTTCCATCTCGCCCGACCATGTCTGTTCTGCCGACCCATGTCCGCTTCGCCCGACCCCTCTTATCCGCCCGACCCCGGTTCCGTCTCGCCCGACCCTTTCTGTTCTGCCGACCCTTGTTCGCTTCGCCCGACCCCTCTTATCCGCCCGACCCCGGTTCCGTCTCGCCCGACCCTGTCTGTTCCGCCAACCCTTCTTCGCCTCGTCCGAGGGCTCGGCTGTATCTTTTTTCCTTTGAACCGAGGGTGTATGTGTAAAACTTGGGGACCTTTCAGCGTTGAGTCTGAGGACCCCTAGCACACCAAATCCTCTAGATTAAGGGTCAGATGATAAGTTCCTTTCCTCCGACCCTTACCTCTTGATCTCCACCAACTCCATTGAACCTTCCCACCCTCCTGTAACTTGTCGCAAGTTTCTGGGCTCAGACTTGCAAGTGTTGCTGTTGAAATAACCGTCTATGCTAACCAATGCATTGCATTCGTTTAGAGCTACGTCTCGCCGACGGCTACTACGAGCTGCACACGGCGCCAGAAGACGAAGCTGTAGCCGAGCTCCTGCCCCCAGAAGCCGAAGCCGCCCAAGCAGAAGAGCAGCTTCCTCCCTTCTCGCTTGAAAGCAAGTCCCGGATGCATGAATCCCCTATGTTTTGCCAAACTTGCGCATGCCTTCTTTAAACATGCTTCTGCATTTACGTATAGGAGTTGTTTGGAACCATAGTGTTGGAGGTATGCCCTAGAGGCAATCATAGAGATGATGATATTCCATTTGTATCCATGATTTGTATGTTGTGTTCATTGAATATCCATTGAAGGCTACTTGAATTGATTTGCAATTATGTGAATTGTATGTGAAACTCTTTACTTGTATGGTTATTCTAAAGTTGTCCCTGGTCGGAGTTCATGTGAGGACACACATGAATATTAGACTAGCACATGTATTAGTTGATGACTATGTTTCACAAGTCATGGACATGGAGATGTTGAACTAATAATGTGGACACATGTGGAGACATGTGTTAGGACTGACCCAACACGAGAAGTAGTTCTCTCTTTAAACAACATATACGCTTTGTCCTTAGACCTGAGATTGTCGCATGTATTCTAGATGTGGATTGACCTACTTAGGGGCTATCAAACGCTACACCGTAACAGGGTAGTTATAAAGGTAGCTTTCGGGTTTGTCAAGAAGCATGCTATGAGACATGGTCAATCAAGATGGGATTTGCCCCTCTCTGATTGAGAGTGATATCTCTGGGCCCCTCGAGTGATTGGATCCGAAAATGCATGGCCATGCTACGTACGGTTAAGAGTTAACCTACAAAGGGATTCCGAATCACAGGATCGAGAAAGAGCGGTCGGCTTGAAGCTAGACCAAATATCATGAGGCAAAGGGAATAGCATGTATATTATGTTGTGATGGTTCGTCTGATATGATCTTCGTATGCGTATAGGAGTTGGCACGTCTTGCTAGAGGCCGCTACCGACTATTGGGCCGAGTAGGAGTACTCGGGCCATGTCTATACGTATCCGAACCCATAGGGTCACACACTTAAGGGGCTGGAAGCCCAATTCGGATCTGATCCGAGTTGGATTAGGTTTAGGAGTACTAATGGGCCTCGGATCCAGAGGCCCATCAGGAACCTCTATAAATAGAGGGGTGGGGGCGCCCTAGGGTTGACACCTTTTTGGCTGAACACTCTTGCCGCGCCTCCCACGCCCTCGCCTGTTGCAACTCGCGGATCTAGCAATCCGACTTGCGACGCTTCCTCCCTGCACGTGTGGATACCTTGGAGGTGTTGCACCTGCAGCACTTGGACGAGCCATCGACGAGCCGCCGACGAGCCACGACGAGCCGACGACGAGCCGCGGCACCGGAGGCGATCTTGCTGTGCACGTGGACGAGCTGCTGAGGAGCTGCTGGACGTGATCGACTACGTACGACTACGTTGATCGACTACGTACGACTACGTGATCGTCTTCACTGCACCGACGCATATCTACATCTTCCGCACCAGTAGTGCGTCGAGTGGTAATCCCGTGATCCTTATACGGCAGTTCTTCCTGGTTATACGCGGTAGAAATTTTGATTTGCGCTAGCGTAGCCTACCTCGTATCCCAACAGTGGTATCAAGAGCCTTAGCTGCTTAGTTTTGGATTCGGGATGTGTGCATATGGAGATATGCGAGTTCTCTGTTTGATCTATGTCCTGATTTCGTGCCCTTGCTGCAATGGTAGTGTAACGACATACTCCTACCGGTCGGTTTCCGCCATCGGAGTTAAGTGATACACGTAAATCCAGTTGCAGTGAGGGAAGATCAATATGATTGGTCAACTCGAGATCCAGGGTCATACGCCAGGCGCATTAGATGTGCAATAGTAGATGTGATCTACTGCCGGGGTCGGGATTTTGCCGTATGCGCATGCTTCGGTAAATCAGCCGTAACTTTTCGGTACGATCTCGGATCGGGGCGATTTCTATACGAAAATTGATCTACAGAAAAAGTTACACATGAATTTCAACGGCTTTGCCGTTTTCGGCGACATTAGATTTGCCAAATTCGGCTTGGAAGATGGAGTTTCGGGCCTCCCAAGTTTGGAACGTTAGGACGCCTAACTCTCTTTTGCAGGATGTATGTATATATCTTGTGATCAGTATGGCCCCCTTGTGTATGCGATGCATGTGTGTAACTAATTCGTGACCTGCGTGTCGTGCGTACGGCAACACGGCAGGAGCCATATGTGTTGTCACTTTATTGTAATGGTCTGCGTACCAATCTGTGATGATCCAAGCAACTATGTAATCTTCATTACTAGATTCTTTACTAGCTATTAGGCGTAATAGCATGCTCTAGTTCTTGGAGGACTCATCACCAGGAGGATGGCGCACATGGAACATGGAGATGGAGATCACCATGGTGAACAGGTTCTATGGAGATGGAGATCACCATAAGAAAAACGGGCCATACTGTGTCACACCTGTGTGAATGCTATTCTGTTTTATGTTTTACTTTCTGCATGCTGTGATGTTAGAAGTAGAACGATCCCTCACAAAGTTTAAGTTAGTATGCCCTCCCAACTAAAACTTGCGCCGTCCCATGTCTTGTACAATTAGTGGTGGGTCTATGAAATTAGGGTGCCACTAGTTTTCCTTGACTAGACGGGTTTGTGTCGGACACTTACACGCATAAGGGTTGGTTTGCTTAACAAGGTTATCTTAACGGTTAAGGACCTTGGGGCATAAAGGTTGGGCGCCGAGACATAGAGATGTCACCCAACAACAGGAGTCATATGTGATATGATTAGCAAAAGTTGCTTACCGACCTACCTCGTTTGCTAGCAGTGATGCTAAAGCTCACTAGTAGACTTGTTAGTTGTGGATCCTGAATCACTAAGTTTCAATAGAGGGATATTGATTTTAGTGGGAGTAGATTCTGTTAAAATAGTTTAATGTAATATGCTCTATCATGGATACGTTTGTCTTAGTGTATTTTGCATTACTTTTGTTGTAGATTAAATGGCACCTAGCAACACCACCGCATCGTTTGCTTTGCGTTCGGTCCTTGAGAAGGACAAGTTGAATGGAACAAACTACTCGGATTGGATCCGTAACCTGAGAATTGTTCTCAGGGCTGAGAAAAAGGAAGATGTTCTAGACACCCCACTACCACCAGTACCTGCTGATGATGCATCTGCTGCCGTTAAGGCTGCTTACAAGAAGGCATTTGATGCTAATCTTGAGGTAAGCTGCCTTATGCTTGCTTGCATGGAACCCGAGCTGCAGATGCAGTTCGAAACAAATCATGAGGCTTACGATATGATCGTGGCGCTCAAGGACATGTTCCAGACACAGGCTAGGACCGAAAGGTTCAATGTGTCCAAAGCCTTTCTAGAGTGCAAGTTAGCAGAAGGCGCAGCAGTAGGACCACATGTAATCAAGATGGTTGGTTACACTCAGCGATTGGAGAAGCTGGGCTTCCCAATGGGCAAAGAGTTGGCCACTGACTTCATTCTCTCATCTCTTCCGCCTAGCTATGGGAACTTCATCTCGAACTACCATATGCATGGGACGGAGAAGGGTCTGAATGAGCGGTGTGGTATGCTCAAGACAGCAGAGGTAGACATTAAGAAAAGCGCTAGTACCAGCCATGTGATGGCTGTACAGAACAAGCCTACCTTCAAGAAGAAGGGCAATTCTTGGAAGAAGAAGGGTAAGGCTGGAGTGTCCAAGCCAAACCCAGCGCCCAAGGCTAAAGCTGGACCTGCTCCAGATAAAGAGTGCTTTTACTGTCATGAACTTGGTCACTGGAAGAGAAACTGCAAGCAGTACCTAGCTTCGTTGAAGAACGGCGGAAGTAAGAGTACTTCTACCTCAGGTACGCTTGTTGTTAATGTTATAGACAACATATTTCTCGCTGATACAGTTATTAATTCTTGGGTATTTGATACCGGATCGGTTGCTCATATTTACAATTCGATGCAGGGAATGATAAGAAGTAGAAGCGTGGAAAGAGGAGAAGTTGATTTCCGCGTGGGCAATAATGCAAGAGTTGCTGCTTTGACCGTCGGGACGATGCAACTCCACCTCCCGTCAGGATTTATTATGGAGTTGAATAATTGTTATTTTGTTCCTAGTTTAAGTCGAAACATTTTGTCTCCTTCATGTTTGATGAGGGATGGTTATTCATTTGCGAGTGAAAACAATGGTTGTGTGATCTCTAAGAATAATATGTTTATGGCTTTTGCACCCATTGTGAATGGATTATTTGTTTTAAATCTTGATGGTTCACCTGTCTGTAATGTAAGTGCTAAAAGGCCTCGGCCTAATGATTTGAGTCCTACCTACTTGTGGCATTGTCGTTTGGGTCATATAAGTGAAAAGCGCATGAAGAAGCTCCATTCTGATGGACTTCTAACTTCGTTTGATTTTGAATCATACGAGACATGTGAGGCTTGCTTGCTAGGCAAGATGACTAAGACGCCTTTCACAGGATTTCCTGAGAGAGCAGTAGACTTGTTGGAACTCGTACATAGTGATGTATGCGGACCAATGAGCACGACGGCTAGAGGAGGATTCCAATACTTCATAACTTTCACTGATGATTTTAGTAGATATGGCTATGTCTACTTGATGAGGCACAAGTCTGAAACCTTTGAAAAGTTCAAGGAATTTCAGAATGAAGTTGAAAATCAGCGTGGCAAGAAAATTAAGGCCTTACGATCTGATCGTGGAGGCGAGTATTTGAGCCACGAGTTTAGCAATCATCTAAAGAGTTGCGGAATTGTTCCACAACTTACGCCGCCTGGAACACCTCAGAGAAACGGTGTGTCCGAGCGACGTAATCGAACTTTGTTAGACATGGTTCGATCAATGATGAGCCAGTCGGACCTACCGTTGTCATTTTGGGGATACGCTCTAGAAACAGCAGCTTTCACACTAAATAGGGTACCATCTAAATCCGTAGTTAAGACACCATATGAGATATGGACTGGAAAGGTTCCTAGTTTGTCTTTTCTAAAGATTTGGGGATGTGAAGTGTTTGTCAAGCGACTTCAGTCGGACAAGATCACACCCAAGTCAGATAAGTGCATTTTCGTGGGATATCCAAAGGAAACTTTGGGATATTATTTCTACAACCGATCAGAAGGCAAAGTGTTTGTCGCTCGGAACGGGGTTTTCCTAGAGAAAGAGTTTCTCAAAGGAGAAAAGAGTGGAAAGACAGTGCATCTTGAAGAAGTTCAAGATGAGCCAATCGGGCAAGAATCAATGAGTGATGCTAACGTAGCAGAACAAGTTGAGATACCCATGGCAAGAGAAGCACCGCCACAACCACGAAGGTCGGCAAGGCTCCGCGAAATGCGAGAAATATTATTGTTGGACAATGATGAGCCTGCGACATATGCAGAAGCAATGATGGACCCAGACTCCGAAAAATGGCAGAGTGCCATGCAATCCGAAATAGAGTCCATGGGAGACAATCAAGTTTGGAACTTGGTTGACCCGCCTGATGGTGTTAAAGCCATAGAGTGCAAGTGGATCTATAAGAAGAAAAAGGACATGGATGGAAATGTTCACATCTATAAAGCACGACTTGTCGCAAAAGGTTTTCGACAAGTTCAAGGAGTTGACTACGACGAGACCTTCTCGCCCGTAGTGATGCTTAAGTCCATTCGGATTATTCTAGCTATAGCTGCATATTTCGATTATGAGATATGGCAGATGGATGTCAAGACAGCTTTCCTGAATGGAAACCTAGCTGAGGACGTGTATATGATACAGCCCGAGGGTTTTGTCGATCCGAAAAATGCTGGAAAGGTATGCAAGCTTCAGAGATCCATTTATGGATTGAAGCAAGCATCTAGGAGTTGGAACATTCGTTTTGATGAAGTGGTCAAAGGGTTTGACTTCACCAAGAACGAAGAAGAGTCTTGTGTTTACAAGAAGGTTAGTGGGAGCTCTGTAGTATTTCTAATCTTATATGTGGATGACATATTACTGATTGGAAATAACATTCCTATGCTTGAGTCCGTAAAGACTTCACTGAAAAATAGTTTTTCGATGAAGGACTTAGGGGAAGCGGCATATATTCTGGGTATTAAGATCTATAGAGATAGATCGAGAAGGCTTATAGGTTTAAGCCAAGATACTTACATTGACAAAGTGTTGAAGCGGTTCAGCATGGAAGAGGCAAAGAAAGGGTTCTTGCCTATGTCACATGGCATACATCTCAGCAAGACTCAGTGTCCTTCGACTGCTGATGAGCGGGATCGCATGAGTAGAGTGCCATATGCCTCGGCTATTGGATCTATCATGTATGCAATGATAAGTACTCGCCCAGATGTTTCATATGCGCTAAGTATGACAAGCAGACACCAATCTGATCCAGGTGAGAGTCACTGGACAGCGGTGAAAAACATTCTTAAGTACTTGAGAAGGACTAAAGATATGTTCCTCGTTTATGGAGGTCAGGAGGAGCTCGTTGTAACAGGTTACACCGATGCTAGTTTCCAAACCGACAAAGATGATTCAAAGTCACAATCAGGATTTGTGTTCACGCTGAATGGTGGTGCTGTTAGTTGGAAGAGTTCCAAGCAGGAGATGGTGGCCGATTCTACGACAGAAGCCGAGTACATCGCGGCTTCGGAAGCCGCGAAGGAAGGTGTTTGGATAAGGAATTTCCTCATTGAGCTTGGTGTGTTCCCGAATGCGTCCAGCCCATTGAATCTCTACTGTGATAACAATGGGGCAATTGCGCAAGCAAAGGAGCCAAGGAACCACCAGAAGAACAAACACGTAATGCGGCGATTTCATCTCATTCGAGACTTCATTAACCGGGGTGAGATCAAGATATGCAAAATACACACGGATCTGAACATTTCTGATCCGTTGACAAAACCACTCCCGCAGGCTAAGCATGATGCGCATGTAAGAGCTATGGGTATTAGGTACCATCTAGATTGACTCTAGTGCAAGTGGGAGACTGTTGGAGGTATGCCCTAGAGGCAATCATAGAGATGATGATATTCCATTTGTATCCATGATTTGTATGTTGTGTTCATTGAATATCCATTGAAGGCTACTTGAATTGATTTGCAATTATGTGAATTGTATGTGAAACTCTTTACTTGTATGGTTATTCTAAAGTTGTCCCTGGTCGGAGTTCATGTGAGGACACACATGAATATTAGACTAGCACATGTATTAGTTGATGACTATGTTTCACAAGTCATGGACATGGAGATGTTGAACTAATAATGTGGACACATGTGGAGACATGTGTTAGGACTGACCCAACACGAGAAGTAGTTCTCTCTTTAAACAACATATACGCTTTGTCCTTAGACCTGAGATTGTCGCATGTATTCTAGATGTGGATTGACCTACTTAGGGGCTATCAAACGCTACACCGTAACAGGGTAGTTATAAAGGTAGCTTTCGGGTTTGTCAAGAAGCATGCTATGAGACATGGTCAATCAAGATGGGATTTGCCCCTCTCTGATTGAGAGTGATATCTCTGGGCCCCTCGAGTGATTGGATCCGAAAATGCATGGCCATGCTACGTACGGTTAAGAGTTAACCTACAAAGGGATTCCGAATCACAGGATCGAGAAAGAGCGGTCGGCTTGAAGCTAGACCAAATATCGTGAGGCAAAGGGAATAGCATGTATATTATGTTGTGATGGTTCGTCTGATATGATCTTCGTATGCGTATAGGAGTTGGCACGTCTTGCTAGAGGCCGCTACCGACTATTGGGCCGAGTAGGAGTACTCGGGCCATGTCTATACGTATCCGAACCCATAGGGTCACACACTTAAGGGGCTGGAAGCCCAATTCGGATCTGATCCGAGTTGGATTAGGTTTAGGAGTACTAATGGGCCTCGGATCCAGAGGCCCATCAGGAACCTCTATAAATAGAGGGGTGGGGGCGCCCTAGGGTTGACACCTTTTTGGCTGAACACTCTTGCCGCGCCTCCCACGCCCTCGCCTGTTGCAACTCGCGGATCTAGCAATCCGGCTTGCGACGCTTCCTCCCTGCACGTGTGGATACCTTGGAGGTGTTGCACCTGCAGCACTTGGACGAGCCATCGACGAGCCGCCGACGAGCCACGACGAGCCGACGACGAGCCGCGGCACCGGAGGCGATCTTGCTGTGCACGTGGACGAGCTGCTGAGGAGCTGCTGGACGTGATCGACTACGTACGACTACGTTGATCGACTACGTACGACTACGTGATCATCTTCACTGCACCGACGCATATCTACATCTTCCGCACCAGTAGTGCGTCGAGTGGTAATCCCGTGATCCTTATACGGCAGTTCTTCCTGGTTATACGCGGTAGAAATTTTGATTTGCGCTAGCGTAGCCTACCTCGTATCCCAACACATAGATGCATAACCTAGCTCCCTTGATCTGAACACTAGCTGTTGGACCGAGTAGATGCTTTGCTCAAGTAGGAAGCGGTAAAAGCCGAGTAATTTCCTGTCACTCGCGAGTTTATAGGAGTTGGTTGAGTTCTCTTCTGTTACAACTGTAAGGACGATGGACGGGGCAGGGTTTTGGGTAACTCTTTGGTGGTCGGTTGATCGCCCCGTCTGTCTATGAAACTTGCTAAGGCTCGACAGTGGTGGTGTTCGTGATCAAGTGTTTGAAAGTACTAACCTCATACTTATTATGGGATGAGGTAGCCTAGTACCGGATTGAACCTAGACGTGAGCGGTCGCCCCATTGTCCTTGGAACGGAGTTTCCCCTGCGGCCGCACGTGGTGGCAAGTGTGGTCACAGAACGGCAGAGGCCGGGTCTGTGGAACCTTGCACCAAAGGAAATGGGCCTGACACAGGCTAGGGAATTGATGGGGAAGGCCGACATAGGAAGCGACCCTCGGTGGTGCGCGGATGTTGTGAGGTTAGGTTCACCATGCATGGTTAAAGAACTCGAATCGATTCGTCTGCCTCTCACAGTTTGAGACTGCTTGATCGCTATGCTACCCTGAGTAATGATGGAATCTGATGATAACTTGGCCTCGATGATGTTATATACCCTCTGTTTGGTTCTATGTTTGCTTAGGGTAAGTTGCTAACCTAGACCGGATAATGAACTTAGAACCTGAGCTAAAACTTCGAAAATAAGGATCTACTTAGTGCTTCTTGGCAAACAAACCCCTCAGCCAAAAAACCTTGCATGTCTAGAAGTGGTGGAGTAGCGTACTCCCTGTCGGTTAAGTCTTGTTGAGCTTAGTAGCTCAGCCTTGTTGTGGCTCTTCTTTTTCAGGTGAAGTTGCTGCTCCCGAGTCTTCCTCTGTTGGCACTTGGCCGCCCCAACTCCCTCCGGGTTGGACGGTCGAGTGGGATCCCTCCTCGGACGGCGAGGAGAGGGATCACTGACGTCCTGGCTGGCCTCACCAGGGATGTCCGACCCCGACGAAGTAGCTTCCGCTTGCTGTTTTACCTTCTGTTGTTTTCTTTTGAACCTTGTAAAACTCTGATGTTTGTTTTATAACCAAACTAAATGGTTAAATTGCTTAACTTAGTGGACTTGCTGTATTCTCTGGAACCGCTCACCTTCGTGTGGGTTTGCTATTCGGTCCTGTTCAAGTGGTTAAATCGGATGAAATCCGAAGGCACTTCGTGTTTACTTGGTTAAGGCATGAGTGTCGCATATTAGGCGGTGTAATCATGTTTAATCAAGCAAATCCGAAGTGGATCCGCCACAGTCATCTTCTTCTTCATCATCATCTTCCGTCATAACTCCTCTTTCCCCGTGCTTGGTCCAAACAAAACAGTTAGGTATGAATCCAGAACTGTATATGTGGGCGTGAATAGTCTTCTGGATGAGTAATTCTTCTCATTTTTGCAATTTTTGCATGGATAACAACTGAAACAGGATGGCAGTTTGTTGGATTCTGCCAGATCGAGAAAACCATACAAGCCATTAATATACTCCATGGAGCATTTGCCTGCGTTGTACATCCATTGCTGATTCATCTACAAAGTATTACCGAATCAAAGATATTCTGATCATCCATACAATTATACATGAAACATAACAAACATGATACAAATACCATTAAACTTAAATGTTGCTGAAAGTTTAGATAGAAATATACAAATTTAAATTTCAGACCCAAACAACATGACACACTATGACAAACTCAAATGTTGCTGAAAGTTTAGATATAAATACACAAATTTAAATTTCAGACCCAAACAACATGATACACTATGACAAACCATCCACTGAGTACTATCTAGGACTTTAAGCATCCTTGGGTGGCGAAGACGAAGGTTTCGCTCACCCAGCCTCATCCTGTGGTTTATTTATGCCTCCTATAATGGTAGTACTAAGTGGACCTGAAACACCCAGAACTGGTAGTGGAGCATAACGACCACCAAAAGGAGGTTCTTGACCCGCCGCAATAGCATCTTCATGACATCTTTGTAAATAACGAAGCATTGCTTTCGCCCATATGTTCATTTTCTTTGGCTTATCATGAGGGCCAACTATGGTTTTCCCCTTGCCACAAGAGGAACGATGATAGCCCCCACCATCGCCACTACCTCTAGCAGCAGAAGCCCTCTCTATGTTGCATAATTTATTTAGCTCATATTTGCAAATGACTAAACTATGAACAAATTATATATTTTTCCCATAATTTACTTAGCTCAAACATAACATATAAATGAAAAAATTCTCCATTATAGCTTATTCTAAAAATGACTAGTTACGTACCTCTATTTCATCTTATTATCTCTATGAACCATAATTTATCTCGCTCATATTTGTCATAATTTATTTAGCTCATATTTGAAAAGTACTAAACTATGAAATTATTCCTCTAACCTCATATCAATTTCTTTGACTTATACGAAACATAGCATCCAAAAAATTGTAGCTTATTCTAAAAATCACAAATATAAGCTCTAAATAACACATGCATATAAATGAAAAAAAATTCTCCATTGTACCTTATTATAAAAATCACAAATTCATCTAGCTCTAAATTATAAAACTTCGTATACTGACCATGTATCAAGGGAGGATGAAGTTTCTAACCTTTAGAACACTTGAATAAGTGAAATCCCCACGAAATGGTCTTCAATCAGGCAACACCTCCCCTGTGGCCGCCATGGATAGGATGAAGCCCGAGTTGTGGTGAACGGCTTGGGCAAGAGGAAGAAGAAGGCGGATTTATAGGAGAGAAGTTAGTACCAAGTAGAGGCTTCACCCGGTACTAAAGGTTGTGTATTAGTACCGAGTGGAGCCTCCACCTGGTACTAAAGGCCTAGTACCAGGTGGAGGTTCCAACCAGTACTAATGTGCAACCTTTAGTACCGATTGGAGTCCCCAACCGGTACTAAAGGGGGTCATGGGGGGCTCCTGGGGAACTAGTCGTTAGGTCCGGACCAATTATAGCCGACACTAATGCAGTGGACGAAAGGTCCATGGTAGTGACTCATTATTGTTTGTATTGATTAAATTAAAGTGACATCCCCGAAACCCCGATCAATATATCAGCAATCAGACACGTGCACAAAGGACTAACACGTGTGTGATTAGAAACAATAATGAGGCAACGCCAAAGTAATCACACACTTTTTACCTTTCTTAAAGAAGTGCCTGAAACCAGTGCGATTTTGTATCACACTGCGGCGAGCAAGCATGGCAATTCCCTTCTATTACGTATTTTTTGTACTCAGCAATACATAGCGTGTACTTGGATATAGATGGGCGAAATGCACCGCGACTACAACCTTGGCGGCTTAAAATCGCATATGATTGTACTCCCTCCGTTCTTAAATAGATGACACCGTTGACTTTTTACTCCAACTTTGACCATCAATATCTATTGGACAAGTTAGTTAACTAAAGTAAAATATATATCATTATGTCTATTATCAAATGTATTTTAGATTTAATTTGTAGGTTTATCTATTTGCAAAAATATTTATAGAAAAGATGAATAATCAAACGAATGAAAAAAGTCAACGATGTCATCTATTTAAGAACGGAGGTAGTACAAGATATCTATTGAACGCAAAAATTTGTGAGAATAACAATTTCTGTTAAAAAAAAATTCCAAACGTATCTCAAGCACAGACGCTTACGTAAACACATGCATACTTATCTTTTTGGGATCACCAGTGAATGTATGTATAGTACCATAGTACTTACAGAATACAGACTGGCTAGTATATTTTAAAATTAACAGAAGCCCTCACGTTGTCTATTGTTTTATGAATAATTAGTAAAAAACATGAGTATTATGTTGAGTGGAAGACTAATCAGGATGGGCAGGTTGCTATGCTCAATTCGCTTGTATACAACATATTTTATAACTCCTCTGAAGCAAATCAGTGTGGCAATTACCAGAAATACAAGCTCTGAACACATGTAAACACATGAATTACAGTCTTCTAGTTTGACGGAACGAAGGAATGCCATTCCAACAGACTTTTCTTTTCCACATGGCTTTTTAGTCCTAAACACGTGCTTCAAGATCCGACAAACGCTCGGCCTGCCTGCTTGCTCTGTGTGTCGGCGGTTGCGGTCGTCCGCGCCCCACGCCTCTCGTTGGTAGGGTGGATCAATCACGTAGCAACTCCAAGAGTACCCTAAAAAATTCTTCCCCAAAACTATATATTGGGGGTTCTCCTAAAACAAATTTCCCCCAAAAACATATCAATCCACAGCAGATCGCTAATAAATTGCTCCCAATATTTCAAAATAGGCCACGTCATCATATTGGGCCCATCAGAAGGGACGCGCGGGCATGCAGGAATCAGGATCGGGGAGGAACGCCAACGCTAAAATATACGCGGTGGCATGCTGATTTTTTAGCGTTGCTAAAAAATTAGGGAAGGTTTGGGTGGACTGTTGGAGTTCATTTTTTTTCTCTTTTTCTCCCAAAAAAAGATATTGGGGGTAAGATTAGTAGTCTTTTGGACTTGCTCTAGAGCAACTCCAAGAGAATACTAAAAAATTCTTCCCCAAAACTATGTATTGGGGGTTCTCCCAAAAAATATTTCCTCTAAAAATATATCAGTCTACAGCAGATCGCTAATAAATAGCCCCCAATATTTCAAACACAGGCCACGTCATCGTATTGGGCCCATCGGAAGGGACGCGTGGGCGTGCGGGAATCAGGATTGGGGGAGGAACGCCAACGCTAAAATATACACGGTGGCAGGCTGTTTTTTAGCGTTGCTAAAAAATTGGGGAAGGTTTAGGTGGATTGTTGGAGTTCATTTTTTCTCTCTTTTTTCCTAAAAAAGGTATTGGAGGTAAGATTAGCAGTCTCTTGAAGTTGCTCTAACGAGCTATATCCCCGCCAGCTGGAGCAGCGTCCCTCCGGCGTCCACCAACGACGCCAACAGCGCGTTGAACTCGGCGATGAAGCGATCGTCCATCCCG
Organism: Setaria viridis; assembly: GCF_005286985.2. Lineage (NCBI taxonomy): Eukaryota > Viridiplantae > Streptophyta > Magnoliopsida > Poales > Poaceae > Setaria > Setaria viridis. The sequence continues at coordinate 19,633,905 of NC_048263.2, read as the reverse complement.
TCCCCGAAGAGCGGTGGGAAGAAGAGCCACAACGCTGTGCCGACCACGAACAGCACGACGAGCGGCGTGCCCACCACACGCGGCAGCCTCGTGTACTCGGGCCACCTCCGCGCGCACCACTTCTCGGTGCACACGGACGCGCCGTGCAAGAGGAAGAACGCCGTGAGCTGCCCCGTGGGAAGCCGGAAGGTGATGTCGTACGCGATCACCTCGTGCATGAGCCCCGACACGAGGAAAGTGGCGAGCACGCCGGCGGGGGCGCCGAGGCCCGCCCGGACAGGGACGTACACGGCCGGCCGGAGCACCGCCGAGGCCATGAGGTTCCAGCGCCGGCCCCAGAAGTCCTGGAGCGAGGCCGAGCGGTACGGCTTGTGGAACTGCGGCTCCAGACCCATGCCCAGTGCGCGCCCCAGCGCGGCGAGGCACGGCAGGAGGAAATCGAGGAAGCAGTAGATGTAGATGCCGTAGAGGGCGAAGACCGCGTAAGGGTGCATCTGGTCCTTGACGTGGAAGACTTGGAGGAGGGCCACCATGATGGCGACCTTGATACTCGAAGAAAGGAGAGAGCAACATTCTCCGCCCCGGCCGCGGCATCCGGGCTCTGCGGGAGGAGCTTCACCGGGAGCGTGGCGGTGAACACGAACGGGATGGGACGGAGGGCCGGGTCCAGCGGGCCACGGCCGGAGGTGAGGAGGAGGAGCTTGAACTCGCCGAGCCAGACGAGGAAGAAGGCGGCGATGCCGCGGGTGCTGTAGAGCGGGGCGGTGAAGGGAGTATGAGGAGGAGGGCGATCACCGGCGCGAGGACAAGGAGGCGGCTCAGATCGGGGCGGACCAAGGTGGCGACGAGGCGAGCATAGAGCATGGCGACGGCGGCCGCCAGCGGAATAGTGACGACGGAGTGGTGCGCCATGGCGTCGTGCGGCCGGAAACAGAGCGCGCGCGCGCGCGCCCGCCTGTGCTCCGAATTAATGGACCTCGCGCCAAACGGTTGACGCACTGGGAGCTGGTATACATGTCGCGCAAGCGACTGACTGACACCGCCTCGCGTGGTTTTGGGCCGCGCCAGAACGAGAGTTCTTAGCAGTTGCTGCTTGCGTGTGACTACAAGACAAAAAGAAAATATAGTAGTACTAGCATTTAGAACTCATCTGGGCAAGCTTGCCGGTTCCAGCTACGCCCACCTTGCAGCTCCAGCACCATCGTTTCATTTTGATCGCACATGCAACTGGGAGCTGGAGTCTCATAAAGCGCTCAAGTAGCAGGTGGCCAGGTGCTCACCAGGCCGCCCTGCACGGCCCACAGTAACTCGGTCCACAAGGAGCTTCACTGCCACTGCCTGTTTCCTTCATTTCCGAAGGATCCTGACATCCTGTCGCTACCACCATCCTCTTCTTCTCTCGCCATTTCTTCTCTGCTCGTCCTATCCCATCCTCCTCCATCTTTGGCGGCTCCCTGCCGCCAGCCACCGCTGGAGCTGTCATCGCGCCAAGTAGCAGAGGACGAATAAAACTTAAGGTATGGCAAAGTTGATCGGTCTTCAAAACAATCAAACATCCTATTTCTTGTGCAGATGTCTCTGTGCAGGCCACTTGCCCCCTTCCTCTGCAAGGAGAGCGAAGGGTGGAAGGCGAACGACACCAACTCCACGGGATACCTACACGCGTGGTGCAGGAGACCGAGAGAGACAGAAGTGGTGGGACTGGAAAGAAAAAACATGAGATCGAGACAGGATTTAAAATATGTCAGCGTTTGGCTTTACTTTAAGTCAAATATTTTTAATTTAACCAATAATATTTTATAAACAATTTGTTTCAAATAAAAACTTTACAAGTTATAATAGTTGGTTTCATTTTTGCCGTCATAATCTGTTGGCACTAAAATCGGGTCAACATATGAACGTACTCGAACGTGCATCGCACAGAGCTTGCAGCGCCTCTGCGAGATCCGGTCAGACCGGTTCCAGAACTCATACCGATTACGCTGGATCTCCAGCGAAAATTCAACGAGCGCTCGCCCAGGAGGGCCCGGTTAGGGCAAGCGCACCTTGGGTTGCCCTAGACTCGGCAGGCCAGCTAGAGCGTCTCCTCATGCTATGAAGATAAAAGAAGAACAACACATAGGGTTGGAAAAGTAGGGTAACGAGGAGGAATGCTAAAACGATAAAAGATAGTTTGGTTTTTGATCTATTGGATATCTCTTGATCGGCCGTGGCCCTTCATATTTACAGAAAGGGGAGGTCTTGCCCCATTAGAAGTCAAAAACCTTACCAATCCCATGTCAAAATACAACTTCTAACTCGGACTACACATACCAAACCGGTTTGACTGCCCTGGCAAACCGGCCTGACCAGTTTTCCTGGTTGCATATCTTTCCGAGGTCATAACTCTCACATCATAACTCCAAATCGGACGTTCAACATATAAATTTTGATCTACTCGATGAGAGCTACACAAAGGTGAAGTCCAATTTGCATTTGGAGGACTTTGGTCAAACTGGTCTGACTAGTTGGGAGACCGGTTCAGTGACCTGCTCATCTAGAACTGCCAATTTTTGACCGTCAATACATGCCCCCTATTTTGTGGCAAAGCTTGCGTGCCAGAAAACATTCTCAATGATCAAATTTTCCTAAAGATGATGATAAATAATACATCGGTCATATGACGGTCTCTAAACTCTTTATGGATGCTAATGTAGCTAAAATAATATTCTAACAAGTACAACATCATATGTAACATCTACTTTTGGCTTTTGAGCATCTCAGCATATCTAATAATTGAAATCTTGACATGTCCATGGCGGCTATATATGGCTCCTTGGTAAATCATAAGCATAATATTGATAATTATAAAATGAAGACCAAGGATTATATCAAAACCACGGATTGTAATTATATATACCTGAATATGCATTCTATGGTATATGCATCGACGGGATAAATGATGAAGACCAATGTGATGACTGTTTATGCTTCTTTGCTCTTGGTGACGAAGAATTTCTACTTTGATCATCTCTTAACCGATTGCTCTGCTTTTGCTCGGCCATCTTATGGTACTTATGCAACAACTCAGCAAAGCTTGACTTCTTTTTCATCACCTTATTCCTTGATGTGACGCTTTCAACTCTACCAGACTTTCTGGCAACACCGGTCAGACTGGTTTTGACACCGGTTAGACCGGTTCCTTCAAAACCAGCCACTTTAAGGTCATCTTACTCCCAATCGAACTTACATGTCGTTCAGCTATTTTATTTGAAACATGTTCAACATCAGGGGCAATTTGATCAATAGAACTAGCCGATGATTCTTCAATGTTCAGCTTTTCTATGTCTAGTATCAAATCTGAAATTTTATTTAATCTACCATCCTTTTTTGACACGATAGACTTTTTTGATCACCTTGCGCTTATTTTTTGTCGATCTCTTTGATGAAAATAGTCATCATTCATAGGTGATGACTCACTAATTGTCGGCTCTCTATATGTAATATAATCTGAATAAAAATATCTAGGAAGAGATGACATATAGGAATTATAATACCATGATAGATACGAATAAGACATTAAAATAGGGTTAATAGGATACGTGCCATTATAATTTTCTGATTTTTGAGCCACGCCACTACTATTTGCGTTATGGGATAGATGCCATTACAATTTTGATGTTATTTGAGATGTGCCTGTTAGGATACGAGGTACGCTACGCTAGCGCAAAACAAAAATTTTCTACCGCGTAAACCAGGAAAACTGTCGTATATGGATCACGGGATTACCACTCGACGCACTGGTGCGGAAGATGTAGAATCGCGTCGGGGCAGTGAAGTCGATCAGCGTAGTCGATCACGTCGATGTCGAGCAGCTCGTCCACGTGCAGCAAGGTCGTCCTCGTGCCGCGGCTAATTGTCGGCTCGTCGTGGCTCGTCGTGGCTCGTCGGCGGCTCGTCCAAGTGCTACAGGCGCAACACCTCCAAGGTATCCACACGTGCAGGGAGGAAGCATCGCAAGCCGGACTACTAGGTCCGCGAGTTGCAACAGGGCGAGGGCGTGGGAGGCACGGTAGATGTGTTTCGGCCAAAAGGATGAAACCCTAGGGCGCCCCACCCCTCTATTTATAGAGGTTCCTGACGGGCCTCTGGGTCCGAGGCCCATTAGTACTACTAAACCTGATCCAAGTCGGATCGTATCCGAATTGAGCTTCCAGCCCTTTAAGTGTGTGACCCTATGGGTTCGGATACGTATAGACATGGCCGGAGTACTCCTACTCGGCTCAATAGTCGGTAGCGGCCTCTAGCAAGACGTGCCAACTCCTATACGCATACGAAGATCATATCAGACGAACCGTCACAACATCATGCACATGCTATTCCCTTTGCCTCACGATATTTGCTCTAGCTTCAAGCCGACTGCTCTTTCTCGATCCTGTGATTCAAAATCCCTTTGTAGGTTAACTCTTAACTGTACGTAGCATGGCCATGCATTTTCTGATCCGATCACTCGAGGGGCCCAGGGATATTACTCTCAATCAGAGAGGGGCAAATCTCATCTTGATTGACCATGCCTCACAACATGCTTCCTGACAAACCCGAAAGCTACCTTTTTAACTACCCTGTTACGGTGTAGCGTTTGATAGCCCCTAAGTAAGTCGATCCACATCTTGAGTACATGCGACAATCTCAGGTCTAAGGACAAAGCGTACATGTTGTGTAAAGAGAGAACTACTTCTCGTGTTGGGTCAGTCCTAACACATGTCTCTACATGCGTCTACATTATTAGTTTGACATCTCCATGTCCATGACTTGTGAAATATAGTCATCAACTAATACATGTACTAGTCTAATATTCATGTGTGTCCTCACATGAACTCTGACTAGGGACAACTTTAGAATAACCATACAAGTAAAGAGTTTCACATACAATTCACATAATTGCAAATCAATTCAAGTAGCCTTTAATGGATATTCAAGGAACACAATATAAATCATGGATACAAATGGAATATCATCATCTCTAAGATTGCCTCTAGGGCATACCTCCAACAGTGCCACTATGTACGCCTGGGACGACGTTGGGTCCACCTGCAGGCGTATAACTGTATGGTCGGAATTACCTGTTCTGTAGTTATCCCTCTCCACTCACTAACGCTTGGGTCCCACACATCATCCCATTCCTCCCTCCTTGCATTCCTCTCCTTCCCATCCCCACGCTGCCCTCCTTCCCAATCCCCCCTCGCGGTGCTCGCTGGTGTGGAGTTGGCAGAGGTCGTAAGCATGGGCACTAGCGCTCCGAACAGGGTGACCTAAAGCAGGGTGGTACTCGCTCAGGAGTCAGGAACGGGGTCAGATAGCTCACCACCGGCTCCAAGAGATGGCAAGAGCACATCACCATTCTTTAATTTTTTGTTTTCTCTTCCAATTCACTTGGATTCGCAGTCAATTCAATTGAGTGTTGGTTTATTCGGGGCGTGGATTCTTGTCACACATAGGTAAGAAATGGATTAGGACAATCCACGCCCACCAATCCCTATCTCACCTGGCTGTCGGCAGCCAACCTATCGAGGCGCGCTTGGAGTTCGATGGAGCCATGGACGCGCTTTCTCTATATCCCTGCTCCTGCGCTGGCTCACAGCACGCACCGCCACACTGCTCGTCCTCAAGCTGCGGGCCACCTTGATAGCATCGGCATCGCCGCGGGGGCTCACCATGTCGTGCCCGCCCACCCGTGTTGGGTCAGATGGAGCGGCTCCGCGTGCTGGATTATCGATGCTGAGCTAGGCGAGGCTGCGGTCAACGACGCCATCACCGCGTGTCCCAACTCCACCAATCTCGCGCTTTAGGGGTGCAAGTGCGCCGACGAGACCGCCATCTCGCTCCCCCTGCTCAAGCGGTGCCGGCTTGACTTCATCCGTGGCAGCAACAGCTCGCTCAGGCTCCCCTCGCCCTACGTTGAGTCCCTTGATGTCGTCTTTTCCTAGATCTCGCTGCAAGGTCATACCCAAGTGATGCGGTGGCGTGGGGAAGATGAATCATGGGAGCGAGGGCGGGAGGAAGGGGATGACACATGGGACCCACGCATCAGTGAGTGGAGAGGGAGAGGTGCAGGAGGAGGGCATTCCAATCCATGTGCGTGGGTCCAATAATTTAAAAAACGTAGAAAATGGCATGTCTCAAACATACAAAGAATTATAATGGCACCACTCCTATAACGCGAAAAGTAGTGGTGTGGGTCAAAAAATGGAAAATTATAATGGCATGGATCGAATTAACCCATTAAAATAAAACTCCCATAGTATTGGCGTAGGTGATCCATGTGAAGGAAATGCTATTGATGTAGGAAAATTATTCCATTGCCGATTCTGATCATAGAACTTCTGTTTTTGAACAGATTTTGAGTGCTTGGAATTTTTAGGCTGACTAGCATATTTGATATCCTTTTGTTTTGAGGATTTAGCAGGAAGCTTCTTATTTGGCTTCAGCGTTTCCTTTTTATGCTTATGACAGCCTTTTGATTCAACGGTTTTCTAAACACCAATCTCAGGTTTCTTGGCTTTAATCATTTTTGGTTTTGATTTATTTTGTGAAACCCCGGAAGAAGCGGTTAGACTGGTTTGCAAACCGGGCACAACCGGCACCTTTGCCTTTGTTTTGTTGCCCCCCGAGCAAGGAAGTACTAGATATAGTTTCTATGCTCTTGCTAGAGGATTTGGACCAGGAACTTTGGCTAGAGATAGCAGAACTGGATCTTGGCCAACAACATCATTAGTTGGCAAATTTTTGCAAGGATTAATAATAGCATTAGCCGGTTTTTCAATAGCCGACTTTTGACTATCAGAAACTGAATCTACTCTATCCTCTTTATCGATCAAAGGTTTGAGATAATCATTTGCAAAACAGGATAGGTGAGTAGATATAGTTCCTAAAGATTGCATCTCCTTCAATATGAAGATAGTCGATGGTGGGTGCTACTCTTTAATCATGATGAGGCCTTGATCGGTTTGAATGTAACAAGATAGAAATGATTCCGTGCAGATCCGACAAGCTTCTTGCTTATACTCTTCAGAAGATTTCTCATAATCATCGTCATTTAGCACCATATGGCTAGGGTTTGATGGATTAGCCATGACGGCAAGATTCTTCATCCCCAGCGGAGTCATCAAAATATGTTGGCGCTAAAATCGAGCCAACACACGAACGCACTCGTATGTGCAGCACACAGAGCCGCTCCTTGCAGCGCCTCTATGAGATCCGGTGACCGGTTTTAGAACCCGGTCACACCGGTTACGCCGGATCTCCAACAAAACTCCAACGAGCGCCTGCCCGGGAGGGCCCCGTCGGGTCAGGCACACCTTGGGTTGCCGTAGGCTTGGCAGGCCAGCTAGGGCGCCTCCTCATGCCATGGAGACAGAAGAAGAACAACACATGGGGTTGGAAAAGTGGGGTAACAAGGAAGAAAGGTAAAACGATAAAAGATAGATTAGTTTTTGATCGATTGGATACATCTCAATCTACCGTGACCCTTTATATTTGTAGAGAGGTGATAAGGACATCACCTGCTCGGATACAACCACATTGGCAACTTTTGATTCAAAGGTGAAATAATTCTTTATCATGATTGTATTTGATACATTTGATTAATTGATGCTACACCACGATGTGTGTTTATTGTCATTTTTAGAAATATATACGTGGATCAAAAAGAGTGCTAAACACACATGAAAGGCATGGAGGATCAAAGAAATTGATTGGGGGTCAAGTCCAAGTATTCCCAATGTCCTCTACCAGGCCACCATGTCACTTTTGGCCCAAAGAAATAAAGAGATCAAATCCAACACGTTTTGGGGCTGAATTCCGACTACAGCACTACGCCAAATTGTGACGGCCACCATGACTTTATCTGGACTCCGTTTTGGACGTTCAAGTACTTGTTGGAAATCTTATCAAGTCTACTTTCATATGGATCTAAACTCATATCCATATCTTCTCCAAGGCGACCGTAATCGTTGATTTACTATACAGAACTTTTCTGTCCATGGTGCTGTGTCACCTGATTTTGGCCTGATGGGCCATGTATCGAGTGGGCCTTAATAGGGGCACGTCCTAGGGTTGTGGGACGACCCCCACCGCATCCTCTATCCTCTCATATACCACCATAGCTGCCACAAACAGATTGGGTTTTGTTTAGGTGTAAGTTTAGCCATTGCTACTTCATTGTAGACGCGTGTGTCGAATAATAACCATGCTGATTTATAAAACTTATAACCACATCTCTATCTTAATTTTGCTTGCTCGTAAAGCTAAAAATCAGATTTATTATCTAGGAATACTTGCAAGAATAATGTGACCCATGGTAATCCTTTTTCCTCTACTAGACATCCTAATCAAGAGCACAAAATAGTAGAATTTGGTGCTGATTTGCCTATGTTGCAACATGATTTGCTTGCTATACCTTGTGAGAACGAAGAGTTGTGTGATATGTCTTCCCTGATTTCATCACCAGAACTAGAGATAGAGCACTCTCTAGTTCCTCTAGTTATCCATGACATTTTGTAGAAGGATGGGAACAATTCCATTGAGTGCATTGAGCAAATTGAGCAACTACACCTACTGCTAAACTGTGAAAGGAATGATTGTGCAACACCTACCACGTCGGAGGAGAGCGAGCAAAGCAAAAAATTCGATGCTGAAAACACTCCTTATGAGTATGCTTATAATACTCTGCAATTGCCCACTACTGATGCTAGCCTCTTACGGGTTTTAGTGCAATTTCCTACTAAGTATGCCTTGCCACGAACAGAACACTTTTCTCATAATGATAAGGAGTTGTTTGAAAATATTTCTTGTATACCACAAACACAACTCGAGCATGAACATGTTAAATCTATTTTGAATGATGCACATGTCGTTTCTACACATGGTCATTGCCTTGCTAGCAAGAAGGAAGAGTTGAAACTCCTGTCCTGTTTTAACACATTAGGTTACATTGAATTTGAAACTCTTTGTAATCTAAATTGTCTAAAAGAGAAACTTAAATTCGATTCTGGTTTGCCAAGTTTAAATCATTATTTGCTTCATGCAATTGGCAAATATGACAACAAAGGAGAATATTTGGTGCATAAAGTTTATATTTGCTCTAATCCGAAATATCCTTTTGGGTTACAATACCATGATCAAATAGGGGGCTGCAATAACACTAATAATGTCTTGCAAAGTTTTCCTAGGTTTTCCCATATGCAACAAGGTAAGCCTGAAGAAGGGGAGCATTGTTGGTTGTGGCCGTGCAGCATAGCCGTTGCTCTGTGTTCCAACATCAAAGTAAGCACCTTTGAATGCCATTGGAGCAAGTCGAGGATGACTTGTAGCCAAGAAGGGGAGAATGATGAGGATATCACCTGCTCGGATACAACCACATTGGCAATTTTTGATTCAATGGTGAAACAATTCTTTATCATGATTGGATTTGATACATTTGATGAATTGATGTGTTGCACCATGATGTGTGTTCATTGTCATTTTCAGAAATACATACGTGGATCAAAAAGAGTGTTAAACACGCATGGAAGGCATGGAGGACAAAAGAAGTTAGTTGGGGGCCAAGTCCAAGTATTCCCAACGTCCCTCTCATATACCACCATAGCTACCGCAAATAGAATGGATTTTGTTAAGATGTAAGTTTAGCCATTGCTACTTCCTTGTAGATGCATGTGTCGACTATACCATCCATTCTACTCGATTTAGAACCCCAACTTTATGATTTCAGATTGGTTTTTATCTCTATATTTGAAATTGAGTTGCTTGTTCAACTTGTTCTTGTCTGTGTCGGGGATACATCCCCAGTACCCGCAAGGAAGGACAAATTCAGACTCCTACCAGGATTCCCCTATAATCCTACTAGAACTCATCCCGTGTAATCCTACTAGGACTCCTCCTTGTAATCCGACTAGTACTCTGCCCCCTAGAGTATATAAAGGAGGGCAAGGGTACCTAGCTCGGCAGGTCACACCTCAACACCCAAGCGCAGGGCACAATATACAAACACCCCCAAACAGGATGTAGGGTACTACGCTACTTCGGCGGCCCGAACCTATATGAATCCATATCTTGTGTCCTCGCTTTTACCTTCAAGTTCCAGGTCCGGCGATCCTCCACTACACATTCTGCTACCTCGGGTACCCCTTGGTAGATGGCCGGTATAAATCACCGACATTGGTACCCACCGTGGGGCAGATCGTCAAGATCATCGGGCGAGCTTGAAGGACCTCATCTTCAAGCCGGCGTTCGCTTTCAAAGCGGGCACAACCTTCGCCTTCAACTCCTGACTTTGCATCACCGACGGCACTGGGTCCTTCCAGTGTTGAATCATCGACAACCAGGAGAAGAAGCGCCTCGACAGGAACTCTCTTCCACAAGAAGCAGAAAATCTCATCGAGAAAATCGACAAATTAAACCTCCGATCAAGGTTCGCCTGCAAACTCGTACTCCGACGGCGACTTCAGGTTCGACCGTGATTCAAACTCGAACTCCGACGGCGGCTACGGGTCCGACCACGACTTGAACTCGGAGTCCGACGGCGACTCCGGGTCCAACTACAACTCGAAGTCCAACGGCGACTCCGGGTCCGACTACAACTCGAAATCTGACAGCGACTCCGGGTCTGGCTTCGACTCCGAGTCTGACGACGACTCCAGGTTCGACCGCAACATGGAGTCCGACGGTGACTCCAGCTTTAACTCCGACTCAAAGTCCGACAGCAACTTCGAGTTCAACTACAACTCAAAAGTCTGACTACATCGCGAGCCCGCCGACGACTACGGGTGGATCGCCGATGATTTCTTTGACTATGTCGCGGACACGCCGATGACCCCGTCGACTACGGGCAGCTCATCGACGACTTCAACTACGTTGCGAGCTCGCCGATGAGTACGGGCGGCTCGGCAACGACTTCGACTACTCTCCTTGACTACTTTGCTCGGCAACACACTGACGACTACTTCGTCATGACGCTCGCCGACGACTTCCCTGAGTACGTCGTGGTGCTCACCGACTACTACAGGCGGCTCGCTGACGACTACTCCGACCACATCACGACGCTCGCTGACGACTACTTCTACTACTCGTCTCGACTACAAGGCTAGTCGATGGTGGACTACTCCAACTCCTCGTCTCGACTAAAAAATTAGTCAGGGCAAACTTCGCATGATCGACAACTAGTCAGAATCGCCTCCGACTAGTCGACTTCGTCAACAACCGTTACGGCTTCATCAACGACCGTCATGGCTTCGTCAACAATCATCCACGAATCAAGCTAAGTCACTTTTCTAAATTATTTTCTAGCTTATTTTCCGTTTGCGCGCAACACGCACTCTACTCACCGGAAACTCTTGCGCACAACGCGCGCTCTACTCGCCGGAGGGCAGCAAACTCTTGCGCAATCGCGCAATCTCTTTCTTGTCGCAGCAGCACAACTACTCTCACTTTTGTATTCTCTTAAGGTCACTACTCTTCTCGAGAAGAACATGCCTTAACTCATGAAAGCCTTAGGCGCATCTGTCATGCCTAAGCCCATACGCGTATACGAGACAAAGGTCTCACACACGCAGTGGCAACGGCTACCCAGAGACTGAGAGTCTAAGCGTAACAGGCTAACTACTCGGGAAGAGTATGACTGAAACAAGAGCTTGACTCGCAATCGTGCAGTCTCTTTCTTGTCGTAGCAATGACTACTCTCACTTTTGTCTTCTATTAAGGTCACTACTCTTCTCGAGCAGAACACGCCTTAACTCGTGAAAGCCTCAAGCGCATCTTTCACGCCTAAGCCCATACGCATATACGAGACAATGATCTCACACACACAGTGGCAACGGCTACCCAGAGACTGAGAGCCTAATCGTAATATGCTAACTACTCGGGAAGAATATGACCGAAATAAGAGCATGACACAACTTTCATATTGATCACTGAATAAATTTTAGAAGTTTCAAAATCCTACAAAAATGCTACATATGTATGCATCTTTTCTTTCAGATCGAGCTTCAGTGACGCTAAGCATGCCTCCAACGGCACAGGCTAGTTCCCGAACTTGGGGGCTAAGCACCAATCAGTACTCGGAATATCTCCAGTGGCTCAGCTAGCTCCTAGGCTCGGGGGCTGGACGCCGCAAAACCACTCGACGTGGCTCCAACGACTTACATGGCGTACAAGCTCGGGGGCTAGACACCGCAAGACTACTCGAATGATGACTTGAGTGAAGATTCAAGACCCTCGGGTTGATTATTCAATCAATCCAAGGCTCGGGGGCTGATAAGCTACACCCAACAATCAATTTTTTCAAGTTGAAAGAGGAAGATTCAAGATTTTGACCCTCAGCCTGATTCTGCGATTCAACCTAAGGCTCGGGGGCTACTCCATATGGAGTGCGACTTTCGCTGCCCTCCATACATGAAGACTACAATATCATGTTGATCAAGACTTTGAGCACACCATAGCCTCATGGCAGTTTTGAGAAGCATTGAAAGATTCAGCCTGACAAAGTACTCAAAGAACACCAAGACTACTCGGCGAATATCTCAAGACTACTCGAAGACTGCTGCATTCGACTATGAAGCGCTCGGGGGCTTGTCGGGGATACATCCCCAGTACCCGCAAGGAAGGACAAAGTCAGACTCCTACTAGGATTCCCTTGTAATCCTACTATAACTCATCCCGTGTAATCCTACTAGGACAACTCCTTGTAATCCGACTAGTACTCTGCCCCCTGGAGTATATAAAGGAGGGCAGGGGTACCTAGCTCGGCAGGTCACACCTCAACACCCAAGAGCAGGGTGCAATATACAAACACCCCCAAATAGGACGTAGGGTATTACACTACTCCGGTGGCCCGAACCTGTATAAATCCGTGTCTTGTGTCCTCGCTTTTACCTTCAAGTTCCAGGTCCGGCGATCCCCCGCTACACATTCTGCTACCTCGGGTACCCCTTGGTAGACTGCCGGTATAAATCACCGACAGCCTGTTCCTCGATTGCTTGCAGGAATTATCCTACTGGTTTGGTTGATCATGCTTCATAAGACTGCGGCAACCATTGGAGGTGGTGTATCGGTTACTAAGGTGCAGCATCCTTGGATGGTTGTAGTCAAGCCGTGAACGTTGTCTCCATCCCCAAATCGAGTTATCCACCTTCTCTCATCAAAAGATCAGGATTCAACCCCACGGGTTCACATCAGGAGGGGAGGTGTTGCCTTATTAGGAGTCAAAAACCTCACAAATCCCGTGTCAAAATACAACTCCTAACTCGGACTACACAGACCAAACAGGTCTGACCGCCCTGGCAAACCAGTCGGACTAGTTTTCCTGGATGCAGATCTTCTAGAGGTTATAACTCTCTTATCCGAACACCAAATCAGACGTTCAACATATGAACTTTGATCTACTCAACAAGAGCTACATTATGGTAAAGTCCAATTTGCATTTTGAGGAATTTGGTCAAACCGGTCTGACCGGTTGGGATACCGGTTCGGAGACCTGCTCATCCAGAACTGCCAATTTTGACCGTCAACATAATCAAAGTAAAAAATGTCTTACTTCAAGAAATTTAGATGTAGCTGTATTCTGCAACAAAGAGAGTATTTTTTTGAGGTAATTAGGAGCTTCATTAATTGTTCATAGAGTTGTTACAATTGTGCTCGATCAGGTCGCAGAGGTTACTCGGGGGATTTATATGCCACTCTCCTAGAGTTTGATCTCACGAAACCTGTCTGGCACACGAATGAGCTACCCTTTTACATGAGTGTTGTGCATGAACAAAGGTAAACTCATTGTAGCTCCTATCGATACTCCTCATAATTCCTTATTTGCCACTGAGTTAACCCTGAAAAATTTTTATTTCTTAATATGACACCAACTTCTAACTTTCATTCCTTATTTGACATTTTCATCACAGGTGTTAGTTAAGTCAGATGAAATGATCTCCAAATCACCTCAAAAAATGATGAAACCTTTTGTAGTGATACAACAAATGAATATGAGCCCATATTTATTAAAAAGACACAGATATTTTTATGGTTTTAAAATTAAAATGCACCAAATTAGGAAACCTATATGAATTACAAGAAACTAACTAATATTTCTCACATTAGATGCTGGAACTTATACATTATTTCATAGCAAACGTTACATAGAGAATTATGAAGAATAGTAAATTTGAGAAAATCTAAAAGAACCTCGTAATTCTCTATGCAACTTATGATACAAAATAGTTTTATAAATGACTACATCTCATGTAAGGAATATTAGTTTTTTTCATATTTTTTGGAAAGTATTTTGGTACTACAAAAAATAAAATATGCTTCAAAAGTAGTTAGATTTGGTGAATTTTCATTTGAAAATAGTAAAGGTACATGTGCGTTTTTAAGCAAAATGAACTCATCTTAATTTGTTCCATTATTAAAAAAAGTTTCATGAATTTTGAAAGTGATTTAATGGTTGTTTTATTCCACTTATGTGACTAGTGACTGAAAATGTGGACTTTAGGTTTCTGCGTTGAACAACATGGAGGACCTGAGAGATCTGCTGAACTCTAGTGCAGGTTCAAAATCAGCTCGCGAAGGTGCAAGGCATGCTAGTCAATTTGACTTGTAATTGATAAGGGAAATGTTAAATTCCTAAGCTGATAAGCGGCTAAGCAGGTGTTACTTTTGAATAAACACCATTAAAATATGTTCAATATAATCATGCGGTGTAATAAATAGGAGTATTAATGGCATGTGCCATCAGCTATATGAGACAACGGGCTAAGATAGATACAAAATAAAACAACAGCCATAAAAGGAGCCTCTACTAACTATGCGCCTGTCAAATAAACCAACAGATCTTAATTAATGTCATGAGAGATGTATTGAACTTAAATAAGGCAACACGACTGAAAGGGCATTAACTTTAATCTGTTAATCTAAAAGATTAGAACACAGCAGCAAAGACCTCTTGCCCACCACTTATGAGCCAATTAAGTTAACAGGTCTAATTAATGTCATGAGATGTGTATTGAACTTAGACAAGGTAACACAACTGAGAGGGTATTAACTTCGACCCAATAACTTAACAGACTAATCCGCGGCAGCAAGGCCTCACACACTCCACCATCAGCTTAATGACGTCATCCTACTACCAAGAGATATGGATAAGCCCCAGCCAATGCCTCACCTCTCATAGGTAGCGTTTTAACATTAAGGATCCGACAGCTAGCAATACGAGGGGTAGGAACAAAGATCTATCAGACCTAGCATATATAAAGCAAGTAAAGCATGCGAGATCTAACCAGTCGATACGATCAGATAACTGGTGAACGCTTAAACAAGATTAAGGAGCCAATAAAGATAACCTAGATCCAAGTCGTTCGATAACTATGAGCGCTTGATAAAACTAAGAGATCGATATGATTCAACTTAATAAAACCAAACAACTCAATGATTGTGAGCAACATCGAAGACAAATAGAATATTGGATAAAGCCTAGAAAGTTCTACTTGCAATTTAAGTTAAATCAATAACTAGCCACATGATAAGGCATCAGAATATTGGATGATGCTTAGAAAGTTCTAATACAGATGACGTAATGACCGGATGACGGTACTTACAAGCTCACCTGAGATCGAAGCCGATGCAGCCCTGTGCGCAAGAAGAAACATGTCGGTTTTTACTCTACTCCTACTCATAGGGTTTGGCAGCATGGCGCCAAAAGGTTGTATTAATTGATTGAATCATTCATTACAAGGCTCATGGGTTTATATTTATACCTTATAGCAAACAAAAATCCTAGTCGGTTACGACATGAACCGGTACAAACGAATCTAAAACTACTAAATATAAATCTCCACTCTTTCCATTATTTGGTGGAGTCAACTCTGCTTCGGATAGAATTCCCCTCAGTCTTCTAGCGGCTTCTGGAATCTGGTCGCCTATGGCTGTATTGGTCAACGCAGGGTCATCAATAGTCTCTTCTTCTGCAAGTCCATCAGCTATCAAAACCTTGTCCTCATCAGTTAACTCTGGCCAAAAACCGGTGTCAACACATGCCCCCAATTTTGGAATAAAATATTATGTTCCAAAATTCTCTTCTCTTGTCAGCACCTTCACAAGTCCCTTTCAAAACCAAAAGAGTTGTTGCCACAATAATGACCTCTTTTCCCAGGTTTCGTAATGGTGCCTCCCTCGATTTTTGGAATTCTCCTGGCAAATATCTTATTATATAACTGCCCCATCCTCTCATCTTCTCTACCAAGCCAACCAAGCTTTCCGCCATATAAAATCTGAAAACAAAACCCCATTCGGGAATCATGTTCAACAAGTGTAGCGGACATCAAAGCCTCAAATTACTCCAATGGCTACCTCCAACCTCTAACCAGAGGTAATATACATCACCACCTCATCCTGATGCGTTAGATATGATCTGTCTTTTTACTATATTTCTCAATGCCCATTTCCTTCAATCTTTTTTCTTTTGTAGGTGCTTAGAGATTACACTCTGATTCCGCTTAGCGATTTAGATAACGCATTCTTTCTTGGCCTCATGTATGAGGATCCCATTGATTTCATCAATGTTGAAACCCATAGGATCTCTTACAAAACATCATCTATGGATTTAGATGACTGGAAAGATGGTTTTCGCTCATGGCCATGTAAATCTCAAGGTTGGAGGACATGGTACCATAGGATTTCTGCAGCCAAAAGGGTAGAATGGGACAAGTTGTGCATCGGCCACTGGATTGAGCTTTCTTTATCTAACATGGAAAAGGATGAACCTATTTTAGTCGTCCCTTCATATTTTTGGTCTGATGCTTTAACGCCTTCATGTTTGGAGATGGCCCGATGGCTCCTAGTCTGTTGGATGTTTACATGTTGACAGGCTTTGATATCACCTCCTCCGTCTCTCTGTTTCATCTCAAGAGTGTCAACAAACACAAGCTTGATACAGAGGGTATGATGAACTAGAGCTGGTATGTCACCACCTTCAGCAAGACTTCAGGAGTTGTCAACGACAAAGAGCATACAACTTTTCTGAACATGTGGCTAGAGAATTTTACATTCTATGGATCAACTTTAATCCCATCATTAGATTCACAATGCTTTGCTGAAAAGCTATCCATTGCCGGACAAATCCTGTTGGAGGTATGCCCTAGAGGCAATCATAGAGATGATGATATTCCATTTGTATCCATGATTTGTATATTGTGTTCATTGAATATCCATTAAAGGCTACTTGAATTGATTTGCAATTATGTGAATGGTATGTGAAACTCTTTACTTGTATGGTTATTCTAAAGTTGTCCCTAGTCGGAGTTCATGTGAGGACACACATGAATATTAGACTAGCACATGTATTAGTTGATGACTATGTTTCACAAGTCATGGATATGGAGATGTTGAACTAATAATGTGGACACATGTGGAGACATGTGCTAGGACTGACCCAACACGAGAAGTAGTTCTCTCTTTAAACAACATATACGCTTTGTCCTTAGACCTGAGATTGTCGCATGTATTCTAGATGTGGATCGACCTACTTAGGGGCTATCAAACGCTACGCCGTAACAGGGTAGTTATAAAGGTAGCTTTCGGGTTTGTCAAGAAGCATGCTATGAGACATGGTCAATCAAGATGGGATTTGCCCCTCTCTGATTGAGAGTGATATCTCTGGACCCCTCGAGTGATCGGATCCGAAAATGCATGGCCATGCTACGTACGGTTAAGAGTTAACCTACAAAGGGATTCCGGATCACAGGATCGAGAAAGAGCGGTCGGCTTGTAGCTAGACCAAATATCATGAGGCAAAGGGAATAGCATGTATATTATGTTGTGATGGTTCGTCTGATATGATCTTCGTGTGCGTATAGGAGTTGGCACGTCTTGCTAGAGGCCGCTACCGACTATTGGGCCGAGTAGGAGTACTCGGGCCATGTCTATACGTATCCGAACCCATAGGGTCACACACTTAAGGGGCTGGAAGCCCAATTCGGATCTGATCCGAGTTGGATTAGATTTAGAAGTGCTAATGGGCCTCGGATCCAGAGGCCCGTCAGGAACCTCTATAAATAGAGGGTTGGGGGCGCCCTAGGGTTTACACCTTTTTGGCGAAACACACCTGCCGCGCCTCCCACACCCTCGCCTGTTGCAACTCGCGGATCTAGCAGTCCGGCTTGCGACGCTTCCTCCCTGCACGTGTGGATACCTTGGGGGTGTTGCGCCTGCAGCACTTGGACGAACCATCGACGAGCCGCCGACGAGCCACGACGAGCCGACGACGAGCCGCGGCACCGGAGGCGATCTTGCTGCACGTGGACGAGCTGCTGAGGAGCTGCTGGACGTGACGTGATCGACTACGTACGACTACGTTGATCGACTACGTACGACTACGTGATCGTCTTCACTGCATCGACGCATATCTACATCTTCCGCACCAGTAGTGCGTCGAGTGGTAATCCCGTGATCCTTATACGGCAGTTCTTCCTGGTTATACGCGATAGAATTTTTGATTTGCGCTAGTGTAGCCTACCTCGTATCCCTATAGTGGTATCAGAGCCGTAGCTGCTTAGTTTTGGATTCGGGATGTGTGCATATGGAGATATGCGAGTTTTCTGTTTGATCTATGTCCTGGTTTCGTGCCCTTACTGCAATGGTAGTGTAACGACATACTCCTACCGGTCGGTTTCCGCCATCGGAGTTAAGTGATACACGTAAATCCAGTTGCAGTGAGCGAAGATCAATATGATTGGTCGAATCGAGATCCAGGGTCATACGTCAGGCGCATTAGATGTGCAATAGTAGATGAGATCTACTGCCGGGGTCGGGATTTTTGCCGTATGCGTATGCTTCGGTAAATCAGCCGTAACTTTTCGGTACGATCTCGGATCGAGGCGATTTTTATATGAAAATTGATCTACAGAAAAAGTTACACATGAAATTCAACGGCTTTGCCGTTTTCGGCGAAATTAGATTTCCCAAATTCGGCTTGGAAGATGGAGTTTCGGGCCTCCAAAGTTTGGAACGTTAGGGCGCCTAACTCTGTTTTGCAGGATGTATGTGTGTATCTTGTGATCAGTATGGCCCCCTTGTGTATGTGATGCATGTGTGTAACTAATTCGTGACCTGCGTGTCGCGCGTACGGCAACACGGCAGGAGCCATATGTGTTGTCACTTTATTGTATTTAATGGTCTGCGTACCAATCTGTGATGATCCAAGAAACTATGTAATCTTCATTACTAGATTCTTTACTAGCTATTAGGCGTAATAGCATGCTCTAGTTCTTGGAGGACTCATCACCAGGAGGATGGCTCACATGGAACATGGAGATGGAGATCACCATGGTGAACAGGTTCTATGGAGATGGAGATCACCATATGAAAACGGGCCATACTGTGTCACAGCTGTGTGAATGCTATTCTGTTTATGTTTTACTTTCTGCATGTTGTGATGTTAGAAGTAGAACGATCCCTCACAAAGTTTAAGTTAGTATGCCCTCCCAACTAAAACTTGCACCGTCCCATGTCTTGTACAATTAGTGGTGGGTCTATGAAATTAGGGTGCCACTAGTTTTCCTTGACTGGACGGGTTTGTGTCGGACACTTACACGCATAAGGGTTGGTTTGCTTAACAAGGTTATCTTAACGGTTAAGGACCTTGGGGCATAAAGGTTGGGCGCCGAGACATAGAGATGTCACCCAACAACAGGAGGCATATGTGATATGATTAGCAAAAGTTGCTTACCGATCTACCTCGTTTGCTAGCGGTGATGCTAAAGCTCACTAGTAGACTTGTTAGTTGTGGATCCTGAATCACTAAGTTTCAATAGAGGGATATTGATTTTAGTGGGAGTAGATTCTGTTAAAATAGTTTAATGTAATTTGCTCTATCATGGATACGTTTGTCTTAGTGTATTTTTGCATTACTTTTGTTATAGATTAAATGGCACCTAGCAACACCACCACATCGTTTGCTTTGCGTTCAGTCCTTGAGAAGGACAAGTTGAATGGAACAAACTACTCGGATTGGATCCGTAACCTGAGAATTGTTCTCAGGGCTGATAAAAAGGAAGATGTTCTAGACACCCCACTACCACCAGTACCTGCTGATGATGCATCTGCTGCCGTTAAGGCTGCTTACAAGAAGGCATTTGATGCTAATCTTGAGGTAAGCTGCCTTATGCTTGCTTGCATGGAACCCGAGCTGCAGATGCAGTTCGAAACAAATCATGAGGCACACGATATGATCGTGGCGCTCAAGGACATGTTCCAGACACAGGCTAGGACCGAAAGGTTCAATGTGTCCAAAGCCTTTCTGGAGTGCAAGTTAGCAGAAGGCGCAGCAGTAGGACCACATGTAATCAAGATGGTTGGTTACACTCAGCGATTGGAGAAGCTGGGCTTCCCAATGGGCAAAGAGTTGGCCACTGACTTCATTCTTTCATCTCTTCCGCCTAGCTATGGGAACTTCATCTCGAACTACCATATGCATGGGACGGAGAAGGGTTTGAATGAACTGTGTGGTATGCTCAAGACAGCAGAGGTGGACATCAAGAAAAGCGCTAGTACCAGCCATGTGATGGCTATACAGAACAAGCCTAGCTTTAAGAAGAAGGGTAATTCTTGGAAGAAGAAGGGCAAGGCTGGAACGTCCAAGCCAAACCCAGCGCCCAAGGTTAAAGCTGGACCTGGACCTGCTCCAGACAAAGAGTGCTTTTACTGTCATGAACTTGGTCACTGGAAGAGAAACTGCAAGCAGTACCTAGCTTCCTTGAAGAATGGCGGAAGTAAGAGTACTTCTACCTCAGGTACGCTTGTAATTAATGTTATAGACAACATATTTCTCGCTGATACAATTATTAATTCTTGGGTATTTGATACCGGATCGGTTGCTCATATTTGCAATTCGATGCAGGGAATGATAAGAAGTAGAAGCGTGGAAAGAGGAGAAGTTGATTTCCGCGTGGGCAATAATGCAAGAGTTGCTGCGTTGACCGTCGGGACGATGCAACTCCACCTCCCGTCAGTATTTATTATGGAGTTGAATAATTGTTATTTTGTTCCTAGTTTAAGTCGAAACATTTTGTCTCCTTCATGTTTGATGAAGGATGGTTATTCATTTGCGAGTGAAAACAATGGTTGTGTGATCTCTAAGAATAATATGTTTATGGCTTTTGCACCCATTGTGAATGGATTATTTGTTTTAAATCTTGATGGTTCACCTGTCTGTAATGTAAGTGCTAAAAGGCCTCGGCCTAATGATTTGAGTCCTACCTACTTGTGGCATTGTCGTTTGGGTCATATAAGTGAAAAGCGCATGAAGAAGCTCCATTCTGATGGACTTCTAACTTCGTTTGATTTTGAATCATACGAGACATGTGAGGCTTGCTTGCTAGGCAAGATGACCAAGACGCCTTTCACAGGATTTCCTGAGAGAGCAGTAGACTTGTTGGAACTCGTACATAGTGATGTATGTGGACCAATGAGCACCACGGCTAGAGGAGGATTTCAATACTTCATAACTTTCACTGATGATTTTAGTAGATATGGCTATGTCTACTTGATGAGGCACAAGTCTGAAACCTTTGAAAAGTTCAAGGAATTTCAGAATGAAGTTGAAAATCAGCGTGGCAAGAAAATTAAGGCCTTACGATCTGATCGTGGAGGCGAGTATTTGAGCCACGAGTTTAGCAATCATCTAAAGAGTTGCGGAATTGTTCCACAACTTACGCCGCCTGGAACACCTCAGAGAAACGGTGTGTCCGAGCGACGTAATCGAACTTTGTTAGACATGGTTCGATCAATGATGAGCCAGTCGGACCTACCATTGTCATTTTGGGGATACGCTCTAGAAACAGCAGCTTTCACACTTAATAGGGTACCATCTAAATCCGTAGTTAAGACACCATATGAGATATGGACTGGAAAGGTTCCTAGTTTGTCTTTTCTAAAGATTTGGGGATGTGAAGTGTTTGTCAAGCGACTTCAGTCGGACAAGATCACACCCAAGTCGGATAAGTGCATTTTCATGGGATATCCAAAGGAAACTTTGGGATATTATTTCTACAACCGATCAGAAGGTAAAGTGTTTGTCGCTCGGAATGGGGTTTTCCTAGAGAAAGAGTTTCTCAAAGGAGAAAAGAGTGGAAAGACAGTGCATCTTGAAGAAGTTCAAGATGAGCCGATTGGGCAAGAATCAATGAGTGATGCTAACGTAGCAGAACAAGTTGAGATACCCATGGCAAGAGAAGCACCGCCACAACCACGAAGGTCGGCAAGGCTCCGCGAAATGCGGGAAATATTATTGTAGAAGCAATGATGGACCCAGACTCCAAAAAATGGCAGAATGCCATGCAATCCGAAATAGAGTCCATGAGAGACAACCAAGTTTGGAACTTGGTTGACCCGCCTGATGGTGTTAAAGCCATAGAGTGCAAGTGGATCTATAAGAAGAAAAAGGACATGGATGGAAATGTTCACATCTATAAAGCACGACTTGTCGCAAAAGGTTTTCGACAAGTTCAAGGAGTTGACTACGATGAGACCTTCTCGCCCGTAGTGATGCTTAAGTCCATTCGGATTATTCTAGCTATAGCTGCATATTTCGATTATGAGATATGGCAGATGGATGTCAAGACAGCTTTCCTGAATGGAAACCTAGCTGAGGACGTGTATATGATACAGCCCGAGGGTTTTGTCGATCCGAAAAATGCTGGAAAGGTATGCAAGCTTCAGAGATCCATTTATGGATTGAAGCAAGCATCTAGGAGTTGGAACATTCGTTTTGATGAAGTGGTCAAAGGGTTTGACTTCACCAAGAACGAAGAAGAGTCTTGTGTTTACAAGAAGGTTAGTGGGAGCTCTGTAGTATTTCTAATCTTATATGTGGATGACATATTACTGATTGGAAATAACATTCCTATGCTTGAGTCCGTAAAGACTTCACTGAAAAATAGTTTTTCGATGAAGGACTTAGGGGAAGCGGCATATATTCTGGGCATTAAGATCTATAGAGATAGATCGAGAAGGCTTATAGGTTTAAGCCAAGATACTTACATTGACAAAGTGTTGAAGCGGTTCAGCATGGAAGAGGCAAAGAAAGGGTTCTTGCCTATGTCACATGGCATACATCTCAGCAAGACTCAGTGTCCTTCGACTGCTGATGAGCGGGATCGCATGAGTAGAGTGCCATATGCCTCGGCTATTGGATCTATCATGTATGCAATGATAAGTACTCGCCCAGATGTTTCATATGCGCTAAGTATGACAAGCAGGCACCAATCTGATCCAGGTGAGAGTCACTGGACAGCGGTGAAAAACATTCTTAAGTACTTGAGAAGGACTAAAGATATGTTCCTCGTCTATGGAGGTGAGGAGGAGCTCGTTGTAACAGGTTACACCGATGCTAGTTTCCAAACCGACAGAGATGATTCAAAGTCACAATCAGTATTTGTGTTCACGCTGAATGGTGGTGCTGTTAGTTGGAAGAGTTCCAAGCAGGAGACGGTGGCCGATTCTACGACAGAAGCCGAGTACATCGCGGCTTCGGAAGCCGCGAAGGAAGGTGTTTGGATAAGGAATTTCCTCATTGAGCTTGGTGTGTTCCCGATTGCGTCCAGCCCATTGAATCTCTACTGTGATAATAATGGGGCAATTGCGCAAGCAAAGGAGCCAAGGAACCACCAGAAGAACAAACACGTAATGCGGCGATTTCATCTCATTCGAGACTTCGTTAACCGGGGTGAGATCAAGATATGCAAAATACATACGGATCTGAACATTTCTGATGCGTTGACAAAACCACTCCCGCAGGCGAAGCATGATGCGCATGTAAGAGCTATGGGTATTAGTTACCTTCTAGATTGACTCTAGTGCAAGTGGGAGACTGTTGGAGGTATGCCCTAGAGGCAATCATAGAGATGATGATATTCCATTTGTATCCATGATTTGTATATTGTGTTCATTGAATATCCATTAAAGGCTACTTGAATTGATTTGCAATTATGTGAATGGTATGTGAAACTCTTTACTTGTATGGTTATTCTAAAGTTGTCCCTAGTCGGAGTTCATGTGAGGACACACATGAATATTAGACTAGCACATGTATTAGTTGATGACTATGTTTCACAAGTCATGGATATGGAGATGTTGAACTAATAATGTGGACACATGTGGAGACATGTGCTAGGACTGACCCAACACGAGAAGTAGTTCTCTCTTTAAACAACATATACGCTTTGTCCTTAGACCTGAGATTGTTGCATGTATTCTAGATGTGGATCGACCTACTTAGGGTCTATCAAACGCTACGCCGTAACAGGGTAGTTATAAAGGTAGCTTTCGGGTTTGTCAAGAAGCATGCTATGAGACATGGTCAATCAAGATGGGATTTGCCCCTCTCTGATTGAGAGTGATATCTCTGGGCCCCTCGAGTGATCGGATCCGAAAATGCATGGCCATGCTACGTACGGTTAAGAGTTAACCTACAAAGGGATTCCGGATCACAGGATCGAGAAAGAGCGGTCGGCTTGTAGCTAGACCAAATATCATGAGGCAAAGGGAATAGCATGTATATTATGTTGTGATGGTTCGTCTGATATGATCTTCGTGTGCGTATAGGAGTTGGCACGTCTTGCTAGAGGCCGCTACCAACTATTGGGCCGAGTAGGAGTACTCGGGCCATGTCTATACGTATCCGAACCCATAGGGTCACACACTTAAGGGGCTGGAAGCCCAATTCGGATCTGATCCGAGTTGGATTAGATTTAGAAGTGCTAATGGGCCTCGGATCCAGAGGCCCGTCAGGAACCTCTATAAATAGAGGGTTGGGGGCGCCCTAGGGTTTACACCTTTTTGGCGAAACACACCTGTCGTGCCTCCCACGCCCTCGCCTGTTGCAACTCGCGGATCTAGCAGTCTGGCTTGCGACGCTTCCTCCCTGCACGTGTGGATACCTTGGGGGTGTTGCGCCTGCAGCACTTGGACGAGCCATCGACGAGCCGCCGACGAGCCACGACGAGCCGACGACGAGCCGCGGCACCGGAGGCGATCTTGCTGCATGTGGACGAGCTGCTGAGGAGCTGCTGGACGTGACGTGATCGACTACGTACGACTACGTGATCGTCTTCACTGCATCGACGCATATCTACATCTTCCGCACCAGTAGTGCGTCGAGTGGTAATCCCGTGATCCTTATACGGCAGTTCTTCCTGGTTATACGCGGTAGAATTTTTGATTTGCGCTAGTGTAGCCTACCTCGTATCCCTACAAATCCCTCTCAAAAAATAATTACAGGGCGTTGTATATTCTTTGATGCATCAAGTATGGGCTAAACTAAGAGCTAGTTCTCCCATCGGCCCAATCAATAGTCCATGGTGGTTTATCTAACTTTTGCTCAATGTTTACACTACATCAACATTTGGAAGAAATCTGACTGCGAACTCTTTTCCATCCAACTATGCTGAAGGTGATAAAGTCACACGCTGTAGATGTACTTCTTTTGGTGAGGCAGCATCAGCTTATCCTGGAGCTTCATTGACAGCATCATCAGTAGCCGATCTGTTCAAGATCTTTTATAATGGATTCCTCCAGCCATCATCTCTCTGGTTCACATATGTAGACAAGAACAATAATTTTGAATTACCAACTAATTTGGACTTTGACCAAGTGGGCACCGACGCACGCAGCACATCTATCTTGTTGACAAGTATTTCCCCCTGCATACTCCCAGTTGGCTTTAGTCAAGGAAGATCTCTAAAGTTGTCTTATGATTTTTATCACACATCAGTCTTTGCTCGTCAGCTAGGTTTTGGCTAAGTCCCAATTGACTTGTTCTTTATGGACAAAGTGAGAGCTAGGGACCCTCTAGACCAATCTCTTGAGTTTGATAGGTTAAAGAACTTAAGCTCCTCACTACCTTTTCCTACTCTATTAAACTGGAAGCGCCTCATGGGTTATGCATCAAGACTCCTTATCCGATGGTGGAAAGAATGGCGAGAGCATCTAGCCAAAAAATCAGCTATATACTATTGCAGGAAGATTTTTCCAGAGTATGATTCAACCAATGAGGTAAGAGTTTTCATCTCAATTATTTTCATCTTTGTTGTTGCCTCCTCTTATTCCTTTAGGATATTCAGGTTGTGAGTAATACCGGCCATCCGATTTACTATGGTCCGCCAACTCCTGCCCTGATCCTAGGAGCCGATGCTCCACCTATATCTGCTCTTCTCAAGGGCACCTCTTCTGTCAACAAATGTAAATTGCCCACCAAGGATACAAATCAAACGAAAAGAAGGCAGTTGCATGTTGGATCAGCATCAGGAGTATGTCCTTATATTCTCCTTATTCCTTTAAATGTCCTTTTTGCTAAATCTTCTTTTGCTCCAGACACTTCTGGACCCAGCATCGACTTCCCCTATAGAAGATGAAGTCTTTAAGGAACAGCACAATCCAATCCAGGAGGAACAAGTTCAGGTAAAAATCTACATTTGAAATGATCAATATTTGTTGTTTTACTATATGTCAATTCATAACTTCCTTGCAGGAAGAGATGACCCACCAAGAACCTATCAGCCAGACAGAGGCCATCCCGTCGGCTTCAATGTCACCTAGGAATCCCCTCAACTCCCCAAGGCTGCAGCTGATGAAGACAATTCTCAAGTCGATGTTTGCTTGCAGCAATGAATTTTTGCCCAGGTATGAATTTTTTTGCTCTTAACAGCAACATCCTTTCAAGGAACAGCTACTCATCCTGATTAATCTTACAAGTCAACAAGCCATCAACATCAACCCTTTTTTCCTTCAATATTGATGAGTATGTTAATGATGAGGAGGTTAGTTCAAGCCAAAAGAACACCCAAATCTCGCCGGATGTTCAGAATCAACTATCGACTATACTAAAGATGCTTCATCAAGATACTTCAGTTTTGCTGAAAGACTCAGAGCCAATTCAGAAGCTATATAGGCAGATCAGAAATCCACTAGCCCCAGACCTAGTAGCAATGCTAACCCCAGCAGTGTTTATTGAGTCAAACTTCCTCCAAGTTCATGCAGCCCAGAAGCGTATAGCCGACAGGCAGGATAACCAACAGGCTATGCCTCAACTTGAAGCTTGTCGTCAAAGGGTTAAAGTGCTCAAGTAGCAGGCCAAAAACTTGGCGGCTTCTTCTTTTGATACAAAACAGACTCTAAAGGAGTTGGAAATCAAGCGAGACCACTTGATGCAACCGAGACATCACAACCACCAAGAGTCAGATTGACATTTATCCTGATGTAATCCAGAAAAAGAAAGAAGAGTTGATGGCTTCCATCAAGCAAGTACACCGCCAACACCAAAGCATCAGCCAAGTGTTAGGATCAGATGAAGAGGACCTTAAGCTGATAGCCGATGTAGAACAAATCCGCCTGCATGCAATTGAGGCCATCGAGAAGGTCTTGTAGAAAATATTTTTAGATTTTTTTATATCGGCTTTTACATAACTCCTATGTATTTGCCTTATTTTCAATGTCTTAGTGATGAACAGAGTCACGTATCTACCCAAATGCTAGGATAATACTTTTTCAAATCTTCCACTTAAGGCTTTTCCAAATACTTCTCCTTCAAGGGTCTCTAGAATGTATGCATTTCCAGGAACCCAATGATTCACTCGATAGGGTCCTTCCCAATTAGGTGACCATTTCCCAAATTTATTTTCTTTAGTATCTATTGGCAACACCGTTTTCCAAACTAACTCCCCTTCTTGAAAACTTTTAGGCACCAGCTTCATATTGTAATATTTATCAACTCGAACCCTATCTGCTTCAATTCATTCCAATGCAATCAGACGATAATGAACCAAGTCTTCCAACTCATCTTTCATCAAACCATAATATTCATTGGCCGATAGCTGTTCTTGATTAACAATCCTTCTTGATCCAGCCTTGATTTCCCAAGATGATACCGCTTCATGCCCGTAGACCAACTGATAAGGCGAAACTTTAATAGCTCCATGATAAGCCATCCGATATGCCCATAATGCGTCATTCAAAGTTGTGTGCCACTTTCTAGGAGTTTCGTCAATCTTGCGCTTTATTAACTTGATCATACTTTTATTGGAAGCTTCTGCCTGACCATTGGATTGAGCATATAAGGCAAAGAATTTAACAGGTTGGTCCCCAATACATTAGCAAATTCCCCAATTTCTCCGAACATAAACATTGATCCTTGATCAGTTGTAATAGTTTGAGGAATGCCGAACCGATGGCTAATATGCTCCTTAATAAAATCTATAACATTACTCGAACTCGCATTCTTTAAAGGAATTGGTTCCACCCATTTTGTGAAATAATCAGTAGCCACAATTATAAATTTGTGACCTTTACTTGACGATTGGTAAATCTGGCTGATCAGATCAATTCCCATCCCCTAAATGGTGAAGGTTTGATAGTTGGATTCATAGCCGACGCTGGTGCCCTCTGAACATTTCCAAATTGTTGACATTCTCGGCAACCCTTGTAATATTTGAAGCAATCTTCCAACATCATCGGTGAATACAATCCAGTTCTCAATATTATCCATCGCATTTTATGAGCTGATTGATGGGAACAACAAATTCCCCCATGTATTCATCCACTATAGACTTGGCTTCTTCTTAACTTAAGCATTTCAAAAGTACTCCATCAATCATCCGATAATACAAGGATTCATCAAGCAATACGTATTTGGTAGCCTTGTACCGTAACTTCTTGGTAACCTTTTGGGAAGGATTTTTTAAATAATCAATTATCTCTTTCCTCCAATCACCAGCTTGATCATTTGTAACATCCATAATTTGTTTTGCTAGTCGATATCCAAACGCCATCTGAGCTAGCCGATTTGCATCTCCATTCTGCTCTCGAGGGATGTGGTGTAATGATACACTCCCAAACTCTCCAATAATTGTTTACAATAATTGAAGTATTCTTGCAACAAATCATCTTTGCATTCATAAATCCCCAACAATTGATTAATAACCAACAGTGAATCGCCAAAAATCTCAACAACGTTAGCTCTTGATTCTCTCAATACATGGAGTCCTTTAAGTATCGCCTTGTACTGAATCTGATTGTTGGTCATGCCGTTCTTAAACGAAAAGGCAAACTCAAATGTTGCCCCTCGAGGCGATACAATATATAAGCCGACACCACATCCTTTTGTCACATGTGTTGGGATACGAGGTAGGCTACACTAGCGCAAATCAAAATTTCTACCGCGTATAACCAGGAAGAACTGTCGTATAAGGATCACGGGATTACCACTCGACGCACTACTGGTGCGGAAGATGTAGATATGCGTCGATGCAGAGAAGACGATCACGTAGTCGTACGTAGTCGATCAACGTAGTCGTGCGTAGTTGATCACGTCCAGCAGCTCCTCAGCAGCTCGTCCACGCGCAGCAAGATCGCCTCCGGTACCGCGGCTCGTCGTGGCTCGTCGGCGGCTCGTCGATGGCTCGTCCAAGTGCTACAGGCGCAACACCTCCAAGGTATCCACACGTGCAGGGAGGAAGCGTCGCAAGCCGGATTGCTAGATCCGCGAGTTGCAACAGGCGAGGGCGTGGGAGGTGCGGCAGGTGTGTTTCGCAAAAAGGTGTAAACCCTAGGGCGCCCCCACCCCTCTATTTATAGAGGTTCCTGATGGGCCTCTGGATCCGAGGCCCATTAGTACCTCTAAACCTAATCCAACTCGGATCAGATCCGAATTGGGCTTCCAGCCCCTTAAGTGTGTGACCCTATGGGTTCGGATACGTATAGACATGGCCCGAGTACTCCTACTCGGCCCAATAGTCGGTAGCGGCCTCTAGCAAGACGTGCCAACTCCTATACGCACACGAAGATCATATCAGACGAACCATCACAACATAATATACATGCTATTCCCTTTGCCTCACGATATTTGGTCTAGCTTCAAGCCGACCGCTCTTTCTCGATCCTGTGATTCGGAATCCCTTTGTAGGTTAACTCTTAACCGTACGTAGCATGGCCATGCATTTTCGGATCCGATCACTCGAGGGGCCCAGAGATATCACTCTCAATCAGAGAGGGGCAAATCCCATCTTGATTGACCATGTCTCATAGCATGCTTCTTGACAAACCCGAAAACTACCTTTATAACTACCCTGTTACGGCGTAGCGTTTGATAGCCCCTAAGTAGGTCGATCCACATCTAGAATACATGCGACAATCTCAGGTCTAAGGACAAAGCGTATATGTTGTTTAAAGAGAGAACTACTTCTCGTGTTGGGTCAGTCCTAACACATGTCTCCACATGTGTCCACATTATTAGTTCAACATCTCCATGTCCATGACTTGTGAAACATAGTCATCAACTAATACATGTGCTAGTCTAATATTCATGTGTGTCCTCACATGAACTCCGACCAGGGACAACTTTAGAATAACCATACAAGTAAGAGTTTCACATACAATTCACATAATTGCAAATCAATTCAAGTAGCCTTCAATGGATATTCAATGAACACAACATACAAATCATGGATACAAATGGAATATCATCATCTCTATGATTGCCTCTAGGGCATACCTCCAACAGTCTCCCACTTGCACTAGAGTCAATCTAGAAGGTACCTAATACCCATAGCTCTTACATGCGCATCATGCTTAGCCTGCGGGAGTGGTTTTGTCAACGGATCAGAAATGTTCAGATCCGTGTGTATTTTGCATATCTTGATCTCACCCCGGTTAACGAAGTCTCGAATGAGATGAAATCGCCGCATTACGTGTTTGTTCTTCTGGTGGTTCCTTGGCTCCTTTGCTTGCGCAATTGCCCCATTGTTATCACAGTAGAGATTCAATGGGCTGGACGCATTCGGGAACACACCAAGCTCAATGAGGAAATTCCTTATCCAAACACCTTCCTTCGCGGCTTCCGAAGCCGCGATGTACTCGGCTTCTGTCGTAGAATCGGCCACCGTCTCCTGCTTGGAACTCTTCCAACTAACAGCACCACCATTTAGCGTGAACACAAATCCTGATTGTGACTTTGAATCATCTCTGTCGGTTTGGAAACTAGCATCGGTGTAACCTGTTACAACGAGCTCCTCCTGACCTCCATAGACGAGGAACATATCTTTAGTCCTTCTCAAGTACTTAAGAATGTTTTTCACCGCTGTCCAGTGACTCTCACCTGGATCAGATTCGTGTCTGCTTGTCATACTTAGCGCATATGAAACATCTGGGCGAGTACTTATCATTGCATACATGATAGATCCAATAGCCGAGGCATGTGGCACTCTACTCATGCGATCCCGCTCATCAGCAGTCGAAGGACACTGAGTCTTGCTGAGATGTATGCCATGTGTCATAGGCAAGAACCCTTTCTTTGCCTCTTCCATGCTGAACCGCTTCAACACTTTGTCAATGTAAGTATCTTGGCTTAAACTTATAAGCCTTCTCGATCTATCTCTATAGATCTTAATGCTCAGAATATATGCCGCTTCCCCTAAGTCGTTCATCGAAAAACTATTTTTCAGTGAAGTCTTTACGGACTCAAGCATAGGAATGTTATTTCCAAACAGTAATATTTCATCCACATATAAGATTAGAAATACTACAGAGCTCCCACTAACCTTCTTGTAAACACAAGACTCTTCTTCGTTCTTGGTGAAGTCAAACCCTTTGACCACTTCATCAAAACGAATGTTCCAACTCCTAGATGCTTGCTTCAATCCATAAATGGATCTCTGAAGCTTGCATACCTTTCCAGCATTTTTCGGATCGACAAAACCCTCGGGCTGTATCATATACACGTCCTCAGCTAGGTTTCCATTCAGGAAAGCTGTCTTGACATCCATCTGCCATATCTCATAATCGAAATATGCAGCTATAGCTAGAATAATCCGAATGGACTTAAGCATCACTACGGGCGAGAAGGTCTCGTCGTAGTCAACTCCTTGAACTTGTCGAAAACCTTTTGCGACAAGTCGTGCTTTATAGATGTGAACATTTCCATCCATGTCCTTTTTCTTCTTATAGATCCACTTGCACTCTATGGCTTTAACACCATCAGGCGGGTCAACCAAGTTCCAAACTTGATTGTCTCCCATGGACTCTATTTCGGATTGCATGGCACTCTGCCATTTTTCGGAGTCTGGGTCCATCATTGCTTCTGCATATGTCGCAGGCTCATCATTGTCCAACAATAATATTTCTCGCATTTCGTGGAGCCTTGCTGACCTTCGTGGTTGTGGCGGTGCTTCTCTTGCCATGGGTATCTCAACTTGTTCTGCTACGTTAGCATCACTCATTAATTCTTGCCCGATCGGCTCATCTTGAACTTCTTCAAGATGCACTGTCTTTCCACTCTTTTCTCCTTTGAGAAACTCTTTCTCTAGGAAAACCCCGTTCCGAGCGACAAACACTTTGCCTTCTGATCGGTTGTAGAAATAATATCCCAAAGTTTCCTTTTGATATCCCACGAAAATGCACTTATCCGACTTGGGTGTGATCTTGTCCGACTGAAGTCGCTTGACAAACACTTCACATCCCCAAATCTTTAGAAAAGACAAACTAGGAACCTTTCCAGTCCATATCTCATATGGTGTCTTAACTACGGATTTAGATGGTACCCTATTTAGTGTGAAAGCTGCTGTTTCTAGAGCGTATCCCCAAAATGACAACGGTAGGTCCGACTGGCTCATCATTGATCGAACCATGTCTAACAAAGTTCGATTACGTCGCTCGGACACACCGTTTCTCTGAGGTGTTCCAGGCGGCGTAAGTTGTGGAACAATTCCGCAACTCTTTAGATGATTGCTAAACTCGTGGCTCAAATACTCGCCTCCACGATCAGATCGTAAGGCCTTAATTTTCTTGCCACGCTGATTTTCAACTTCATTCTGAAATTCCTTGAACTTTTCAAAGGTTTCAGACTTGTGCCTCATCAAGTAGACATAGCCATATCTACTAAAATCATCAGTGAAAGTTATGAAGTATTGGAATCCTCCTCTAGCCGTCGTGCTCATTGGTCCGCATACATCACTATGTACGAGTTCCAACAAGTCTACTGCTCTCTCAGGAAATCCTGTGAAAGGCGTCTTGGTCATCTTGCCTAGCAAGCAAGCCTCGCATGTCTCGTATGATTCAAAATCAAACGAAGTTAGAAGTCCATCAGAATGGAGCTTCTTCATGCGCTTTTCACTTATATGACCCAAACGACAATGTCACAAGTAGGTAGGACTCAAATCATTAGGCCAAGGCCTTTTAGCACTTACATTATAGACAGGTAAACCATCAAGATTTAAAACAAATAATCCATTCACAATGGGTGCAAAAGCCATAAACATATTATTCTTAGAGATCACACAACCATTGTTTTCACTCGCGAATGAATAACCATCCTTCATCAAGCATGAAGGAGACAAAATGTTTCGACTTAAACTAGGAACAAAATAACAATTATTCAACTCCATAATAAATCCTGACGGGAGGTGGAGTTGCATCGTCCCGACGGTCAACGCAGCAACTCTTGCATTATTGCCCACGCGGAAATCAACTTCTCCTCTTTCCACGCTTCTACTTCTTATCATTCCCTGCATCGAATTGCAAATATGAGCAACCGATCCGGTATCAAATACCCAAGAATTAATAACTGTATCAGTGAGAAATATGTTGTCTATAACATTAACAACAAGCGTACCTGAGGTAGAAGTACTCTTACTTCCGCCATTCTTCAACGAAGCTAGGTACTGTTTGCAGTTTCTCTTCCAGTGACCAAGTTCATGACAGTAAAAGCACTCTTTATCTGGAGCAGGTCCAGCTTTTGCCTTGGGCGCTGGGTTTGGCTTGGACACTCCAGCCTTACCCTTCTTCTTCCAAGAATTGCCCTTCTTCTTGAAGGTAGGCTTGTTCTGTACAGCCATCACATGGCTGGTACTAGCGCTTTTCTTAATGTCTACCTCTGCTGTCTTGAGCATACCACACAGTTCATTCAGACCCTTCTCCGTCCCATGCATATGGTAGTTCGAGATGAAGTTCCCATAGCTAGGTGGAAGAGATGAAAGAATGAAGTCAGTGGCAAACTCTTTGCCCATTGGGAAGCCCAGCTTCTCCAATCGCTGAGTGTAACCAACCATCTTGATTACATGTGGTCCTACTGCTGCGCCTTCTGCTAACTTGCACTCTAGAAAGGCTTTGGACACATTGAACCTTTCGGTCCTAGCCTGTGTCTGGAACATGTCCTTGAGCGCCACGATCATATCGTGTGCCTCATGATTTGTCTCGAACTGCATCTGCAGCTCGGGCTCCATGCAAGCAAGCATAAGGCAGCTTACCTCAAGATTAGCATCAAATGCCTTCTTGTAAGCAGCCTTAACGGCAGCAGATGCATCATCAGCAGGTACTGGTGGTAGTGGGGTGTCTAGAACATCTTCCTTTTTCTCAGCCCTGAGAACAATTCTCAGGTTACGGATCCAATCCGAGTAGTTTGTTCCATTCAACTTGTCCTTCTCAAGGACCGAACGCAAAGCAAACGATGCGGTGGTGTTGCTAGGTGCCATTTAATCTACAACAAAAGTAATGCAAAATACACTAAGACAAACGTATCCATGATAGAGCAAATTACATTAAACTTTTTTAACAGAATCTACTCCCACTAAAATCAATATCCCTCTATTGAAACTTAGTGATTCAGGATCCACAACTAACAAGTCTACTAGTGAGCTTTAGCATCACCGCTAGCAAACGAGGTAGATCGGTAAGCAACTTTTGCTAATCATATCACATATGACTCCTGTTGTTGGGTGACATCTCTATGTCTCGGCGCCCAACCTTTATACCCCAAGGTCCTTAACCGTTAAGATAACCTTGTTAAGCAAACCAACCCTTATGCGTGTAAGTGTCCGACACAAACCCGTCTAGTCAAGGAAAACTAGTGGCACCCTAATTTCATAGACCCACCACTAATTGTACAAGACATGGGACGGTGCAAGTTTTAGTTGGGAGGGCATACTAACTTAAACTTTGTGAGGGATCGTTCTACTTCTAACATCACAGCATGCAGAAAGTAAAACATAAACAGAATAGCATTCACACAGCTTGTGACACAGTATGGCCCGTTTTCATATGGTGATCTCCATCTCCATAGAACCTGTTCACCATGGTGATCTCCATCTCCATGTTCCATGTGAGCCATCCTCCTGGTGATGAGTCCTCCAAGAACTAGAACATGCTATTACGCCTAATAGCTAGTAAAGAATCTAGTAATGAAGATTACATAGTTGCTTGGATCATAACAGATTGGTACGCAGACCATTAAATACAATAAAGTGACAACACATATGGCTCCTGCCGTGTTGCCGTACGCGTGACACGCAGGTCACGAATGAGTTACACACATGCATCACATACACAAGGGGGCCATACTGATCACAAGATACATACATACATCCTGCAAAACAGAGTTAGGCGTCCTAACGTTCCAAACTTCGGAGGCCCGAAACTCCATCTTCCAAGCCGAATTTGGGAAATCTAATTTCGCCGAAAATGGCAAAGCCATTGAAATTCACGTGTAACTTTTTCTGTAGATCAATTTTCGTATAAAAATCGCCCCGATCCGAGATCGTACCGAAAAGTTACGGCTGATTTACCGAAGCATACGCATACGGCAAAATCCCGACCCCGGCAGTAGATCCCATCTACTATTGCACATCTAATGCGCCTGGCGTATGACCCTGGATCTCGATTCGACCAATCATATTGATCTTCGCTCACTGCAACTGGATTTACGTGTATCACTTAACTCCGATGGCGGAAACCGACCGGTAGGAGTATGTCGTTACACTACCATTGCAGCAAGGGCACGAGACCAGGACATAGATCAAACAGAAAACTCGCATATCTCCATATGCACACATCCCGAATCCAAAACTAAGCAGCTACGGCTCTTGATACCACTGTTGGGATACAAGGTAGGCTACACTAGCGCAAATCAAAATTTCTACCGCGTATAACCAGGAAGAACTGCCGTATAAGGATCACGGGATTACCACTCGACGCACTACTGGTGCGGAAGATGTAGATATGCGTCGATGTAGAGAAGACGATCACGTAGTCGTACGTAGTCGATCAACGTAGTCGTACGTAGTCGATCACGTCCAGCAGCTCCTCAGCAGCTCGTCCACGCGCAACAAGATCGCCTCCGGTACCGCGGCTCGTCGTGGCTCGTCGGCGGCTCGTCGATGGCTCGTCCAAGTGCTGCAGGCGCAACACCTCCAAGGTATCCACACGTGCAGGGAGGAAGCGTCGCAAGCCGGATTGCTAGATCCGCGAGTTGCAACAGGCGAGGGCGTGGGAGGCGCGGCAGGTGGGTTTCGCCAAAAGGTGTAAACCCTAGGGCGCCCCCACCCCTCTATTTATAGAGGTTCCTGATGGGCCTCTGGATCCGAGGCCCATTAGTACCTCTAAACCTAATCCAACTCGGATCAGATTCGAATTGGGCTTCCAGCCCCTTAAGTGTGTGACCCTATGGGTTCGGATACGTATAGACATGGCCCGAGTACTCCTACTCGGCCCAATAGTCGGTAGCGGCCTCTAGCAAGACGTGCCAACTCCTATACGCACACGAAGATCATATCAGACGAACCATCACAACATAATATACATGCTATTCCCTTTGCCTCACGATATTTGGTCTAGCTTCAAGCCGACCGCTCTTTCTCGATCCTGTGATTCGGAATCCCTTTGTAGGTTAACTCTTAACCGTACGTAGCATGGCCATGCATTTTCGGATCCGATCACTCGAGGGGCCCAGAGATATCACTCTCAATCAGAGAGGGGCAAATTCCATCTTGATTGACCATGTCTCATAGCATGCTTCTTGACAAACCCGAAAACTACCTTTATAACTACCCTGTTACGGCGTAGCGTTTGATAGCCCCTAAGTAGGTCGATCCACATCTAGAATACATGCGACAATCTCAGGTCTAAGGACAAAGCGTATATGTTGTTTAAAGAGAGAACTACTTCTCGTGTTGGGTCAGTCCTAGCACATGTCTCCACATGTGTCCACATTATTAGTTCAACATCTCCATGTCCATGACTTGTGAAACATAGTCATCAACTAATACATGTGCTAGTCTAATATTCATGTGTGTCCTCACATGAACTCCGACTAGGGACAACTTTAGAATAACCATACAAGTAAAGAGTTTCACATACAATTCACATAATTGCAAATCAATTCAAGTAGCCTTCAATGGATATTCAATGAACACAACATACAAATCATGGATACAAATGGAATATCATCATCTCTATGATTGCCTCTAGGGCATACCTCCAACAACATGATGATCCATCAAAGAACAAAACCCAAGGCACTTGTTCAATCATGTCTACTGATTCGTCCCGATGTTGTACGATAAAATCAGCCATAGACTGAGCTTTAACGGCCTTAGCCGGCTCATACCGTAAGTCAAACTCAGTCAGAGGCAAAATCCACTTGTCCATCCTTCCTTTCATAATAGGAGCTGACAGCATATACTTAACCACATAAGCTTTACATAAAATTGTGCACTCGGAGGTCAACAGATAATGGTGTAACTTTGTGCATGAAAAATACAAGCGTAGACATAATTTCTTAATAGGTGGGTACCTAGTCTCGGTATCCAAAAGTCTTCTACTTAAATAAAAGGCCACTCGTTCCTTCCCGTCAACTTCCTGAACCAACACCGATTCGATCACCTGATCATCAGCCGATAAGTATAACTTGAATGGTCGATCTGGTTCTGGCGCAATCAAAATTGGCAGCAACTTTAAATATCTCTTGATTTCAACCAGGACAGCTTGTTGCTTTTCTCCCCAAACAAACTATTGATTAGGCTTTAATTTTAACAATGGCATGAATGGTTCAATACGTGTTGATAAAATTAGATATGAACCTCCTGATAAAGTTGACTTTCCCAATTAGAGACTACAATTCCATCTTGTTCATTGGTGGAACAATAGTATTGATAGCTTTGATGCTCCTTTGGCCAACTTCAATTCCTCTTTCATGCACCATGAAACCTAAAAATTCATAGCTGATACGCTAAAAGCACACTTATTTGGATTCATCTTTAAACAATGCTTCCTTGTACATTCCAATGTTTCGCGTAAATCGGCCAGATGTTCCTCAGGGGATTTAGGCTTGACCACCACATCATCAATATAGATGTCCACAATTCTGCCAATGAGACTATGAAAAATATAATTCATAGCTCGTTGGTAGGTCGCACCAGCATTCTTTAGACCAAAGGTCATAACTACCCACACATAAAGTCCAAGTGCTCCAGCACATCGGAACAAAGTCTTTGGAATTTCTTCTTCTACCATCAGTATCTGATTGTATCCTGCGTTTCCATCCATAAAACTCAAGATCTTATGACCTGATGTTGCATCAACCATTGTATCCGCAACTAGCATAAGGTAATCATCCTTTGTAGTGGCTTTATTCAAATTGCAAACATCTACACAAGCCCTCTGTTGACGCAAAAATCAAGAGATAATCCCGTGCACTAACACACAAAACCCGAGAGAATCTGCTTCGCTCCTTTTCGGGTTGTAGCACTATCGATCCGCGGTGTGCTAGTCAATCTGACCTATTGATTGACAAGGACAAGTAAAGTGTCAAATACAAGAGCAAATCAGCTGGTGTTCCAAATCGCTCCACAGGATGTATCAGCAAGACTGCCGACACAGGCAAAAGACAATCGGCTAGATCAGCCGATGTGGACGTAGTAGATGTAAAGGAAGTGTAAAATACAACCTAAACAGTACTACATGAACAACACTTAAAATAGGTCTAACCGGCTATGTGATAGTAGATTGGTACGAGAAAATAAAACAAAAGCCGATCGGAACGTGTTCTAAGCTGGATAACTGTGCTAAAAACTAAAACAACAAGATTTAACGAATAAAACTTGCAGATCTAGTAAATATCGATAACTTGTGAATAAATCTAGACGAAACGACAACGATGCGCCCGAAGTTAAAGTCTAGAAAGTATTCGGTAAACGTGGAACTTACAGTCTAGCCGGAGATCGAAGCGATGTAGCCCAACTAGCTTGGAAGAACTCGTGAAGAAAAGAAAATGATGGCGAAGTCGCTGACTTGAAAGTAAATTGAAAAAATAGTAGATTTGTATTGATTATGATGTGTATATCTCCAGACCTTACAAGGCCCCTATTTATACCCTATACATTAATATTTCTAATCCTAGTTAGCTACGACAAATCATAAAATCTATCTCTAAAGAAAAAAACTTTCTAAACAAAAAATAAAATAAAAACAACTTGCGCAGGAGTCGGAAACGAACTTGACCTCTACCGGCCAAAACCTGCTCCCTGTCGGCCGAACCTCCAACATTTCCAATTAGCTAGAACCCTCCTGCTCACATCGGCTGACTCCATCGGCTACGCCTCCATTATCCTCCATCAGCTGCACCCTTGTGATCCCATCGGCAAGGCTCCTGTCTCCCTCTATCGGCACAGCTTTCACCATCATCGGCCGATCTCTTATAACTTCATCGGCTGAGCCCTCTGCAACCTCATCGGATGATTCCACTAGCCGTTGTCTCTCCACTATGCATCAGCATCTTTGCTTCCTTTTGACGCCATCTTTGATGTATGTCAAAAAACGGTGTCAACACATGCCCTCCCAGTTTCGGAGTGAAACTTATCTTTTGCTCCGAAATTATCTCAGCCATGATTACCTTCCCTGGGAAAACGCCAATATTTACCAATCATCGAGTAACAAAATATTTTCTATGCCAAAATCTCCT
The DNA here is from genome assembly GCF_005286985.2 of Setaria viridis. Classification (NCBI taxonomy): domain Eukaryota; kingdom Viridiplantae; phylum Streptophyta; class Magnoliopsida; order Poales; family Poaceae; genus Setaria; species Setaria viridis. The sequence goes on along the minus strand of NC_048263.2, from coordinate 19,594,112 downwards.
CAGTCATGATTGCCTGAAAAAGCGTTTGGCGGGAATAGCTCCTCGAGTTTCGCGCAGGCGGCGGATGAGATACCGCATTTACCCTCTCGGGTGAGTTTATAAATTTACAGCTATCATCTTCTTCTTCCCCACCGGTCCATCTTCCCACACCACCATATGTTGCTTCCTCTTTCTCTCGGGTGAAAGGCGACCCTCGATGATTTTTGGCGACCATCAGAGATCTCCAGCGACCATTGATGATTCACTTGCTAATCACTTCAAATCCCAAACCAATTCCATGGCCACTCTTACTGTCATTCCTGAGGTACACCTCTCTACCTTCATCGTTCTCCCCATACCTATATTTTCCTTTCCCTACTTAGCCATTTTTGCATTTCTCAGGCCCTTAGAGACAGAATCACCATCCCCATAGCTGATACCTCTGGATACATCGCCTTAGGCCCCATGGGAGATCCTGATACATCCCTTTCAAATCTGCATCAATGGATCTGGCCGATTGGGATAGCGCCTTCAGATCTTGGACCAACCACACACCCGGATGGAAAAATTGGTATCTCAGGGTGGCCAATTCCAAAAGAGTCTTCTGGCAAGAACGCTGCATCAGTCAATGCATTACTCTTTCTTTATAAGATATGGCTAGGAACGAACCCATGCTCGTAGCCGCATCATATTTCTGGTCAGACGCTCTGAATGCCTTCCTTTTGAACCATGGGCCAATGACTCCAACCTTAGCCGACGTCCTAATGCTGACGGGCTTGGATATCACCTCTGCTGATTTGCCATTTCACTTCCCAGCTAAAGGTTCTTGCCAGCTGGAGAGAAAATCCATTGGCAGATGGAAAGGCTATATTGATCGTCAAATTGGAACTGGAACCGTCGATGAGAAGGAACATGTGGCCTTCCTGAATATGTGGCTGGACAAATTTGTATTATGCAGAAGATCAGCCAGCTCGACCAATAATTTGCAACATTTGGTCGAAACATTGGCAGCATGGTCTTCAATTCCACTGGGAAAGCATCTTCTTAGATCGGCCTATCACTTACTGCATCAGGTATCCAGCAAACTATTGGCCGGCGAACCCATCGGCAATTTGGGTGGCCCCTGGTGGTTCATCAACCTATGGCTCAATCTTTACTTCCAGCATGCCTACCAGTACGACCTCAAGAAAATGTCTTTCCCTAGCGACCAGCCAGAGGAAGAACCAGTTGTTACCAGTCGATGCATGTCTTATGGAGAAGCAGTATTGGTCGTCCCTGGCAGTAAACTTACCCCTTCTGCAGCAGTCGAGGCCTTTAAATGCTATTACAACGAACGCACCAAAGGGGCTACCATCTAGTACGCTTACCACATTGAAGTTCCTATCTTTGAGCTGCCATATTGCTTCGACTTCGTCACATGCACCTTCAACGGAGAAATCCTTGAGACAATCATCAAGCCCAGAATTCTTCCAACTAACTCCTTTGCTAGTAAAGGTTAATATTCGACATATGAATTTTATCACCCGTCGGCAGCAGCTCGTCAACTTGGCTTTGGACAATTGCTGATAAGACCTTATTTCGCCGATCTTGTGAAACCCCATGAGAAACTTTCCAGCGGCCTTAAATACAACAGACTCAGCAACTTGGCCCCGGATACCAGCACCATCAACTTGGAACCATGGACAGCTGTAGTCTTCACCATTAAACAATTCAGGTTGTGGTGGAAAGAATGGAAGAATCATCTCTTCTGCGTGGCAACATGATTTATTGTAGGAAGTTTCACCTAGACTTCAATGATCCTAATGGAGGGGTAATCACCATCGATTCTACCGAATCTCCTTTCATCACTGATGTTTTCTTCCCACTAACACTTTTTCCCTATTACAGGGTGTTAACTTTACACCTCCAAGAGTTAGCCAGAGCAACAAGCCGATTGCCTACGCCCCTCCATCAGCTGATCCCCTCATTGGCTACTGTGCGCCATCCTTAATGGACATAGTCGCGGACCAAAAGCACAAAGTTTCTACTCCTGAGAAGACTACTTGCAAGAAGCACATTCAAAAGGGCTCAAAGTCGGCACAGGCATCTGCCCTGCCGACAGCAATGTCAGCCCAGGAGAATGATCCGACAATAGCGATAGCACCCTAAACGGTTGTTCTAGTGGAAGTAGTGTCAGTGGCTGCATCACTTTTGATAGAGGCTATGCAGGTAATCTCACTTATTTGAATCTCTCTAGATATTTTATCAGTGCTAACCCTTGTTTCTTTCAGCCCTCCGCACAATCGGCACCAGAAGAGCCTGTCTCAATATCGGCTATGCCTCCGCCTCCTTCATCGGCTGATTCGCAGGCTAAAGATACTCAGGAGACTGCACCGGCCATCACCCCAACACTTGAGGTAAAACACATACTATATTCTAACCCTCTCAACCCTTATTGCTGAGAATCAGCTGGTTTTCTATACAGACTATCCCAGAAGCGTCGAATGGTACCCTTGAAACACTGGCAGCCGATGTACCTTCCGAGAACATGCCACCCTCCACGGAACCAGTTCAACAAGAGTCCCCAGTGGAATCACCAACACAAGCTAGAGAAACCCAATGGAAGATGGTGAACACTGTTTTGCATATTAGCCGATTTCCAATCAACTAGCTTCATCGGCTTATACTTTATCGATCCTTGCAGGCTCAAGACACTCTGGACAACAGCCTCTTCTCATTCCAGGTTGGGAAAATCCATGAGGAAGAAGAAGTCCTATCACACCCGCTGGTTCCAGGATCTATTCCTGATGACGTAAAGGCCAAACTTCAAGACATACTTGACTTCCTTCAGCAAGACATCGGCCAACTAGTCAAAGACGCACAACCGATGTGCGACATCCTCCGCAACCTCAAAGGCCAGATCTCAGAAGACAAAGAAGAAGCCATCCTCCCCACAGCCTACGTAGAGAGTCATCAAGTCCCGGTGTTAAGGGCTCTACGTTGTACAGCCGATCGCGCCAAACGGGAACAATTGCATAAGGACAACGAATTCCATAAGCTTCAGGCTGACGAAATCCATCGCAAGATTGGCTTTCTCAGAGATTCTCACCCGAACATTGTCGGTGAAATTGATCAGCTCAAAGCGAGGAGAGCAAAATTGATGAAAGAATTGAAAAGCATCGGTGACGCCATCACCGTCGAAGAAACTAAGCTTGCCCAACTTCCAGAAGTCCTCAAGCAGCTAGAGCAGGAAAAACAAGCACACGCTCGTCAAGCTATTCGGCTAGATCAGAGCATAACAAACATACCCGGCTCAGCCAATGACAACCGTAGGGAAATAGAGGCTGATGATCAGATTCGCCTGCGTGCAATAAACGCCATTCAAACTCTTCTGGCATAATTGTAATGAACGTTAATGGCTTTTACGTATTCTGGTACTTTATACATTCCTCTCGTGATGTCAAGAGTCAATGTCCGTCTTGAATGTAGTTTGACCATTCCTTCACAGCTTTTTCTAACTCACCAATGGCTAGTCCAATTTAAAGCCCTTTTGACAAACCGTTGTTAACATTTCACACATCTATTCATCTTATAAATACGGACCCCTACGCCTTCCTTGAGGTCACCTTCAAGACCGCACACACTGCAAGTTCTCGAACCAGATCGAATTCACGTGACCAAGATGGCTTCCTCTTCTTTACTCAACCAGGTATTGCTATGTTTTCTCTATTCCGAATTGGTTATCCTGAACCAAACCTTGACTCTTTGTTCTCTTTCCTAGCCAAATCAAGTGGACGAACAGCTTGAACCGGTCATCTAGATCCTCCATTCCAATGAGCTGCTCACCTAGGCGGACAAAGCTTTGATCCAAGCTCATCGTGATCAAATCAGAGACTATTTGCCTGCGGACGTCAAATCGATCTTGTCCTCAATTGAAGATGCAGGCTCAAACCAACAGGCGTAGTAGCCAATCCTTCGAAGCCATCAACCTCCTCCCCGCGTATTGCTTGAAGACAAGTTGGCCAGTTTGGAGGCTAGGAAAATTCAACTTCTACTGGAATTGGGCCGAGTCAACAGGGAAATCGGCACTACTGAGGCCCAACTAGGGCGCCTCCCAAGCACATCTCGCCAAAGGGAGTAAGTATTTGCCAATATCAATATGGAGCCGTCCATATTTGCCTGCGATGAAATGTCTCGGCCATGATACGATGATGACTTCGATGTAATAACCTCTTGTATTCCAAATGTTGCATGTATTATTTGTTCTAAGGGCGACTTGTATAGTGTCAGCCATATCATAGCCGATTTCACTAGCTATCCATATATCTGCCTTTTTTTCCTTCTCTCTTTTTAGACTAAAGGCGATACCCTCGAAATCGGCTATATCAGTCTGAGGCATCACACCATCAGCTATGCATCTACCCATATACTCGGGTAGTACTTCTTTAAGTATTTTTCATTTAGAGCCCTCGTGAACTCCTCTCCCTCAAGTGTCTCCAAAACATACGCATTGCCAGAAGCACACCGGTTTATCCTATACGGTCCCTCCCACGTAGGTGACCATTTTCCAAATCTGGGATCTTTAGACCCAATCAGCAATACCAGCTTCCAAATTAAATCTCCTTGGGAAAACTCTTTAACCTTGACCTTTTTGTCATACCATCTAGCCACCCTCTTCTTATTCTCTTCGATGCTGATCAAGGCTCTTAGCCAATGACCCGCTAGGTCTTCCAACTCCCCTTTCATCAAAGTAGAGTATTCTTTGGCTGTTAACTGCTCTTGCAACGATGCACGCCTAGACCCAGTCTTTAACTCCCAAGGTAGAACTGCTTCATGTCCATAAACCAACTGATAAGGGGATACTTTTGTGGCTCCATGACAAGCCATCCGATATGCCCATAAGGATTCATTCAATGTAGTGTGCCAGCGCATTGGCTGCTCTTCGATCTTCCTCTTTATTAATTTAATGATCCCCTTGTTAGATGATTCAGCTTGGCCATTTGCCTGGGCATAATACGAAGAAGAATTCAACAACTTAATTCCCATACCAGTAGCAAATTCCTCGAACTCTCCTGAAGTGAACATCGTTCCTTGATCGGTCGTGATAGCTTGAGGGATACCAAATCGATAGATGATGTGTTCTTTGATGAAATCAACCATGCTTGCCGATGTCGCATTCTTCAGGGGAATTGCTTCAACCCACTTAGTGAAATAATCTATTACTACCATATGAACTTATGACCCTTTCTTGAAGGTGGATAAATCTGGCCGATCAAGTCGATACCCCAGCCCCTGAATGGCCACGGCTTTATTATAGGATTCATAGCCGATGCTGGGGCTCTTTACACATTGCCAAACTTCTGACAATCTTGACAACCCTTATAGTATTTAAAGCAATCTTCAAGTATAGTTGGCCAATAATACCCATTGTTTCTAATCATCCACTTCATCTTGAAAGCTGATTGATGAGCTCCGCAAACCCCTTCATGAATTTCGCCCATCAGATTCATGGCTTCTTCAACCCCGAGGCATTTAAGCAGGACCCCATCAACCGTCCGATAATAAAGGTCATCTTCACGCAACACATATTTAAAGCCTGAAAATCGAACTCGCCTATCAACTTTCTTGGAGGGATCTTTTAAGTAATCTGCTATTTCTCTCCTCCAATCATCAGCCATTAACTCTAAGGTCATAGCACCATAGATCGGGCGATAACTAGTAGCATGTTGAGCGAGCTTGTTAGCATTCTCATTGTAATCTCTGGGAATATGCTCAATAACCACACTCTTGAATTCTTTAAGTAATTGAATGCACTGCTCATAGTAAATTCTCAAAATATCATCTCTGCATTCACATCCTCCAGTCAGCTGGTTGACAATAAGCATAGAATCTCCAAAAATCTCAACGGCACCAGCTTTGATTTCTCTCAGCAATTGGATCCCCTTCAAAATGGCTCGATACTTAGCCTGGTTGTTGGTAGCAGAAGCCTCAATCGGCAGCGAGAACTCGTAGTTTGCCCCCCGAGGCGATATAAGGATTATGCAGATTCCTGATCCAGTTCCACATGAAGATCCATCAAAGAATAAAGTCCATGTGGGTTCAACAATAGCAACCTCTAGCCCACAATGCTGAGTAACAAAATTAGCCATGACTTGCCCTTTGACAACTTTAGTTAATTCGTACTTTAGATCAAACCCTGACAGAGCCAGAATCCACTTCCCAATCCTTCCATTTAGAATCGGCAATGACAACATGTATTTGACCACATCATCCTTGCATACCACCTGAAGCGTCCCCACATAAGTAGAGACTAAATGTGATACAAATATCAGTCCCAGGAGGCTGATAACACATTTATTCGAAAGATAATTCAGTAACCGTACAACTCCCGAGGGAGTGGGCGTGAAAGCCACGCAGCGATAAGAAGTAAATAAACAACAGCGGCTAACCAAGCGACTGCCAAAAGACAGCACTCGGGACTACACGGCAGCAGCAGCATCTTGGAAAGGCCAACACCACAGGCAGCGTTGGGTGCGGACACAACCTCTACTCAAGGTCTTCGGCGATGAAGTCCGGGTCTTCCTCTGTAGTAACGAAGCAAGGGTGAGTACGAACGTACTCAACAAGTCCAACCCCATCCATGGAGGGGGATACAATCAAGTATATGCACAGGGTATATCAAGGATAGGCTAGGGTTTATTTGCAATAAAGCTAGATTTTTCAACACATGCATAGGCTCGTTTTCAAACAAGTTTTCATAAAGCTTTTCCTTTGGTAACCGAAACATTGAGTGGGGTTGATCCTACACAAAGGATCCAAGTTTTATCGCTATCGGACTCCCCGTCCGCCATAGCGCACGGCACAACTGCCGGACTCTTCCAAAATTCAACTCACAGACACATACACACACCATCCATGCCCAAGTGCTAGTTATGTGACCAAGCCGTAACTCGTCCAATGCCGTGGACACGGCTACCCGGATAGGTTTTAACTCTGCAGAGGTTGTACACTTTTCTCACAAGTAGGGTACCGCATCATGATCACCTTAGTGCCGGTGCGGATCCTAACAAAGCCATTACCCACCTTAGCTAAGACTGGCTAGCCCTCACGGAAGCACCCAAGGGGTTCACGGCTCATCCACGAGACCGTAACCGGGACCTAAGTCACCAAGATCTTACTCCTTTTCCATGGGCTCCCGCTGCTCACCAGCACCCCTGAAGACCAACAGTTCAGCTAGTGGGATTTATGCTAAGCCGTTGCCCATACAACGGTCGAGTGGTTGCACGATGGTGGAATTAGGCAAGATGACACATCAACTCGGTCCTTAACCATGACAAGATGGATATCTCCCGACACTGCTCAACCACTAAGGTACGAGCACAACATCCTGGCATCCCACACAAGGAATACCCATCCATCCTGTCTACACATTCCTTTCCTTTGAACCCGGAAAAACATTTTCCCAATTGAACACACACACGCTTATTTTCCGAAAACATAGTTGTAGTGGTGATTGTACTTGAGTAGTAATTTCCTAAGCATTCTAGCGGTGGCTATCGACCAAATAGAGCGAATCATATTTAGAGACAACCATAGGATAACGAGGAATGTTCATAACAATCAAGGGGTGGCTATCCAACCATGTCTTGCGATGAAATAATATGAATTTTGTAAAACAGGCCAATGGGTTGTGTTTGAAAAACTAGGTATTAAATATGCATCAAAGGGTGAGATTGGACTTGCCGTCTTCAAAGCCTTCCGGGAGTTCCGGCTCGTGCTGCTGGTCCTCGGGCTCGGGCTCGCGGTCAAACTCCTCCTCGGGGTCCTCCTCGGGCAATCCGCGATCTACGGCACACACAAACGGACACACAAATAAATAAAAGAAAGATCGGTTTTTAACCGTGAGCTCCGAACAGAAAATGCGAACGGAAAATAGGTAGAAAGATTATTTTTGGGAAATTTGGATATGGATCGACGAAAGTATTCTGGAGGATGAAGTGGTGAAATTTGGGATTAATTGGAGGAAGTTTGGCGCATGAAATGACAGTTAAACATGAATTAGGGGCTTAAACGGAGGTTTAGGACTGATTTATAATAAACCAGGGACCTATTTGTAAATAATTTTTGAGGTGGAGGGGCTTATCCGCAAATAGGTTTATGAGAGTGGTGGAAGGACTGTTTCACGAATAATAGATTCCTTTGGGTTAGATCGGAAAGGAGGGGTTTCTTCTTCCCTTCTCTCTGTACCGGAACAGAGGAGAGGGAAGGGAGGGGCGGCCGGCTTGGGGCGGCGGCCCAGGCTCGCCGACGGCGAGGGGAGGCGGCGGGAGAGGCTAGAGGAGGCCATGGGGGCTCCAATTTGCCCGATACCTTGGAGCTTCGGATAGGGAAGGGGCGGCCGGCCGTGGTTCGGTGGAGGCAGCGGCAGAGGTACTGGTGGCGGCGGCGCTTGGCGAGTGGTGTAGGTTGGGGTGGCGAGCTGGGCGGAGGTGGAGTGGTAAGGGAGGCTGGGCGAGCGGCCCTTTTTATAGGCTGGCGGTCGGGGCCGGGCAGGCCAGGCCGGCGGTAGGGGCTTGGGCGCCGGAGGTGGGTGTCGCGGGGAGGGCGGCACGGCAACGGTGGCGTGTGGCGGGCGGCACCGGAGGAGAGGTAGGGGCCAGCCGGGTCGGGCGGTGCGGAGCGGGGCCGGAGGCGGGGTCGGCGGGGTCGGCCGGCGCGGAGCGGGGCCGGAAGCGAGGTCGGCGGGGTCGGCCGAGCGGCGGGGCGCGGCCCGAGGCGGCCGGGCGGCGTGGAGGCAGGAAGACGTGCGCGCCGGGAGAAGTAAATGCGCCGGTGGGGGGGCGTCCAAAGGAAATGGCGCCAGGAACCGGGAGGAGTGGCGCCAGGAAGAAGAAGAGAGGAGGAGAGAGAAGGAGGAGGAGGAAGAAGAAAAAGAAAGGAGAAGGAAGAGAAAAAAGAAAGAAAGAGGGAGGAAACAGAGAAAGAAAAAGGGGGAACTGGCGGCCATTGCGGCACGCGGTCGGAGCATGCGCGCGGCAGTCTAACGACGGCACACGGTGAGATTTACGGGCACGGGTAAAGATGATGGCTGTCGGCTTAGGTGCCGGGACGGCGAAATCGCCGGGAAAGTTTTCGATATCCGGGAGCTCAGCGGTAAAAAGATTTTGAAAGCGATTTTTAACGGATGATTTTAGTTGGTGATTTCTGCCCCACTTAAATTGAATCTCGTCCTCGAGATTCGACTGAGTCCTGAAGAGATGGGGGAATTCCTTCTTTAACGCGTCCTCGCGTTCCCACGTGGCCTCTTCTTCGCCATGTCTACTCCATTGTACTCTGCAGATCCGGACTGCTGTATTGCTTGTCCTTCTGGTGACAGTGTCCAAAATCTTGATGGGCACTTCTTGATACCGAAGGTCCTTTTGTAGGTCTATTGTCTCCACCGGTACTTGCTCCTCCGGTACTCTCAAACATTTTCTCAGCTGGGAGACATGAAATACCGGGTGTATATCTGACATTTCCTCAGGAAGTTGGATACGGTATGCTACGGCTCCAACTCTCTTTAACACCTGGTATGGTCCAATATACCGAGGGGCTAGTTTCCCTTGCACTTGAAACCTTCGAGTACCCCGAATCGGAGAGACCTTGAGGTAGACAAAATCTCCCTCATTGAAGCACAATTCCCGTCTTCTTTTGTCCGAGTAGCCCTTTTGTCTGGACTGTGCAGCCTTCAGCTTCTCTCGGATTTCTGCCACACGGTCTTCTGCTTCCTTGATGAAAGCTGGTCCGACTAGGGAGCGTTCTCCCACTTCTGACCACATCAAAGGGGTCCGACACTTTCTACCATAAAGGGCCTCAAATGGTGACATGCCTAGGCTGGCTTGATAACTATTGTTGTATGAGAACTCTGCATAGGGTAAACTTTGTTCCCAATCCTTGCCATAGGTGAGGACACACGCTCTCAACATATCCTCCATGATTTGATTTACCCGCTCTGTTTGGCCATCGGTCTGGGGGTGATAGGCTGAACTAAAGTCCAATTTAGTGCCCATGGCTTTATGCAAACTTCTCCAAAACCTGGAGGTGAATTGGGTCCCTCTATCTGAGACGATCCTGCTGGGCACACCATGCAGCTTTACTATGTTGTCGACGTAGAGTCGAGCTAGTCTTTCTCCACCGTATGTGGTCCGTACGGGTAGGTAGTGAGCGACCTTGGTGAGTCGGTCCACTATTACCCATATGGAGTCATTTCCCTTCTGAGTTCTGGGCAAGCCTACCACAAAATCCATGCCAATCTCATCCCACTTCCAAACCGGAATAGGCAATGGTTGCAGCAAGCCGGCTGGCTTCTAGTGCTCGGCCTTGACCCTTTGGCAAGTATCACAATGGGCGACAAAATGAGCTATGTCCACCTTCATTCCATTCCACCAGTATCTCTGTTTTAAGTCCATATACATTTTGGTGGATCCGGGGTGAATGGAGTATGCCGAGTTATGGGCTCCATCCATGATGGTCTGCCTGAACTCTCCGTCCTTGGGGACACAAATTCTATCCTTGTACCACAGGATCCCTTTGTTGTCCACCCTGAAATCCAGGGCTTTATTCTCTCCAGTCTGCTTGCGGATCTTTACTAAGTCTTGGTCTGAACCCTGGGCTTCTCGGATTTTATCCTCCAAGGTGGGCTGAATACTTAGCTGGCGGCTAGTATTCTGGGGAACTATGTGCACATTTAACCGGACAACTTCTTCCTGTAAGCGGGCATTCTCTGGTCCGGGCGGTCCATAGGATTTCCAGCTTAAGGCGTCAGCCACAACATTAGCTTTGCCAGGGTGGTAATGGATTTCTAGGTTGTAGTCCTTTACCAGTTCTAACCACCGCCTTTGCCTTAAATTCAGATCGGGCTGGGTGAAAATGTATTTTAGGCTCTTATGGTCGGTGTAGATTTCATACTTATTCCCAATCAGATAATGTCTCCAGATCTTGAGGGCATGCACTACGGCTGCAAACTCTAAGTCATGGGTTGGGTAGTTCTGCTCATGGGGCTTAAGTTGTCGGGAAGCATATGCCACAACCTTCCCATCCTGCATGAGGACACATCCTAATCCTTGTCGGGATGCATCACAGTAGATGACGAAGTCTCGCTGGATATCCGGTAAGGTTAATACTGGGGCTGTCGTCAATCTCTTCTTCAGCTCTTGGAAGCTCCACTCACATGACTCGGTCCAGGTGAACTTCTTGTCCTTCTTGAGCAACTCTGTCATGGGCTGGGCTGTCTTGGAAAATCCTTCAATAAATCTGCGGTAATACCCAGCTAAACCCAGAAAACTCCTGATCTCACTAACATTGGTGGGTTGCTGCCAGTTGGAGACGGCTTCAACTTTCTCAGGATCAACTGCGACTCCTTCTGCGGTCAAGATATGACCAAGGAATGCCACTTTCTCAAGCCAAAATTCGCACTTGCTGAATTTAGCATAGAGTTGGTGGGCTCTTAATTTTTTCCAACACCACCCGTAGGTGTTGTTCATGCTCCTGAACACTCTTGGAGTAAATAAGTATGTCATCAATAAAGACTACGACAAACTTATCTAACTCGTCCATAAACACCTTGTTCATGAGGTTCATGAAATAAGCAGGTGCATTGGTCAATCCAAAGGACATCACTGTAAACTCAAATTGACCATAACGGGTGACAAAGGCCGTCTTCGGGATGTCGCTCTCCTTGATCTTGAGCTGATGGTACCCTGACCTCAGATCTATCTTGGAGAAATATTTGGCTCCTTTCAGTTGGTTGAATAGGTCATCTATCCTGGGGAGGGGGTACTTGTTCTTAATGGTAACTTCGTTTAGTGCGCGATAGTCTACGCACATCCTCATACTTCCGTCTTTCTTCTTGACAAAGAGTACGGGGGCTCCCCATGGGGATGAGCTAGGCCTGATGAAGCCACTCTGCTGCAATTCTCCCAACTGTTTCTTCAGTTCGGCTAACTCTGAGGCTGCCATCCTATAGGGTCTCTTGGCTATAGGAGAGGTTCCAGGGACAAGGTCAATTACGAACTCTATATCCCTATCAGGGGGCATTCCAGGTAGTTCCTCGGGAAAGACATCCGGGTATTCACTCACTACCAGGACTTCTTCTATGGTCTGGGTCTCCATGCTAAACACCATGGGGTCTGGGCCACTTCCTCGAGTGTGACAGGTCACTTGCACACCATCCCGATTGGTCAGGTGCACTACCTTATCAGCACACCCTATATGACCATCATGCAGGCTCAACCAGTCCATTCCAAGAATCACATCTATCCCCTTAGACTTAAGTACTACTAGATCCGCTAGAAATTCTACCCCACTTAAATTGATCCTTACCCGGGAACAACCTAGTCGACACTGAATGTCGGCTCCAGGAGTCCGGGTTAATAGGGGTAACTTTAGTAGTACTGTAGGTATATGGTGTTCTTCCACAAAACTTGAGGATATGAAGGAATGTGATGCTCCAGAATCAAAAAGTACTGTTGCCAAGACTGAGCTGACTAGAAACTCACCAAGTACCACGCCCTGAGCTTCGCGAGCCCCCATGGGGTTGACGCGGGCTCATCCGAATGATTGCTGGGGCGGCCTCACCTGCTGACTGTTGTTGTTGCTGGGGTTGTTGTTGCTGCGGACTGGCACACGGTTGGCTCCTGACAATGCGGCCCTGGGCCCAGCTACTGAGTTGGAGAAGGCTGATGCTGCTGGCTTGTTGGCATAGGGGCAGTTGGCGATCAAATGACCTGGCTCCCTGCAGTTGAAGCATGCCCTACTGTTGCCAGTGACTTGGCTGGCGCTGCTCTGTGGGGTCTTGGTAGGGTTCTAGCTCCTGAATGGGGCAGCGGTCTGGTGCGAACCGGGTGCTTGGGACTTGGTCCGATAATGCATGGGAGCTTGGGATCTGGGCAAGGGGTGACCGAAGCTCCTTGGCTTCTGGAATCGGTCCTGCTGGTGTGCCTTGCTCTCCAGGAACCGACGCTTGTTGTCCCTCCGCTCTTCTGCCTTGGCCCTCTCAGTCAAGATGGCCATGTTCATCAAGGTGTTGAAGTTAGGGTAGATCTGGGGAGTGAGAAGGGTCCTCAGTTCCACGTTCAAGCCTTTCTTGAACATGTCCTGCTTCTTCTCATCCTTGTCCACCTCCTCTGGAGCATAACGGGCCAGCTCCATGAACTGGAAGGTGTACTCTTCCACGGATCTGTTGCCTTGGCGGAGCTCACGGAACACGTCCGCCTTGCGCTTCATGGTGGCTGCGCGGATATGGTAGCGACGGAATTCCGTCATGAACTCATCCCAGGTGATAGTGGCAGCATCCTGGGTGGCAGAGCAGTAGTTCTCCCACTAGGCTAGGGCAGTTCCAGTGAGCTGGTGGGCAGCCAAGAGAACCTTGTCCCTGCCCTCACAGCCAAATGGTTTAAGCTTCCTCTGGATGATGCGCAGCCAGTCATCTGCGTCCAGAGGGTTGACGGACCCACCAAAAGTGGGTGGCTTGGTCCGGAGGAAGTCCGTCAACTTCTCATTCATGTTCTGCACGCAGGGCCTCTGGCGGGTAACGGCGTTGGCCAGAGCTTCCAGCAGAAGGGTCTGGTTGTTCAGCACTTGAACCAAATCAATACCGGCGGGGGTGGTGGCTGCTGTGCTCCCACTTGGCTTTCTCCCCTTCCTTCTGGCTGGCTCACTTCCTGCTCCTCAGGAAGCACTACCGGAGGCGGTCCTTGCCTTTCTGGCTGCCTCTCCGCACTAGGGGTGGCATGGGTCTGACTTGGGGAAGTCCTGGTGGCACTCTTGGGCGGCATCTGCGGATTGAGTGGGACTTTATGAGAGTGGGATTTGGATTTTAGTGATCTTTAAAGTGGTTATTTCGTATTTTCGAAGAGACAGAATCCACCTCCTGTCGACAAACACACAGACTAACAAGCAACAAACACAAGCGATTTTATTTATTTTGGGGGGGGGTACAACACTTCTGGGGTAAGGCCAAAACACGTACTACACGACCGGTTACAGCAACACAACTGGAGGGGGTACAACTCTAAACCGCGGGCCATGTCAACTTCATTCCTTGGGCAACTCTGGGCTGGGCATAATACTCGCGGGGCGAGTCTTCTCCCTGGGCTGAGTGGTCTTCTAACGGAATGAGGAGGGCCAACACCTCATCCTTCAGAGTCCCGCCCGTTGGAGGGGTCTCAGGCGCCTCTCCATCTGACACCTCGGAGTTCCTTTCCGAGGGCGGTGGCGCTGGGGTGGCATCTGGGCTCTTCCGCTTACTCGACCCTGGGGCAATGGGAATTCCTTCAAGGATCGGGGTCTCTTCGTCCTCGATGGCCACCATCCTCCTTCTGGCACGAATGGTGAGGTGGGCATCCTTCAGTTCCTTGGAGTGCCGATCCTCAGCCTCCTTGAGAGCCTCAACGGCAATGGCCTCGTTGCTTTGGGCGGCTGCGGCTCGAGCTTCGGCGGCGGCTAACTTCACCTGAAGCCTCCTCACCATAACCTCTGCGTCCTCGGCCCTACGAGTCTGCTGCTTCAACATAGCAGCCTGCTCGTCGTAGAGCTCGTCCAAGGTGAGAAGGTAGGCAGCCATGTGCAGCACGGTGGGGTCATCCTCGCGCTGTCCACGTCCTTCCAAAGTCCTTACCCTGGCCAGCCAAACCGGGCGGTTCTTCTTGACAGGCGGGTAGAACCTCATCGGAGTGCGGCCGATGTGCCTCTCATAGATCTGGCACAGGAAACGGAGGGCTTTCCGGGCTGCCACTTGATAAGTATCCTTGTGCCGGAAGCTAGTGGCAGTCACATTCCAAGGCTGGATGTCGGGGTAGCGGCTACTCCGCCCGATGTAGATAATCATCTCACACCGAGGGGTCCCGCAGTCCTCGTACTCCCTGCTGGTGTACTCCGGACGCTCATAAATTCCAAGGCGGTCCATGCAGGCGAACAACAATCTGGGAAAGCCAGGCTCCTTTAGGCAGTGGCTGTTGACCCATCCTTCCTCAGCCATCTGGAAAAGATCCGGGGCATAAATTAGTTTCGCAATAGAGCAGAGGTAGGCAGAAATTTTGTAATTCTTTTATTTTGGTCAAAAAGGGCTAATCCGGTCCTAAGGTCACGTCCTACAGCTAACGAAGGCTCTGATACCACCTGAAGCGTCCCCACATAAGTAGAGACTAAATGTGATACAAATATCAGTCCCAGGAGGCTGATAACACATTTATTCGACAGATAATTCAGTTACCGTACAACTCCCGAGGGAGTGGGCGTGAAAGCCACGCAGCGATAAGAAGTAAATAAACAACAGCGGCTAACCAAGCGACTGCCAAAAGACAGCACTCGGGACTACACGGCAGCAGCAGCATCTTGGAAAGGCCAACACCACAGCAGCGTTGGGTGCGGACACAACCTCTACTCAAGGTCTTCGGCGATGAAGTCCGGGTCTTCCTTTGTAGTAACGAAGCAAGGGTGAGTACGAACGTACTCAACAAGTCCAACCCCATCCATGGAGGGGGATACAATCAAGTATATGCACAGGGTATATCAAGGATAGGCTAGGGTTTATTTGCAATAAAGCTAGATTTTTCAACACATGCATAGGCTCATTTTCAAACAAGTTTTCATAAAGCTTTTCCTTTGGTAACCGAAACATTGAGTGGGGTTGATCCTACACAAAGGATCCAAGTTTTATCGCTATCGGACTCCCCGTCCGCCATAGCGCACGGCACAACTGCCGGACTCTTCCAAAATTCAACTCACACACACACACACACCATCCATGCCCAAGTGCTAGTTATGTGACCAAGCCGTAACTCGTCCAATGCCGTGGACACGGCTACCCGGATAGGTTTTAACTCTGCAGAGGTTGTACACTTTTCCCACAAGTAGGGTACCGCATCATGATCACCATAGTGCCGGTGCGGATCCTAACAAAGCCATTACCCACCTTAGCTAAGACTGGCTAGCCCTCACGGAAGCACC
The DNA here is from genome assembly GCF_005286985.2 of Setaria viridis. NCBI lineage: Eukaryota > Viridiplantae > Streptophyta > Magnoliopsida > Poales > Poaceae > Setaria > Setaria viridis. Next base: position 19,578,167 of record NC_048263.2, on the reverse strand, counting down.
CAAGGGGTTCACGGCTCATCCACGAGACCGTAACCGGGACCTAAGTCACCAAGATCTTACTCCTTTTCCATGGGCTCCCGCTGCTCACCAGCACCCCTTAAGACCAACAGTTCAGCTAGTGGGATTTATGCTAAGCCGTTGCCCATACAACGGTCGAGTGGTTGCACGATGGTGGAATTAGGCAAGATGACACATCAACTCGGTCCTTAACCATGACAAGATGGATATCTCCCGACACTGCTCAACCACTAAGGTACGAGCACAACATCCTGGCATCCCACACAAGGAATACCCATCCATCCTGTCTACACATTCCTTTCCTTTGAACCCGGAAAAACATTTTCCCAATTGAACACACACACGCTTATTTTTCGAAAACATAGTTGTAGTGGTGATTGTACTTGAGTAGTAATTTCCTAAGCATTCTAGCGGTGGCTATCGACCAAATAGAGCGAATCATATTTAGAGACAACCATAGGATAACGAGGAATGTTCATAACAATCAAGGGGTGGCTATCCAACCATGTCTTGCGATGAAATAATATGAATTTTGTAAAACAGGCCAATGGGTTGTGTTTGAAAAACTAGGTATTAAATATGCATCAAAGGGTGAGATTGGACTTGCCGTCTTCAAAGCCTTCCGGGAGTTCCGGCTCGTGCTGCTGGTCCTCGGGCTTGGGCTCGTGGTCAAACACCTCTTCGGGGTCCTCCTCGGGCAATCCGCGATCTACGGCACACACAAACGGACACACAAATAAATAAAAGAAAGATCGGTTTTCAACCGTGAGCTCCGAACAGAAAATGCGAACGGAAAATAGGTAGAAAGATTATTTTTGGGAAATTTGGATATGGATCGGCGAAAGTATTCTGGAGGATGAAGTGGTGAAATTTGGGATTAATTGGAGGAAGTTTGGCGCATGAAATGATGGTTAAACATGAATTAGGGGCTTAAACGGAGGTTTAGGACTGATTTATAATAAACCAGGGACCTATTTGTAAATAATTTTGGAGGTGGAGGGGCTTATCCGCGAATAGGTTTATGAGAGTGGTGGAAGGACTGTTTCGCGAATAATAGATTCCTTGGGGTTAGATCGAAAAGGAGGGGTTTCTTCTTCCCTTCTCTCTGTACCGGAACAGAGGAGATGGAAGGGAGGGGCGGCCGGCCTGGGGCGGCGGCCCAGGCTCGCCAGCGGCAAGGGGAGGCAGCGGGAGAGGCTAGAGGAGGCCGTGGGGGCTTCATTTTGCCCGATACCTTGGAGCTTCGGATAGGGAAGGGGCGGCCGGTGGTGGTTCGGTGGAGGCAGCGGCGGAGGTACTTGTGGCGGCGGCGCTTGGCGAGTGGTGTAGGTTGGGGTGGCGAGCTAGGCGGAGGTGCAGTGGCAAGGGAGGCCAGGCGAGCGGCCCTTTTTATAGGCCGGCGAGGGCCGGCCAGCGGTGGGGGACCGGGCAGCTGGCGGTGTGTGGCGTGGGGGTGGGGGCCGGGCAGGCCGGGCAGGCGGTAGGGGCTCGGGCGCCGGAGGTGGGTGTCGCGGGGAGGGCGGCACGGCAACGGTGGCGTGCGGCGGGCGGCACCGGAGGAGAGGTAGGGGCCGGCAGGGTCGGGCGGTGCGGAGCGGGGCCGGAGGTGGGGTCAGCGGGGTCGGCCGGCGCGGAGCGGGGCCGGAAGCGAGGTCGGCGGGGTCGGCCGAGCGGCGGGGCGCGGCCCGAGGCGGCCGGGCGGCGTGGAGCCAGGAAGACGTGGGCGCCGGGAGAAGTAAATGCGCCAGTGGGGGGCGTCCAAAGGAAATGGCGCCAGGAACCGGGAGGAGTGGCACCAGGAAGAAGAAGAGAGGAGGAGAGAGAAGGAGGAGGAAGAAGAAGAAAAAGAAAGGAGAAGGAAGAGGAAAAAGAAAGAAAGAGGGAGGAAACAGAGAAAGAAAAAGGGGGAACCGGTGGCCATTGCGGCACGCGGTCGGAGCACGCGCACGGCGGTCTGACGACGGCACACGGCGAGATTTACGGGCACGGGTAAAGATGATGGCTGTCGGCTTAGGTGCCGGGACGGCGAAATCGCCGGGAAAGTTTTCGATATCCGGGAGCTCAGCGGTAAAAAGATTTTGAAAGCGATTTTTAACGGATGATTTTAGTTGGTGATTTCTGCGGATGTTACACCACCACACACTCGGCAGATAATAAATAGTGTCTAAGCTTAGTGCAGGAGAAATATAGGCACAGACACAATCTCTCAACTGGAAAATACCTGGTCTCTGCGTCCAAGAGTCTTCTGCTCACATAATAAATAACCCATTCTTTTCCTTCAAATTCTTGGACAAGAGCCGACCCGATAGCACACTCATTAGCTTATAGGTACAACCTGAACAGCTTGTTAGCTTGTGGAGGAACCAATATAGGAGGTGACACCAGGTATTGTTTGATATCATCCAATGCCTTGTGCTGCTCCGTCCCCCAAACAAACTCCTGATCGGCTTTCAGTTTTAGCAACGGGCTAAAAGATTGAATCCTTCCAGACAAGTTTGATATGAATCCTCGGATGAAATTGATCTTACCGATCAACAACTACAACTTAGTTTTATTTTGCAGAGCCACGACCTTGTTAATAGCACCAATGATCGTCTGATTAATTCCGATGCCTCACTGATGAACCATGAACCCCAAGAACTGCCCAGCCGACACGCCAAAAGCACATTTATTCGGGTTCATTTTCAACCCATGTTTCCTTGTGCATTCCAGGACTTCACGCAAATCGGCTAAGTGCTCCCTGTACCCTTTCGATTTGACTACAACATTATCGATATAAATCTCCACTAAGATGTTGATAAGTTTATGGAAGATGTAATTCATAGCTCGTTGATATGTAGCCCCAGCATTTTTCAATCCAAAGGTCATGACTACCCATTCGAATAAGTCAATATGTCTAGGACACCTGAAGGCCATCTTGGAAATATCTTCTTCGGCCATCAATACTTGGTTATATCTAGCGTTGCCATCCATGAAACTAATGACCTTGTGTCATGAAGTAGCATCTATCAATACATCAGCTGTCGGCATTGGATAACCATCCATCAGCGTGGCTTCATTGAGATTCCTGAAATTAATACAAACATGGAGTTTTCCATTCTTCTTGTACACAGGAACGACATTAGAAATCCACTCAGCATACCGACATTGCCGAATAAACCCCGCTTCAAATAATCTTGTAATCTCAGCCTTAATATCAGGTAATATCTTTGGATTACAACATTGCGCAGGTTGCTGATACGATCGATATCCTAGCTTATTGGCAACCGATGTTCAACAATAGATCGATCTAAACTAGGCATTTCATGATACTCCCAAGCAAAACAATCTTTGAATTTTTTTAACAACTTAATTAGTTCATGCTTATACTCAGGATCTAACTTAGCACTAATATACGTTGACCTTGGCTTTCTCCCATATCCAAGATCTACCATCTCTAACTCGTCGGCTGACGTAAACTCGTGCGCCAGCTTCCCGTCTTCTTAGGTGAACTCATCCATCAGGACGATTCTTCAGAGCCGACTGCTTGGATCACCTATAGTCCGAAATCAGACATCTTCAGGAAGTTTGTGTCCCAGACTTTGCCAGATATGCAGCTGACTTGTTCATAATTCCACTGTTGTGCATTGGCTACAGCGACGCTGAAAGAAGAATCGGCGGTGACCACCTCAACTGAGTCGTCGATCCATTGGACGAGACATTGATGCATCGTAGATGGGATGCAGCAGTTGGTGTGAATCCAATCTTGACCCAAAAGCATGTTGTAGGACCCTTTACCATTAAAGACAAAGAAAGTATTAGGTAGGGTCTTATGGCCGATGGTGAGGTCAACGCAGAGTGCCCCCCGGGCTGGGGAGACGTTTCCTTCGAAGTCCTTCATCATCATGTCTGTCTTGATCAATTCTTCCTCACCTTTGCCGAGCTTGTGGAACATGGCATACGGCATGATGTTCACGGCTGCGCCGCCGTCCACCAGAAGCCTAGTAATCGGCCTCCCGTCGACTTGTCCCTTTCTTGCAACTGACTCTTTCCTTTGACGTCGTTGGCCGACACCTGTACTCTAGGGTCCACAACTCCACTTCTCCTGGCCGATTCTGATGTCAGCACCTTTGTGGAAGGTGTGCTTTTGCCCCCAACTTCCACCATATTGGTTGGGAACGGATGTTCATCGATCTTCATCGGCTTTGCCAATTTTGAAGGAGCATCAAACTTGAGCCTCCCTTGCTCAATAGCCGATTGAATCTGCTGGCGGAAGACTTTGCACTCATTGGTGTCATGAGATGTGGCATTGTGCCACTTGCAGTACTTGATCTTCTTCAGTTCTTCGGCCGACGGGATTGTATGGTATGGTGAGAGCTTGATCTATCCTTCTTGCAGCTGCAAATCGAAGATCTTATCAAACTTGGAGATGTCGAACCCGAATTTCTCAGGCTCCTTCTTGCCGTATGGGCATGAGATCAGCTTTTTGGTCTTAACCCATTCTACCAAACCAACCTTTGCTTCTCCTTCTAAGTCCGTACACTCTACGTACGCCACTTTCTTCTGGAAGTTCTTTCTCTGATCAAACGGGTGCACGTCTTGGTTCAACAGCCGGTGAACAATCTGGCTCAAATTCTCAAACTCCTGTGAAGTATATTTTTCTTTGATGTGTGGTAGGAGCCCTTGAAAGGCCGCGTCGGCTAGTTGGTTGTCGCTCAAAATCAAACTGTAGCACTTGTTCCTGACTTCTCTGAACCGTTGGATGAAACTAGCCACCAATTCATCACTCCTCTGCCTGAGACTGGTTAGATCTGTCAGCTTCATCTTGTGAACCCCAGCAAAGAAGTACTTGTGGAACTATTTCTCCAAATTGGCCCAGGTGATAATGGAGTTAGGTGGAAGCATCGTGAACCACTGGAAGGTCGACCCAAATAGGGATAACGAGAATAGCCAAACCCTCAAAGCATCTTGCGCAACTGCCTCTCCACACTGAATGATGAACCTATTGACGTGCTCCACCGTAGATATCTCATCTTGTTCGGAGAACTTGGTGAAATTGGGTACCTTGTATCGGTGAGCGAACGGCAACATATCATAGGCCGGCGGGTATGGCGTTCTGTACATGTAGGTCTACATTTTAGGTTTTAGCCCGAACTGATCTTGCATCACCTCGGCTATCTTTGCAGCCCAATCAACCTGTTGCTGCTGCTAGACCGTAGGTTGGAGCATTGGCTGGGCTGCCGGCACCTGCTGTTGAATTTGTGGCACCACGATCGGCTATTGGATAGCCGATGTATGTTGCAGGGGCTACGGCTGGGTCATCTGCCAGGAAGGATCAACGTGCTGCAACACGCCGGTTGTCTCGTCGTACACAACTATTGGTGACCCATCCCTGTGAGGCTCCGGAACACCATCCTCCCTGCTGACTTCTGGTGGATTCTGCTAATAACGCTGGACCATTGGCTGCGAAGCCCATGGTGACCAAGGTTGTACTGGAGATCTCGTGGTCGGAACAAATGACCCTGGAGGCATCCCATATCCAGTGGTCGGATTCCAGACGGGTCCAAATGGCATCCCTATTGCCCCCCATGATGCTGATGCTGGGAACGGCGACGGCACGGTGTATGCTGAAGCAGGTTGGTTCGCCGTCAGATTGAACAAGGGTGCCGTAGCGTTGGTGTTCTGGAGTAACACAGCACCACAACCTCCACTTGACATCTGGATCGACTGAGAAGCTGACTGTCCTACCATAGATGGATTCATCCCGCTTCCGACTGGAATGCTCCTAGGTGGCCCGTACGCTGGACCGTGAAACCCCTGAGAGCTTCCACCATAGAGAGTGCTGAGAACGGCGTTGTGCACGGTGTTGGTCATCACTGCCGCTTGGGTGATCAACACGTGATTGAGAGCCTGGTCAATCATCTCCTGCATCTTCCCTGTATCTTCAGCAATGGTGATTTGATGAGGAGTTGAAAGGGCGTGCTTCTTGATAGGTTCCCCTTTCCTGGTACGGCTGAAGGATTTCAGGCATAGCAATCTGAACTCTTCTACAGCTCTTGCCACCTCGCTCCTCTGATCTTCCTGGAGCTCACTCTCCACGATCTTGATGATGTTTTCATCCGAAACTTCGGCAGTCTTAGGCGCAAATATGTTGAGGCTTTGTAGGGTCCCACCGGGCGTGCCAAAAGTGTGTTGACACAAAAATCGAGAGACGACTCCCGCGCACTAACACACGAAACCCGGTAGAATCTGCTTCGCTCCTTTTCAGGTTGTAGCCTTATCGATCCACGGCGTGCCAGTCAATCTGACCTTTTGATTGATAAGGACATGTAAAGTGTCAAATATAAGAGCAAATCGGCTAGCGTTCCAAATCGCTCCACAGGATGTATTGGCAAGACTGCCGACACAGGCAAAAGACAATCGGCTAGATCAGCCCGATGTGGACGTAGTATATGTAAAGTGTAAAATACAACCTAAACAGTACTACGTGAACAACACTTAAAATAGGTATAACCAGCTATGTGACAGTAGATTGGTACGAGAAAATAAAACAAAAGCCAATCGGAACGTGTTCTAAGCTGGATAATTATGATAAAAACTACAACAAGATTTAATGAATAAAACTTGCAGATCTAGGAAATATCGATAACTTGTGAATAAATCTAGACGAAATGACAGCGATGTGCCCTAAGTTAAAGCCTAGAAAGTATTCGGTAAACGTAGAATTTATAGTCTAGCGATCGAAGCGATGCAGCCCAACTAGCTTGGAAGAACTCGTGAAGAAAAGAAAATGATGGCGAATGTCGCCAACTTGAAAGTAAATTGCAAAAATAGTAGATTTGTCTTGATTATGATGTGTATATCTCCAAACCTTACAAGGCTCCTATTTGTACCCTATACATCAAGATTTCTAATCCTAGTCAGTTATGACAAATCATAAAATCTATCTCTAAAGAAACAAACTTTCTAAATAAAAAATAAAATAAAAATAACTTGCGTAGGAGTCGGAAACAAACTTGACCTCTATCGGCCAAAACCTTCTTCCTGTCGGCCGAACCTCCAACATTTCCAATCGGCTAGAACCCTCCTGCTCGCATCGACTGACTCCATCGGCTACGCCTCCATTATCCTCCATCGACTGCACCCTTGTGATCCCATCGGCAAGGCTCCTGTCTCCCTCTATCGGTACAGCTTTCACCATCATCGGCCGATCTCTTATAACTTCATTGGCTGAGCCCTCTGCAACCTCATCGACCGATTCCACTAGCCATTATCTCTCCACTATGCATTAGCATCTCCTGCTTCCTTTTGGCGCAATCTTTGATGTATGTCAAAAAATAGTGTCAACACTCTCAATTTTCCATTCTTCTTGATGACTGGAACAATCTTTGAAACCCACTCCGCATACCGGCAGGGTCTGATGAACTTAGCTTCATATAGCCGGTTAATTTTAGCCTTAATATCTTCCAATAGCTTTGCTTTGAACCTTATAGCCAGTCGTTTGACTAGCCGATAGACAGGCTTAACAGGTAACTGATGTTCTATGATATACCAGCTTAAACCTAGCATTCCATAATATTCCCAAGCAAAAAAATCTCGATATTCCTTCACTAATGCCATCAACTTTTTCTTGAATTCAGGATGTAACTTGGAACTTATAAACGTTGGCCTTGGCCTATCACCTGGTCCTATATCAATTTCTTCCAAAAGGTCAGCTGATGTAAAACCTTGTCCCAACTTTCCTTCAATGTCATCAGTTGCAGCATCCATTAGGGCTTCCTCTGATGAGCCGACCGTAGATCGGCTTAATGTTTGACAATTTGTCCCACCGAGCATGCCAAGAGCGTGTTGACGTAGAATTCTGACTTTAGACTTCTACATTGAACAAAATGGAGGACCTGGGAGATCTGCTTAACTCCAGTGTAGGTTCCAAATGGGCTCACGAAGGTGCAAGGCGTGCCAGTCAATTTGACATGTAATTGACAAGGAAAATGTTAAATTCCTAAACTGATAGGCGGCTAAGCCTTCTCATAAACAAGCGTTACTTTGAATAAACACCATTAAAATATGTTCAATGTAATCATGCGGTGTAAATAAACAGGAGCATTAATGGCATGTGCCATCGGCTATATGAGCCGACGGGCTAAGTGTTGGGATATGAGGTAGGCTATACTAGCGCAAAATAAAATTTTCTACCGCGTAAACCAGGAAAACTGCCATATAAAGATCACGGGATTACCACTCAACGCAATGATGCGGAAGATGTAGATTCGCGTCGATGCAGCGAAGTCGATTAGCGTAGTCTTACATAGTCGATCACATCGACGTCCAGCAGCTCCTCAGTAGCTCGTCCACGTGCAGCAAGATCCCCCTCGTGCCGCGGCTCGTCGGCGGCTCGTCCAAGTGCTGCAGGCGCAACACTTCCAAGGTATCCACACGTGCAGGGAGGAAGCGTCGCAAGCCGGACTGCTAGGTCCGCGAGTTGCAACACGCGAGGGCGTGGGAGGCGCGGCAGATGTGTTTCGCCAAAAAGGTGTGAACCCTAGGGCACCCCCACCCCTCTATTTATAGAGGTTCCTAACGGGCCTCTGGGTCCGAGGCCCATTAGTACTTCTAAACCTAATCCAACTCGGATCACATCCGAATTGGGCTTCCAGCCCCTTAAGTGTGTGACCCTATGGGTTCGGATACGTATAGACATGGCCCGAGTACTCCTACTCGGCCCAATAGTTGGTAGCGGCCTCTAGCAAGACGTGCCAACTCCTATATGCACACGAAGATCATATCAGACAAACCATCACAACATTATATACATGCTATTCCCTTTGCCTCACGATATTTGGTCTAGCTTCAAGCCGACCGCTCTTTCTCTATCCTGTGATTCGGAATCCCTTTGTAGGTTAACTCTTAACCGTACGTAGCATGGCCATGCATTTTCAGATCTGATCACTCGAGGGGCCCAGAGATATCACTCTCAATCAGAGAGGGGCAAATCCCATCTTGATTGACCATGTCTCATAGCATGCTTCTTGACAAACCCGAAAGCTACCTTTATAACTACCCTGTTACGGCGTAGCGTTTGATAGCCCCTAAGTAGGTCGATCCACATCTTGAATACATGCGACAATCTCAGGTCTAAGGACAAAGCGTATATGTTGTTTAAAGAGAGAACTACTTCTCGTGTTGGATCAGTCCTAGCACATGTCTCCACATGTGCCCACATTATTAGTTCAACATCTCCATGTCCATGACTTATGATACATAGTCATCAACTAATACATGTGCTAGTCTAATATTCATGTGTGTCCTCACATGAACTCCGACTAGGGATAACTTTAGAATAACCATACAAGTAAAGAGTTTCACACACAATTCACATAATTGCAAATCAATTCGAGTAGCCTTTAATGGATATTCAAGGAACACAATATAAATCATGGATATAGATGGAATATCATCATCTCTATGATTGCCTCTAGGGCATACCTCCAACACTAAGATAGATACAAGTCATAAAAGGAGCCTCTGCTAACCATGCGCTTATCAAATAAATTAATAGATCTTAATTAATGTCATGAGACGTGTATTGACTTTAATCTGTTAATTTAAAAGATTAGAACACAGCAGCAAAGACCTCTTGCCCACCACATGTGAGCCGATTAAGTTAACAGATCTAATTAATATCATGAGATGTGTATTGAACTTAGATAAGGTAACACAACTTAGAGGATATTAACTTCGACCTAATAACTTAACAGACTAATCCGCAGCAGCAAGGCCTCGCACACTCCACCATCGCTCAATGACATCATCCCGCTACCAAGTGATATGGATAAGACCCAGCTGATGCATCGGCTCTCATAAGTAGTGTTTTAACGATAAGGATCTGACGGCTAGCAATGCGAAGGGTAGGAACAAAAATCTATTGGACCTAGCATATATAAATCAAGTAAAGCATGTGAGATCTAACCAGCCGATACGATCAGATAATTTGTGAACGCTTAAACAAGATCAAGAAGCCGATAAAGACAACCTAATCAGATCTAAGCCGTTCGATAAATGTTAGCGCTTGATAAAACTAAGAGAGCGCTTGGTAAAACTAAGAGATCGATACGATACAACTTAATAAAACCAAACAACTCGATAGTTGTGAGCAACGTTGAAGACAAATAGAATATTGGACAAAGTCTAGAAAGTTCTACTTGCAATCTAAGTTAACTCAATAAGTAGCCACACGACAAGGGATCATAATATTGGACAATGCCTACAAAGTTCTGATACAGATAATGTAATGACTCGATGACGGTATCTACAAACTCACCTGAGATCGAAGCTGATGCAGCCCTTCGCGCAAGAAGAAACTTGTTAGTTTCTACTCTACTCCTACTCATAGAATTTGGCGGTGTAGCGCGGAAAGGTTATATTGATTGATTGATAATTATTCATTACAAGGCTCATGGGTTTATATTTATACCCCGGAGCAAACAAAAATCCTAGTTGGTTACGACATGAACCGGTACAAATGAATCTAAAACTAAGATAAATCTCCACACTTTTCCTTATTTGATGGAGTCAACTCTATTTCGGATCGGATTCGCCATGTCTTCTAGCGGCTTTTGGAATCTGGTCGCCCGTGGCTGTATTTGGTCAACGCAGGGTCATCAACAGTCTCTTCTTCTGCAAGTCCATCGGCTGTCAAAACCTTATCCTCATCAGTTAAATCTGACCAAAAACCGGTGTCAACAGTGACAAAGTGACGAAAATGTCAAATAAGGAATAAAAGATAGAACTCGGTGTCATATAAGAGTTAGAGTTATCTTCTAGTGTCAAAATTCTCAATATAATTGGAGAGGGTAACGGCTTCAAGCCTTCAACTCGTTTGACTGTGGCATCTGTTTACAACATTTTGATAAAGCTACCGATTGCTCTCCGCGTTAGGCTTGCCCTTAAACCTCCGCGCGGCCCTTGCGAATGCTAGACTAATGGTACCGGGTATCTTCCAGAAAGTAAACTAGCCAATGGCATATCACTTTAATCAGCAATCTGGGATCCGAGATCTCTGAAGAGACAGTATTTAATTTAATTGAGGAAAGTTAGCAATCCCAGCTCACCAAAGCAACAGTATCAATCAGCACATCCTTAAGTACGGATCCACCAACCACACCATGGCATCCATTGGATCTAAATCGTGAGGCGAACATAACACAGCCATCATCACAGCCAACTTGCAATTTGATTTGGTCAATCGGTCAAATGGTCGAGGAGACGAGATCCGTGGCGCCGGCGAGCCGCCGGCCGGCCTGCTCCATGAGCGCCACCATGCCCTGGCATTCCTGCAGCACCATCTCGTCAAGGCCGCCCTTGACCATGGCCGGGAAGAACAGCCAGAACCCCGTCCCGGCCACGAACGCCAGCGTTAGCGGCACCGCGGCCGCCCGCGGGGGCCGCCACCACCCTGGGTGCGACGCCCACCAGCCCTCCGCGGCAGCGCATGCGCCGTGCAGGAGGAAGAACGCGGTCACCTCGCCGCTGGGCGGGCTCCACATGATGTAGTAGAAGATCAGTTCGTGCATGAGGCCGGACACGAGGAACGTCGCCATGACGCCGGCCGCGTTGCCGAGGCGCGCGCGGACGGGGCGGAACACCGACGGCCGGAGAATGGAGGGCACCATGAGGTTCCACCGCCGGCCCCAGAAGTCGCGCAGCGACGACGCCAGGTACGGGTGGTCCACCTGCGGCTCCATCTCCATGCCGAGCAGGTCGTGGATCACGGTGTGGACGGTGGCGAGTAGGAGATCCAGCGAGAAGTAGATGTGCAGGGTGTACAGAGCGAGGAGTTGGTACCGGTTCATGGAGTCCTTGAATTGGTACGCGTAGATGATGGCCGGGATGACGGCGCCGCAGAGGAGCATCCTGGCGGGGCCCCGGACGGGAGCTTTGCTCTTTTCTTCGGCGGCGGTGGACTTCCGGAGCTTCACCGGAAGCGAGGCCGAGCAGACGAACTGGTGGAGACGGAGGGAGGGGTCGAGGGGTCCGCTGCCGGTGGCGAGGAGGAGGAGCTTGAAGGAGCCGAGCCAGGTGAGGAAGAAGCCCGAGGTGCCGCGGAATGTGGTGGTCCAGAAGGCGAAAGGGATCGCGTAGAGGAGCGCGACAACGGGCAGAAGCGCGGCGAGGCGAGGCGCGCCTGGCCGGAGACGCGCCGCGGCGAGGCGGGCGTAGGACATCGCCGCCCACACAGCCGCCGAGACCTTCACGATAGCGTCGAGCTCGCCGTCCATTAGCGCCGTCGCCATGTTGATGGACAAAACGGAAATCGATGGGTTCTCTGCTGCTGTTGCCGAGGTTCTTGCATTGCTTTTGTTATTTGTACCACTTCCTCCTCCCGTGACTTCCGCGGCAGTGTCTGTGACGTCTGACGGAAAAAAATTCAGTGCGTCCTCCCCGCACGCGGATCCCGTGGGCACCAGCTCCTACTGATGACGCGTGTCCAGTAGGATGTCCGCTCGGCTCCGTTCCCAGCGCGTGGCTCGCACGTCTTCGGCTCGCAGCGGACGAGTCCACGACGACGTAGCGCTGGGCTCGCAAGTTGGTTTCAGTTTTGCACCGCCCGGCTCATCACCATGTAGTCAGCGCCGTAATCATAGGATAGCTTCGTGAGTTGGTTCCATCCACAGAGAAAGATCGTAGAAACAGGTCACGCCGCCGCCGCCGACGACGACGATACACGTACTGCGGCCGGCTGTGCGAGTTGCCGCCGGTTGCCTTATGTCTTGTAGCCATGCAAGCCAAAGGGACTCCACCTTCGGAGATCATTCAGATGGTGAGGAGAATTTTTCCCCATCAAATCCTCTCGTAGACACCATGGAAACGACGAACTCTGCCCTAATCAATGGTGCTGTTGATGCAAGACAGGTATGTGCGGAAGCCATGTACCCTTATAACATTGTAGATCTATTTGTGCTAGCTAGATTTGTGGGCGGGAACATCTCAAACAACTGTTTTTACATACGTAGGGGAACATCACTGCTGTCATCGAGTCCGCGTCTACATCAGTTTCTGAGTTACCAGAATCTATGGCACAACAATCAGATACGGTATGAGATGTCAGTTTGACTACTATAAGCATTAAAAAATCATACTATCTATTCCTAGTTATTAAACAGCTTTAAATTTTCTCTCATCGTACAACAGGTATTAGATAAAAATGGACAGCCTTTGATTGCTCCTGAAGTTGGAATGGCTTTCGATTCAGAGGATAAAGCTTACGAGATGTATAATAACTATGCTGGTAAGGTCGGATTCAGTATTAGAAAGAGCCATACGAAGCGCCGAGTTGATAAAACTATATGCCAGAAGTATATAGTTTGCAGTAACGAAGGACACTGTGCTAATGCGTCGTCACAGAAGGATGTTACAAGGACGGGTTGTGATGCCCGTGTTCAGTTTAGTGTCAGCAGAGAGGGGATTTGGAAAGTGCAAAAGGTTGTACTTGATCACAATCATTATCTTGCTAGTCCTAATAAAAAGCACAAGCTGAAGTCCCAGCGTCGTGTTACAGATGCAGACAGGCAGCTGATTGGTCAGATAAGAGAAGCCGGGATGAAGCCAGCCCAGGTGTATGAGTTCATGAAAGAATTTTATGGAGGATCTGACAAAGTTCCATTTGCAAAGATGGATAGCAACAATGAGATCGGTCGCGAGCGGAAGAAGTACTTAGAGTGCAATGATGCGCAGTCATTGTTGGATTACTTGAAGAATAAGCAGAGAGATGATCCTGGATTTTTTTATGCTGCTCAAATAGACGAGGAAGATGGTCGGATAGCTAATTTCTTCTGGGCAGATGGTCAGTCTATTATGGACTATGCATGCTTTGGTGACGCCGTATCATTTGACACCACCTTTCAGACTAATAAGTTTGAAATGCCTTTTGCTCCACTCCTGGGAACGAACCATCACAAGCAAACAATAATTTTTGGGGCAGCATTGATATTTAATGAGAGTATTGAATCATTTGTTTGGCTCTTTGAGACCTTCCTAACAGCTATGTCTGGCAAACATCCCAAAACAATTTTCACTGATCAAGACGCGGCCATGGCAAGAGCAATTGCCTATGTATTCAGAAATACAAGTCATCGTCTTTGTTTGTGGCACATATGTCTTAATGCAGCTAAACATCTAGGACCCTTAATTAAAAAATTTTCTGAGACATTTTTACCTGAATTTAAGAGATGCGTGTATGAAGAGAGATCAGAGCCGCTGTTCATTCAGATGTGGCAGAAATTGTTGAGTAAGTATAAACTAGAGAACAACCAATGGATGGCAAACCTATATGCTTTGAGGAAAAAGTGGGCTACTATATACCGTGACTCTTTTACAGCTGATATGAATTCAACTCAAAGAAGTGAAGGTATGAATAACGTGTTCAAGAAAAGATTTCGTAGAAAACTTGGACTTACTGAACTTCTTGTAGAATGCGAGAAGGTTTCAGCTAGCCTTCGTGAAAATGAGTTAGAAGCAGATTTTAACTCACGCCGAAAGAACCCAGTTACTTACAGTCCAGATTTACCTCTATTGAAATCTGCGGCTGAATCATATACAAAGAGGATGTATTTGGAGTTTGAGGAAGAATTTAAAGAACATTTTTCATTCTCTTGTAAATTGTTGCAAGCTGATGAGTCAATCCTCACATATATGGTTACACATATGCATGCTAATCATGGAGCAACGACTGTTTTCAACAGTGCGAATATGTCCGTTACATGTTCTTGCAGAAAGTATGAATCCATAGGTATGTGCACACATTTTGAATTATAATATAGTTTCTAATTTGAACCAATGGAAACTTATGTTTTTATTATGTAGGTATACTGTGCAAGCATGCCTTCAAAGTTTTCAGTGTGAATGATGTTTTTAAATTGCCGCCGCAATATATAATGGGAAGATGGAGCAAATATGCAAAAAGAGGATTTTATATCGAGAAACCAGAAACCGAGGAAGAAAGTTTGAAAGCACGTGCTGCACGTATGTCACGAAAGGCTACATCCATTACATTGAAATGTTCAGTGTCAAAAGAACTTCTTGAGAATTTGGAGAAAGGCCTAGATAAGTTGGACTTAGAAGCAGATATTGCTATGAGCAAGTTGCAAGAAAAATTCGATGACGTTGTTGTAGTTTCTACTGAATGCGCTACAGACACATTAAAAGGTACAATATCATTTAGAGTTCCACATGTCATAAAGGGCCCAAAGAATAAGCGACTCCAAAGTGCAGTTGAAAAGAATACAACAAAGAAGAAAAAGAAAAGTACTAAGAAGAAAGGTATTCACCCTACCTTGCTGATTTTGTTCCCAGGAAAGGTCCAACTTGTATATTAATTATTTTTGTTCACAGGAGATGGTCCAATTAATGCCGCAGAGAATACATATGAAACTGTTGATCCAAACCAATTGATCGTAAATGACTTAGACTCATTATTCTAGTTTTATATTTTTTTACTAACAACAAATTGTAACAAACAATTTGTTATACATGACACAGGACCTTCATGGTGGCGGTAGCATTGGCGGTTATACTAGTACAATGCAATTTGCAAATGATTCAGCCATGGCTGCGCCACTCATCCATGGAGGAGATACTAATGCTACAGTGCCAAACTTCACAGACTGTGTGTATGGGCAATCTTCTACCATGTCTGCTCCTTTCATGCAAGGCGGATATACAGACCTTTTACATGGTGTTCATCAAGATGCCGCAATGTCCTTATCCGCTAGGAAGTTAAATTTTGATGAGAAGATGTAACTGTGTTGATAGACAACACGCCACTTTGCAGTATTTATTTGTTTCAAGTATGACACATTTGAGATGGATTTTGCTAGTTACATATGATATTTCCTATTTCAGCTGGTTATCAATTTGAAATTAATACATATCCTATTCACTACAGTCATAGAAACATTCACAAAATACTGTGATCATTTTCGGCAAAAATAACCTCGTATATACAAGTTTAAGAAAGGCCAAAATATCATATGTACCTCCAAAAGGTTTGGCACCATCTGAAAAAATCATGGAGAATAATCCTGATCCTGAAGACTTGGTCGGAGAAGCAACACGTGAAAGCCAGGAGCAGAATATTTTATTTATTGTATTACGAGCCGGGCAGTGGAAAACTGAAACCAACTTGCCAGCCGAGCGCTACGTCGTCGTGGACTCGTCCGCTGTGAGCCGAAGACGTGCGAGCCACCGCTGGGAACGGAGCTGAGCGGACATCCTGCTGGACACGCGTCATCAGTAGGAGGCTGGTGCCCACGGGATCCGCGTGCGGGGAGGATGCACTGAATTTTTTTCCCGTCTGACACCGCCGATTCTTTTGCCCGTTATATTGGCTCGTAAAACGATGAACTTGAACAAAACAGTGGGATTCTTTCATGATTTTACCATTTGCAACTCGTCGGACTTTTATAGGTAGGATTTTTCTATTTCTACTAGTACTATGCTTTGATCCCTATAATCTTTCCGGGCTGTCCCAAAGGCAAACCTGAGATGGCATGACACACATGTTTAGGGAGGGGTACTAATCCAAGTTCACTTAGAGCAGTCCCAACCCAAGACACTAACCATAATTTTTATAAGCTCCACATCATCAACAAACTAGAGTAGATACTACTCTTCCAATGCAAACACCATTATTCTATACTTGAATTTAATACTATTCATCTCTCATTATGTTTTCGATGGTGTGTAGAAACTAGGTCTCATGCAAGATATGATTTCCTTCTCTTTCCTCATTTACTCTCTTGCCACATCATCTTTTATCCTAGGTGGCAGCTTATTTAATTCTATGAACACCACCTTAATCATTGGATTGGGACTGCTCTTATTAGAGCAAATCCAGTAGTTCTCAAACCAAAGCCCTAAAGCCAAATGGGGGTTCTCTATTTTTTTTAAGGCCCATAAGATGTCCCCAACTCTACCAATAGTTCTCATGGATAGAGGGCTCCCAGGAGGCCTCAGGAATAGAGAGCGAATGTGTGGGTGTGTGTGTGGGCGGGGGGGGGGGGGGGGGGGGGGGGGGGGGGTGATTTGGATGCCTCCCTAGAACGGGAAGTCTAGTAAAGGGCATGCTGAAGTGCGTTTTTTCCACTTGACCCTCTAAACTTTGGGTAGTAGATTGTTTAGATAGTCTGTTGAAGTTTCTCTTACGACAATATAATGAACAAATCATATTATTTTCTTAAAATTAGCCACTTACCGTTTATGGTTATTCTTCTTCTCCTACCTACCCTTCTCTCCTGGGTTGGTGCAACATTTGTTTCGTCACCAAAGAAGCATGGGAGCATGGTGATGTACTCCCTCCATCTATGTTTATAAAGTATTGGTATGATTTGACACGGTATTCCAAACAACACTTTGACCATTCATTTATATTATATTATATTGTTTAGGGTCATAAACTTATAATCTTTGTAGAGTATATTTACTTACGAATCCAACTTAACCATATAAAGTTTACATTATAAAAATAAAAAATTAATAGTCAAATTATTTTCAAAATTTATAAAATTTGAATGTGTGTGTCTTGTAAATAAAAATGGAGGGAGTATATCTAGAATAGCTGCCATCACAGCTAACTTGGATCACTTGCTGGAGAGGTTGCAGAAGGACTTCAGAACCCTGAGTCAGCGTCGAGCTATGTGCCCAAGATAAGCTAACTGGCGAGTGGAGGTGCACGACTTAATAACGGAATGGAGTCGGCCCCAACCACTTGCAGCGCAGCCAGAGCACCACAAGCCACTGTTGCTGTCTTACATGGGCAATGATAGCAGCAGCACCACGACATAGCCCATCGGCACATAATCGTGTGATGGGTGTGGAACAAGATTTGTTTGACGAAGTGCCCACTCCTACTTCATTAATCCAGCACGCATCAAGGGCATTAATTAGCCAAGCAATCCAAGAAGATGCTTCATCAGAGGTGACCAAGGAGGCTTGGTTCATTCGTGATCAAGTATTTGGTCCTTACTTTGTGCTAGAAAATTGGTCCTTACACAGCCATGTTGCTCTTCCCACGAGGTCACGACAGTTGTTTCAGTCCTTTGTTGCAGCCCTCAAATATAAAGATTATTCTCACCGGAAGTTCATGCAGTCCTAACCCATAATATCCATGGATAGTGTCTATGCTGCCACATGAGCAAAACACTACTTTAGAAACTACACTCTTCAACCTATAATTTCTTGATGTGGGTTCTTAATAAATTCATCATCTTTCTTTTCAATCAATTATATTTGTTCTTTATCAATCATGTATCATCTTCCAATGCAAAATTTAATAGTGTCCAGTGCAAAATTTAATAGTGTCCAGTGCATAGGTTCTCGTGTAGAATCAGTTCTTGCATGAGACTCAGTTTCATCCTCTCTTCACTCTCTCTCATTTAATATAATATCACATAATTAAGCTAAAAGTTTTATGTGGCAATGTAATTAGATTGGGACTGCCCTAACCTGAAATGTGTGGATTGGTGCCCTTAGGGTCTCC
This sequence comes from Setaria viridis, assembly GCF_005286985.2. Lineage (NCBI taxonomy): Eukaryota > Viridiplantae > Streptophyta > Magnoliopsida > Poales > Poaceae > Setaria > Setaria viridis. The sequence goes on along the minus strand of NC_048263.2, from coordinate 19,559,635 downwards.
ACTCTCCACCAAACACTTTTTAGTTTAATTTCTAGTCTAAAATAGAATAAAATTCAATATAATTAATTCAGTAGGTGAAATGATCTGAAATAGCGTAGCAACGTAATTAATCAGCCGTGCAGAAAATATCTTCGCGTACCCATTTGTATCCTATGATGTGCACAATATATAACATTTGTTGCTTTGAGATGCATGTGGGGGCTTTTTTATTAAAAAAAAAAGGAATGCTTAGATGACAGTTGAGTTATTTTGCAGGGGCAGAACACTCGCCTTTTCTTATAGTTGATTTTGACCTTACGGTTTTAACGTTTCTTTTTCTTTCTTCATGCTCGTTGGTTTTCTCTTTCACTTCATTCCTTCTTGCTCGCTGGCGTGCTTGCTCTTGCTCATCAGTTGGTAGGTACTAGGGGTTAGGTCATTAGTATGAATTTGCTTAGGTCACTAGTATGAGGTGGCGAGTCCTGAGACCTCGGCCATTCAGTTGTAAGAAAATAAGAGAATGGTCTGACAGCTCAAAAACCGTTTGAGATGAGGTTTTCCAAACCATCAATGCGTGCTAGTGATGAATAATGGACAAAATTTTGAAACATTATAACGCAACTATAGGCATAAAGACAAACAACTAGCCAATGGCCACGGCCACGGTGCACAGTACCAAAAGTCCGGAAAAGTGCTCGGTCCAATGGTAAATGAAGGTTGTTTCAGAATTTGTCTTAGTCGAACTTTTAAGTTTTCACCACCGATATATAAAATATTACATGGACAGATAATATAAGATATTTGTTACTATAACCATTCCTAAGTATGCCTATTAGAATAGACAATATTTCTTAATCGAAATCCTAAAGTATCATCTTGTTGATCATCGTACGAAGTGTTCTGGATGACCATTACTACTACAGAAAAGTCTATCACCAACGCGCTATCATCGCCAGTTTTATGTAAACCGGCGGCGATATCCTTTTACCGCCGGTTTAGAAGCAAGTATGCAGTGATGATGAAAGCTGACGGTGATGCTTCTTTTCACCGCCGGTTGGTGGCTAGAACTATCACCGCCGGATTTTAACACTAGCCGATAATAATATATGGCACAGAACCGAAAAAAGACTTCAATCTGCTTATGTCCGTCTTGAGTCCGTTGACCCACTCCCTCGGTCCCTCCCTCTCCCAGTCACCCTAGCCCCACCACTTCTCCCTCTCCCTCAGACCCTCGTGACCCCCCCTCTCTCTCTCTCTCTCTCTCTCTCTCTCTCTCGGCCGGCTGGCCAGCACGTAGATCCACTCACCCCTCACTCCCCTCCCTATGCCCCCCTCCGTTCGCCCCTCACTCACGTGCCCGTCGCTCATGGCAGCGGTGGGGCTATGGGGAGTAGCGGCAGGTGAGGGGTGGCGGGGCAAGATTCGCTGCGGTGGTGGCAGGCTGGGCACGCTCGGACGAGTTGGAGCTCCGGTGGCACGACGAGGTGGGGGTCCGGAGGGGGGAGGGGCGGCGATGCGGGGCTCCAGCGGCGAGGTACAGATCCGGCAGCGCGCGTGGCGAGGTTGGGCTCCGGCGGCAGGGAACAGTGAGGTGGGTCTCCAATGGTGCGACGCAGCGAGGTAGGGCTCTGGTGGTGTGTGGTGCGCGTGGCCCAGTAGGGCTCCGACAGCATAGGCCATGCCACGGTGCGGCGACATGTCGCCACGACACGGGAAGCGGCAGCGATGGGGCTGAGGCGACAGCAACGGGGGCGGTATGAGGAGCGGTAACGATGGGGCCGAGGTGGTGGCGGCGGATGGGTCAAGACGCACAGGTGGTGGGGGTCAGTTTTTTTTTTTTGTTTTTGGCCATGGGCATCACAGCCGATTCTTGATCTGTTTGTGATGGTCTCTATCACTACCGACCTAAATCCAACAGGAGGCTAAACCAGCTGTGGTGTTGGGTTTAGAGCCAGCGTTGATAAGGGTTCTGGAGTAGTGAATATTTTTTGTTAGATGAAGTAGAACGCAGCTGAGGAATGTTTTATGCCTACTAAAAAATTAAACACTAGTCAGTTTTTAGGACTCAGCCAAACTCTGTGTATGCGTGTCTACGAAATTTTACATCCGTAGTTACAATGCTTTTAAAGCAGTGGTATTTGTGGTACTTTCCTTTCTTATCCTTCTTACCAAAAAATAATTAAATAGATTTACACATAATTAAAAGGGCATCTTAGTAATTTCTCACTATTTTTGGTACTTGGTCCCACCAAATTGGTACTTTTTGGTATTTCTCTTTTGGTACTTCCTTTCTTTCCACCGTTCGATTTCGCCGGATGAACTACTCTCATTTTTGTCAAGCACTCTAAACTTTCTCTTCAATAAAAAGAAAGATTGGAAAGTAATGCACATCACTACTCTCTCCATTTCAAATTATAGGTCATTTAAATTTTTTCTAGATCCATAGATAGAATTATACATCTAGACATGCATTATATCTATGTGCATCGAAAAAATATGCACCTAAAAAAGTTAAAATGACCTATAATTTAGGACGTAGGGTGTAGAATGTAATTCAAACCACTGCCATCGCTGTCATGGAGAAGGAATTGCAGAAACAATCAAGCAAAGTACCCCCGTGATCCAGAAATCAGCAACCTAATCAAGCTTCATCAGGCATCCCTTGTTACCCGATGCAACATAATGAAATCCGCCGGAAGGTAGCGTTCATGTTCAGAACCAGTGTAAATGAAATCCGCTGGAAGGTAGCAAATTTGCAATTATTCACTTTGGCTTCGGCAATCACCTACTCAAGCTTAATCAGGCATCCCTTATTACCCGATGCAACTTAATCAAATTATAAGTTATTTTACTTTGCACCTAGATATAGATTATGTCTAAATGCATATATGAATCTGACCTATAATTTTTTTTTAGGGGGGGGGGGCGAGCATTTGTGTTCAGAATCAGTGTATGATTGTTTGACATAAAAACATCTTTGCAAATTTGCAATTATTTACTTTGGCTTCGGCAATCACCCATCGTCTAAGAGTTAAGAACTATGTATGATAACAGCGTCAATAGGAATTCACTTTAACTTGGATACCTGATACATCCATTACTTGTACATCTAGCACAAAACCCCCCAAGCTTCTTTCAGATACATGGAACAATTGTACAACAGATTCCATGCAGACAAGTACAGGAGTCCCGCGAATTCTTCAACTACGACTAGGAATCAGAAATGAATTCACATGCCTCTGTATATATACCTCTACATTCATCGCACCGTGTAGGTCAGCCATACTGATGTCAATTGTCAAGGGATGCTGTACAAGTAGATACTGACCATCATGAGACATTGTCCTGGTAATGAAGGCATGGCTGTAACATCAAACATGTTATACAGAGGGCAGCTGGGCACATTCAACTCATCTAATTACAGCCCTTGCCCATCAAAATCTGATCTTACAGGATAATCTAGGCCCTGTAGAGCTGGTATTATTCTTAAGTCCTCCTCTGAGTATGACGGAATAAACCAATACCACTTGTTGTTTCCAAAAACCTGGTAACAGAACATGTTAGAAAAACATTTCATAACAACAAAAGAATGTGTCCTACAGGCATCCAACGATGGCAGCAAAGTTGAATTAAGTCATAGTGCACATAATATCAGAAAACAATCTCGCTAAAAAAAAAACTTGACCTGCGGGGGGTAAGACCACCCCTGGACATTTTGCTAAGAAGACCTTCTCACGCAGGTCGAACCCAGGACCTGAGGAGTGCTACTAGAGCCACCTAACCAACTCAGCTAGAGGCCCGTTAGCAAACAACCTCGCTAAGAGGTATCAATGCATCCGAAATGGCTAGGAAAAAGTTAAAGCTATGAAAGCTGAGATGAATAATTGTTGTCAGGAACTCACATTATTAGGAATTGTACATGTCAATCCTAACTCCTACAGAATTGTAGTCTTTCCTTTAGGAGATTAAATTGTAGATCTTTTACCTACATGTACACATACAGTACATTGAATTGCATACACTTCTTAATTCTGGTCAATCAGCATCGAAAATCCAACACCACTTGCTACACATGTATTATCTTAACCCTCTAGATTGCTTTGATTGTGCCAAGGAATCACAGTGATTAGAAAATGGAATGGTGATACACATTTTGGAGATTTCAATTTTGGAAGTATGAATGAGAAATAAGAACATCAGCTGTAGCTGGCCATACCAGTACGGAAGGTTATAATTTAAACTTTTGATTTTAAATTTAAAGCCACTGGTTAACAGTTCATACTTCCTTTAGCTCAAGCTACTGAAACTGTACGAAACTAGAGGAGATTTGTTTACTCAGAGAAGGTAATGACTTGATGATGCTGTTCATTTAGATGACACAGCAAAGTTCAATATTTGTATGGCCATTGATTGCCGATAAAGTTGATGGTTGCTTGAGCTGTCAGTATTTGTTCGCTAAACAACATCTACACTCTAGTGGGCTTGCTTGTCAGTCACTGGTAACTACTAAATTTTGGCCGGTTAACAGCCAATTTTGAATTTAGCTGGTATACCATCAGTAACTGATTGGTTTCTCTACCAGTCCAGGTCTTGCATTTTTCACACTTCAGGTCTTCCCATCCTCTGTTTTCATCAACTGGTATGCACATGTGATGGTGGTGAAACTACATACTACATGGACAAGTGGTAGAGCCACATTGCAATTGGCACTCATAATTTCAACAGATGTCATATCAATAAAATTGCCCCAGGAACAAGATGCAATTGATTTAAGCTGCCAAACCGCCCATGTGATAAAACAATTATACAAACACAGCATGTATTAATTTAAGTAGTAAATTGTATAGTGCAAGTGCAACGCAATTTTCTCTTTCATTCATATGTGCAATACAAAAAAAACAATCACATAGCTTTATTGAGTAACTTAATTAATCTGATCTATGCCCAGAATGTATTAGAAACATTTTTGGTGGATTGTCAAATTAGTTGATAAGATCTGATTGGTTGATCAAATCATCACAGATTTAGAGTGAAGAGACCAGAAAAAAGCCTGACCTGAGCAAAATTCCTCTTCCGGCCAAGATCATACTTCCAGAATGGAGTAGTTTTTTTCTCATATGCCTGCACTTGTAGCACAACAGATCAGATTTATCCTGTAGCATATTTTCCAGGGAAAAATATTGGAATGTTAGGTACTTGCCTCAATTGTTGTTGTGTTACCAGAAACAAGTGATACATGCATGATCATAAAACCAAGGACACTCAAAGTAAAGGCCAGATTCAGTACTGCCAGGGAAAGGGAAAGTTTCAACAATGTGTCTTAAAAAAATTTTCCAAGCAAAAGAGTTAAATGGAAAGAAAGAGCTTCACAGAATGTATTTACCGAAGGTCAGGAATGTGGTTGCAAGTGCTCCAGGAGTTCCTGGAATCTCAACATCACTGAAGAAAGCAATAAAGTGGGGCAATAAGGACAGGGTAACAAGTGCCGTCTCAAGAAAAGTGTAGAGCTGCATTGTACAAAAGACAACAAAATAACTTGAGCACCCCTATGATCCAAAATGAAATATACTTCTAACAAAGAGAACTGATTTAAATAATCCTTTCATTGTTCAATAAAGTTTTCCCAGATCCTAATAATGGCAAGCAAACATCTCATTGACTTGTGATGCGAACACATCACACCAGCCTCAGAGTAAGGTATTTCAAATGAACCAATGATACATACTCCCTCCGATTCAAAATATTTATTGTTTTAGCCTACTTTACAATATTCAAAATACTTGTTCTACAACTTTTAGGAAATCTTGACCTGCTTTTTCCAGTCTTACCACTCCTTAATTGCACCTTTAAAATACTTCTTTTTTCCGTGCATACACTTCAGAGAATATTAATATGGGTAAGAGGTCCATTTTGTCCACATCCTTAATTTTTGTGCCCAGCTCTAAAACAAGAAGTATTGTGAATCGGAGGTAGTACTGACTTTCCCCATGAATACATCAGTTTGATAGAAATATGCAAAAGTAGGTTGCACCAGCACTGCTGATAATATTAAGATCAGAAGCAGTGCACTATTAAAGTATATTGTACTTAACTATGAAGTACATCACTCATTCCTGACTCAAGACACCCGGTTGTTGGTGAAGTCTACAATCAACAGAAACCTAGAATGATGTTGGCATTTGCGGAGCGGATATGAGATACCTTACACAAGCTCCTAAGTTCTCCTCAAATTTACTTTTGAAAGGTTCTCACGGACCATCAGAGCTTATAAAAATTAATATAAAATATTCACATTTGCAAAGGATAGCTGGTATAGTCAAATAGTGAAATGAAAATGCAAGGGCATATCATGTTTTTTTCCCTCTTAAACACACATAGCATAAAGTCTAACATGAATTTTATCAGTTTGTATATGCAGTCACATTTCGAGTAATCTGGCATTCTGGCCAACAAACCAAGGACAGCTGATTTCACAAGTTCAACCATTCACATAATGTTTTAAATTCATATAGCTCTTTCGCTTTTGTATGATTTATATTATGGAATTGAAATCAGTATTCTCATTCATGCACTAAATGATTAAAAAGTTAACCACAACTAGACCAAAGAAAACTTTTGAACATTAATACATTGGTCTCTAATGGAATAGCTCAAAGATTTATTGCATAAATAAATAAGCTAAATAATGTATACTTCAAACACATGCAGAAAATGTGTTAAGCATCCTACCAGGAAGAGAAGGAAGAACTTGTAGTTCAGTGCCCCAACACAATTCACAACCCATACACAATGATGATCCATCTTAAGCACGCATCTTCCACCTGAAATCAGTTAAAGGCATAGGTATACCACAAAAAAGAGGAATGTGCAATTCAAGCATGTTTGGGTGATGGCCAAACTTTGCCGTGTTCGCCATAGTTCGCCATACCTCTGGCATAGTTTGGCAAAGGATTGGGTCCACAGTTTTGGTAGAGGACCAAACAGCAGCCTAAGAAACTGCACCTAAACTGTGGCGTGACAATGTTTGGCCATGAACCAAATACACCCAAAATCTATAACCAAATTTAAAGTTCTGGGGAAAAAACTTACAAACAGAACAGTGATGGCACCGAGGTGGCTTTAGCTGGTTACATTTCCTGCAGTACCTGATTCTTGGACTCCCTGTATCACTGAGAGCCATAGATTGCTGTGAATTCATGAGATCACTGAACTCTGCGGTGGACAATGGTGCAGTTTCGCCGCTCTCTTCATCAACATCGGGCCTCCAATTTGGTGGAACACCACCAGGGTCAGTAAACACAACAGAGAAATAGCTCCAGAGAAGCATGGCAAGCTGCATCACCAAAAGACAAAATTGTTGCTGTTAGGTTCTAGCATATCAGGGCATCAGGCAACGGGAAAAAGATCACAGTATGAAAAGAATTAAGTAGAGCTGAAGCAAAGCACATGCGTGAAATGCAAGGAGAATCTCTAAGCAAAGCACATCAAGTTGCATCTAGAAATAAAAGTGAAAGATCCAACCCCTCCACCCAAAGATCCGGCAATGGAGTGCCAAAGCCACTGAATCACGCCAAGAATCACCAAAAACAGAGGAAAGGGCAGCGCAAGGGGCCGAGGGTGCACCAGGAAGTGGAAGAGGACGAGGACGACAAGCGCGACGAGGGCGTCGAGCGCCCCTGTGGCGGCGAGCAGCACCGGCCCGTAGTTGCAGAGGACGAGCGCGTAGTAGGTGACACCAACGATGCCGAGGACGAGGAGGATCATGACGGAGCCCAGCCCCCGCAGCGCCGTGCAGAACTTGAACACGTTCCACGCCATCGCCGTCCCCGATCTGTGCATCTCCGGCTCTCCGCCTCCCAAGGCTCGGCGGCACGGCGCCCACCAACCACTGCCGAAGCGGCGTCGAGAAGAAGAAAAGCGGGGACAACCGCGCCCCGTAAGCAGCCGCGTTACTTCGTTTGCGGGATACTACCTGCCGCGGCAGAGAATTCGCCCGGTTTCTTTCCTTCGTCTAGATTGGATTGGGATTGGGGAGGGTCAGGAGACTGGCTGCAAGCTCGAAATGGAGAGCGGTCAGGAGCGCATGACCGACCCGCTCCACCACGGCTGGATTGCTCCGCCTCCGCGCTAGTCCGCGGATCAACGGGCGTTTGGCTATCCTGCGCGTCGCGTCGCACCCTCGGCTCGTTCTCCCTAACGGTTCAAGCACGGCAGTCACCAACTGCGCCTGCGACTTGTTAAGGCAACTATGTCAATTTGCGTTTAAGAACTAGACTGGCATACGAATGTGAATAGGTGATGGTTAAAAAGATTGTTTCCTCATATCAGCCATCCAAAGCTGAACGGGCAACGGAACTTTTTTCCCAATAGTTTTGGAGGAAATTCAAATTTTATTTAGTACGAGAGGTATAGAAGACAGCAAGTAGTACCTATACCATAGCAAATTGAGTGGCAGCTAATAACTATGGAGCAGGAATAATATGTTGGAGGATGAATTGGAGCCTAGCAAAGTTTAAGAAAACAACCCACAAGCTCAGTGTTTGTGCACCATTGATTTGTTACTTGAATCAATGGTTGAGATTGCTCCTTGAGAGGGAGTAGCAAGCAAGAAAACCCTAGCTCCCATTTTCTCCCAAGTCTGGACGTCACTTTAGGAGTGAGGGAGAGCTTAACACACATAGCACAGAAGAGAGTAGAGGAAGAGGAAGGAGAAGCAAATATGTCCAGATTTGGTGGCTCTACGCAGATTTGCCTCAAGCTTGAGATTGGAGGATCAAACGTGCTTGGATTTGTGCTAAATTTGGTGAGCTTGTTCTACACTTAGAGTACTTCGATTTGGTCAGTTGGTTTGAGGTTTGGTTCAGGAGAGTATCAGATTTGAGAGGTGTTCTGTTAGGGTGACTGCAGGTTCGGAAAATGAATAGATGATCAGTTTGGGTGATGAAATAGTATCCAATTGAGATAAAACTTTGTCAGTGATTTGGAGACTTGTGGAATTACAATCCTACCAAATTTTGTGCACGGTGAACCTGTAGTTTGTGAGATATGAATTGATTGTCGAAGGGAACGGAATATGTGTATTCTCTGTTTGACAATTATCATACCTCTTCGTTTGTGGTTGTTATTTCAAATATCAAGTTGCATTATAGTGAATGTGTTGATGCTAGTGTAATCATCTAGAGGTCATAGAGAAGACCCTTTGTAGTTATTTGTTGATTATAGTGGAAGCTTGGAGTGGACCGATTGATCCCATGGGTTTTTACTCCTCACATTGACAAGGTTTTCCCACATAAATCGTTATGGTTATTATTATTATTCCGTTACATATCTGTTGGTAGATGTTCTCCTCGTTATTAATTACAAGATGAGGGATTAATCGGTATATTGCTGCTATCTGTTGGTAGATTTTTTTCGTCGCTATTCATTACAAGATGAGGTATGATTTGCTGCCATTTATCCCAACATAATACGCCACCGTAAACTATGTACCTGCAACTCGCACCTACGTTCACGGACTAGTGCCACTGGGCAGGCATCGAGCATCAGGAAAGTCTTAAACTCTCCTTAATCATTCTTAGAGCTTAGTGATTTGGAAGCACTGGATCGATTACGTACTTAATGGAGCTACTCCTAGCGTCGAGGCTATGCTTTTGTGAGATCCCTGACTAGTTCACCACGGCCGCAGCTTATGGGGCAAAGCTTCTTCGTAAGGTTTGAGCGCGTCGCGCTTGCTGGACCTCCTAATGCCTAATTTATGTTCGAGGAAAAAACAAATATACAGCCACTGGGAGAAACGGGCTGCCAGCGAAAACAAACATAGGCCACGAGTTAAAAGGATTAGTTTCCATGTAACATTATAAGAGAAACATATTAAACACCTTCATAAAACGGATGTGATTAAACAAACTACCTAGGTCATCTCTGCCAGACTAATCGATATAGGATTTTTTGGATTACAGAATTACTGTCAATCGGTTACAGACGATCAAAACGAGCGCCGCACATTCGGCAAGTTTCGGCGTACAAAATCACTACACGGATGCGGCACGCCACAAGTCTGGAAGCTAAACAAACACTGACCTCATGTTCGGCACGCCTGACCTTGGGCGTGAGTTGGAAGCCAACCAAACACAACCCTAAGCTACAATTCAACATGATGTACAACATCATCTTCACTCACTCTGTTTCTTTCATTCACTCAAATCATTCGTGCCCGGGCTAGCTTGTGCTGCTGGTCTCTGGACTGGCTCGTCATCTTCAGATTCTGACCAAGCTCGTCTCTTCCGTTCTATTGCAGATTGAGGATGTCCCTGCAGGAGAAAACAGTACGTGGCAATAGGTAGCTTATTGTGAACCTAAACAGTAAAAGCTAGATCGAACAGGTAATTTGATTTTCTGTAAATATAAGCAGAAGTGGGCATCTAAATTTTTCCAATGGAATGCTTATCAATATTAGATGTATCACCCGAAAAAAAACACATGAACAGGGAAAAGGTAAATAGAAAAATAATGAACATAAATTGAGTACGAAAAAGACCACAACCCTACCATGTCATCTTCAGCATCAGAATCCTCAAGACCAGCAGCAGCAAGAAGGTGATCAGGAGCTCTCTCTGAATTGTCACCGTCGTTATCCCTCAACAAGTTTGCATAGTCATCTTCTCCTTCTGGTTCATCTCTGTATTCATCTTCTCCCTCCTCCCCGTACTGCATCTTTGTCTTGTGATCCTTCCTCCTCTTATTACCCCTCCTCCTCCTCTTTTCACTTACCCCCTCTTCATCTTCGTTCTTGGATCTATCTTTTCTCTTGCCAGGGGTGTGGCTGGATGTTTTCCATTGTTCCTAACAAAAAATATATAATATCGGAACATACCTTTTGCAGTATACAAAAAGGTGACCAGAAGAACATAATTCATACTTCCAAGTTCCAAATAATGATTGTTTTTCATATATGCGTGCCACTATGAAGTAGCTTATTTCATACATGGTTTTCAGTGGCATATTTAAAATAGCATTATAAATGAATGATAATGTGCAAGAATTAATGAGATGGAGTATCCTCTTTTGACATCATCATTTTTTAACAGTTTCCTCTAATTTATGCATAATAACATGTAAAATACCTTCACACGCTCGAAGTGTTCCTCCTGTTGCTTTATTTGCTTTAGCTCGTCCTCTTCCCTCCTCCTTTCTAACTGTTAAATAAAAATACTATATTAACAAGATTACTTCAACAACAAATAATGTCATTGAAGTAAATGCAGCTAATATTCAAGAAAGAGATAGACCTGGAATTTCCTCTGCTCTTCTGCCCTTCGGCGAGCTTCCTCTGCCAAAGCAATCTGGCGGGCAACTTCCATTTTTTGCTTGTTTTGCTGCTCAGCTTGCTCAGCTGCATCACGGTGAACCTTAGCAGCATCAAGCAAATGTTTGCAGTACTCAACATGAGTTTCTATTTTCCTCTCGTCAAAACCATGGGAATGGTACGTAGATGCAACAGACAACAGACTGAACACTCTAATAGCATTCTGAAGTTCACTGACTGTGGCACGAACCTAAAAATAGAAAATGTAAAAGGAGAATCATTGAATACTTCTGATGAATGAACTAATATATAATATGAAGTTGTCAAAATCAATGTCAAGAGCTGTCATCAAAAGAAATGACAAATTTGATGAAGGAAAAAAAATTATGAGGGCTTTTTATTTCATATGTTAGAGCAGTATATATATTACCCATTTCTATGCAAATCCAATCTAGGTCCACATACAAATAAGGCTGAAAGCATTACTACCAATTTCAGAGCATTGGAAATTTGCAGCAACTAATGCATGGAAAGGTAGCTTCATCACAGTAAGCCTGTTTCACTGTTTTGATGCAAGGTTTTGTTGGAATTCTGAAAACAATACTAAGGTTTTATAAAAATGCTTTGCTTTGGAAAACTGTGATGTTTGGAAGCAACAATGCAACAATTCTTATACTCTGAAAACTATGGCATTGCTAAACTGCAGTCTGTTCAGATTTAGAAACTCAGATCTGGACCTCTTTTTCTAAACCATGGTTTTAGTCGTCTTTGGTTTCTAAAACTACTGTTTGCCAATACCTTGGTTTCTAAAAAACAACAAGATCCAAACAGGTTACTTTGTAGGTTTTATTGCCAGTATATATATATAATAATTAGAGACAAGGTAAAAAAAGAAACAGTACATACCTCATCAACTGTTCGTTTTGTCTTTTGCAGAGTAGAAGCTGAGAATTTCTGCATTGACACACCTACATTAAACCTTAGCAAATAATTTGATGGAGCCAAATGTATAGCTCTCAGCAAAGTTTTCCTGCAGTCTTGCCATTGCTCAGCCTCATAGTGTGTTCGGGCAAGGTATAAAAGGATAGTTGCATCTGTGTTGTAGAAGAACTTCCGCAGGCAATTTTGGTACTACAAGAAAGAATTAGCAACATCACCTCAGAATTTTTATGTGTATGCATGAATTAGTAACTTTGCCACAGCTGACGCATGTGCCACAGACGAGGGAGGGAGCTTACCATTTTAACTGCTTGTTGAAAATGACCTTGAGCAAAATATACATGAGCCAGATTGATCCATACATCAGGCATGTGTACAAATATACTTCCAGATGCAGCTTCATGTACCTAATTCATTTCAAATTGCTGACTTAATTATTTAAAGTTCATATACAGCACCAACATGGAACAATGAACTTTACATCCCTCCTGACCTGTGTAAACAACTCCTTAGCAACGTCCCATTTGGCTTTTTCAGCATATAAGATTCCAATACCATTTGCAGCAAACATATTACTACGATGCTGCTTTAGTACTTGCTGGCAAATGTACAACTTCATTAGAATGAACCATTAAGGGACTTGATAAACAAGAGGAACTTTGCACATAGCACCCTATTCAAAGTATGAAATAAGATGTACAGTACACTACAGCTGTAAACACCTAGAAGATATATTTAAATCCCCAAAGTGAGCAACATTAGCACTTAAGTGACCTCCGGTACTATAAAATATTATGGTTTAGTTCTGAGCAATCAGCATAAAGACAGCGAAATACTGAACAAATTCAGGTCATTCTTATTACTTAAGTGGTGCAGTAGACATAAGCTTTGTAAGGGACTAGTGTTGTACAGTTTTCTGTCTTCTACTTTAATGAAATGATCGCAGCTTTCTGGCTTATTCAAGATAAAAAAAAATAAAGACAGCCAAATTGTACCATTCTATTCGATATAACAGGCTCTTTTTTATACTTCTCCAAAAAACTAAATGCGCCAACATAATGTCGTGTCCAGCATCAGTCTGGCACCTAAACTAAACTTCCAGTCTTTCACCATGATAAAGTTCCAATAGGAAATTAAACAGTGATCCAAAGTGATATTATGCAATGTAGGTGGTGTCTCATTCCAAGTCGGATAGTTATCTCTCATAACAAAATTACAACAAAACAATGAAGGGGGCTATTGATGCAACTATACTATAAATAAGGATAAAAAAGCGCAAAAATGCTAGTACCTATTTGCTACTTCGACCAGTTGAAGAGTCAGGTGCTTACAGAAGTTTAATTTCGATTAATCCAACAGTTCCCCAAAAGAAATATGTAAATTCCCAGCAAGCAACAACGTATGAGGCCATTTTCCACTATTTGAGATAAAAATTCCTTTTCTCAATTGAAATCCAGTTGCAGGCTAGAAATATCAGATACCATATGTGGTGACTGGAGTTGCAAATGGATATACTAGCATAAGAAAGCTAAGTAGACGTTCAAGCTGTATTGGCAGCAAGCCCCAGATAATTCAATAGAATATAAATGGTTATAAAAGCAGATTGACTTCTGAGGGGGGTTATATTACTCCCTCCGTTCTGCAATGTTACCATGCGCAGTAGTAGTTCCATGTAAAAGTCGATGTGAAATGACCACCCATACCCCTATTAAATAATATGAACAACCAACTTCTCATTTCTCAAAGCATTTAATTAGAGGTAGTGAGTGGAAATACTGCAACAACTACACTCTATACCCTCAATGGATAAACAATTGAAACATTTTCTCCTGAGGCCATGGACAAACATATGGAACGGAGGGAGTCCTAGCAGTTTCAACAAAGAAAAGTTTTATTCATCCAAAAAAACATAGGAAAGTTTTTGCAATCTTATCTCATTAGGGAAAACTAATATACGCAGGAACAAAAAAGATATGCCACATGAATTGAGCATTTAAATGAAAGAAGAATCTGATAGGGTGTAATGTAAATTTCATAATAGTGAGCCATCCATTTTAACTGGTACAAATAACACATTGGAAATGAAAGCGTAAAGCAGCATACACTCTGATAGAGTTCCATGGCTTTCTCCCTATGAGTAGCCTCAAATTTCGGGGCCTTTTTCTCAGGGCGATTGGCTGCAAAGTAATTCCAGTTCCCCTTCAATAAAATTAAAAGGCATTCATCAAAAGAAGAATAAATACATATAACTGATAAGTTGAAACAAAAGTATGCATGGCAAACAACATAGATGTGAAACTTTTAAGTAGAAACATGCAAATGCTACATGAAATTGTCTGTTGCTGTAAATGCAACTACTGATTCATGAGTCACTAAATGAGTTCACATTTTCAGTTCCACTTTAACTGGGCAGAAGCACCACTGAAATGACATGAGGATTTGCGCCAGCTGATTTGTTTTGGCCAAAGGGGCAAAATAGCCTTTAGCTATTGTCTGTACAGCTCAGTTCAAATTACAGCCACTAGAACTTAGACCAAATTCTGATTCACCAGTTTTATTTACATATAGTTTGAGAAACCTGATGAAAATGAACAATCTTAGCAAGGTTAAAAGCCCATTATTGTTGTAAACTGTTTCATAGTGTCAACAAATTTCCTTAAGTGAAATCAGCTTACATACCAATTGAAGCAAAGAGTAGGCATCTCCCTTGGTGGCCTCCTTAGCATTACGGAAATGCTCCTTTGCGGTAAGCCAGGTTTCATCACTCTGGAGCTCAAGACTTCCAAGCATAGACAACGCATTCGAGTTCTTCTCATCTATCTTTAAAGCATCACCTACCTAAAAACAAAAACATTAATAGTTTTCTCAATTAAACCAAAAGAAATGAAACAGAAGCATTGATCATACCAGTTCAATGCTCAGTTGGGCATTGTTTCTTTGTTTCGCAATAGCCGCTAGCCTCAGGTAGGCATCTATGTAGTCAGGGTACTGTTATTGAAAAACAAGGGAATTATAGCACAACACAAAAGATGCAGGAGATAATTTTCATTGCTGCACAGGAAATCCAACTTAAACAAACACAATGCTATAGAAATATATTTTAGTATTTCATTAGGAAGCCAGTGCAATTACTACCCCCATTCACAAGTAGACAGCACCTTTGGAAGAAAAACACTCAAAAATATAGTTATTTTAACATTTGAGAGGTACACTTATTTCCAATACTACTTTTATTACTTATGCAACTTGATGTCTCAAACTTCAATGCCTCACCATTTATTCTTCTGGTATTCATAAATCGTGTCCAAAGCATGATGCATTACTTTGCATAATTTGGTCAGAAGCGTCAAGCTTTTGTGAATGGGAGAAGTGCAAATATTTGAAAACACAAAACATCTGGCTTTGACATGAAACTATTCTTTTATCTTTCATATGAAAGATGATCAGTGCATGTGTGCCATCATGAGCTTTCAGAAGGGACAGGAGCAGGAGTACCTTGAAAATAATGAAACGGTAAAAGAGGCTTGCTCTGACAGAATCATGACGTTCTTCCAGTAATCTTGCATAATTAAACAGTGTGGTGACCTTATTTGAATGTAACTCAAGAGGCACACCTTCCTCTTCAAGTTGGTGAAAGAAACTCTGATCCTTATACTGACCACTCCAGTTGACCATAGAGCTACCTACTTTCCCATCCATAATTGAAACCCAAAGACCATCACCTAGTGCTTCCTTAAAACTTTGTTCAGCCATCTGAAAGTACAATTAATAAGGGTAGTGCCATGTATCAATGATAGATCATAATATTCGAGTGTGCAGTAAGCAAACCTCAAACTCTCCCTTCTCAAAATGAAGAAGTCCAATTCCATTGAGCAACTCAACAGGAACATCCTCCCCTGCCTTCTTGAGGAGATTACGGGCCTGTGAAGCACTAAGTAAGATTTCATATTCTAAGAATGAAGCAGAACGGGGTGTGCAGTGTACCCAAAAACAGAGGCAAGCAGTCAGCACTAACAAGATAAAGTGAAAAGGATGCAACAACTTATTAGCTTTGACAAGAAGCAGAGCATAAACTGGTAGACCAACTTAGAGAAACACCAGCCCATGTAACTACTATGTCCATGGTTCATCATGCTGATGCACCTAAAACTTTGTGAATAATCATGCCAAGGATATGATGTAGCACAATCTAAAACTCAGATTCTGAGAGAGCAAAGCTGTTTTACTCCACAGTTGAGAAAAAAAAACACATAAAGGAAGAAGACAGTAAAAATACATGCAGAAGGAATACAGAACTAAATAAATCTCAAGCACTAGCAGTTCTTTATGTCTTCAGTCATACAGTTAAGGGAAACAGAGCTCATGAAGCTAATTTTTCATGATTAATTATGTCAAAAACATGTGCATGTTTTGATTGGAAAGAATGGGAGGGGGGTCATAGTAATTTATACAGAACTACACTAGAATATGATATCAGTCAAATGAATAAAACTCAAACCCAACACTAAACAGCCAATTGAAAAGCTTACCGTCTTCAAGTATTCCATAGCAGCAGCCCAGTCAGATTCTACCAACAATTCACCAAGTTCCACAAATGCCTGCAAAGTGATTTCATCGACTTGGGTTATTGCAACTAGGACTGAACAAGAACACAAAGTAACAGAATAAACACCAAACTCATAAAATCTGAGATTGAAATAAAAAATTATCACAGCTTCCATCTACTTAGCTTTATTAAACTTTTGGTTTATCACTCTGACACACTCATCATCCAGTGATGCTTCATACCAGATACATCACTTTAGTCAGTCCTAAAAGTATAGCTCAGTGGCGCACAAAAATAGTCAAGAGGAAAAATCATCTAAACAACAAAATAATGCCCATTTTACATATTTCAAGCCTGGTATGAATGTCTATCCTTTCCTACAACAAATATAGCATGTAACTGGAGTTGACGCAACTACAAGGGTAAAAAAAAATGGATAAATCACTATCACAAGTAAAATAAGTTTGTCATTATATATACTAATAATTAATAGCGATAGAACATGTTTAGAGAAATTAAAATTACACATTAGGGCCAATGTGGTGTGTGTCTTTTGGGGACCAGATCAAACGGACTGCAACAAACTAACTGTAAGACGCTAGCATTCCAATTCTCTAATCATCAGCATTTCAAGATCCATGGAAGGACATGGATTCATCATTTGAAAGAAGCCTCTCACACAAACTACGCCTCGTTCCTGAAGCTCTATATGATAAGACATTTCAAAATGATCATACACAATATTCCTTCCAGTCACAGTAAAGTGATATTTTGGGTTGTGCGCAGCCAAACTATCTTGGCCACAATATTTTCTTTTATAGCCAGATTGGAGATTTGAAAATTACATCAGTATCATCTTGGAAAGCACTTACAAGATTATGATTTTGCAATGCTAAAAAATATATTACAGCAGAAATTAGTACCTGATGATCTTTGGGGTCAATCCGGGTAACTTTCTTGAAGGTTTCTATAGCTTTTTCAGTTTCACCAGATTTTGCATGTATGTGCCCAATAGCCTAGAAGAGTAAACATAAATTTATTTCATAAATAAAACAATATGTTACAAATAGATGAACACAGTGTCCAATTAAATGAATATGCATTACCTTCAAACTTTCACAATTTTCAGGGTGTACCTCCAGCACTTTCTCAAAGCTAGTTAGTGAACTTTTGAAGTCTCCAAATTTTAATTGTATTTGACCAAGTCCTGGTTCAGATCATATTGTGTTACAAACAGAAACTAAATAAAGTGCTCCAAAATGACATTGGTGGACCTAGGGAATAAGATTGAAAATTAGAAATCATAGTTGTGTATGTCATGTAGGCCCTGTTTGGCATGACTCCAGCTCTGAGTGAAGCTGCTCCACTCCAGAACTTCAGGTGGAGTTGACTCGACTCTAGAACTCCAGAACTAAAATGGGGTGTTTGGCTAGATGGGTACTCTCAGCTCCAAAAAAAAACCAATTTCAGTGTGGATTGCCATTGTTGCCCCCAATTCAGGTCCCACTTGTCATCCTCTCTATCCCATCTTCTTCTTCCCCAGACTCCATCTCTTTTTTTTCCGTTCCATTCCTCTGCTCCGCGTTTCCCACCCTCTCTTTTTCTGGCGAACCGAGTTCGCAGCAACCATTCCATTCCTCTACTCCGTCTTTCCCTCCCTCTCTTTTTCCGGCGAACTGAGTTCATAGCAACCTAGAAGAAAGAAACGATGGGGAGGGAGGGACCAGTGTACGCGAACCACACGAGGCCGGCGCTGTTGCAGTCCTGCGCGAGGACACCGTCACCGCAAGCTGCCTCAACGGCGAGTGCGGACACGAACCACACCATCGCCAGCCACTCGTTAATCCGCCCCAGCACCGGCCAGCTGAACGCCAGCACGGCCCAGAGCCTCGGGCCCCAACGACGAGAGGCGCACGCCGGCGCGGCGCGAAGCAGGCCGCAAGAAGCCAGGCGGGGAAGCGGCCAGCGTGCGCACAGGTGGTGGTGGGGGCGAGGGAGCTCACGGCAGAGGCCATCACCGTGGTGGGAGGTGGAGCTAGGCGCGATCTTCTGCGGCGCGACGGCAGAGCTCTTCAGCGACAGCCTCTTCGCCGCCGACGGCCGCCTCTCGTCCCGCTCGCTCCGCCGACGGCATCCTCGCAGCCCACCTGCGGCGCGGGCTCCTGCCGCTCCCGGATGACGCCGCCGCAGAGGGGCGGGTCGTTGAGTCAAAGGAGGCGCGTCAGAAGAACGGCCTCGACGACGATGGGGATGCCGCCGATCTACTGTCACGGTTCATGGCGGCCATGGACGAGGAGGACGGCAGCGAGCTCGACGCAATGTTCCCCACTCCGAGAAGGACAGCGGGGCTAGGCGGCCGGTCGATGGGGCTCGGGCCGCCGGCGTCAGGGGTAGGGCGGCGGCGGGGGTTGGCCGGCCGCCGATC
Source organism: Setaria viridis (assembly GCF_005286985.2). Taxonomy (NCBI): domain Eukaryota; kingdom Viridiplantae; phylum Streptophyta; class Magnoliopsida; order Poales; family Poaceae; genus Setaria; species Setaria viridis. The sequence goes on along the minus strand of NC_048263.2, from coordinate 19,540,441 downwards.
TACTGTCACGGTTCATGGCGGCCATGGACGAGGAGGACGGCAGCGAGCTCGACGCAATGTTCCCCACTCCGAGAAGGACAGCGGGGCTAGGCGGCCGGTCAATGGGGCTCGGGCCACCGGCGTCAGGGGTAGGGCGGCGGCGGGGGTTGGCCGGCCGAAACCCTAGCGCGGCGACGGGAGAATGGTGCAGGCGGCGGCGGAAAAAAACATTGGCGCCGGGTCCCGAGAAAAACAGGCGCGGGGGCTATCAGAGGAAAAGAACGAAACGTTATTTTTGTGTAACGAGTGGCATGGGTGGGTAATTACCCACCAACTCAATGAGGAGGTTTAAAAGAGAGTGTTTTGGAGCAGCAAAAGAGGTGCTCTAAAACTCCACCCCCATTTGCACTACAGCTCCATGGAGTTGGCAACTCCATGGAGTTTTGGAGCTGGGGTGTTTGGCTGAATTTTTTGCTGGAGTTGCTGGAGTTGTGGAGTGGAGCCATCCCAAACAGACCCATAGTTAGTCTATTGTCAGGCTGGAGTTGGAGCTGTTCAATTTCTATTACACAAAAGCGCTCAAATTAACTAGTCTAAGGATATTATATTGTGCTTAATGGTTCATTGGCTCGGTGCTAAGGAACAGCAAAATAGACACAACATGCGCGTGCGTGCTGGCTCATGGCGTGCTACTGTTCAGTGCTGATTATGGACTTCTAATACAAACATGAACCAACCTGACTTGCACCTTGAGGGAATACCTGATTCTACAGATAATTATTTAACATATGCTTTTTTAATGGAAAAGCTTCATCTTTTATCCTTCTACATCCAGAACTATTTGTAGAAACAGCATATTATGTTTCATTGGGCTGTAGTTTGAAAATAAAGGCATCAAATTTAGAGTTCAAAGCATAAATATAATTCTGCACAAAATATAAGTGTTGCTCAGATCTACTAGCAGATATTGGTCCACTAATGATGATCATAGGGTCAAAACAAAGAAGAATCAAGGTAACATGTAACAGATGTTAGGGAACAATTTAATCAAAAAGGATCCTAAAAAATTGAACAATCTAATCAAGTTAGTTAGCACATAGAACATCTCATTATAAGTCCACTAAAAATTCAATGCATCTAAATCATCAGAATATCACAACTCACAAGTAGGAATCAGAGCAATTTAGATAATAAATATATCTTCATATCTGATGAAAGCATGGGCATGTATGCTGAGAAGTTATGAAGAAAAAAAACCGTAAAAATGTAAAAGATAAAAACAAGTGCACGAGAAACTGACCAACATATGGTAACACAAAGTCTTGTGGTTTACTGATTTCTTTAACAGATGCCATGTAATATCGTCCAGCAGTCTCAATGTCCCCCTGAATTTTATTAAATATCAAATATATGCATGACTAGGTGTGGGGAATTATTCTTAATATCCAAAATTTGAACAAAGAAGCAAGTAAAAGAACATCATATTAGTTTGGTAGATATGTTACCTTACTGTGGTATGATCTGGCTAAGTTATAGTAAGCATGTGATTTCAGTAGTCCATGATTGCTTGAAGAGAGAGCAGTCTCAGTCAATTGTTCAACCACAAAATGTTGGCCAGTAAAGAAATAATGGTTCGCAAGGTGGTTGAGTGCCAATGTACAATAAGGATAAATTTCAAATGCTATTTTCATTTTCTCCATTCCTCTGCGAATCCCACCAGCTATAAGGAAGTTGCAACAGTTGAATTAGAAACAAGGGAGGAAAGGCAACATTCAGATTGTAACCTCTTACTTGTGCAGAGCATGTACCTTCATTTGTTTGCAAGTCCATGATTGCTACTGCCACTAAAGCATCAACATTTTGAGGGTCCAGCTGTAACGTTAAGTTCAATTGGTGAAGGCATTGTACTTACCTTAGATTCAAAATTTCTGCCCAACGCAAGAAATAGGGCTTACCTGTAAAACTCTCTGAAAAGCTTGCCGAGCTTTTTCTACTTGTCCAAGTTTATATCGGCAAAAGGCTATGCCAAGCCTTACAGCAGCAGGACAATCAGAATATGCTCGCAGAGCTCGCTAAGTGTACAAAATTCAACAGGGAATGTCAGTGTGTCATAAACATGCAGCACTATCAACGGTCAACAAAGTAATTTGCTCAACCTTGTAGAGGTCTAGTGCGTTCCTATAATGCTCCAGGGATTTTTTGTGCTGCTGCTCTGCTTCACCCATCAAAAAGTAAACAGAGGCCTGTTGCAACAAGTTTGAACATTAAAATAGGATATGAATAAATATCAAATATATCAATAAATAATTATATACTTATATGGCGCCCAGAAAACAAAGAACGTCAAAGCTTGGCACCCAGAACCAGAGCACAAGTTGGCTTGTCACTGTAGCAGCAGCACACAGCATATGGTAGAAATAATAGACTTGGTTATCACGTCTGATGTTTGGTTAGTTAGGAAACATTGTTTAATTAAGAAGATATCCTTATGAATCCAAACTTCTGTTAATCGGTTCCAAAATTTAGACTACTATGGCCTTGCCTCGATTAAACCCTGGCCTTGAACTCATCCAAGCAAGTCATGTCATCATTTATCACATGCTAAAGAGTAGGACAAGGAATAGCTAGTTTGAATGAAACAGCAAGCATTTAACAAACAATGAGAAGGCATGGAATTAAATTGTCAACAATTCTTAAATTTTAAGATAAGATATGATTAAACTTTTGTAGAAACACATATCATGATGACACTTCCATTGGCTCAAATTATAACAAACCGCTCAAATTATAACAAACCAAGTCCAAAATATAAGCATCAGCATTTACCTCCACACAAGAAACAATTTCAAAGTACCAACAATTTGAAAGTACCATATTTCACTATGATTTGACCACTTCAACAACCTAAAGGAAATCACCTGACCAAGTAGAGCCGGAAAATTGTTTCCATCTTCATCCAACACAATCTTGAATGAGTCAGACGCCATTTGCAACTCACCCTTGGCCACACAGAGTTGACCTGCAGAGGAACATCAATAAATCAGCATACTGAAAGCTCCAATCTGGTAAGAACATCAACAAAAACTAAGGAGTAATCTGTAATCATCCAAAATGAAGTAGTATGCTGGAAAAAGGCATTGAAGGTACTACTAATCATGCAGCTGGGCATACATGCTCAAAGGCAAATGCAGTTATCGAAAATAATTACACCCTCTGATTCAAATACATGACATTTTAGAGTTGCGCACAAGCAATAAGAAAGTGAATAAAATGGCCCTATTACCTCATTTACACTACATTGGAAAGTGATGCATCGTTTATTTGTTTTCCTCAAACAATGTACCATTTATTTGTGATAGTGATAGAATTTCTAGATGGCGTGTCTTTTGAGAGAATGGCATCTATTTTGAATCAGAGGAAGTAACACATATAGTTATATCCCAAAATCAATAACAATATCAGGCAACAGTATCGAAATAATAACAGCTGCTCAATCATATTAAGAATGAACTATGATGTGGCAAATACTTGTAGTAGTGAATTTTGTAACTACAAAAGGGCCCTTTCCTATTTCCCCCCATGTGCATCCAATGTTTAATCATTCATTATACAACCACGTGACAGTGTACAGAAAGCTACAAAAGAACAAAACATATGTAATAGATTTAAAATGTTCAAAAAAGTGGAACCTTTTCCAATCCACGTAGAAGGTTCTGTTTCATCTATCCTTGATGCTCTATTGTAATATTGAGTGGCATCTTTAAAATGTGCTTCCTTCTGTGGTGCTCTCTCAACCTTTCCCAAGAAAGTATGGAAAGCACCCAAAGCATTAAGGATTGCTATTCGTTCATACTTCACATCGGCATAATACTCATCGATTTCTGCAAAGATAAAGGGGTGATTCAACAAGATACAGATAAATAGGTCAGGGGCTTTCAAGGAATAGTCAAGAATAGAACTAGCAAGGCAGAATCAAATATTATTCGGTTCAATAATAAAAACTACAGACAGCATTAAAGAAACTAACCAGGACCAGATCCTTCCTCTAGAATCTGACGGAACTGTTCTATCTTTCCTTGCTTGAAGTATTCTCTCTGTGTTAAAAGAAGATTAACAAGATTCAACTCATGAACAGCCATGCAATCTTTAGAGGCAGGCTATATATGAATAAACAACCAAAAGATGCCACAAAAATACTACAGGGTACAGCATTACTTGTAATTGCTTTTCATGTCGTTATTTTGGGAGCTTTTGTTTCTTTTTAATGTTTTGCCCAAAGAGGTGAAGCTGGAATGCATGTTAGAGCTAGGCGAATGAAACACTAGCACAAGTTATTTGTCCAAAGATGACAATGGTGCTATCGGGTTGCAATTTCTGGGACATCACCGGTTACCTTCTCCCTCACTGAGAATGTTCACCTTGCAGAACCAGACCAAAGCTAATATGACTAACAACTTAAATGTACTTTAACAAGTTAACAGCAATCATCAAGATCAGCTGCATCCTCCCAAAGCCATATGGAAGCACAAAATTAAACGGGACCCTAGCCCTAGAAATTCCAGCGCAAATCGTGGGAACAAACAGGAAGCAAGGGTGGGCAACCACGACACCGCCCCATAGAATCAGTCCCCACATCAAGGAGGCCTAGAAATTCGAAGAAGAATCCCAAGGAGAGTTGGGGAATTCTTGGGACTCCGAGCATTAGAGAGATGGGAAGGGGAGACGTACCGCGATTATGAGCCAGAGGTGAAGCGGGGCCTGCTCGGCCTTGAGAATGTCGAGGATGTCGGAGGCGTCGTGGGGGAGCTGGTCCAGCGCCACCCGGACCTCCTCCTCTGTCCCCTGCACCGGGATGTACACGCTCGCCATCCTCCCGGTGCTTCTCACTCCCCCTTCGCCTCCGGAGGGGGAGAAACCCTTGGCAGCTGGGTGGTCCGCCTTCGCGTGCTCACAGGCGGCGACAGATGGCCGGCGGCCGACAGGGCTGGTGGGGATGCAGACCACCGGAGCACGGGGAAGAGGACGGCGTCGATTGTCGAAGGGGAGAGAGAGCCCGACTGGATTACTGGAACTCTGGAAGGCTGGAAGCAGGAATTGAATCGATGTAGGTTGTCCTCTTGTTTGCGGGCGTTCAGGTCCTTAAAAAAAACTAATTTTTTTTCTAAAGATGTATTTGACTTTTTTAAATACATAGATTTTACATGTATCTACATATAATATATATAAGTGTATAACAAAAATTATGTATCTAGAAAAGTCAAAACGACTACAATTTGAAATGGAGGGAGGTTTTTGAATTAATTTGAACTAATAAAACTATAACTGCGCATCTGCAATGTTTATTTAATTTATATGACCTCTATTCGTAATACGATAATAACTTTCTTGGTTCGCTTGATTTTTCAAACATGTATGTTCACATAAATGCACACACACCCTCTTCCTATAATTACATTCACACAAATCCTACTACTATAAGCACATCTAATAGATTGATCTAGCAAATCAATGGAGTCACCACTAGTGCCTCGCTCGATGAAAAATAAATTTAAAAGTCAAATCTTAAAAAAATATTTAATATAAATCTAGTGATACTTATTTTACTTTACTTAACTAATTGTGTAAATAAATATTGTTGTAAATTTGAGCAAAACGTTAATGGTCCCATATATTTATTTTTAAAAACGAATGGAGTATGTGCTTTCAACTTTTAAGGCTTTTTATATGTCATATACGATTTTATAATCCTATTTCATAAAACTTTATAGTTGTAAGTACCAATAATAAAATCATGGACAGATAACTATCATTTGAAAAAAAAATTGACCGAAGTCGGAAAGTCCAACCTTTTTTATAATATTTTATCCCAAATCTGTTTAATTTGCTTCTACGGGGAGTTGAAGCTAGACATGTTAAATGATATTCATATGCTCTAACCACTAGACTAGAGATCTCTTCGTATCATTTGAAACCACCAGGCTACAGATCTCTTCGTATCATTTGAAAAATTGTGAGAAGAAATCCACGTGGAGATTGCATATGTAGCATCTCGTTTCCTCCTTTCCTTCATCTGATGGACTCTTATAATTTTAACGAAAACATAAAGGTTGTGAGTAACCTATGCTTTAAGCTAGCTCGAGCAAAATAACTATGGTGGTGAGAGAAAAAGAAGGCGATCCGAAGACGACCCGGGGGGAGGGAGCGTTGAGGACACACGAGGCCTTCTGCTATACTAATATTCTAGTTGTGGAAAACCAGGCAAGGCTCACCCGTTCCCCGTTCAGTAAGAGTCAAATTCGGAAAACACGACATGTATTCTTTGATCCATAAGTATTTTGTTGCATGAATAATTTTTTGTTGTTTTAGTTTAATAATTTTTCTCAAACAAACAAGATGTACCTTTTTCCACTTGCTTGCATGATTTGTTCTACCTACATGTTGTCCCACTTAAATAACATTTTCTTATAGTTAAGCTACAAATATTTTTCTTATAAAATAAATATTTTTTATGGAAACCCAAACATATAGCTTTTCTTCTAAACATTGAATTTTGTTCCTGATTCAACAAAAAAAATTCCACCCACTTAAAAATATATTCTTAAATCTTGAAAAAAATTATTTAAATATACTCGAGTGTGTTTGAAGATCTTGCTAGTTTTATCTTGTTTTACAGCCAGCAATGGCCCAAGATCTTGGGTACCTTTTGAAAGCGTGTAGACCCTAATTTGAATTTTGATAATTAATAGCAACATTTGTGGAGCAACAATTTCATGCGACATATGAGTATATGTTAGTCCCAGAGATGAATTGAGCTTCAACTGAGATTCACAGTGGAAAGCACAAATGTATAATTGAAGAATTGAGCTTCAAGTATAGGTTGTCTATTTTACCGGTCAAAAGATGTTTAGAGGATGATAATTGATCGGATTAATAGGATAGGTAGCCATACTATCAAGAAGGGTCGATGTTCATTTGCTTGACGATTCTATAAAACCACTTTGCTCAACAGTTGCACTGGGTTCGGAAAAAAAAGAGTGAAGAATAGTTTTGAAAGCATATTTGTGAATGGCCAGCTGGTTCCTAACGGCAAACTATCCAACCTCTTGTGGCTGAGAATCAAATTGACTTAGCTAAAAATTGACTTTGATCTGTCGAGCTAACGTGGACAGTCCCGTCATGGATGACGGACAGTTTGCCGACTAACAATTGTTTGTGGAAAAGTTTCAAAAAGAAAAACAATTGTTTGTGGATAGATCAGGTGAGGTACTGGGAAGACGAAACCTCACAATGGCTGACATTCGGTAAGAGCACGCAAACAGCCTGCCTAACAATGCTAACATTTACACAGATCTAGTGAATGTCCTATGCTGGGCGGAAAGTTCGTCCTCCTAGGGCGGACAGTCCGCCTACTAACTTCTAAGTTTGGACATAACCTTACATGGTTTTGAGTTCGGGCAAAAATTGACCAAATGACAGTCCATTGTGGTAAATTGGAACTTGGACAAAACCAAAATGATTCTGTATGATTTGTCACGATGAACGGCGGATTGTCCGGCATTGTAAGGGCCACCAACCTTGTCATGGTCACCACCGACACGCATTTATTACAAAAATAGTGCTTGGGTTGAACGACGTATTGTCTGGATGGAAATTGAATGGAACGACATAATTTTGAGGGTTGCTCTATATATACCTCATGCTTGGTTATGGGTGAGGTCTCTTGGCACATTGAAAATCCTTCTTGACATACTTGAGGCATAATTCTCATCTCTCCCACTCAATTTGCTAAGAGGTTGAATTCTTTATGAGATTAAGAGCATCCTAGTGCGTTGCATTACGAGTTTGAGTTTTGAGGTACTAGGGAGTTTTCAAGCAAGCATCATCTACTTATTACTCTTGGATGTTGCCGCCTTCTAGATGGCTTGGAGGTTGTAGAGTCCTTCGAGAAGACTGTGAAGGAGTCTATTTTTCCTTATGTGAGGTTTTTGTGCTAACCTCTCATCGGAGCAGTGAAGAACAACACTAATCAATGTGTGGATTCCTTTTTTGATCCAAGCCGGCTCAACACATCAAACAGTGCCTTTGATAGAGTAGCAGTTGAAACATTGAATCCACCTCAACGTGGATTAGGAGTGACTGGCAAGTCATCGATACCACGATTCTCTTGTTTAATTTCACTATTGCAATTTACTTTGAGCATTTACAATTTTAGAGATTGAACTATATCTATCTTATCATCCTAGGTTGACCCTCACCAAGTTTAGAAAAGAGTAGAAAAAGAATTTCTTTTGTGACTCTAACTAAATTTGCTTAGTATCGTGTTTTTAAGTATTCACTCTACTCAGTATTCTAATCCTACACCATTTTATAAATATGTTTATTTTTTATAAGTTCTAAATTTAAATGCCTCTTTTGAAAGGAGACACTAGGCACTTGTCGCCTATATGTCATGGAAAATGTATAATAATTTGCCAAACCAAGGGTGTTATGGCTAGGTCTACCATTCTCATTAGTGGTAATATGTGGGCTGTTAAGTGGACTGATAAAATAAAGAAAATTTGATAAATTAAAACAGAGAGTTTAGCATTATCTTGCGATGGTAAGATCCACGACTACTCCATCCGTTTCAAACTATAAGTTGTTTTGGCTTTTGTAGATTCCTAGGTGTTTATATGCATCTAGACATATAATATATTTAGATGTATACAAACAGCTATGAACCTAGAAAAACCAAAACGACCTATAATTTGGGGCGGAGGAGCAACTAACATCCTCTTTTCATACTTAGATCATGTATTAAACCAATCCATGCTGGGAACGCCAGGGCGATGGTTGTCGTACATACATCTATGGGCTTACCAGAAAGTTTGGACTGGACACTGAGACACATCTGACATGGAGACCATGGCGCAGGATGACATAGTCTACATGGAAAGGTAGGAACTAGTCGAGGATTAGGAAAGTACTTGCTGTAATAAGAGTAGGATTCCTCTAGTCGTATCCGACTAGTATTCTTGTAACCAATCGACCTGTAACCCTGCCCCCGTGTATATAAGGAGAGGCAGGGACCCCCTCCAAAGCAATTCAATACAACCAATGCAATACAACATACATGATGTAGGGTATTAGTATTATGCTATTCAGCAGCCCGAACCTGTCTAAATCGTGTGTCAGCGTTTACCTTTGAGTTCCTGATCTTGACGAGCCCCACCAACCAAAACACTACCTTGGGCACCCCCTCGGTAGGTTGCTGGGTCTAAACACCGACAGCTAGCGCGCCAGGTAGGGGATCTCATCGAGAATCCGCTGTCGAACTCGATGGCACAAGTCATCATCAAGCCAACCATTGCGTTCGAAGAAGGCACGATGTTTGTCTTCGGCTCCTAGGTCTACATTGCAGACGGCACCAGAAGTTTTCGCCACTACATTGTGCCATTGTCTTGATGAGGACATCGCCCTGCTGGACACACACAAGTCATGGTCTTCACAAAGTCACAAGTCGTCACCAACTTGGTTGTCGCGTTCGGTTCGGATTTAGCCGACACCCCTGCACGGTTTTGGCCATATCTCCCTCATACGACATCGAAATGAGATGTTCTTTGATGCGTTGGAAAGTGGATGATGACGCCATTCTTTTGGTTCTAGTCCTAGCTCCAGAAGGTTCATGGATCATTCTGTGTGACCACAACAAAGTGCTGCGTCACCTGTTTGGACCAACTTGGCCTTATATCGTGTCAGGCCTTAAGCCCATGTTGTGGGTGCCTCCCCCCTGGTTGCCCCAAACCCTAGGATGCCCCTTTGGGAATAAAACTCAGTAGTCGCCACCTTTAGAACTCGGGTTTTGTTTAGTTCTAGTTTTCCATCGAGAAACTGAGATTGATTCATTGTAATTGTGATGACAAATTTGTTTACAATGATCCAGGGCCCCTGTTTTTGTTCTCCTCGCCTATGACGATTAGTCCATTCGAATCGAGAGCTTGAACCCCATATTAATCTTTGCTTCATCCATATTTGCAATTTCATATTGCGTGTTTACCGTTCTCTTGCTTGTGTTCTTCGATTCACTTGCAAGGAAAGCCTTTTCGGCGAGGTCAATCAAGTTGTGCTTGGTTGATAACCAACGGAGCAGCGGTGTAGCGGTTGCACGGTTCGGATCGTGTTTAATTTGAAGCCGTATCGTCAATGTCGAGTCTCCACCAAATCGAGTTTATCTATACCTATCGGAAGATCAGGCCAGTGCTACATCAAGTGGTATAAGGATTCCAGGTTAGCCGTGAGGTATACTATCATGTTTCCCCTTTAGATTCAGTTCGTGTTCATCACCTATAGTCCACAAAAAAGCGCAGAAATATTTACACTTTCCGCTATCCTATCACCTTTTTAGCCTTTGCAATTTTCGTTTCAGATTCGCTTTGTTGAGTTCGTGTTTGTGGTCAAGTCTTGTTGCTGATTTAGGTTATGATTCGTGGTCGTAGTTCAATCGCGCCGTTGTTGTTTGTTTGTTTCTGCCACTATCCCATCCACCATTACCCAAACAACAAGTCGAGCCACCACATTACTTGACTTGCCCCGCTAGCCACCTTGTGTAAACTCTCACCACGCCGCTAGCCACCTTGTGTAAACTCTCACCACGCAAATCCTAGATAGGTTGCAAGACGTATTGTGTCGACTTTGCATCGCAGCCCTTCTTGTTTCATCTGGCGAATACCTATTGCTGCATACCAGGGAAGTTTTGCCCTTAGATTTGTTGCTGAGAACCTTTGCTCAACCGTGATCGGTGTTGCAAGGATAGGGAAGCTTTGCCCTAGCCGCTGCCATCTTACCAGCCGAGTTGTGCCTTCCGAAAACCCTACTTCGGGTGACCTTCCTTAAAACGGGCATAACTTTTCGCTCGTAACTCCGATTGAGGTAAATTTTTTTTCAAATTTTCAGAACAAAATTTTACACATAAAATTCAACCCTTTAGCATTTTTGCGATTCTCAGAACTCCAAAAAAACATCTGGAAGTGGGAGTTTTCAAGCTCCTAAGTTGTTGCATGGTTTTCAGCAAACGTGCCTGTTTTTCTGTAGACAATATCACACCTCTGTTTAAGGTGAAAATTTTTTGTGGTTCCATCTTGTGTGATCCCTGTTTGGAGAAAAATATAACAAAAATATTTGGAAAAAATAAACAAAGTGGTTTTCTACTAGTCCTGGAGGGAATATCAGGGAAAAGAATAAAAACAATTGTCTGAGTTGCTCTTTGCTTGTTCTGTGAGTTCTATCCATCGTCCCTTGTTTCAACCTGTTGTGCTGCGCCTAGAACACGCCTTAGCTAGCAATTGTGACTTGTACTTTGGATACTTATTGAACTTTGCTAATCTGCTTCATCTATTGCTAATCCTTGCTGTCGTATTGTGCCTACCCATAGCCCCACATATACTTCTGTCAGCACATGTTCACCTTGCAACTATTACACCCAAGCTTGACAACAAATTGTGCCGCCCTGTTGGCTTTGGTAAGAACACTTGCAAGACGGTGGTAAGCCTCCTAAGATATTGCATTCAACTTTCTCCACCGTCTAGTAGTTCCTAGTTGATAGGGATAATATTTTGGTGTTGTCTTTTGTTGTCTTCTAACAATGGCAGGGAAAGGAGTGGAGTCCCCCTCAGACTTCAACGAGTGTGTTTCCAAGGATGAGCTTCAGAGGCTTCTTGATGACCAGCGCGCATATATTACCGAGAAGTTTGATGATCTGATGTGCAATGTCACCAATCTGGTCACTCGGATTGAAAATGTCGAGCAACGACCTCCCCCTGAGCAGCCACGCCGCCGACCCCGTCCTCGTGTTGATGGTGAGGTGCATGAAGATGATGCTGATGATGATGCTGATTTTGATTATGGTGATCGCAACGTGGACCATCTTCGGCATAATCGCTATGGTATGGGAGGTAATCGTAATCGTGGTAACAATGATCCTTTTGCTAAAGCTAAATTTACCATGATTCCTTTTGCTGGTAATGCTGATCCTGAGGCATATTTAGATTGGGAACTTGCTGTTGAACAAAAGTTTAATTCTCATTTAGTTCCTGCTGAGCATAGAGTTAGACTTGCTACTAGTGAGTTTACTGGTTTTGCTCTCTTTTGGTGGAATGATCTTTGTATTACTGCTAATAATGCCAATCCTACACATCAGACTTGGAATGCGTTAAAATGACATATGAAATCTCGTTTTGTTCCTCCTTATTACCAACGTGATTTGCGTATGAAACTATAAACTTTAAAACAAGGTGAAAAAGGAGTTGATGAATATTATCAGGAATTGCTTATTGGTTTAGCACGTTGTGATATACATGAGGATGATGAAGATAATTGTGCTAGATTATTTGGTGGTTTGAATCTGTGGACACCAAAACTTGGTGCTGGTTAACATAATTGTGATATACAGGATATTCTTGATTACAAAGATTGGAACAGATTCAACCAATTATATCATCTTGCTCTTAAAGCTAAAAGGGAAGTACAGGGACGACGTCAACAACACACTTTCAAGTCCAACCCTAGAAGATCTTTTCAACAGCAGTGTTCCAACATCGACAAGCCCAAGACTTCTGTTGCTAAGAAACCAGTGACACCGCCTGCTTCTACACATGCTTCCAAGGTGAGCAATTTGTCTTCTATGCAGTCCCAACCGCGGAAGAAGGCCATGTCCTTGGGTGCTTCTACGAGCAGCGCCACCAACATTGTTTGCCATCACTGCAAGGGCATGGGACACATCATGAAGGATTGCCCAAGTCGTCGTGCTTACTTGGTTTCCGCTGATGGCACAGAATATGTAAGTGCTAGTGATGTTGAAGATGAATTGGCTCTTGCTGCTAACATTGTTGAAGATGAGAAGAAAGAGGAGAAGGTTGCCATTGATTCTCCGGCTGCCTCGGCAGGTTATGAGAGCCTTCTTGTGCAGTGGGTGTTGACTTCACAATTGGGACATGAGGAAGAGAAGCTCCAACATCGCAATTTGTTCCACATGTTTCTCATCATCAAGGATCGCCGTGTCCTCACCATAATTGATAGTGGGAGTTGCAACAACTTGGTGAATTCTGATTTTGTCAAGAAACTTGGCTTGACCATATGTGCACATTCTAAACCATACCTACTACAATGGTTCAACAACAGTGGTAAGACAAAGGTAACTAGATCAGTGTGCGTGCATTTTTCTATTGGATCATATAATGACTATGCTGATTTTGATATTGTACCTATGCAAGCATGCTCTTTTTTGTTAGACCGCCCATGGGAATTTGATATTGATGCTTTACACCATGGTAGAACTAATAAATATACTTTCATGCATCAGAACAAAAAGATTACTTTGCTTCCTTTATCTCCTGCGGATATTAGGAAACATCATAACAAGCTTGCTGAAATTGTTAAGAATGATCCTGCATTAGATTCATGTCACACTAAACATAATGGGATTAAGTTAAAAGAGGGTGTTTATCTTGCCACCACTGCTACTACTGCTGCTTTATATGATAATCATGATGCACCTTGTTATACTGTGCTTTGTCAAGATGTTTGAGTCACCGATAATCCTATGTCTCGTACTTTGCATCCTGCTATCCCTAACCTTCTGCAAGAGATTGATGATGGGATGGAGTCGAGGACGACTCCAATTCAAGAAGGGGAGGATGATGAGGACATCGTCCTGCTGGACACACATGAGGCATGGTCTTCCCCAAGTCACAAGTCGTCACCAACTCGGTCATCGCGTTCGGTTCGGATTCAGCTGACACCCCTACACGGTTTCGGCCATATTTCCCTCATACGACATTGAAACGAGATGTTCTTTGATGCGTTGGAAAGGGGATGATGATGCCGTTCTTTTGGTTCTGGTCCTAGCTCCAAAAGGTTCATGGATCATTCTGTGTGATCACGCAAGGTGCTACATTACCTGTTGGGCCAACTTGGCCTTGTATCATGTCGGGCCTTAAGCCCATGTTATGGGCGCCTCCCCCTGGTTGCCCCCAACCCTAGGACGCCCCTTCGGGTATAAAACTCAGTAGCTGCCACCTTTAGAACTTAGGTTTTATTTAGTTCTAGTTTTCCATCGAGAAACTGAGATTGATTCATTGTAACTGTGATGACAAATCCGTTTACAGTGATCCAGGGCCCCTGTTCTTGTTCTTCTCGCCTGTGACGATTAGTCCATTCGAATCGAGAGCTTGAATCCCATATTGATCTTTGCTTCATCCATATTTGCAATTTCAGATTGCGTGTTTACTGTTCTCTTGCTTGTGTTCTTCAATTCGCTTGCAAGGAAAGCCTTTTCGGCAAGGTCAATTAAGTTGTGCTTGGTTGATAACCAACGGAGCAGCGGTGTAGCAGTTGCAGGGTTCGGATCGTGTTTCATTTGAAGTCGTATCATCAACGTCGAGTCTCCACCAAATCAAGTTTATCTATACCTATCGGAAGATCGGGCCAGTGCTACATCAGCTCTGGAGGATCTCGTAGAGAATTTCGACGAATTTTCAATTTCTGACCTAGTCAGAGGCTAGGGGATGAGTATGAGTACAACTCGACTTCTCGTTCTAGTCGTATTGACTCGCACGAGCCGGCACAGTAGCCATTGTGTGAGTCGGACTACCCCCAAACTCAATTCCCATTCGGACTCCTCAATGTGGCCACCGCCTATCAGGCGGTCATGTCCAGATCGCAATCCAACTCGGATGAGATCGAGGACCTCGACTACTACTCGGATCCAGATGAGGAGACTCCTTTATCAGGTCTGCAGCAGGTCCTGGTAATCACATCAACTCCACAAGGCAGATTCATCTATTGGCTCAACATGAAGCCACCTGCTCTTTCCAAGAACGACGACTCGTGCCTCATCGCCTACTTTGACACTCTCCCGTACCAGGAGGGAGCTCCTCTATCGCTCATTGCAGAAGAGGATGGCTCCACGTAAGTCATCACCTCTAGCTCGGGAAGTTTCTCACCAGAACAAGAAGTCTTCGTCGTCCTTGCTAGACAAGAGGACGACGAAGAAGAAGTCACGGAGGAGCACCCACAAGCGTGAATTCCATCCAGACGACATATCAGAAGATGAGAAGACTGCCGATGCTGGAGATGAGGCTGATGCGCAAAGAACTCGACAAAGAGCAAAGAACGCTGCGAGAGCAGAATGACGTCACCGCGTCATAGCAGAACTACCAATCAAAAACCTAGACAATGCCTTCGTCGCAGTCCAAACACGTCACCATCGTACTCCGCTGGCTACTGTCGCGTCCATGGACCTGATTACCCAAGCAATGCCCCAGAAAAAGTACACTCAATAGTAGGCGGAGCTGGCAGAACTCGCGTACGAAGAACTTGACCGCCAGAATCCCATACAGTCGGTATAGCACTCCGGATCTTAATGGAGCCAATGTGGCAGTAGTCATAGAGACGCACCACCCAGACCGAGCCAGATCCAAAACGATGCTCCGTGGGGAGTGGCCAGTGGGGCTAGACTAAGCCAAGTGGGAGGCGGCAGCAGGGCAAGCCAGGAAGGACCCTCGGGAAGCTGCGACCACCGTGATGCCCCACCAGAGCTTGAACGCCCTATAGTAGACCTCCGCAGTAAGTTAAATGCCAGCTGCAATGCCCGCACTATCTTCAACGGCCGGTACCGCAAGCATGAGCAAAAAGTCGATAACCTAGGGGATGACGCTGATGGGTTTCATGCCTTCTCTAGACATGTGAGAAGGACAATTTTACTCGAGAAATTGAAGTCCCTAAGTATCACCAAGTATGACGGCAAGTAAGACCCGGTGCGATGGCTCTGATGCTACTCGTTGTCAATACAATCCACTAGTGTAAACAACGGCACCAAAGTAGTCTACTTCCCCATCTGCATGGAGGCAGCACCACTCACATGGCTGGAGTCACTCAAAAAGAACTCTATCAACTCATGGGATGACCTCAAGACGGTGCTCACTAGCAACTACGCAGGGCCAATGCAGCGTCCTAGCAACAAGATTGTCTTGTCCCACAAGAAGGTGAGACCCTGCGGAGCTACGTACGTTGCTTCTTCGACAAGAAAGCCATGATTGTGGATGTCACAGAGAACGACGTCATCCACTACTTCCAAATAGGCTCATCGATCGCCGGATGTTTCAAGACTGCAGAAGAAGATGCCCCAGTGACGTCAAATATCTCAAGATTATGGCACAGACCTAGGCGGATGAAGAAAACAAGGAGATCGAGAGGTTCGAGTCCAACCGCAACAAGGGCCAAAGCAACAACAACCAGAACAGTAATGGCCCGCGCAATGACAAGAACTGCAACGATCGTCCCAACAACAACAACAACTGAAACAACTACTCAGGAATCCAAAACTACAAGCGCAAGCCAGACAATATAGTCGCGGATATGCAACACTCCTCCAAGCCCAACAACAGCAGAGATTCGAGCAAGCCTTCATTCAATGGACTCTGCGTGGGATTGCTTCAGCCTACTCAAAGCCATGAAGGATGCGCCGGAACCATCTGGCGCTAAGGACAAGGGCAATGCCAAGGAAGATGAACACGATGGGGACAACAGGAAGTTCCAAAACCCGTCTAATATAGTCAACTTCATCTTCGGCGGAACCCCCGTCACCGCTACTATGTTGTCCCATATGCTAACTCTACGGGAGATAATGTAGATCGAACCCGCAACACCTACATTCCTCAAGTAGTCTGAGGTGCCAATTAACTTCTACAGGGCAGATCAATGGACTAGTTTCTCAGACTTAGGACGTTATCCTCTCGTCCTGGACCCGGTGGTTGTAGGCTTTAAACTCACCAAAGTACTCATCAACGGTGGTAGCAGCCTCAACATCCTGTTCACCAAAACGCTGAAGATGATGGGCCTCGATGTCACTAACATGTTCACCCCCACGAACTCACCGTTCTACGGCGTTGTCCCATGCAACGCGGCTGTACCCCTTGGACATGTGATTTTGCCAGTTACCTTTTGGACCAGAGAACACTACCGAATAGAGTACATCCGATTTGAGGTGGTAAACTTTGAAACATCGTACCACGCTATCCTTTTTAGGCCAGCTGTGACGACTAACCCCAAATCTCTCGAGTTAATCTTAATCCGAGTCCCTAATCCCCGTCTCAAGCTTCCCTGAGTTTAAGTGCTCAACCTCCAGTCCGGTTCCGACCCCTGAGAACTGACCCCTTTCCACCGCTTCCCCAGTTCCGACCCCAACTCACCCGCCGGATTCTTCTAAGTCTCCCCACCACACCTCCCTTCAATCTGAGCAGTGGACCAACCGAGACTGACCGGTGGACCCACAAAATCTTTCCCCCAGATCTCCCACGACAGGCACACTCGAGTGGCATGCCCGCTTCAGAGTTCCTCCGCCGCGTGGCTCAACTTCTCCGACCCCCGCCGCTCCGCCCCGTCGCCGGCCGCGATCGGATGGATATCCTCGCCCCCTTCCCCAATCGCAGCGGAAGCTCCTCTGCTACCCTTTCTACAGCGTCTCGCGGCTCGCGCCCATCATCACCCCGCCGGACCCCCGGCTGCAGAGTCCGATGCCTCCCGGCTGTTTCGCTGCCCCTCCACAGTCGCGCTGCCCCAGATTGTGTGAAATCAGATCTTAGCTTGATCTCTGACTCTTTTGCAACACGTTTGGGATGCCAGACTGTGTGAGTTTGTGCTGTGACCACACGCTCGCTTTCTGTGGGTCTAACCAGAGTTTGGCCGACCCCGGGTCGCGAGGTTGGACGCGCCCGACCCCTCGAGGCGCTTCTCCGCCTCACCCGACCCCCTTCTTGTGCGGTTCGTTTCGCCGACCCCCTTCCTGTGCGGTTTGCTTCACCCGACCCCTTCTGGTGTGGTTCGCTTCGCCCAACCTTTTTGTGCTGTTTCGCCTAGCCCGACCCTTTAGCCTAAAGTCAGATATGATGGAACTCCTGGAATCTGGTTATGGTTCGCCCGAAGTCGTGTGCAGAACTAAGATAGTTGCTAACTAAGATGGCAAAAGGAAGTGTGTGTCTCCTTTATAAAGCTGTTTGTGTTACATTGTCGACAAGAGTCGCATCTGAGGATTTAACTTGTGCGTTCCCATCTGTTTGGAATACTTCTGAGGTTATGTAATTAATGGAACATTGGCTCTTGCAGATGGCGTATCGCACCAGATCCGACTTTGTGCCCAGCAGCAGCGAGCAAAGGTAGGATCTTCCCCCGCCCCCGCCCCCGTCTTCGCTGGAGGCGATCTTAGCGGCTCAGATCGAGCTGCTGAGGCATCTTGTACAGGAGCAATAACAACAGCAGCAGCCCCATGGGGGAAAGGCACATCAGCAGCCTCATATTGCTCGCTATGAGGACTTCTTGGGGACGCAACCCCTTTGTTCCAGAAGACGCAGGACCCGCTCGACGCCGACGCCTGGGTTTGCACAATCGAATCCAAGTTCGAGCTTCTCACCGCCCCGTGCCCCGACCATAACAAGGCTTGGTTTGCGGCTCAGCAGCTACGTGGTTCCGCCCGGCTCTGGTGGGATCACTACCATGCTATGTTGCCGGCCGACCATGTTGTCAGTTGGAACGAGTTCAAGACCGCGTTCAGAGGGTATCATGCGGACTATCATGCACTACGCCCAAGCTTTCAATGACCTGTGCCGTTATGCCGGCTATCATGCGGACACAGACGAGAAGAAGCGGGACAAATTCCGCCGAGGGCTAAGTCTGGAGCTCAGAGAGAGGTTGAACCCCATTAAGGTGGACACCTATAACGAGTTGGTCAACTTGGCCATCTCGCAAGAAGATTGCATGCAGGCTCTCAAAGCCGACCAGAAGAGAAAGGCCTCCGTGGCATTTCCGAGCCTACCCGCTCGAAGGTTCAGGATGGTTCCTCCGCCGGCGCCCAGCCGACCCCAGCAGTCGGGAAGATGGGTTGCCCAACCCCCGCCTGCGGCAGCGCCTCGTTTTCCTGGTTTCCAACCACAGGCGTCCCGGCCGACCCTACAACCACCACCACGTCCTGCAACTGGTAACTGCTGCTTCACCTGCGGCAATGAAGGGCATTCTAAGGACTGCCCCAGGAATAGGAATCAGCAAACCGGCCAGAACCCCATGGCGAACAGAGGAAGAAGGCCCAAGGTTCAAGTCCGCCAAGAACGGCTCAACTACACCAGCTTGACCAAGCTCCCCGAAGGTGCGCCAGTGATGACGGGTACTTTCCTTGTCTTAAATCAAACTGTTGTTGTGTTGTTTGATTCGGGAGCCTCCCATAGCTTCATCGGGAGTAAGACTAGAGAAAGATGTGAGCTAAGTGTCGGTCACACTAAAGGATCATATGTGATCTCCACTCCTGGAAGGAAGATAGCCTCAGACCAGATCGTTACCCTTGTATCTATCCAGCTAGGCGAGACCCTTTTCAAGGAAAATCTCATCATCCTTGACCTGGAAAGAATAGATATCATCCTTGGGATGGACTGGATGACCAGACACCAAGTGGTTCTAGATACAGCTGCCCGAACTCTCCACATTAACTCACCCTTTCATGGCAGTTCTACCCTACCCTTGAAACACCTCAAGTGCGCACTTCCTTGTGCATACCCTCTATCGGAAGCCCGGCTAGAAAGCCTCCCTTTTATCTGTGAGTACCCGAATGTGTTCCCAGAGGACTTGCCCGGCATGCCACCCGATAGAAATGTGGAGTTTTCCATAGAGTTGATCCCCGGCACCGCTCCAATATCCAAGAGACCCTATCGGATGCCACCTGCCGAGCTGGCTGAGTTGAAGACCCAGTTGCATGATCTGTTGGAAAAAGGCTTCATCCGACCCAGTACATTACCCTGGGGTTGCCCAGCCCTGTTTGTGAAGAAGAAGGACGGGAGTCTACGCATGTGTGTGGACTACCGACCCCTCAATGCGGTGACTGTCAAGAACAAGTACCCACTCCCCCACATTGATGTCTTGTTTGATCAGTTAGCTGGAGCAAGAGTGTTCTCCAAGATCGATCTTCGATCAGGATATCACCAAATCAAGATCCGACCCTGCGACATCCCCAAAACAGTCTTCTCCACAAGATATGGACTATATGAGTACTTGGTCATGTCTTTTGGACTCACCAATGCACCCACATACTTCATGTATCTCATGAACTCGGTGTTCATGCCCGAGTTGGACAAGTTTGTAGTGGTGTTCATTGATGATATCTTAGTGTACTGGAAGAACGAAGAAGAACATGCCGATCATCTTCATGTAGTTCTCCAACGGTTGAGAGATCATCAGCTCTATGCCAAGTTCTCCAAGTGTGAATTTTGGTTAGATAGTGTCAAATTCTTAGGACACACTATCTCTAGGAATGGCATAGCCGTCAACCCCAGTAAGGTACAGGAAGTCATGAACTGGAAGCCTCCCGCCTCAGTACACCAGATCCGAAGTTTTCTTGGACTAGCAGGCTACTATCGGCGTTTCATACCGGACTTCTCCAAGATAGCTAAGCCGATGACTGAGCTGCTGAAGAAAGAGGTCAGATTTGTGTGGAACGACAAGTGTGAAGAAGTCTTCAAGACCCTGAAGCACTTGCTGACCACAGCCCCGGTTTTGGCTCAACCCGACCACTCTAGGCCGTTTGATGTGTACTCTGACGCCTCTGGCACTGGACTTGGGTGTGTTCTTATGCAAGATAATCGAGTCATTGCCTATGCCTCATGTGCATTACGACCTCATGAGCTGAACTACCTGATCCATGATCTTGAGTTGGCAGCAGTGATTCATGCCTTAAAGATATGGAGACACTATCTGATAGGCACCCACTGCAACATCTACACCGACCACAAGAGACTCAAGTACATCATCACCCAAGCCGACCTCAACATGCGCCAAAGAAGATGGTTAGAGTTGATAAAGGACTATGATTTGGAAGTGCACTATCACCCCGGCAAGGCCAATGTGGTGGCCGATGCTCTTAGCCGCAAGACCTTTTGCAACTGCTTGTCGGCAACAACCTTCACCGAGACCCTGTGTCATGAGATGGGAAAACTTAGTTTGGAAATTGTTTCCCTTGGAACCCTCGGCCACATATCTCTTGAGTCTATTTTGGAAGACCAAATAGGGTCAGCACAGCTAGAGGATGCGGAAGTGAGACAAAGCAAAATGAAGATCTCATTGAAGGATGAAGGGTATAAACAATTTCGGCAGGATGAAAATGGGAAAGCGTATTATGGAAACCGACTTGTTGTACCAGCCGACCCCAATCTGAGAAAGCAAATCCTAGATGGGGCTCATCTCTCTAAGTTCTCAATCCATCCTGGCAGCAATAAGATGTACCATGATCTCCGTCAGACCTTCTGGTGGAGTGGAATGAAGCCAGAGATTGCCCGGTATGTTTCAGGGTGTGACACCTGCCAACGCGTCAAGGCCAGTCATCTAAAGGTAGCAGGTACCCTGCAGCCCCTACCTATTCCCTCTTGGAAATGGGAAGACATCAGCATGGACTTCATTGTTGGACTACCTCTTACATCATAGCGACATGACTCCATCTAGGTTATAGTGGACCGCCTGACCAAGACCGCCCATTTCCTTCCTATCCACACCACCTACACGGCCAAGAAGTATGCGGAGTTGTATCTTGACTGCATTGTTTCCCTACACGGTGTGCCTAGGACGATCATGTCTGATCGAGGAGTTTAGTTTGTAGCACGCTTTTGGGAACAACTACAAGCATCAATGGGCACCAAGCTCATCCGTAGCTCAACCTATCATCCTCAAACCGACGGTCAGACCGAGAGAGTTAATCAGATTCTTGAAGACATGTTGAGAGCTTGTGTCATCCGCTATGACAAAAATTGGGACAAGTGCTTGCCCTTGGCAGAGTTCTCCTACAACAATAGCTACCAGGCTAGCTTGAAGATGGCACCGTTTGAAGCCTTATATGGCCAGAGATGCCGGACACCATTGAATTGGTCACAAGCCGGCAAAAGACAAACTTATGGTCTTGATCTAGTGGTAGAAGCCAAAGAGCAAGTGAAGGTAATTCAAGCAAATCTCAAGGCTGCCCAATCTCGACAGAAGAGTTACTCCGACAGGAGAAGAAGACCCCTGCAGTTTGATATTGGTGATCATGTGTATCTTCGGGTCTCCCCGACCAAAGGAGTGCAACGGTTTGGAGTACAGGGAAAATTGGCTCCCCGTTACATTGGCCCATATGAGATTGTGGAAATTTGTGAACCAGTTGCTTACCGGATCCGACTCCCAGAACAGCTCTCGGCCATACATGATGTTTTCCATGTATCTCAACTGAAGAAATGTGTCCAAGTCCCAGCCGAGATCTTAGAGCAAGAGCAACGTCAAATCGAGCCCGACTTGACCTATGCCGAGTACCCGGCCAGAGTTCTCGACCATAAGGAGAGGCGCACCCGACGCCAAGTGGTGAAAATGTACAAGATCCAATGGGATAACCACACCGAAGATGAAGCCACATGGGAAACAGAAGAGTACTTGAACAAACATTTCCCAGATTTCCTTTCCAACCAAGGAGGTAAGGACTGCACCCCCCACTGGTTACTCTTACACCCGAATCTCGGGATGAGATTCTTTTTAAGGGGGGTAGGCTGTGACGACTGACCCCAAATCTCTCGAGTTAATCTTAATCCGAGTCCCTAATCCCCGTCTCAAGCTTCCCTGCGTTTAAGTGCTCAACCTCCAGTCCGGTTCCGACCCCTGAGAACCGACCCCTCTCCACCGCTTCCCCAGTTCTGACCCCGCCGACCCCAACTCATCCGCCGGATCCTTCTAAGTCTCCCCACCATGCCTCCCTTCAATCTGAGCAGTGGACCAACCGAGACTGACCGGTGGACCCACAAAATCTTTCCCCTAGATCTCCCGAGACAGACGCACTCGAGTGGCATGCCCGCTTCAGAGTTCCTGCGCCGCGTGGCTCAACTTCTCCGACCCTGTTGCTTCGCCCCGTCGCCGGCCGCGACCAGATGGATATCCGCGCCCCCTTCCCCAATCGCCGCGGAAGCTCCTCTGCTACCCTTTCTGCAGCGTCTCGCGGCTCGCGTCCATCATCACCCCGCCGGACCACTGGCTGCAGAGCCCGATGCTTCCCAGCTGTTCCGCTGCCCCACCACAGTCGCGCCGCACCAGATGCGCTACGCGACGATTCCTCCGCCAACCCCGACCCCGCCCGCGACAGTCCCTTTCCCACCTTGTCAGAGCTGCGCCCCGACAGTCTGTTGTTTCGTGCTCGCCCACGCGACCGCAGCCCGCCTGTCTTCTCACCTGAGCAACCTCGCTTCTAGCGTCGTTCCCTCGGTCACGTCCATCAGATCCGCCGCACGACGACGCCCGCCTCCACCAAATCTCAACCACCAGCAAAACCGCGCCTGCGCCACCCGGTCTCTGGTGCCCAATGGCCGACGGTGTCCTCCGCAAAGTCCTACACCGCCGCCCCGCTGCTCAATCGCCGCCCCGGCAGAGCACTCGATCGCTTCTTCTCGGTCTTCGTGCTGCTCCAGCTCTCTCTCTTCCGCTCAGCTATAAAAGAGGATGCCAGAGCCCCGTCGGAGTCCCCTTCGCCATCGCTGTTGGAGGTATGCCCTAGAGGCAATCATAGAGATGATGATATTCCATTTGTATCCATGATTTGTATATTGTGTTCATTGAATATCCATTAAAGGCTACTTGAATTGATTTGCAATTATGTGAATTGTATGTGAAACTCTTTACTTGTATGGTTATTCTAAAGTTGTCCCTAGTCAGAGTTCATGTGAGGACACACATGAATATTAGACTAGCACATGTATTAGTTGATGACTATGTTTCACAAGTCATGGACATGGAGATGTTGAACTAATAATGTGGACACATGTGGAGACATGTGCTAGGACTGACCCAACACGAGAAGTAGTTCTCTCTTTAAACAACATATACGCTTTGTCCTTAGACCTGAGATTGTCGCATGTATTCTAGATGTGGATCGACCTACTTAGGGGCTATCAAACGCTACGCCGTAACAGGGTAGTTATAAAGGTAGCTTTCGGGTTTGTCAAGAAGCATGCTATGAGACATGGTCAATCAAGATGGGATTTGCCCCTCTCTGATTGAGAGTGATATCTCTGGGCCCTTTGAGTGATCGGATCCGAAAATGCATGGCCATGCTACGTACGGTTAAGAGTTAACCTACAAAGGGATTCCAAATCACAGGATCGAGAAAGAGCGGTTGGCTTGAAGCTAGACCAAATATCGTGAGGCAAAGGGAATAGCATGTATATTATGTTGTGATGGTTCGTCTGATATGATCTTCGTGTGCGTATAGGAGTTGGCACGTCTTGCTAGAGGCCGCTACCGACTATTGGGCCGAGTAGGAGTACTCGGGCCATGTCTATACGTATCCGAACCCATAGGGTCACACACTTAAGGGGTTGGAAGTCCAAATTCGGATTTGATCCGAGTTGGATTAGGTTTAGATGTACTAATGGGCCTCAGACCCAGAGGCCCATCAGGAACCTCTATAAATAGAGGGGTGGGGGCACCCTAGGGTTTACACCTTTTGGCGAAACACACCTGCCGCGCCTCCCACGCCCTCGCCTGTTGCAACTCGCGGATCTAGCAGTCCGACTTGCGACGCTTCCTCCCTGCACGTGTGGATACCTTGGAGGTGTTGCGCCTGCAGCACTTGGATGAGCCGCCGACGAGCCACGACGAGCCGACGATGAGCCGCGGCACCGGAAGCGATTTGCTGCACGTGGACGAGCTGCTGAGGAGCTGCTGGACGTGACGTGATCGACTACGTACGACTACGTTGATCGACTAAGTACGACTACGTGATCGTCTTCACTGCATCGACGCATATCTACATCTTCCGCACCAGTAGTGCGTCGAGTGGTAATCCCGTGATCCTTATACGACAGTTCTTCATGGTTATACGCGGTAGAAATTTTGATTTGCGCTAGCGTAGCCTACCTCGTATCCCAACAATCGCTGCCTTGCTGCCGTTCCTCTGCTTCGTGCTCAAAGCGCTACCGCCTAATTCCCTGAGGAACTCTCCTCTTCGCTCCACGCCCGCCCTTCCAATCCACCCAGCCGCTTGCTCCTCTGTGCTGCGCAAGAGCTTGCTTGTTTCCACAAGAAGCGCCGCCGCCGCCGTCGGAGCACCGTCGGGCATCGCCGTTGCCTAAGTCCTTGTGCTTCCCTCCTTTCGCCCAAGTCTGATTCTTCCCGACCCCAAGCTTCACCTGGAAGACGAAGGTAAGCTGCCGACCCTTCTCCGCCTCGTCCGACCCCTTCTGCTCGTCCGACCCTTTTTTCCGCCTCATCCGACCCCTTCTGCTCGTCCGACCCTTTTCCGCCTCGTCCGACCCCTTCTGCTCGTCCGACCCTTTTTTCGCCTCGTCCGACCCCTTCTGTTCGTCCGACCCTTGTCCGTCTCGTCCGACCCCTTCTGTCCGCCCGACCCCTGTTCCGTCTCGCCCGACCCTATCCGCTCGACCAACCCCTTCCTCCGTCTTGCCCGACCCTATCTATTTCACCGACCCTTCCTCCACCTCGCCCGAGGGCTCGGCTGTATCCTTTTCCTTGACCCGAGGGTATATGTGTAAAAATCGGGGACTACTCTGCGTTAAGTTTGAGGACCCCCAGCACATCTATTCCTCTAGTCTAAGGGTCCGATCATAAGTTCCTTCCCGTCCGACCCTTATATCTTGATCTCCACCCACTCAAGTACACTTCCCTACCTTTTCTGTAGCTTTGCTACCAGTGTCCGAGCCTTAACTCACAAGTGTTGCTGTTGTTTAAATCGTCTAAAAGTGCTAACTCTTGCATTTGCATTTCGTGTAGAGTTGCATCTCGCCGACGGTGACTACGAGCTGTACCCGGCGCCCGAAGAAGGAGTTGCAGCAGAGCTCCCGCCTCCAGAAGCCGGAGCCGCCCCCGCAGAAGAGCAGTTTCCCTCCTCCTCGTTTGAAGGCAAGCCCCAGAGCATGAACCCAATCTTTCCCAAACTTGCGCATGCATGCTCCATCTTGTCTTGTGCATTTACGTATAGGTGTTGTTTGAAACCGTAGCTTGCATGACTTAGTTCCCTTGAGCTGAACACTAGTCTGTTGGGTCCGAGTAGTTGCTATGCTTAATAGGGAGCGGTAAAAGCCGAGTGATCTCTTATCACTCGCGAGTTTATAGGAGTTGGTTGTTTCTCTTCTGTTACAATTATAAGGACGATGGACGGGGCATGATTTTGGTTAACTCTTTGGTGGTCGGCTGATCGCCCCGTCTGTCTATGAAACTTGTTAAGGCCCGACAGTGGTGGTGTTCGTGATCAAGTGTTTTGAAAGTACTAACCTCATACTCAGTATGGGATGAGGAAGCCGAGTACCGGATTGAACCTAGACGTGAGCGGTCGCCCCATTGTTCTTGGAATGGAGTTCCCCTGCGGCCGCACGTGGTGGCAAGTGTGGTCACAGAACGGCAGAGGCCGGGTCTGTGGAACATTGCACCAAAGGAAATAGGCCCGACACGGGTTAGGGAATTGATGGGGAAGGCCGACACATGAAGCGACCCTCGGTGGTACGCGGATGTCGTGAGGTTAGGTTCGCCATGCATGGTTAAAGAACTCGAATCGATTCGTCTGCCTCTCACAGCTTGAGACTACTTGATCACTATGCTACACTGAGTAACAATGAAATATGATGATGATATGGTCTTGATGATGTTATACCCCTTTGGTTGGTTCTATGTATGCTTAGAGTAAGTTGCTAACTTAGACCGGATAATGAACTTAGAATCTGAGCTAAAACTTTGAAAATAAGGATCTACATAGTGCTTTTGGCAAACAAACCCCCTCAGCCAAGGAGCCGACATGTCTAGAAGTGGTGGAGTAGCTTACTCCCGTTGGTTAAGTCTTGTTGAGCTTAGTAGCTCAGCCTTGTTGTGGCTTTTCTTTTTCAGGTGAAGTTGCTACTCCCGAGTCCTCCCCTGTTGGCACTTGGCCACCCCAACTCCCTCCGGGTTGGACGGTCGAGTGGGATCCCTCCTCGGACGGCGAGGAGAGGGATCACTGATGTCTTGGCAGGCCTCACCAAGGACGTCCGACCCCTGCGTTTAGCTTCCGCCGTTTTACCTTCTGTTGTTTTCCTTTGAACCTTGTAAAACTTTGTTGTTGTTTTGTTGTTGAACTAAAATGGTCATGTTATTTAACTTGGTGGACTTGTTGTATTCTCTGGAAGCAAAGTGTTTGATGAAATTCTCAGTTATTTTCACCGATAAACCGCTTATAAGCGGAAACAAACAGGGTGAGGTCGCTGGCAGGCCAGTTAAGGCCCGCGACAGTGTTCACCCAGCGGTTGAGGTAAACCAATTTTGAAAAGTAAACCTACTACTTCGTCTTTGTGCTGTGCGCCACTTCGTTTTATTTTCATTCTGCATGCGTACGGTTAGAATGCAATAAATAATGCTTTGGGTCAGCTGGCAGCGTGTATGCTATTTGCATCAGTAAAAAAAAGTAACTAAGTGTATAGTGGAATGGATCATCCGTTTTTCATCGGACCTCATTAACTAAGGGCAGGAACTAATTCTATATTCTTTATTCAATATTATGTTAGTATTAATCATGCCGAAGTGTTTATTCATAGCGAACATATTTGTACCTATTTTCCTCTATCGGTTAATTCCGGCCCTTATATACGAAGTTCAATTTGATGTCAACTTTTTTCAATTAGGCCTCTTGGTTAGTTCTGGGCCGTCCCCTCTTTTGGTGAGTTTTGGGCAAACATGTTTTATTTCTCGTCGTGAAATTTTGCAGAAATAGACCTATGCCGCCGTACGAAATGGTGGTAGGTCCGCTTCCACCGGTTGGATTGGCGGTAGGAAGCCCGGAGTGCTGCACATGCATTGTTTTCGCCGTATGAAATGGCGGTAGCTTGCTTTAGCCGTTTCATACGGCGGTAGGTGCCTTCCGCCATTTCAAGTGGCGACAGGCTCCCCCTGCCTGGTTTAGCCGGCCTTAGCGTGGTGTAGCATCACGACTATAGTGGAGTTATAGCCGTTTGAATCGACTATAACTTTGTTTTAATTTTGATTAGTTATTTTTCGTGTAATTTTGTATGATATTTTTAGAAGTGAAATATGTAGTTCAATTGCAATATGTAACTTTGTAATTTGAGAGAGGTAGAGCGATTGAACGAAATAATTGGAAATGATTTAATTCCCTGCCATTAGATACATAGCTGTTTCCAATGAGATTACAACGGATCCAAACGAAAGTCCTAAACCAAGTGGCATGTTGCTAAACCTAGCATGCCTTAGGTAATTGATATAGCCGGGGAAAGAGCCATGTCTACTTCCTAGTAGAACTGGCTCTGCGAGGACTGTGACAGCCCAACTCCATAGTAGCCAGCACCCCTAGAGGATGGCGGAGACGGGAGGCGATCCTTGTTGTGGTGGTAGGGGCACTTGTACCATGGATCGGTGCAAATCAAGTTACGTGCAATGTCAACCGCCCAAGGATTCGTGTCAATTTCGGATTGAAGATCCTCGACCTTAGGCTCTAGGGCAAAGATCTTGCACTTTAGGTAGTGTATGTACTCCTGGGTTGGCTCAGGAAGCGGTGAATCGACCCACTTGGCGTAGCGGCAGTTTCCTTCATCGAGATATGTCTGAACGTGATGTTAGTTTGAAGCACGAGAAGCTTAGGAAGAGTAATGAAGTAATAACTTTACTCACCAACCCATACGGGCATCGAAAGAAACAGCGACTTCCATCACCGTAGCCGTCATAGAGCTGGACAACACAAGCCACGCCATGGTGACACATTGGCCATGCATCCTGGCGGTCGTTATAAAGTCTAAGGGAGTTTGGAGGGGTGTAGTTAGCCCTGTCCTCCAGAGGGAACTCGTCGAGAGGTGCCTCATACTCCATTGGGCCAAAAAAACCTAGCCAAGTGATGGTTGGAATAGGAGCACCCCTCCTCTTCCCCTCCTCTCATGACCTCTCCCTCTTGCGGATGCCATAGTTCTTACTCGTGCTCAGCGGTGTGGAAGGATATGGGAGTCTTACTCGTGCTCAGTGGTGTGGAAGGATTTGGGAGAGGGGGGGTTCAATATAAGGAGTGTTGAGATGAAGACGCGCTGCACCCCCATGTGCTAAGTATGCTGTCGTGTTCAATCATCCTAAGAAATGGTACATATAGCCTTTGCAGGTGCAGGGATGTAGGTGTAAGTGTGGAGTCCCATCCGCCCAAGAAGGCATCACGTTTAGGGTCCTTGCAGTCTATAGTGTAGCCTTTTCAGTGAAGGTTCACGTCAACAGTATATAGTGTAGGCTTTTTAGTGAGGGTTCATGTCAACAGTGTGTAGTGTATGCTTTTTAGTTAGGGTTCACGTCAACAGTGGAAACCACTGTTTGAATACTGAACTTGCCATAGAGTAGTGTAATTGGAATAGTGTGGAATCTTAGTAATCGATGAAAGGAGATGAAATGTTACAACAGTAGAAGCAACAGTACAAGCAACAGTACAATGGCATCCGAGACGCCCAACATGACAAACCTAAAAGAGCACCTTCGCTAGGATAGAATGACTTAGGTAATGTAAATTGGTGGAGAACAAGTAACGTTCTACTGGGTAAACCGGGGAAGTTTCCCCTTCCTCATTGTTTTGGAGGAGAATTCTGCCTCCTATTGTTCCATCTTCTTTTGTCATCCTTCTTCCTGGAGGAGCTGCGCCTGACGAGCTTCGAATTCTTCCTCCTGCCATTTGAGTGTTGCCTCTCGAGCACCTAACTCCTCACGCCATCTCTGCAGTTGATCCTCCTTGACCTTTAAACGGATTTGCCATTGACCTTAGTAGGATGGGTTAATTAGCATAACTGAATACATGCATGCACCTTGCAAATTACAAAGATGACAGTCTGCATGTCCTTGTAACCTTTTCCTTGTTGGTTTCATAATTGAAATTCGTGGACTCCTATAACATAAGAAAGTATCTATATTGATCTTTTTGCTTATTTTTCCTGTTCATACATTGACAGGGTGAGTGACAAGAGCATTGGCTTGTTCTTGCGCTATGTATTCACCAGTAGGTACAAAGAGTTTCTAAGCAAATCCCACAATTCTTCCATGATGACAATGCCCATGTTTGTTTTGTGCCTTAGCAAAGAAGAAACTAGTGGTAAGCAAAACATCTTTTATACTTCTCCTCGTGCTATTGTCAACAAATTATAAAACCAACTATTACTGCAATGCACTGCCTAACTCACTATATTTTCCTGAAGTGTTTGAGTCTGCTAGGGAGTCAATGGCTGCTTTCAAGAGATGGCGTGCTGGTGGTGTGAGGCTGCAAAAGGCTTCCATCCTTGGCAGGAAGAGGAAGACGAAACTGCCTGATGCGCCTTCTACTCCTTGAACCTGGTTTACGGTCTCTATGGATGGAGTGCTTTGAGCAGTTCACCTGATGTTTCATGTATGTACTCTGATTTGAGCTAGTACTGTAAGGGAAAAGGCTAACGACACTTTTATAGTTGTTTAAGTTGACACATATTTGTGCTATAGTCTGGTGCACCTTTTGTGCATATCTATTTAGTGTGACAATACAGGCGACAGCAGCTCTTTTAAGTCCATGCTTCATAAGAAAAACTGGATGTTGTATATCGCCATCTCCTCCCGGACTTTATTTGGAGCAAGTTTCTAATAATCTCAACAAGGCACCTAGCAGGTCTTTCGGACTTTGTTTGGAGCAGTTTTTAATATCGCCATCTCAACGTGGTAGAACTTCCTCACTCAGATTCGAGGTTTCAATTCAGCATGATTTCGGACTTTGTTTGGAACAGTTTTTAATATCGCCATCTCAACGTGGCAGAACTTCCTCACTTAGATTCGAGGTTTCAATTCAGCATGATCTTTCAGTAATAGGTGGTGCGCATTGATAGTGATTTTATGGATTTTAGTGTTTGCGAGATGCAGGTTGACAAAACAAATAAGAATTAGTGAGTTTGATGAGTTTTAAATAAAAGATCTTATTGTAAATGACAAGCTTATGTCATCTGAAGTATGGAAAAGTGAAGATTTGTCAAGTAAAGACTGAAATAAGAGAAAAATACATAGATGCAAGTGAAATTGTATTGTTTCATTGGTTGTTGACTTGCTTAGTCAAATGAAACATGAACAGTGCATAAGGGTTGATTAAGATCAAATATTGAGAAGGAAGGTGACCAAGAGCTTAGGTATTAAGCATAAGTTTTGTATAGAAGCTTGCCCTGTCACAGAATCAATGTGAAAAAAAGTGATTTGGAATTACAATGATAGTTCACTTGGTCACATGGTTGGTATCATTAATCAAGAAAGAAGTTTCAAGTATTAGGCATTTCAAGAAAAAATAATATAGGAGGATTACTTGATCATAATATTAGTAATATTATGAAAGCATATATTTAAAATTAAAGATCATGGTAGTCTACATCTTTTCCCTCTGGCCCTCAAAGTGTTATTCTCTACGATAGTCGAGAATCAACCAATGATCCTTCACGATGAACCTCTTGAGATGGAGAACCCATAGGTCGTGGACAAACTTGAGGCATCGACACTAGAGTTCGAGAAAGGGACTCTGTAAATGAGCATGAAATCTTCTTGAAGCACCATAAGGTACATGCTCATATGATAAATCTCTAGAGTCAGTGACGCTTTGTGCCATGAGCGCACGAAGACTAACCACCTTAATGTCCTTGTTTGTAAAATGTTTAGAAGATTGGTTGTAGATGCCTACGTTTATCGTCAACAACCTTGCAGCTAAAATGTCAATGACACATCAACAATTGGCGGCAAAGATGGGAAATACATCGCCAATTGTAGCTGCAACATGAAGACTACCCATGGTCGAGCTTTTTACCAAAAATAAAGCACTGCCGGGAGATGCCTCGTATCATCATTGAGTTTCCCTTAATCAATAAAAGCAAATAAGCAAGAACATATTCTTATTATAAGTTGCTTTCGGGTATTTTTGGTCATTAACCATTTCAGGTGAAGATAAAAAAGAACGATGGTCATGCGATGTCCAAGAATATGGAAGTTGCATCAACATAACCCCTTGGTGCTCTTTTGTAATACTCTAACCCAATATATCATAGTTATTGAAATTGTTGGCCCATGTGACCCAATTCGAGTTGTAGTTGGTGGGTTTAGTACCACCTTGGAAGTTTAGAGGTGAGGGCCAATTCTTATCATTCCAAACATAGCACCTTCGAGTTAATCCTTTTACAAGAAGCAAGGACGAAAGTGTAAGAGAGGTGTTATGCATATGCAGGCTCGTTCCACGTGAGGAGCTAGGCCGTAAGAAGATTTTGGAGCGGGGTGTTACAGATGGTATTCAGATCATGAACCCTCGCTGCATGTACGCATGTGCATGTGGCTAGGCCCATATAAGTAGTGTAGGGATGACATTGGAAGGCAACACTAGTTTCCCTTTAAGCAAGAATTGACTTACTGTGATAGCCCTAGTAATTAAGCAACTAAATTAGAGAATCATCAAAGTGATTAAGAAACTAAATCAAAGAATCAACAAAGGGATTAAGGAAAAAGTGAGAGCTAACTCTAAATTGCTAAGAGTTAAGATCTAAAAACACCTCAAATTTTGCCAAGTCTTAAAACTCCTTCCTGCTCATAATATCTTGTGAGGCAAAAAGTAAAAACAAATTTTATGAAAGAACTTAAATTTGGCCGATATACTGTGGTAGCCCTTTTCAAATGGAACCCTTCCACTCATAATACTTCCTCTGATTCTGAGCAGAGAGTGTTCCAAAAGTCGAGTAGACGATCGGTCAAATTTCAAATCAATTCCAAAAATAGCTTTGGTCGATGCTCTGCCAAAGATCCCACCATCCAAATTCCAAGCCCATCGAGTTTCTCATATGTGACCTTTATGAAACTTATAGCACATACCTTGTTCTCAAACTTTCACTTTTGGAAATTCAACCGCCTAGTTCAAACTTGTTGAGAAAACACACGTTAAACGCGACTCCTTTGCACAACATGCATCACGAGCATCATCATGCATAATTAAGCATTATGAACATCTATTTGTGCATAGTTGACCATCAGAGCATCATCTGTGCATAAATGAATGTTTTGGCCATGCATTGTTAAGTGCCAGAAAATTTATATTTATTATTGAAAAACCAAATTTGTGAAGGAACCCCAATTTCTTCCATACAACTGTGCCCCCAATTCTTTTATTTAAATACTAGATACCATTTAGTGATTTTATAATATTTTTACCAAATTTTTTAGAGATGTTTTCTTGTCCCAAAATTAATTTTAAGTTCAATTTTAGCTGTTTTATTTTGTCAATTGTGTGCAAACCATAACAGCTTTTGAGTTGATTCTTGTTGCATTGTGTTCTTGGTGATTTTATATTTCCAACGACTATTTTTGGGCAATTTTTGGTCACCTGTAGCTAGGTCGTTTAAGGGGACAAAGTTGATCCGTTCTATTTTTGTCGCGGGCCCACTAGTCAGACTCTTCTTCCTCCTTCCTCTAGCACCAGAACGCCACCTGCATGCGCATGCAGCATGAGGATCGCCAGATTGGCCCCTCCCTAGCGACTGCAGGGCTCCTGCTCCACCCATAGGCCACTCGAACCTTGCCCACGTGATTCCCCTCTGCGCCACGCCTCTTCTCGCCATGGATTGGGTAGAACCCCGTCCGCACGGCATGAGTGCCACCCGTCCAAAGAACTCGGCGACCGTCCCTCACTGCCAATGCCACGCAACATCGTTGTGGCGTCCTTATCGCCTCACCGTTCTTATCCTCACCTCGCCCTGGCTATATAAGTAGCACCAGCCCCTCCAGAACCACTTGCCCCTTCCTCCCAACCTTTATTGCTAGTACTGCCACCTCCAAATCCCCAAATTTCGCTACCGAAATCCACCGCTGTGAGCGAGCCTCGGCTCGATTCCTTGCAGCCGCACCTTCTCCTCGATGTCGCGCATCCGTTTTGCTACTTCCCGGGCTCTCTCCCTCGCCGGACAGCGCCCTCCACGGAAGCCCCATCCGCCCCTTTGTGCTACCGTGAACTTCGTGGAACCTGCATCGCCTCCCCTCCCCAAGGTGAAGTCCCTCGCTGGTGAGTCCTTCATGGCCTCCATGCACCGCCCCTCTCCCTCCCCAAGCAGTGCCTCCTCCTTCCCCCTGTCGCCGGCAAGGCCATGGCCGGCCATGCCGTGTCTATTATTGTGCCTGTGATCTGTTATGCGTGAGGACCTGTGTGGAGGAGAAGATAGAAGTTCACGGGGTTATCCATAAAGTTTGGTTTTATGTTTGAAGGTGGAATCTTTCAAGGGGCTAGATAGTGAAACGCAGGGGGTAGATTGAAAGAAAAAGGATAGATCCGTGAGAGAGAAGATTTTTCTAGGGGGTAGCTTGCAATTAGTTTCGGACTAGTTTTTAAAATGGCTAGTTTTAAATGTTGCAACCTTTGAAAATGCATAGAAACTAGTAGAAAAATGCTAAAAATATGATTCTTGTTGTGTTAGATTCCTTGTGAAGTCTAGTTTATTTTAGATCTGAGTATGTCCATGTTGTTGTCATGTATTTTGTGCTATGTTTTATTTTGTGTGAAGGCCATTAAATGCATTATAAAACACCTAGTGCTCTAAAAATGGTGAAATCACTTTTGTTAGTTCACTTGTGGTATGCATGTTCAAGATCTAAAAGTTGTGCTACTAGATGAGATGGTTTTCATACTGTTTTAGATTTAAAATGCTTGTTGCCATCTTCATATTGCTAAGTGCATGACAAATAGTGAAAAATTGGTAAAATGATGAAACCAAGGTTAACCTTTGTGTCACATCTAGAATCTAGGGAAAATGATGTGGGTATCTTTATGGTTGATTTACATGCCTTTTTAGATTTAATATGTTAAATGGCAGTTTAACTTGTTTAAGCTATATCTACACATTAAAAATTGATTTTGAAATGAATCCACCTCACATAGTTTTGTGTTGTTGTCTCCTACTAGTGAGATTTATTTCATGTTTATTTCTCAGCAAAAGACTTGAATCTTACAAATTCGTGCTTGTTTAGCTTAGCTTATTGTGCAAAATGGTTTCTTTCGTCGTTCTTGTGTGATTTTATATTGTTGTTAGCAAGGTTGTTTTGTTACTCAGTGATTTCTTACTGTTTCTGTTATCATTCCATGCATTTTCATGAGCATTTGCACTCATAGCATCATCCCTAATGTATGCACACATTTCATTCCTTTAGAGAGCAAATTGTCGGAGAACGTCAACCTTGAGCCAAGGCCGGCATAAAAATCGAACTTGAACCGAAAAAGAATTAAGACCAACCACTTAGCTTATATTCGCTTACTGTTTAAAATGAAAGTGTAATTAGGCGTCACTATGGGTTTCTTTTAAGTTATCTTAGCACTTTAATAGAACCTATGTTTTTACTGTGAGGACCTTCCTAGCCTTGCTGCCATACCTCATCACTCGAGTAGTGTGAGTTAGTAACTTAATCTTGCAAATTTACTTAGTCCTGATTAGTCATAAAATGACCACTGGATAAAAGAAATGGCAGCAGGATAATCAACACTTTTTCTAATAAGGTTCTTCCTTAATATGGTTTAATAAACTTAAAATATGATAAATAGTTAACATGCTCAATAAATGTTGGAAATTCTACAGTAGCCTCTGTTAAGAGTTGGGAACCTTCTGTAAAATCTATAGATTCATATTGTCCCTGAAACCTGAGTTAAAAATAGATCCTTACAATCTGTCATAGGGAACTGTTTGAATCTTAATAATTTTTATAGAAGTCCAATGAGTCCCAAATTTTTACAATAACTCACTGATGACTTTAAGAAGCCTCTTAAAAATTTTCAGTCCCAGATCACACTTTATGCAACCAGAAACATTTTTGAAGTTAAAGCTAGTTAAATGGAATAAAAACCAATATTAAAAAAGAAGGGTAAGATAAGCAATGCTAATTTAAGTTGTTTAATAATTCAAAAAATAGGATAACTTTCCAAATGAATGCCAAGCAACACTAAAATGGCACCACCTTTCTTTTTATAGTTTTTAAGTTATTAAAATCTTATATGTGTACACAATCACCATCAACCTAAAAGCCATGTTTTCTTTCCAAGCAAGTTGTTTTGTGAAGAAAAGAAGTTTAACTCTTGTCTACGTAAATATGGCCCAAAATACACCCTAAGGTTTTACAATGTTTATGAAATGCAACCTACACATAAAAGCATGAAACTGAAATCTTGCATATGCATCTCGTGTAGAGCTAACCTCGTTGATGGAATGTACGAGCCTGGACGGAACACGAAGAAGGGCACCCTGTCTGCTGGGCTGAACGTAATCAAGGCAAATCAAGGCCCAAACTAAGTTCGGAAGAGCCCAAGGCTGAGTTAGGGAAAGAAGACAAGCCCCAGAGCATAACCCAATTTTCTAAATTTATGCACTACTTATGCTACTTATGTTTGTGCATTAAGTTTATAGGTATTGTTTAAAACCCTAGTTGCATGATCCTAGGTACCTATGCTCTGAATACTAGCATCATAATCAAGGCCCAAACTAAGTTCGGAAGAGCCCAAGGCTGAGTTAGGGAAAGAAGACAAGCCCCGGAGCATAACCCAATTTTCTAAATTTATGCACTACTTATGCTAGTTATGTTTGTGCATTAAGTTTACAAGCATTGTTTCAAACCCTAGTTGCATGATCCTAGGTACCTATGCTTTGATTGTCGGGCATGCTTCCCAGGCCCACGAGTAGGCCTTGGACAGCCCACTAAGGGACGTACTTGGACAAGATCAGAACAAGGATAGGCGTATCCTTCTCGGACTAGTCTTGTATGTTTATGGAAAACTACTCGGGCCAATACCGAGTAGAAATCTATAATAGTACCCGACTAGGACTCAGACTTGTAACCCTGCCCTCCCGGGTATATAAGGCCGGGCAGGGACCCCCCTCAAACAGAATCCTCAGGACCAGAACATACATCAATACAAACTAACACACAGGACGTAGGGTATTACGCGATCTAGCGGCCCGAACCTGTCTAAATCGTGTTCCTTGCGTCACCATTGATTCCTTGATTCTCGACGACCCTCACCGCATAAAAGACCACCTAGGGTACCCCTAGGCGGGTTGCCGGTCTAAAACAACGACAGCTGGCGCGCCAGGTAGGGGGACTCGTCGAGTTTCTCAGCACGAACTCAATGGCGAAAGTCATCATCAGGCACGTCTTCCTCATCGAAGCTGGCGCCACCTTCATTTTTGGATCCTGGCTCTGCGTCGCCGAAGGCTCGGGATCATTCCGGCGCCAGATCGTCGACATTCACGAGAAGAAACCAGAAGATTTGACCAGAAAAAATCAAGATTTCAAAGTCAACGAGTTCAAGTTCGACTACGCGTCGGATTCAACTTCGCCTCGGACTACTCCAATGTCTCGCTCAGGGGTCAGGCTCTCCCGACCCCAGAACTCGGGGTCGGGCGAGGCAGAGCTCCCCTTCCAAAGGGTCGGGCTCCGCCGACCCGAGGACTCGGGGTCGGGCAAGGCGGAGTCTCGCTCAGAGGTCAGGCTCTCCCGACCCCAGGACTCGGGGTCGGGCGAGATGGAGCTCCCCTTCCAAAGGGTCGGGCTCCTCCGACCCCACGACTCGAGGTCAGGCGAAGCGGAGTCTCGCTCAGGGGTCAGGCTCTCCCGATCCCAGGACTCGGGGTCGGGCGAGGCAGAGTCTCGCTCAGGGGTCGGGCTCTCCCGACCCCAGGACTCGGGGTTGGGCGAGGCGGAAATACTCCTCCAAAGGGTCGGGCTCAGCCGACCCCTGGACTAAGGGTCGGACTCGCTTTGGATTCGGCGGCCCCAGTCGTCATCCAAATCAATTTCGACTTCAAAGCGGTTCCCGCACGGACTCCGCAACGCGACAAAAGTCTACCAAGATTTTCTTGCTCGAACCCGAGTTGAACTCGGGCATGACGAGGATGTTGACTCCGACTCATCCTACTCACCAGAGATACCATTATCTGGTCCAGCCTAAGGGTTGGTAATAACTTGGACACCACAAGGCAGATTCGTCCACTGGCCGGGATTGCGACCATCTTTTCTCGATCGTGACTACGACTCGCGCCTCGTCGCCCATATAGACAACTTGCCATATCAAGAAGGCGTTCCACTTACGTCCAACCACGAAGAAAGCTATACAGAGATTGTTACATCAAGCTCCGGAAACTACTACCCGGACAGGGAGATACTTGTTATTACTCAGAATAACAACCTGGGTACTAGCCAGAATAGAACCCCCAGGCGACTAGCACAAGTCGACAACATCTCTGAAGATGAGTCTACAGCCGACAATGAAACTCCCGAACAGCGCAACCAACGAAGGGCGCGCAATGCCACTCGAGCTGAGCGACGACAGTCGATGGCTACAAATATTCCTATTACAAATCTTGAACGGGCTTTCAACGCAGTTCAGGCTCAGGAGCACAATACTCCACTCGCGGCTATCGCTTCAATCAACCTTTTAACGACATTGATGCCTCAAGATAAGGATAACGCAGCCACAGCTCAACTCATGCAGCGTGGCAACGGACTAATTGCACAACTCGCGGAGCAAGCTTACAAGCTACTCGACAAAGAATCACCAATCCCGTCCGTTCCTCGCATTACATCGCATCAAGACGGAAGCAGGGGGCCTGCAGATAAAAATGTCACCCCACAAAACGATGATGCAGTCAACCAACCCCGGCAACACAGCCAAGGTCCAAGCAAGCATAAAGCTCCTACTCAACAGAAGGATGTGGGTGAAGCCAGCTGCACCAACTCGGTTAAAAGTATTCGCCCTACTCGGAAGATCCGCGAGATGTCCAACTTCAGCGACCTACGAGAAATCCTCAACAGTCGGCGCGAATGGGAAGTCGACAGCTACAACCACTTTCCTGCTTTCACAAACCGGGTAATGAAAACAAAATTACCCGAAAAGTTTAAACCAACCGGTATTACCAAGTACGACGGCAAGCAAGACCCAGTTCAATGGCTACGCTGTTACTCGCTAGCCGTCCAAGCAGTCGGGGTCCATTGACTCTTGGGCAGACTTGACAAAGGCTTTTACCAACAACTTCGCCGGCTCCATGGCTAGACCAGGCAACAAGATCGACTTAAGACAAATTAAGCAGAAAGAGGGCGAGACCCTGCACGACTATCTACGATGGTTCTTTGAAAAGAAGGCTACCATAGTGGACATCTCCGAAGCAGACGTCATTGAGTGCTTCCAAAACGGACTCTATGATCGACGAACATACCAAGACTTCGGTCGCCGACGACCAGCCGACGTCAAAGAACTCAAACTCATGGTGCAACAGTAGGCCGATGAAGAAGACAAAGAACGAGAACGGTTTGGTTCCCACCGTAACCGCGGACGCGACAACATCAACAACAATGAACCAGATAAAACTCGGCATAACGATGCTCGGAACTCCTATCCAGGTAACCACAATCGCAAAAAGGAAGCCCGACAACACCGTTGCTGCCATGACCAGCTCCGGAAAAAAGGGACATCGCAGAAACGACGACGGACCAACCTTCACGGAGCTACTCAAAAAGCAGTGCCCATGGCACCAGACTAGCAAGCACTCCGCATTAGACTATTACAGCATGCGCCGAGTCATGCAAGACTTACCCGCACCACCAACTCCTGAAGAGTACGCCAAAAACAGAGATAAGGGTAAAAACAAAGCCCGCAACGACGAAGATGAGGACGGCGATTTCCAACCAGCTTCAAAAATCGTCAACGTCATTTTTGGCGGCATTCCCAGCACTACATCCAAGCGAGCTAACAAACTCGTAATCAGGGAGATCATGGCCATCGAGCCGACAGACCCCACACCGCTAAAGTGGTCGGAAGTTTCAATTTCTTTCAGCGGAAAAGATCAATGGACAAAATTTTCAGAACCAAGCCGTTTTCCACTAGTCCTGGATCCAGTCGTGGTAGGTTCAAAGTTAACCAAAGTACTCATCGACAGCGGGAGCGGCCTCAACGTTATCTTCGCCAAAACATTAAGGAAAATGTGATTCGATGTCACTGAAATGCTTACTCCAACGGATTCACCTTTCTACGGCATTGTGCCCGGAAACGCGGCCATGCCACTGGGACAAGTTGTCCTTCCAGTCACCTTCGGAACTAAGGAACATTAACGCACCGAGTACATCAGATTCGAGGTCGCCGACTTCGAGACATCTTATCACGCCATACTCGGACGGCCAGCACTAGCCAAGTTTATGGCCATACCACATTATGTCTACCTAGTACTCATGATGCCAGGTCCCAACGGAGAGCTCACGCTACGAGGAGATCTCCAGAGATCCTACAAGTGCGACACCGAAGCCGTGGAAATTGCTGCGACTACTCAATCTCCTAGTCCCATGCAGCAAGTCTTCACAGCTTCAAAGAAACTCCATCCCACCAAACTAGAGATCCCGGAAAACAAGTTGGGCTCCACAAAGGTGAAACCCGCCAGTGAGCAAGACTTCAAATCGATCGACCTCCAGACCGGTGATCCTTCCAAGACAGCCCTGATCGGAACAGGGCTGGATCCTAAATAGGAATTCGCGCTCGTCAGTTTCCTTCGGGCTAACCATGATATCTTCGCTTGGAAGCCGGCTGACATGCCAGGTGTGCCCAAGGAACTGATCGAGCATTCCCTCAACGTCGACCCCAAAGCTACTCCAAAACAGCAACGACTACGCCGATTCGCTCAGGACAGACGAGAAGCAATCAAAAAAGAGTTAGCCAAACTACTCGAGGTAGGATTCATCAAGGAAGTCTTCCATCCTGACTGGCTCGCCAATCCTGTGCTTGTTCGTAAGAAAAATAACGAATGGAGACTATGTGTCGACTACACCGACCTCAACAAACACTACCCGAAAGATCCTTTTGGGCTACCCAAGATTGATCAAGTGGTCGACTCCACCGCCGGGTGCGCCTTGCTATGCTTCCTCGATTGCTACTCCGGCTATCATCAGATAAGTCTCAAAGAGGAAGATCAAGCCAAAACAGCGTTCATTATGCCCTTTGGAGCTTTCTGCTACAAAACAATGTCCTTCGGACTCAAGAACGCAGGAGCAACTTACCAAAGGGCTATACAGATGTGCTTCGAAAAGCAGCTACATCGCAATGTCGAAGCTTATGTTGACGACGTCGTCGTCAAAACAAGACACCGGGAGTAACTCATTGCCAACTT
Source organism: Setaria viridis (assembly GCF_005286985.2). NCBI lineage: Eukaryota > Viridiplantae > Streptophyta > Magnoliopsida > Poales > Poaceae > Setaria > Setaria viridis. The sequence continues at coordinate 19,499,261 of NC_048263.2, read as the reverse complement.
TGAGGAAACTTTCTCCAGTCTCCGAGCTTTCCGATGGAAACTCAATCCTACTAAGTGCGTCTTCGGAGTACCTTCCGGCAAACTACTCGGGTTCATCATTAGCCATCGCGGCATTGAGGCCAACCCGGAGAAGATATCTGCCATCACAAACATGCAGGCACCAGCCAGCATTAAGGATGTGCAGAAACTCACAGGCTGCATGGCTGCTCTCAACCGGTTCATCTCGAGACTTGGAGAACGGGAACTACCCTTCTTCAAGCTTCTCAAACGCCAGGACAAGTTCAAATGGACGGAAGAGGTAGATAAGGCTTTCACACAACTCAAAGACTTTCTGTCAAAGCCTCCTGTACTCACCGCTCCCTCGCCGAACGAAGACTTGCTCCTATACATCTCCGCTACTACTCATGTCGTCAGCACGGCAATAGTAGTCGAACGGTCTCAACCGGGCCACGCTTACAAGGTCCAACGACCTGTCTACTTCGTCAGTGAAGTACTCTCGGACTCCAAAACTCGGTATTCACCAATACAAAAGCTATTATATGTTATTCTGCTCACCTCCCGGAAGCTGCGCAATTATTTCCAAGAGCACAACATCACAGTCATCTCCGATTTCCCGCTCGGCGAAATTCTCCATAACAGAGATGCCACGGGTAGAATCTCCAAATGGGCAGTTGAACTCGGTGTTCTCACTTTGAACTTCAAGCCAAGGACAACCATCAAGTCTCAGGCTTTGGTCGACTTCATAGCTGAGTGGGCCGAAAATCAAGTCCCAACTCCAGTCGAACGACCAGAACATTGGGTAATGTACTTCGACGGATCCCTCAAACTTGAAGGAGCCGGCGCAGGCGTCTTACTCATCTCCCCCAAGGGAGACCAACTCAAGTACGTGCTGCAGATATTCTGGGAAGCATCTAATAACGAAGCCGAGTACGAAGCACTGCTACACGACCTTCGCCTCGCAATCTCCCTCGGCATCAAACGACTACTGGTGTACGACGACTCCCTAGTCGTCATAAACCAAGTCAATGACGAGTGGGACCGAAACAAGGACAACATGGACGCTTATTGCAAAGAAGTCCGTAAACTGGAAAACAAATTCTCTGGCCTGGAGTTTCATCACATCGTCCGCGACAAAAACGTTGCCGCCGACGTCTTATCCAAAATGGGCTCAACTCGTGCAGAAGTTCCAGCAGGAATTTTCGTACACGAACTACGCAAGCCTTCCATACCTGAACAGGTCACATCGCCAGTAGTCCCGACTACTGACGCCTCCCGAGAGATCATGATGATAGAAGTCGATTGGAGGACACCCTTCATCGACTACATCAAAGATCACCAGCTACCATCCAACAAGAATAAAGCTGAGCAAATCTCCCGACGAGTAAAGAATTACGTTCTAGTCGGAGACAAGCTCTACAGGAAAGGTGCATCATCTGGAGTACTCATGAAGTGCGTCACCAGAGAAGATGGCCAAGAAATCCTAGAAGAGATTCACAGAGGAATCTGCGGCAACCACGCCTCTTCGAGGACACTAGTTGGCAAGGCTTTCAGAGCAGGGTTCTACTGGCCAATGGCTCTGGCCGACGCCAAGCAACTAGTCCAGAAATGCAAAGGTTGTCAATTCTTCACAAAACAGCAACATGTGCCAGCTTACAAGCTAGTCACAATACCTCCAACATGGCCATTTGCCTGCTGGGGGCTCGACATGATTGGCCCGTTACCAACTGCGCCAGGAGGATTCAACAGAGTACTCGTGGCAATCAACAAGTTCACCAAATGGATCGAGGTCAAACCAGTCACTTGCCCCAAGGCAGACCGAGTCCTCGACTTCTTGGATGAAATCGTACACCGCTATGGTTTTCCCAACAGGATTATCACAGATCTCGAGTCAAACTTCAATAATCACGACTTTTGGGAATATTACGAGAACAGCGGCATCAACGTCCGCTATGTCTCGGTTGCTCATCCGCGAGCCAATGGTCAAGTCGAGCATGCTCATGGCATGATACTCGATGCTCTGAAGAAACGACTACATGACGTCGGTAACACCAAAGGTGGCCGATGGCTCAAAGAGTTACCCAATGCCTTGTGGGGCCTACATACCCAACCATGCAAGACTACGGGACTATCACCCTATTTTCTGGTATATGGCTCAGAAGCCATACTACCCGCCGATATCATGTGGCAATCACCATCCGTTGAACAATACGACGAAGAGCTTGCAATAGAAGCGCGGCGAACGGATATAGACAATTTGGAAGAAACAAGATGCGCAGCACTAGTGCAATCTGCCAGATACCTTGACAGTTTAAGGCGTTATCACGACCGCAACGTCAAGGAAAGATCCTTCAACTCGGGCGATATGGTCCTTAAGCGTATCCAAGACACGTCAGGATTGCATAAACTCAATTCACCATGGGAAGGACCTTACATCGTATCAAAGGTTACGGGACCCGGATCTTACAGACTCCAGGAGCTCTCAGGAGAACAAGTGCCAAACTCTTAGAATATAGAACATCTCTGTCGCTATTACCCATAGCAGCACACGAGTAATCCCTTCAAGGCAATAACCCATGACAACTACTCAGGCCAACTGCCCGACTACCGACTTCAAGATATCTCAGCTTCGACAAGAGCTTTCAGTTCAACAAGGATCATTGCCCTAGTACAAAATCTCTGTATCAATATTTTTTTTACTGAAACAAGGGTACATCAGGTTACATACGAGTACAAGTACTTGGCATACACGAAGACTACAAGCAACTGCCTACTGGCGGGCTGCATTTAAGCCTCAGGCTTTTACTATATCACAAGGCCACTCAGGTCTGCCGACCACAAGAAGGGCCCACACGCAAGGAAGCTGCGCAAAACGCAGCCATGCCCAGGTACCCTACCCAAGGCAATGCCAGGAAATCCAGCATCGCCACTGTCTTGACAGCGGCAACGCCAAATCCGACACGACGCGCCTAGAGGGAAACAAGGCTGCTCTTTTGCTAGCCTTGCGGAGCCAATCTACTCTACGGCCGCACCTCCACCTCTCTCAGAGCGGGATAAAGACCGCGGCACTCATCACCCATCACTCGCAAGTTCCAGCGCGTACCCCACTGGATCACGAGCTGCAAGATGAGGCGTGCGACGAAACCTCCTACGAGGATTCTTCGAGCATCGCGGCTATTCCTACGAGCGCAGGAGTCTGTGGAGGGAAGGTGGCCTCAATCTATGAGGAATCTTCTAGCACCGGTGCACTCTTTGATGGCTCTCTACACTCAAATAGAAGCAACCGACGGCAATCCATCGCTACTCAAGAGCTTGAGTTGGTTCGCTCACTAGGTGGTCCTATTTATAGTCGAAGGCTACAACTACCACCTGCCCAAGAGTTACTATGCACCCGTGCTCAATGAGTCTGATGCCTCCTGACTCTGCCCACGTGACCACACTCATGCCACAACGGACAAAAGAGTACAGTACACCCGTGCATCCACAAAGGACAAAGGAGTACAGTACACCCGTGTCCCTCAAAAGACGAGTACTCAACAGCATTACGACTACTTGACACTCGGGACTACTACAAGCCAAGCGTGGTCTACAGCTCGGGGGCTCGGACTACCCTGACCCCAGGACCCAGGGTCGAGCGAGAGAGTCTTCACCCTCGAAGGGGTCAGGCTTAGCCGACCCCAAGCCTCAAGGTCGGGCAAGACGAAGCTTCTCCCCTAGAGGGTCAGACCCAGCTGACTCCAGTACTCTGGATTGGACACAATGAAGTAAAACTTCTCTTCGCAAGACAATGAACTTCAAAATCCAAAGGCTTGATATTCAAAAGTATCAAACATACTCTACAAAAAAACAAGAGTACACACAAAAGTTCAAAGCTCTTCTAAGGAGACAAACTCCGACATCTTGGCTGCAATAGGCTCCGCCTCCTCGAGGTACTGCGCATATGCTTCCTCTGTGCAGTTGCGAGCCACGCCATCACTAGCTGTCGCCAAGTCTGCCCTCGGGTAGTAGGACTTCACAACTGCAAGAACTTGTTTGCAAACAGTTTTGCAAAGTCCCGCCACTTTACTCGGGGCAGCTCTTAGTCGCTCAACTAGCGATTGCGGCCCTGCGCCTTCCTCCACGGGGGCTATAGCATTCACCAATTCTTCGGCCGCTCCAGACAGCTCTTGGAGTTTGCCCCGAAGTCTTCCCAGGGTCTGGGCATGATCTCTGCATGCCACCTTGACCATGGCAAGCATCATGCCATTTTGCATCTTTCGGTCCCGCTGGTGCTCGCAAGCAGTCTGTGCTTCCGTCAGCGCGGCCCGAAGATGTTCGCCTTCATCTGCCACCCGGTCATGAGCGTTTCTCCAGTCGATGACTTGGCTCCTTGCAGCCACTTCCTACTTCTTGAGCTCTACAGAACAAAGAACTCAGACCACAGCCAACTATAGTTGGACACAACCAGAGTAGTCGGAATGCTTACCTTGATACTTCTTGTTCAAGGACTTGTAGCGGCTCTCCAGTTTTTCCTGCAGAACCGCGTGATCCGCGCGTTCCACGGCAAAGGACTTTGCCCCGACTTCATGAACCCGAAGAGCTTCTGTCAGTCGGGCACATTCCTGCTCCAACTGATGGCTTCTTTCCTGAAAATATTCAAGTATGGTATGGTGAGTTTCAAGCCTCACAACTACTCGGGTCATGCAACAAACTCAACAAGGACATTTACCTGGAAGCCCCGGAAAACATCGATGGCTCTCTGGAACTCCAAGTCAGAAGGCAGGCTAAGTACTGACCTTTGGGTACTCTCCACAAGATGAGGGATCGTACCCAGAGTAGCACCTACAACATTTACCATGTCAGCTACCGACTACGACTACAATAAAAAGACTACAGGCACTTACCTGGAGCAGTCGCTTGTTTGGTTTTTTCAACTACGGCCAGCGCTCCGCCAGAAGATGATGATAGGCCAGCACTCCCCGAGCCTAATGCAGCAGCGAGAACCTCCACCGAGCGAATCACGTCTTGAAGCATCGACATAGTAGCTCCAAGACGGCCGGCGTCAACCTCGGGTACCTCTTCAACAGTCAAGTCCTCCAAAGGAACAGATGTTGTAGTCGAGGGATCCGACACTATCCCTGTCTCTACAGGGATGGTCTCCTCTGCATCTCTGCACCAAAAAAGTGTCACTACATGATTTCAAGACAATCCAATGTCATTCAAAAAGACAAGGAAGCTCACCTGGTTGAACATGGCGATAGTCGCACACGCTTCTTCTCAGCGACAGGCGGCCGAGTACTAGGCGCCGCGGGAATACCGACCGGCGCTGTCTTCTCGCCAAGACCTACAAAACTGAAGTTAAGACTACAATACTACTCAAACGAATACAATCGGAAGGGACAACGCTTACCACTGGCGATCACATTGGACAGCAAGGTACCAGTAGCGAGTACTGGCGACACCTCCTTCGCTGTACCCGCTACTCCAGCAAGCAGCCCCAGGACCGCCTGGTCAGCAATAGGCGGCATGGTGTCCGATGGAGTTGACGCGGTTAACTCGGGGGCTACCCCAGTTTCTGTTAATGGTACCCTCTCCGGCACCATGTCAACAGCCACATCACCGACTTCTGGGTCGGTCACGACCATTTCTTCAGAAACAACCTCATCTTCACCAAGCGTCGTACCTACAGCCTTCACGAACCAAAACAAGATTCGCCACATCAATAACGAGTTCGAATCCATCAGTAACGGACAAGTTACCGACTACATACCTTGGTACCCCGAGACTTCTTAGGGGTTGAAGCAGACTTAGCCGCAGACATCTTGCGGACTACTCTGTGTCTCTTAACAGGAGGAGAAGGCTCGTCCTCCGACTCCTCGACGACAGCTTCCGACTGCGCCAAGTAGCCGGCAAGAACTCGAGACTTCAAACAACAAATCGATATCAGCAACAAGAATCACAAGTCAAAGAAGAACAAGTCCGGAGCAAACACTTACCACTTCTGGCTCGTACCAGGTGTCATACTGACGAAGGGCTGCAGGGATTACTGGTACTCCCTGATAGTTCCTAAAAAACTTAGCCAGCAGCGCCTCTACGTCATCATCGAATATGTCCTCATCGGACATACGCGATGGATCCTTCAGACCAATGTACTCACTTCCCGAGTGAGCACGTTGTTGGAGCGGCTGGACCCTTCTCTTCAGGAAGCTGGCCGCCACGTTGATCCCAGTCAAACCGAGTGCCTTCAACTCGGTGATCTGCTGCATCAGGTGATCGAGCTCAGGGGTGTCCTCGGGCTCGCTCACCTAGTTCTCCGCATGCTTGGGCGCGTGACCAGTCACCACAGGCAAGCGGGGTTCATGGTTCCCGATGTAGAACCACCTTTTCTTCCACTCCCCATGGGAGTCGGTCAGATTATACTCAATATACGCGCCCGAGTTCCTGAGCTGGAACCCGGCACCTCCAAAGACTTCCGTCCGCTGGGCACTCGGCTGAGGCTTACAACGGAACAGCTTCCTAAACAACTCGAGACTTAGAGGTACTCCCAGATAAACTTCGCACAGGTGTACGAATATAGACATGTGCAGTACACCATTGGGATTCAAGTGGACGAGCTGAAGTTTGTAGTACTCGAGAATACCTCTGAAGAAGTTGGAGGTGGGCACCGCCAATCCCCTCTCCACAAAATGCGCTAGCATCACCGTCTCGGCAGGATGTTCCTCAAACTGCCATGCATTGGGAAACGCGGGGCGCCACTCAAGAATCTCCTTCGGCTGAAGGAGCTTTGCCTCGACTAGCGCTTGGACCGCCTCCTCCTTCATCACCGAGTGTTGCCAAGTTGCCCCAGGCGGCGGCGGCGGCGCAGTTTGGTTCGTTGGCCCCACCTTCGACGCCGGCAGCACCAACTCCTTCCCCTTCTTGGATTTGGTCTTGCCTGTCGCCGAAACCTTGCCCTGGATCTTCTCGGGTTTCTTGCCCATCTTCTTGGTGCGCATTCGACGGACTAAACCTCAAGGAAGAAGGAGCTCGACACTCGGATCTTTCTCAAAAGGCGGCAATGGCGGCGGCAGCGGCTCTAACGGCGGCAAAATGCAGAGCGGAGGCGCAGAGGAGGAAGAAGAAGAGATCTAATTGCCGTACGGCGTAACAACAATCGGAGGGGGGCCTCCCAGTTTTATCTCCGCCAGCCCCGGTTTCCACGCATCAGTTGCGCAACGGACAGATTAATTGCGTATTAATTGCCTTAAACACCCAACGACTACTCTATCCAACGGACTGCTGACCACTTCAACGACAAAGATCGCCTAAGTGCTTGGGGGCTGCGGGTACCGTACCCGTTGATCAGTTTTTTCTTTTCCAAAGATCCCCAAGGGTAAAATGGACAAAAGCTGGTTGGACCCTAAGCCTGACTCTTCGACTCAACCTAAGGCTCGGGGGCTACTCCATATGGAGTGCGATTGACATAGCACTACCATATAAAATTACGCGGGACGGAAACAACTCGAAGGAACAAACCTTCCAGCCACGCGTCAGTACTCGAGCACTTCAGTCTGCAACCTCTACGACTAAATCTACTCGGATAGTGCCTGCAGTGCCCAAGACTGTGGCACATGACTACAAAGTACTCGGGGGCTTGTCGGGCATACACCTCAGGTCCACGAGTAGGCCTTGGACGGCCCACCAAGGGACGTACTCGGACAAGATCAGAACAAGGATGGGCGTATCCTTCTCGGATTAGTCTTGTATGTTTATGGAAAACTACTCGGGCCAGTACCGAGTAGAACTCTGTAATAGTACCCGACTAGGACTCAGACTTGTAACCCTGCCCTCCCGTGTATATAAGGCCGGGCAGGGACCCCCCTCAACATAACATCTTAAGACCCGAACATACATCAATACAAACCAACACACAGAACGTAGGGTATTACGCGATCTAACGGCCCGAACCTGTCTAAATTGTGTTCCTTGCATCACCATTGATTCCTTGATTCTCGACGACCCTTACCGCATAAAAGACCACTTAGGGTACCCCTAGGCGGGTTGCCGGTCTAAAACACCGACAGAGAGTAAATTATGAACATTAACATGTGGCAGATATCTTATTGAAAATAGCATATGTATTAATAAATGATTAAATAATTAAATATATCAAAATAAATATAAAAATAAGTATTTCAATAAATATATAAATATCATTTAATAATAAAAAGTACATTAATACATTTAAATATAATTTATTCATTTAATAAATATTATAATGTATTTAAAATTAATATGATTAGCAATAATTAAACTTTATCATTATATATCACTATTAATATTAGGTTAACATAATTAGTCATTTGTCATATATATTTTTTAATAGTTTAAATGGTGTATATAATTATTTAATTAGCAATATTAAAATAAACATCATTTGTAATTATTATTTAGTAATATAAATAATTTTTTTAGATGGTTTCATTGGATAATTTATTCTTAGCGAATACAGATAATGTTAATATGAATTTGGAAGCAGATAGAGAAAAACACTGACATTCAGATCCAATATGTTCATTTGACATTCATATTAAAATAAATACAAATACAGATATCAATATTAATGTTTTTAGCTGATACAAATACGAATAATTCGCATACATCTGTATCCATCCCGTTCGGCAGCGAGACAGTGAGTACGGCACTCGGCATCCGCCGGCTGCCGCCAGTTATGTTCCAGCCCAACGCAGCAGCGGGGGGTAGTCTGGTAATTTCCTTGGCTGGTGGCGGCCGACGACATCTTCGAGAACAGGGAAAGACTCTTCCTCCTCGTTGCTTCCCCCTGCCCGCACTCTGACGCGGCAATCTCGCGCCCCGTCTCCCGCTTCCGCTCCGCTTACTCGTCGTTGCCGTCGTGCTCCGATCTCCGCCGCCGCGGCCGCTGCACCAAGTCGGGGCTGAGTGATCTCTCCGGCTGACGAGTCTAGGCCGAGGCGCCGTCGCCGGCAGCAGGAGGCGGGGAAGATCTCCGGCGCCATGTCGTTGGATTCGGACACCTCCTCGCAGGGCGGGGACCACAGGAGCTTCCGCCATATCACGCGAGATCGTAATTATCCCTCTCCCGTCCCGCTTTGGATTTGCTCGCTCGCTCGCTGCTGCTGCTGCTGCTGGAAATGGATCTGGCAAAATTGCTTGTGGAGCTGGAAATACCGGTGTGCAATTTGTTTCTCTGGAGCTCTAATGGCAGTAGAGAATTGTACGGCGTAGTTGGCTTTTACTTGCGAAGGCGCTTGAATCCGGCATTGCCATTCCCATCGAATTGAACGATGGCTTGTTGGATTAGCCACACTTGTGGCTTCAGTCTGCCCTTGATTTTGTTGCATTTGCTTCTCGATTGCTTACTGTTTATGTGTGCGGATGCCTTGTTCAAGAGACTAGTGGCAATGCAATGAAGTGGGCTGTGCTTTCTTCTGCACTAGTAGCCAAACCAGTTTATATCTGTTAGAAGTAACAGGACCAAAGTTTACTTGGAAAATCAACGAAAGTTCCTGGATTGAGTATAGCAAAATATGGCAAGATATTGTTGGACTAACAGAAAAAAAATAGATCTAGGAATGGTGAGAGTGTACCAATATCTAGTTCAATATGGCCTGTGTTGTTTGCTTATGGAACTATTGACTTGTATTCATGATTCACCTTGAAAATCAAACACATATATGTACATTGCCGGATGGACTCTTATAAACAACTGTCATCATGTTATTTTAGCATCCGTATTTTATTGATCACTGCACCATGTACGGGTCTTATTTGTTTTATGTAACTGATTACATATGTCGTTGGACCTTTGCAGCCTTCTTTTATGGTCCATTTATTCTGTCATTTATGCTCAATGATTCAGCTCCTGATGCCTGTATTTTACGAACATATTGCCTATCCCAAATTGCTTGAAACTAAAAGGATTTTGCTGCTGCTGCTGCTGCTATTGTGTTTTGAAAATATATTTCATGTTGTACATATTATCCATGATAGCTAACTTAGAGGTTTACTTGTGCTTTAATAAAAGCAGGTCTATTATTTGAAATGCTAAGATCAACTAGGAAGAATTCGAAATCAACATGGAAGGTATCCTTTTTCCATTTGACATTTTTATTATATTTGGAGTATTCTTGATGTGCCCTTATATTATAAAGTACTTCCCTTGATGGTTATTTTGTCAATTTCTAGTGTTTGCTCCTTACTATTGCTAACTGTACACACATTGTTATGACCTCTTCTAGGTTCTTATCATGGATAAGTTTACAGTCAAGATTATGTCGTATGCATGTAAGATGGCAGATATCACAGAAGAAGGGGTTTCATGTAAGTAGGCAGACACGATTCATTTTTTTTGCTGTGAGTTTTGTTTTTACTTGGAAAGACAAAATTTTCTTTTGCATTGCTGCTAAATATATAATATATGAGGCTGGAAATACAAATGTAAGTCAGTGTGTCGCTGCACTCACCTGTTGTTCAGGTATTTTAGATCTACTAAATACAAAAAATCATATTAGGACTTGCTAAATCAGGCATGGCAAATAATCTTAATTATACTCCTCTGTTTTTACGAGGCATATTTTGTTTTGCTAGGACAAGGCTTTGACCAACAATTACTCCATTAGGTTTTCATTTGTGTGTCACAAAACTATAATCTTACAAAAGTATTTCCGAATATATGAAAATAATGATACCAAGTTTATATACAAAAAAATAATATTAATGGGGTAATTTGTTGGTCGTATGCTTGCCCCAACGAAATGAAATAAGCCCTATTAATAAAAATGGAGGGAGTATTTGGTACATGCCAAAAAAATCTAGTTCAATAGCCATAAACATCCCCCTTTCTTTTATTGTACACTCCTAACCATATGTGCGTGGACATGAAATCTGTAGGTGACATTTGAAATAACATGCATCACTTCTTGATTTTTTAAACAATTTTTGGGACATTTCAAATGACTCTCCATGGTTAAGAAAGAGGCGTTTTTGGGGGTTGCGATGGTTCTAAAATTTTAGTTGAGTTACAGTAGAAGGCCTTCGGGTTACACTATAGGCATTTGTAAAATTGCCTGGCACCAAGTATTTCTTGAAGCAAAACCCTCTTGGACTGATGGAATGATCCTTTTGATATCGCCACTATAATGTGGTAATATAGTACTCAATGACTAATTCTTGTATTATGGTCTTCCCTGTGTGTGCAGCATAGATTCTGTGAAATTGTGGATTACCATTCTTGAATGGATCCCATCCCATGAGACCTATATTTTCCTTTTGGTATTTCTATCATGGTATGATGGGACCTTTATTAAACGACAACAATAGTGTTTTTGAACTCACTTTCTTGAGCACAAATTGAACCATCTCATGTTTTCGTATATATTCTGCTTGAACACCCTGAATATGGCATGCTGCTTATCACCTATTGCCTTGCTTTTTCATATATATTTTTTTGAAGTGCTATAACAATTCCTTGGGATTCAAATGCTTTTGTTAGAATATGGTATTGGGCCTTAAAGTTTTCCACAAGATACGTAATCTGACATAAAGTCCCAACTATGAAAATTCTTCTGCAGTGGTCGAAGATTTATATAAACGGAGGCAACCATTGCCGTCACTGGATGCCATATATTTCATCCAACCAACTAAAGAAAAGTAAGTTATCATGCTTGAAATGTTTGTTTTACAAATCTTGGATCATACGGTGATAGCCTTTTCATTTTTTGCCGCCGGAAATGGTCTGTATGCCTATACAAAACTTAGTAACTGGAGAAGTGTGACTAGAACAGCTATCTATATTCCATTACTTAGTTGGTTTGGCTAGTATGCGATGCGGTTTACTGGAATTAGTGGCCCAATAATTGGACATATCGATCTTATATCCACTTTGCAGTTTATGCTATCTCTGGTCTTCGTACAAAAAAAATCTTTTAAAACAGGAGGCTACAAAATGCCAAATAGTTCAATTTATATGGACCCATAGCATAACTATTCAATGTGGGAGAAACCAATGACCACTATGATTCCTGTGGTTCAATGAGGCTAGCCATAATAAATTGTTAAATTTATCAAACCAGTCAGTTCACCCAAACTTAAGCTACCAAGGAAAGGTAGGCCAATGACTTGGAACTGACATGGGATAGGACTAGGGGCGGAGCCAGGAATTCGTTTTTTTCATTGTCAGAGGGAGAGGGGGGCAACAGTTCTAATTTTTCTAAAAATTTGATCGAATTTAAAATTTTCAATGGAAAACTGCATACCGTAGGGGGGCCTGGCCCCTGCCAGACTCCCTCTCCCTCCACCACTGGATAGGACCTGCTCCACCTCTGGGACCTTCTTTGTTGGCTTGTTGCACTATCAAACACCTCACTCATCACTTTTTTTTCTTCTTATAGTTGCATCGGTCAATTCTTGATCTGATCTTGAACTTAGGATCTCTGGTCATAACATCATGTTAAATTACTTTCAGCATGGCAATCCTTGAAGAGAATTCTCTGTTTCAGTGTATATGGGTGGCCCAAAGTAAGTGTGTGTGTGTGTGTGTGTGGGGGGGGGGGGGGGGTGGGGGGTGGGGGGTTGGGGGGGGGGGTTCACATCACGGTTGTTGATCTGGTAGCACTTATCACCCATGAGCATGGCACATGCTGAATTGAGCTAGAAAATGAACCTTGAGCTTTTCATGCAGCCATACGTCTAACTTTTAATTTGATGCTCTTAACCATCATATTATTGTGATTGCAGCATTGTCATGTTCCTATCTGACATGTCAGGAAGAAGCCCTTTGTACAAGAAGTATGTACAGCATATACTTCCACCCACTTTTTATTATGTACACTTTTTTTTTGTGTTTAATCTATTGACATAGCATTACTTGTGTTGTAGGGCATATGTGTTTTTCAGTTCTCCCGTACATAAAGAATTAGTTGCTCAAATAAAGAAGGATTCAAGTGTACTACCTCGTATCGGCGCACTTAGTGAGGTTACATGACTCTCTTGCCCCTTTCTGTTTCAAGTATTTTATAGATTGTCATGTCGGTTATTCATTATATCTTGTTTTTAAATCTTCCAGATGAATCTGGAGTACTTTGCTATTGATTCCCAGGTAACCATCTTCCTTCAAATGGATCATTTAGGTTGCTGACATAGTCTGTTGCTGTGATATATATATGCTGGAATTGGGAATACATATATCTCATAAATTGGCTCATCTTGTATCATGTATCATATAGCTAGGATTGGTTAGAATGGAGGTTCCATATTTGTTTAACATAATTCAAGAAATTGTCATAAAGAATAGGAAAAAATGGTCTTATTCAGACTCTTGTGGGGTAAATGAGGATGACGGTAACTAATAGTGGCTGGAGTTCGAGCCTCATCTTTGCTTTATAATTTGAGAGTTTATCACAAAAATGGGGAAGGGGAGGGGGGGTTAGCAAACAGTCTGGTTTGAGTCCCTCAGGAGTTCAATTACAATTGCTCATTTCTTTTCCTTTTAAATATTCTTTTTTAGATATTTTGATGCTAGGATGTAATGAAAGCAACACTCGATTGTAAAATGATTCATAAACATATCTGAGTATCCCACAGGTTTCTGGTAATGGATTACTTGTACAGGTAAATTTAGTGTAGTAATGGCATGAGCAGGGTTCCAGGTCTTTCATTGACACTAATTTTTGTGATTGCATGCAGGGTTTCACAACTGACCATGAGAGGGCATTGGAAGAACTTTTTAGCGAAAATGCAGAAGGGTCTCACAAGTACAATGCTTGTCTGAACACAATGGCTACTCGTATATCTACAGTATTTGCATCAATGAGGGTATGCATATATATGTTACTTGCGAAAGCTTCTGTTGGCTTGTACATTTCCATTTACTTGTTTGTGTGGTCATGATACATGAACAAAAGTGTTTTACTGAGCTGAGGAAGATGGAGTAGAACCTAGGGAAGCAGGCAGGTCGGGTTATCTCAATAGCCCTCTGAATGGACCAAATGCATGACCTTAAATTTACTAGCAGACTATGATGCACCACGCACAAGTTTTGGTGATCAATTGGGTACGGAGTACGGACAATGCTACCCTGACTCTTTAGGATTCTGAAGTCACCATGGGTCTAGCTAGTTAGGTCGATCCATTTCATCTCCATTGCATTGTTACTACATGTAAAGGCCTAACAAGACCGTAATGGTTGTTGATGGCAAACTTGGTGGAGAGACATTCTGGGTTTTCAAACAGGAGGTCAAGGAGTTGGAATGGCCTTTCTGTGATGCGCAGTTTCCAGGCCTTTGAACAGGCAGCTTCCAAGACTCTCCTATGCATGCCGGCTCTATGGCCACATTTGATTCTCCTGATTACCATGCCCACAGACAGCTCCTTTTGAGCCATCTTTTATTGATTTCCTCAAATTGTCATATTCATAGTTACTGTATGGCCTCCTCTAAAAATATATTAGCTGCTTATAATAGTAAGTCAAACTGTCAAAGGCCCTTTGAAAAACTTGTATTAGTGGCTGATGAGAATCCAGGCAGTCCTTTGTCATAGGAAAAGGTCAATAAGCAAGGCATGTTGTTGAAAAAGGATAATCCCTCGTCTCTGCGGAGAAGGCTGATACAGGAGTGCAGTGTTAGTTGTTGTCTATAGCCTCCACAAGTCTGGGACAGGCAGAGGAAATCTAGATGGAGTGTGGATAGTCCCCCACATCAGCTTCCCCATGTTTCTATAATTGTTGACCATGATGTCCTGTGGATCCTATTGACCTCAATGACAGAACTGGCCAGCCCGACTCAACTTTTCTGGTCATGGTGGCCTGACCCGACCCACATATGCTCTTACTTAAACTCTCCAATGGAAAAAGGATAGTCCTTGCAAAGTAATCCCTGGGTGGAACAACCACCATTTGTTGAAACAAGGAAAAATGATTCAGTAGGAAGTGAACTTGGAGGTAGTGTCAACTCCTAGAAAGTAGAGACAAAGTAGATGGTTTGGAGCTACCCTGATGTTATTGTTCCTGAATTAAATTTTGGTGATAACTTTGTTATAATTGTTATTTCTTAATGCCACCATCCATTTCCAACAAGAACTTCAATGCTTGACCTGTTGGCAAGTTGGTTCCAACCAACTTTTTGCTTACATTGTATGAAAATGCATTGTTCTATATATACATTACAGGAATTCCCCCGTGTACACTACCGTGTTGCCAAGACAATTGATGCTTCTACAATGACAACACTACGAGACTTGGTCCCCACAAAGCTTGCTGCTGGTGTGTGGAATTGTCTTGCGAAGTATAAAACGACAATACCTGAATTTCCTCAAACAGAAACATGTGAATTACTTATAGTAGACCGTTCAATAGACCAGGTACGTGTCGAACATACCTGTTATTATGGTTTAACCTCTCTGTCCAGTTCTACATTGAGTATATAGTGTTAATCATTTTATGCTACTTTGTTTCTTTGATGCTGCAGATTGCGCCAATTATTCATGAATGGACGTATGATGCCATGTGCCATGATCTGCTATGTATGGATGGCAACAAGTATGTTCATGAGGTGAGTATATAAACATGCATGTTGATGCTTTAATGTTGTATTCTGTTCTATTGTCTCTGTAGATATTAATGGATTCTTTTCTGTGACTGAAATAAAAAGGTTCCAAGTAAAAATGGGTCAGCAACTGAAAAAAAGGAGGTCCTGTTAGAAGATCATGACCCTATCTGGCTTGAGCTTAGGCATGCCCATATAGCAGATGTGAGATTACTCCTTAATCTACCTTCCTACGTGATTCGTACATTCGGGAACTGCATGTTTAACTATGACTATTGTAGGCAAGCGAGAGGCTTCATGATAAGATGACCAACTTCGTTTCAAAGAACAAAGCAGCACAACTGCACCAAGCAAGGTTTGTTGTTTTAACCAGAGTATTATACTACTTAGGATACTTTTTTTTTCTCAAACACGCAGGAGAGCTGCGTATCATTATATTAAGAACAAAAAACTCGACCTGCGGGGGTTAAGACCTTCTCACGCAGGCTGAGAAACCCCCCGAATCTCTGCCCCACCCTTACACAGGGCCCATAACCCTTGTGAGACTACCACTCAGGTAGGATGGTTCAAACCAACCACAGCTGTGACCTAGGCTGGGCTTGGGCCTTGACCCGTGCTTTGGTTATGGTGACAGACGAAGGGATTTTTTTAACCCCAGTCTGAAATTCGCTCCCACAGGGAGTCGAACTAGAGGAGCTCTGCCAAACAGTTTTCCAGACCCTAGTATTAAATTCGCTCCCACAGGGAGTCGAACTAGAGGAGCTCTGCCAAATAGTTTTCTAGAGAGAAGTGATCCTATCTATGAAGTGATTCTCTGAAATGAACTAAGGGGCTGGGAGCTGAAAAAACTAGCTTCTCTTGATTCACTTCTCGCACAGAAACCTTTATCCATAAAGTTTATCATAGAGAATCACTTTCAGCTACAGAATCACTTCTCTTGGAGAATTAGTTCCTGTAGAGAATCAGATTCAGGTGCAGCTCTACCAAATGGGCCCTTAGGATACTCTTTGTTAGCTAATATATATTCTCTTCTATCTATTTTGTCCTTCTGATTTTCCCATTCTGCAATGAGCATTAATAAGATATTAGATGTGGTCAACCCGTTTTCTGCAGACACCTTTTCCCCTTTTGTCTACAATAGGTAGATGATATTACTTTCCTGGATTGATCAAACTGTCTGTCATAAATTATCATTGCAGTAACTGTACTTGTGTTGGCAGCATTCCAGTTAGTTTAGAGCTGATATTGTGCTTTTGTGCCACCCACCTGATATTACCCTGGTGAAATGCATTAAGTAGTTCATTTCTTGCAGAATTTTTCTTTTTTTCTGCTGTTTGATAGGATACTATTTTTTATGTTGATACTAGAAATCTGTTTTGCCACACAGATCAAGAATTTTTCATAGATACCACTGCAGATATGTGAAATGTGATATATGCCACTGTAAATCATCTTATGTGATATATGCTTTTGTAAAACATCTTATTTTGATGCATGCCTTATGAAAAGTTGAAAATGTTTGTTTTACACCACGCAAAAATATGCAGATTTTGAACATGCCTCTGGATACTTCAGTTCAAATGGAAATAAAATGGAACTCAACTGTTTAGAGAAGATGATATGGTCACCCCTGCTCCCTGGCGACACCACTGACAGCCTAGCCCAAGCTTCTGACCTCATTCTGCCTAGTCCTCCCTCCCTCCAGCCTCCCAGTGCCGTCCTTCTTTTGTTACTAACTTGCCTCCCCCACTGTCAGCTCTCCTGTCAACCCATGGGCCATGGCTTTAGTGGCACACCATTACTGCCCTTTGCTATCTGCCTTGGTCCCAGCTTCCCACTTAGCTTGGGGGCATGGTGAACCCCTGGCCCTAATCCTGAAACTCTAATGAGCTCACCGAGGAGGGGCAGTGGCCGGAGGAAAATTTGTGTTACGACATGCGGTTGTAATGTGGTAAAACTGTTTAGGAAATGCAATCTGGCTGAACTGGTTTGAAGTAACCTAATTTGATACTTTGTCATCAGTTGTTTTGAGGAAGGGTTATCATTATTAACCATCTTAATATAATTGAACTACAGCAATCAGAATTGTATATGACTGTTTGATAAGTAGTAGCTGGAAAAAAGCTGTTCTAGATCAATCTATATGAGGTATGAATTATGATAGGTATTTGCAACTGAAAATGAAGTATAACTGTTGAAGTAGGATATTGTACCTGCATTGGAGTGGATGAACAAACTTGCAAACAGTTTTCAGGTTAACCCTAAATAACCATAGTTTTGTGGGACAGCTTGTTTCCTTAAATCTATATTGTTCTCGGACTAGTGGCTACTTTAATGAAAGGCCAGTTTTTGGTTTACTGTGCTTTGTTAACTCTGTGTTTCTGTTTAAGTCTGCTTTGGGAAGGTAAGATCTTGTTTTGTAAATCAGATAATACTTTAAACTTATGCTTCCATACAATGGTCAGACTTTCCCTATTTTCTCCTTATTTTTCTTTTTTTTTCCTTGAGTAAGTAAATCATCTTTCCTTTGATATGGGAAATTATAGTTTGATGCAATGCCAAACAGATCCTTAATTGGAAGCACATTCTTAAGTTGGACAGTTGCCCTGACTTTACAGAGCACATTTTGGTACTTATGTTCTTAATTTCTTGTTTAAGTGTTGATTAGGGTTTAGGGTTCACTGTGTTATTCCTTATCTTAACTAGCAGAAACGGTGGAGAAGTATCTACAAGAGATTTACAAAAAATGGTTCAGGCTCTTCCACAGTACAGCGATCAAATTGACAAGCTTTCCCTGCATGTTGAGGTTGGTTTTTATATTTTCTGTGACAAACTTTAAGTTGTTTCATTATCACTTGTCTAGTGTTGCATTACATTGCTCATAAGTCAAACATAGACTTGCATTGATTGAAAAAGATCCTTACCTTTTCTATTTGGATTTTGGGGTCATCTTTTCCAATTGCCTTTTTCATTCCCTGCCCTGAGTAATTTTTTATCTTTCTCCCGTTCTGTGTTTTTTGCGCCCTGAGAATAAATTCATCTAAAAAAAACTCCAGTATTATTCATCCTGTTTAGAAGCAATCTATTTTCTGTTAGTTAATTGTTTAGCTCTTTGCTTAATCCTACTTTTGTTCTTTTGCTGAAAGTCAATGGAGCAGTTGGTGCTCCTCATTTTGGGCCTTGCCCTGTAGCAGGCGACTGACTGCTGTATAGAGCAGCAGTGCCATCAGTAGGTGGACAGTATGTCCTGCCATAGTATAGTTCTAGTAGTTGGTAGTTCTACTCATTGTAAATTGTACCCCAAGTTGACTATTGGTGCTATATAGTAGAGGAGCAGCTGCAGCTCCCAGACTAGTTCAGCAGCAGCAACTTGAGTGTGTGTGTGCTGTGCTCTATCATCTTCAACCTCCAGACTTGTGTGTGTGAGTGTGCTGTGTGAGGATGAGCTCTGGGAGCTTACCTGCCGCCGGCCAACATTTTCTGGGGTCAAGTTTATAGAAGAATCAGACTTTCTTTTCTCAAATTTAGACTCGATATATTCTTTTATTTGATGTTTTTCCCAAAGCAGTTACACAACTTATTATTGCTTTTAACTTATTGCCTGTTTAGTTAAGTGGTATGCTTTTCTTCCATATCCTATCCTATACAGTTATTTGCTTGATAAGTATTCTATACATGTTCTATCTTTGTTTACTACGTGAAGCAAGTACATAATGATTCTATGTTGTAATTTTGTCACTTAATTTTGTACAGATTGCAGGAAAACTCAATAACATAATACGGGAGCAATGTCTGCGGGATGTTGGACAGCTAGAACAAGATCTTGTGTTTGGCGATGCTGGAACGAAAGAACTAATCAATTTTTTGAGAACACAATTGGTAATTTACATTTGAACTACATAGGTTCACATATTGGACTTCTCCAAATGTTATATTTAGATTTACTGATTCAATGCAGGGTGTAAGTCGTGAAAATAAGTTGCGCTTGCTGATGATTTATGCAGCACTTAACCCGGAGAAGTTCGAAAGCGACAAGGGTGCAAAATTGATGCAGGTGAATCTTTAGTCTAAAATTCAACTGAAAGATGTCAATATTTTTTAAATTTTATTTTAACGTGTGAAAACTCTTTCATGGCAAGCTGTTTGTTAGATGCATTGTCAGTTTTCAGGGCCTACTATTTTCTTTTGATTCTTTTTAAATGGTCTTTTGCACATTGTCATGAATGGAACAAAGTTAGTTCAAGGAAAAAGTCTGCATTTAACCTTGAACTTTGCCCTTGTCTCAAAATGAACCCAGAACTGAAAATTTGGGTGAAACACAAACCTCAACTAACAAAATCAAACAAGTGACAGTGGTTTACACCTTGCTTTAAAGCTGACATGGATATTATGGCTGGTGGATTGGATTGGGAAAGCAAGGGTGCCTATGAAGGCTCTGAGCAGCGATTTGATGGACTGAGTAAATCCTTGCTTCCTTCGATAGAACAACTTGTGCTGCATTATAAAGCCAACCTCCAAACAATTGATACTAATAACAACCAAGCTAACAAACCCAATTTGCTAAACAGCCAAACCTTCTTGCTAACTGACCTTCTAAAGGGTGGATAACAGCTTATCTCTAAAGCTACTGGCTTTGCGGGCCCCATGGATGCCAATGTTTATGCTGCTGGCTGGCCGTTCTTTGTCCTTTTACATTGCTTCCTTCGATAGAACAACTTGTGCTGCATTATAAAGCCACCTCCAAACAATTGATACTAATAACAACCAAGCTAACAAACCCAATTTGCTAAACAGCACTTCTGGCAAACTGACCTCCTAAAGGGTGGATAACAGCTTATCTCTAAAGCTACTGGCTTTGCGGGGCCCATGGATGCCAATGTTTATGCTGCTGGCTGGCCATTCTCATCCTTTACAGCCCTTTGCCATGTCAGCATCCTCACTCTACACAGCAAATAACAAAAAGGACAAAGTGGCCCACATGTCAGGCTTACTACTTTCTCTCTCTGCCTTCTGCTCCCTGCTCTGGTGAACCATACCCCATTCCTGGACATCCCTGCCCGCTCAAGTCCTGCCACATCTTGGCTGTGGAGAACTTAGTGGATGTTTTGAGTTCATGAGCTCTGTCAGCATGAGCAAAGGTTGTACCCTCATGGAGATATGTCCGCTGCGGTCATGCACTGGATGATGCGCAAGGTAAGTGGATAAACCATGGCTCTCAGATCAGGGAAACGAGAGCCCTGCCAACTGCCGTTTGTGAGACGGTGAGGGGGGGGGGGGGGGGGTCTGAAATGGGCTCTGTTCCTTCCCCAACTATACTGGATCTCCACAGTCCTCCATGCCGTTTGGACATGCCAATCCAACCCAAACATGCAAGTAACACAAGCACACCTATCTTCCTTCTCCCCTGGAGTGGAAATTCATTTGGGCTTCAAATTGATCCTTCTTCAATTTGTTTTGGATGGCCTAGCTTGCTTGTTTTGCTCTGCAGAGTGTCGAATCTTTCCTCATGACCTTGAAGTTGGAGAAGAGCTCGTTAGAGGAGGGTGGCCATGGTGGTGGAGATCTGGAACACAAAGTCCTTGGTATTATCATCTTTGGTGTTCGCACGGGAGCAGCGGGGAGGAAGGAGGGTGAGACTAGGGCCCCGTTTGTATCCGCTTATAAGCGGCTTATCGGTGGAAATAAGCGAGAATCCCGCCAAACGCTTTGCTTATTTCCACCGATTCTCGCTTATGTGGTAAGCCGCTTCAACGATTTGAACTACGAGAAGCGAAAAGCGAGAAGCGAGAAAATCTTCGCTTAGATTATAATCCAAGCGTGGCTAGGAAAAGCGTATACAAACAGGGCCTAGGAGGAAGGGATCAAAGAGACATAGAAGAGGACATCACTTATTAGTTCCACCATCATTTAAAAAAAAGATTTTCTAATGACATTGCTGACGAGTAGCACCAGTGCAGCATCTACATGAGCCTGACACCAGGGCACAATTGGGTAATTTGCTTAGCATTGAGGTTTTGTTTTTCACCCATTTTACATATTTTGGCTTGATTTTGAACACCAGGGCAGAGCTCGGTGTTTAAAATAAATCCTTTTCCAACATAATATTCTTTCAATTAATAATAAACTTGCGCGTGCTTGCTATAAGGATTGGCATCTAAGATGCATCCTGTATTCGTATACATCAGTAGTTCAGTACCAATAACGGGTACTGTTTTTTTTTGAATTGATGAACAATAAACCGCTGCAGTGGTATGAAGTGGCCAAAAGAAAGGTCTTCAGTTCTACTGCAAAATATTAATAAGTGAAACTCCTAACTTCATGAATCTCTTCGATTGATCTCATGCTGACTCTCATCAACAGTCACTTGCCTTGAACCTGAGGAGATGTTGCTTTACAGTTGGCAGGATTATCTGTTGATGACATGATTGCTGTAAATAATATGCGTTGCTTATGTGGGCCTGATACAAAAAAGTCCTCAGGAGGAGGTTTTACACTAAAATTTGATGTTCATAAGGTAAACACTCTAGGTTATTTCTTTACTTCTATTTATATGTAATCTGGATCTCAGAATGTATTCATTTCTTCCTATTGATGACAGAAGAAACATGCACATCGAAAAGAGCGAACATGGGAAGAATCAGCATGGGCGCTCTCCCGATTTTATCCTGTTTTAGAGGTATAAATAAATGTATTTTTGTCTACATTATTCTATTTGCTTGATGCTAGTAAATAGTAATGAGTCATCAAAAACTTGTCTGTTCAGGTGTTCTTTGCATGGACTTTGTTTGCAATTCTGTTCTTCATGTCCCACATGGACTTAATATTCTTGAGATGCGTGTTAGAAATATAAACTACCCACTTTAGGTGCTAGATTGAATTTCCTCTGTTTTGTTTTTATCAAATACCCACACAATATTCAGGAAGTTTTTATATAAAGAAGTTCCCAAGTCAACATAAAGTTTCTTACTAGAAGATATCCTTACTTATGGGGGCTGGTTTTACATTGCTTAGAAAATGTGACAAATGGATAATTTAATCGGGGCAAAAGAGATATTTAACGCGGAAAAGCTTTCTTGAAAAAGCCAAAGACCCACAGAGCCGAAAGCCTGAAATCTACCATTCTGCTGTGGACAATACGACTATGGGGTACTAAAAGACTTTGTGATACTTTAATCTGCAGGGCTGCTGTTTGTACACTCAAACCATGCTCAACACCAGAAAACATGACCAAATAATTGTATTTTCCTCTAAAATCATGATGACGCCACCATAGAATATTTGAAATGCCTTTGTTTTACCAGTTTTTGGTTTTATCAGTGTATGGTGTGACATACATACCTGTTCTACAGGAATTGATTGAGAAGCTTAGCAAAGGTGAGCTGCCAAAAGATGAATATAACTGTATGAACGACCCTAGTCCTAGTGCTCATGGAGTGCCAACCAGTAGCTCTGTCCGAACAAGTCCAGCTCACTCAATGCGATCTAGACGAACAGGTGGCACATGGGCCAGACCTCGTGGATCTGATGATGGATACTCAAGGTGAGTGGTGGATACTCATTTCTTGGTACATGTTAAGCATGAGCTGAAACCATCCTTGTTAGAGAAAAGTTAGGAACAGAGGCTGCTTCAGTGTAGAGTCCTGCAAAACTAAGTAGGACATGGGTCAGCATATTTTCATGCTTGGATGTTGTTTTATTTTCCAACTTGGTAATATTAGTGATGGTGCAGAAATATTTCCCTAAATACCAAAAAGGAACAAGTTAGGAAGTTCTGCTTCTGTTCCTTAATAGATTCCTTTCAGGGATCTTAATAATACAAAAACAATTAATGTTATTCAAGGTCCATAAAATCCTAAATGCTAGAAATCTGAAAAGAAAGGAAAAACTAGAAATTCTCTCATTAACCAAGGAAAAAAAGAGAAAAGATTTGGAATACTTATATTTGTGATTCCAGTTTATAGCAGTGGATAGTAATTAGATGTAGATATGAATTATACAACTTTTTTAGATCTAATATGTAAGAATCCTAAATGAAGTACAACTCTTTTAGATCTAACTATGAAATGTGTTTCAATCATGGCGTGAATGTAATGACTATCATTAGTCCCTCCTTCCTAAAATATAAGGTGTGATCTGACTTGGCATTGTCTCCAATACTCTTTTTTGACTCTTAATTCCTTGTATGCTACAATGTTTGTAGTAACAAAACCATAACCATAGGAAAGTACTTTTAAATGTCAATCCAATGATACTATTTTTGTTAAACAAAATTTCTATTACATGAGGCTAATTGTTGGTCAAAGATTACAATATTTGAATATTGAAATGTTTACATGCTTTATATTTTGAGACGGGGCCGTATATTCTCCTAGCCATGAAGTTGTGCTGTTGCTCAGATATTCTCTTGTTTTGTATAATAAAACTTCATTTAAAGCTTTCATTTATAACATTAAAGAACCATGTATAATGCGGAAGGTATGTATGAAGGGAAATTGTCTTGTACGTTAGAAGCTTTTTATACTATTATTATGCCGAGGGATTTATTGCAAGCACCATGAGTCTTTGTTTGTACTCGTAACAAACCTTTGTGCATTCTATTTTCGAATTTGCGCAAATATATGTTATAATCTGTTATGTAAGTCTGCTGACAACTTAGATCATTTTTCAGTGATTCTGTGTTGAAGCATGCATCCAGTGACTTCAAAAAACTTGGGCAGCGTATATTTGTTTTTGTAATTGGCGGTGCTACTCGTTCAGAGGTATGTTCAGTACATTGCTTGCATACATTTGATCCATCATTTTGTGTGAACATTTTCATCCTCCACGCTCTAACCAGTATTATATAACCTAACAGTTACGTGCTGCACACAAACTTTCGTCCAAGCTGAAGCGGGAGGTCATCCTTGGTTCATCTAGCCTTGACGATCCCCCCCAATTCATCACAGTAAGTAGCTTGTCCTGCTGCTAGCCCCTTCTGATATGCTATGGCTTAGCAAAACTTAGCAGGATTGCTATGGTTTGCAGAAACTGAAGTTGATGTCAGCAGAACTGTCACTTGATGATCTTCAGATATAAATAGCGTCATACCCACTTGGAAGTTGGAATGGTGCTGTTCAATGTTCACCGTAAATTGTATGTATCCTTTTTATTTTCTTCATAATTCTTGTATCAGCTCGTGTGTGAGGCAGCATCATATTCATTTGGTAGAAAGTGTATCATCAACACTACCTGTAGTCTTGATTGCGAAAGTGTATAATCAACACCACCTGTAGTCTTGATTGAATGAATGTACATAATAGTGGGCAACAGCTCTAACCATACGGATCATCTTTTTTAAGATTGGGCCAATGATTTGTTGGTTTCTTTATCCACATATGTTGAAACTGGTTACATACACTGTAAATGTAATTGTATGATGGTAGTAGTTCATTAATGTTGGTACGGGTTTGAAACTATAACTTTACTTTCTTTTGTCTACTGTAGTTGGAGATTAATAGTCTGCTGGCTCTAGTTGCTGGGATTAGGAATCCTGTACAGATAACAGAGGGATTATAGAGAGATGGAGAAGAGAGAAAACAAGTCAAGTGAACCAAATGAATAAATGGTCAAAAGTCCTCTCCTTCAAGCTTTGAGGTGGCTTTTTATATTAATTCCATTGGTGGGATTGAATATTATAGATAGGTCTTTGGACTTTACAAAGAGATCCCTGGACGTTGCAATTGAGTCCTTAACCTTCACAAAGAAGTCCTTAGACCTTATTTCGGGTCTCTTTTACACAAAGGAGTTAGACTCCGGTTGCGAGGAATGCCCTTTGCAACCAACCCGTGTGCGTCTCGCTAAAAACTCTCTCCCAAAAACCCAATGGGAAAAAGGGGCACGGAGAAAAGGGCACGCACACTCTTGGGTTTACATATGCAATTTCAGACACTACGCCTCCAAGTGCCTGGAACGATGAGCTTCGATCTGCATACGACTTTACTCCTAAGCCTCAATTAGTGGGCCTCGCTTCAAGAGCTGATGTAGTCGTAGGCGAAGGTAGCTCCAACATCTTGCCTTCTCTCACAAGCACCAAGCAACTAGGATGGACTGATCTTCCAGTTGACCCCCAGCCCCTCTTGGTTGGTGTTTGTGAGAGAAGCTCCGCATGTAGTCGAAGTAGTCGATGTAGTAACGGTGGTTGAGGTTGAATCGTACATGAAGTCGGTGACGACGTTGAAGTTGACGGTGAGCCCCTCGAGGCAAAGTAGTGATGGCGAGGTAGATGGCGATGCTGAGGGTGAGCCCCTCAAGCCGATGTAGTGGAGGCAAAGTCGAGGGTGATGCTGAGGTTGAGCCCCTCGAGCTAATGGAGCAGAACACGCGAAGTCGAGGATGATGTTGAGGTTCGAGCTTGACACATTGCGGATGATTGTGTTTGTCGCGTGAGTTCGTCGCCTAGCTTGTCGCCGGGGGCGGAGAAGCTGCCGGCAACAATGATGCCATGATATAGCAGTAGATGCTCGTCTTGGTAGTTGGTAGCTCAGATGACTTGTCTGCCGACGGATGCGTGCACGTAGACTGCTTGTGGTAAGCTGCATGTTGATATTTTCCTGGCGTAGAGAGGATTTATATGGAAGCATCGTGCTTGTTCTTGATCATTAACCTTTTCGGAAACTAAGTATAGTAGTTTCGCACTCTGTTCAACAAATAACTGTCATCATTTTTGTGAGTAGAGTAGTCTCAATCGGGTTTGGCCAATATAATTTCATTCTGCCACCGTAACTTGGCTGGAAAATAACCAATGAAATTGAAAAAGTGCAAAAGATGGTGAAGAACAACAATAAGGCCCCGTTTGGGTCCAAGGAATTGGAATCTATTTAATGGAGTAGGCTAATTTATGTTGGAATGTGGCATTCCACAACTTTCCAAAGTTTAGATATAAGCCTATCTTAAATTCATGGGGTGGGAGATGGAAATTGATTCTATAGATTATGGTTATTAGATGGAATTCAATTCTTATAGCACGCTCTTAGACTCACTTCTCTATAGTAGAAGTGCAGCATACAAGTATCTCTCCCATATCACCAACTATAATATACAACTATATTCCACATACAATTATATTAGCTTAATTAATTTATGTCTAAATTATGATTATTAGGATGGAATTCAATTCCAATGATCCAAACGGGGCCTAAGTGAAATGGTTTGAAAGGATACACCCTGCAATACACGGAGGTAAATTGACATGATGCAAATATGGTAAGGATGAGTAGTAATTAAAGCGCTTTACAGATACACCCACAGGGATCTTCGAGCGTTCACTACTCGCCGGTGGCACTCAGCGAGCTTCAGCTTTTTGTTGGATTAGTTGGTCTGCAACCTCGCGTCGGGTGTGCGGAGTCAGAACTGCGTGGTGCTTGGACCCTCACGATCTGCGCACTCTAGGCTGCGGCATGGTACGGAGCTCGGCGCCGGACCGTGGTTGGGAGCTTCGCTCGGAGAGAATGCAGCGCGACCGCTGCACAGCTTCGATCAGTGATCTGGACATTTGCTTGCTGTTGTAATAGCCTTCTTGCTACCTTGTTTATGAGCTTTGTTTGCATGCATAGGTTCCTAGGGCAGCTTGGTATCTGCGCCTCGGGTGGGGGGGGTGCAACTTGACTTGCGAGGGTTCCGCAGTTTCGATCTGGCAACCTTGTAGTGCCGTGCGAAGATGACGAGCGACGACCGTTGTTGTCTGGCAGTTTCGATTGAAAAAACCAAGTAGCAATGTTACACATGCACTGATAGCTACTTCGGTCCTTGGACATCTAGTATCAGCTTAGTGTGGCAAGGAGGAACCCTCGCTTACTGTTTTGGACTTGCGGCACTTGCGAGGGTTCTGCAGCTTAGCTTCTGGAAGTTCCGAGGGTAGCTTGACTGCTTCCGGAAGTTCCGAGGGTAGCTTGACTTAGAGGATATGTCCACTTAATGCTGCTGAGAAAATAACTAAAGAAAATAACTGCTTCTTTGACAATTGTAAGTTGTGCAGATGCTTGAACAGAAATCGGATGTGCTAGCTTCCTGCTCCATGGGATTGAGAAACCAAGGAACAGCTTCGATCCCTGACGCCTAGCTTCCTTGTGCCTGCATGCGAGGGTAATGGATGCGTGCATTCCTGCTTGCTGATGCATGTTTTGCACGTGCATGCGGTGACCAACTGCCTGGTTGCATGCTGGTTTCACGTGCATGCTGAAAATTATGAACGGAGTCCAGCTGCTGCTTTGCTTGCTTGAGGTGGCGAGCCTCGGCCTTTTGTGTCGCCCGTCCGCACTAGCTGTCGCTGCGCGAAGGTTCACCAGCTCCGAAAACTCGGATGAGATAGCTTGCAGTGAATGTCCACGCCCGCAATGGTTCTAGTTGCGAGGGTTCGGCGCTTGCTGCAGATGACCTGGAGCTTCCTGTGCTGCCGAGGGTGATGAACATTGCTGTGCGGATGTAAGTGATATTTGTGTTCCTGGGCAACAGCTTCGCTTGGCGCCGGTGCCATGGACGCGGTAGCCGGCAGCTGCGAGGGTGACGAGCCTAAACATTAAACATTTTTGCTCTTGAGTAAAAAATATTTTGGACAATCTCGGAACTTTGCTGCCATATTGCTTAACTCCTAGGTTTAATATAATAATTTTGCTTCCATCGAACCTTAGGAAAGAACTCAGATGTAAGTGCGAGAAAAGGAAGTTGACAAAAACTTGCTTCGAGTTTTGGGGACTTAGAAAATTAAACGAGAAAGTAAGGTTGGATTCACAACTCTTGGTTGCTTTGATCATGAACATTGTGACTTGCATAGAAATGTAAATTCGATGCCGCAACTTGTTGCTTTTGGCTCGAGCTTGCATAAAATGCAAGGCTTTACTTGCACAAAAATGCAAGGTTTTACTTGCGCGGAAACGCAAGGTTTAACTTGTGCAGAAACGCAGGGTTCAAGGATTGGCAATCCTTTGCTGTAATGTTTGAGAGCCAAAGTCTCGATTGCGCAGAAACGCAATGTAGTAGCCTCTCGGGCTTTTCTAATTCATGCACGAAAGTAATGCATCCATGTAATGCGATGCTTTGATGCATATCAATGAAATGCTTGCATATGCAAGGATATATCTCATAGTTAGTCATATCATCAACCCTCCAAGAGAAAGTAGTTTCGATTAAAACTTAAGCGTGCAATAGAATAGTGGCCTGAATCACTTTAATCAACCTCCGAAGGTTGACTTGGTGCTCTGAAAACCATTATAGTGAGAGGTCAATAACTGATGAAAGCCAATAGAGATAATTCCAATAGTTGATGAGAGCCAAAGGTTTGTAAGATATATCACTTGATGAAAACCGACGCGCCGTTAAAACCAATATATCATGCCCCAATTGTTGACTTGGTTACGAGGTGAGAACCAATGTTCCTACGCAAAGATGCGAAGGTCTAGTATACAAGGGTTAACTTCAGCGGGTGGAGAACTACTTACAGTGGTGAGGACCTGCATGTTAGAGAGAAGAAATTTCAATATTAAGATGTAACTTGCATTATTTTTTAAGGATGTCTCGATCGGAGGTCACATACCTCATCCAACCGTAATATAGTAACAACAAAATAAATAGATAAGTTGACAAAAAGCTTGCTTATGATCAAACTTTTGCGGACTTACTTTCTGAGCGTCATGCTCTAGTTGATATCACAACTCTTGGTTGCTTCGACTGTCAATTTGAACCTAGTCTCATGGGGGATAAAACATTGCATTGAAAATGAGTTGGTGATACGTTGGCATAGGTTAGATAGCCACATATATATAAGTAGTGCAAATAATCACATGCTTACTAGAGTTAACTTGTATTGGTAGAGGGATACTATATTGGTGAAGTCCTGCAAGTTAGGGAGAAAAATTTCTAAGGAAAATAAGTGAGTTTCTAAGCTAGAGCTCTAGACAAAGTATCTAAAGTATGTTGGAGCAACTTAAGTTGTGTCAAGTGTTTTGTCGCCTTTGTGACCCTTAAAATGACTTAGTTGAGAAAGTACCTTATAACTTTGACCCCACGAATGAATTCTTTGCTTCTGGAGTTTTTTTTTGCGTGTAGATGATGAATGAAATGACGTGATGGTGTTGCTTCACGTGAATGTGGAAGTAGATTGCTGCACCGCATATTGACGGCAGCTTCGTGGGCCGAGATCACTGCTAGGGCCACGCAATTTTGGACCAAGCGAGGCTGCCCACCACCATTCACCACTTATTAAGACCAGCGTCCAAGTGCCTTTCGAGAGGTGAAACTAGCTTACACGAAAGGAGCAAGATGATTGTATTTTCTTTTCATGTAACCGAGGTTGGCAAAATTGAAATAGTTTATTTGGAGAGGTGGAAAACGACCTTCGATTGGTGTTCAGACTACGTACGAGCTGCTCAGCGTGGTTTTAATTTTCCTTCTCATGGTTTTGCTGTAGTTCGATGGGCTGTCAACCCAACGAGGGTGACATGATGATGACGACGATATTTATAACCTCACCTGGAACCTACGTTCTTGCCTCCGAGCTATGTGGACGGGTGCATCCGTGCGTGATGGACGGTGATATACGTATGCGAAGGTGTGCGGCATGCATTGAAAGTGTTGGTGTCGCGAGGTCGTGGAGGTTTTGTGAGGGTTCCGTAGTTTAGCTTCGGGAGATTTTGAGCGTAACTCACGCTTCCATCTTTCCAACCTCGGAACCTCGTCTTTGCGTCAGGTTGATCTTCTAACCTTGGGACTTTGTCCACGATCCGAACTGGACACCTAGCCTCGAGGCTCCCGCTTCGAGAACCCATAGCCTCGCGCAGTTCCCTTCCACGTCCTATTTCTGAGTAAAGAGTAAAAAGGTAAAAACTTGATGTTCAGAACTAACTTCGAACTTTTGAGGGTTGGCTCAGTTATAGTTTAGCTATCATTCTTTAGTCGCCAACCTCAAGCCCCTTATGTGACGACAACAAAATACGAGTACGGGTTTTACCGTCAAAGGAATCCTCATGGAACTTACGAGGTTAACCGAGAATTGTTCCTTGGTTCAGAACTTGCGAGGTTAGAGAGTTTTTATCTTTGAACGGTGCTTGAGGGTGTTACGAGGTTCACCATGGAGGTTCGTTTGCTACGAGGGTTTAGTTAGCTGTGGAAGTTTGAATCAACTGTCCAGGCTAGTTTGAATTAGCTGCGTATAGTGTATTAAGCTGTACTCCATAGGTAAGTGTTTATTCATGTTGCGGTAATATGACAAAATAGAAAAAGAAATCAAACCTCACCACACAAATTAGAATGGTTCATTTGGTAGAACACATACCTTCGATGTAAGAGGTTTTTAGGATCGAATCCCAGCAAAGCAGTATTTTTGCGAGGTTAACCGTGCTGGCCTGTAAATGTACATGCTGAACTGCATGGCACAGTATTTTTGCGAGGTTAACCGTGCTGGCCTGTAAATGTACATGCTGAACTGCATGGCACTTGGACCCTCGCAAGGCCGCATGCGCGGCAGTTCCCGGTAGGGAACTTGCACCAGACCTTGGCCGTGCTCCTGCCTAGCTTCTCTTTGATGAACCATCGAGGGTGATGGTATACAATTGACCATGCTTAGCAACTTGATTGGTACCTTCGATTCGTGACCTTGTTAAGCTTAAGTTTGATGAGACCTTATGACCTGTGTTTGGCAAGGTTTCTTGCCTAGCTTGTTGTTGATGGGAACTTGCTGCCAAGCTGTAAGGGCGAGCGGCTGACAGCTTTGATGTTGCATTACATGGCAGCTCACTTCAAGTACGCACAAAACTATACCATGCATGGCTTATAACTTTTCTGCATGTGGTCCAGACCCCAAAGCTTCAGGGGACGGAAGCTTCTTTTCCTGTTTCTTGGCTTTCTTCACATTGCGAGGATATACTGCGAGGGTTCGGCTCCGACGATACTTCGAGGGTTCTTGCTTGAGAGATACTGCGAGGGTTCGGCTCCGCAATATTGCGAGGGTTGTTCCTTGCGGAGGTGTTGTATCTGAGAGCTGAGGTGATAAATGGAGCGCTGCCGGGCTGCTTGAGCATGCATTTGCATGTACTCCCTCCGTTCCAAATTATAAGTTATTCTAACTTTCTTGAAGAGTCAAACATTGTTATGTTTGATCAAAATTATAGAGAAAATTACAAAAGTTTATGGCACTGAATAGATATACTATGAAAATATATTTAATGAAGAAACCAATGGTACCTATTTGATATTATGAATGTTAGCACTTTATTGTATAAATTTGATCAAACTTGAGATGCTTTGACTCTCCAAGAAAGTTGGAATGACTTATAATTTGGAACGGAGGGAGTAACGTGTTGTGTTTTTAGCTTTGCTACTGTGCTGCCTAGCAGCCTCGATGCCATCTTGTGGTGTTCGGCGGCTTCGATGCTTCGCTTTTGGCCATCTGAGAGTGTTGGAATGCAGGGCTCTTGATCTCTGACAGCTTTGATCGACTTGACGATCGGAAGTGATATGCGACTGTGTAGATGACGTACGTAGAGATAATGTGGAGCTTCGATCGCTTGGTTGAGTCGATCGGAAGTGGCTTTGCACTGCATCCTCGTGTCATGGGTTGGGTATAGGAGTTTTGAGTTGCATGCAGCATACGGTGACGAGTGCGGCTTGGATCGATGGTCTGCACCCTCACTCTGCCGTGGTTCCTGGCAACCTGGCATCCATGCAGGACTGACTGTAACGAGGTTGCTGCTGAGTTGCTAAGTTGCCAAAACTAGAATGCAGCTTTCCTCCTCGAGATCGGCGCTTGCCGTGGGGATTGTTTCTACAAGGGTCGAGCTTGCCCCAGAGATGTTGGCGCTTGCAGAGAATTGGCCTTTAGTCCCGGTTGGTAGGGTGCATATCTCCCGAAAATCCATCCAGGATAAACCAACCGGGACAAAAGGGGGGGGTCTTTAGTCCCGGGTCTTTCAACCGGGAGCAAAGGTCACCCTTTAGTCCCGGTTGGTGACACCAACCGGGACTAAAGGGCCTGTCCCACGCCTGCCAACCGGGACTAAAAGGTCTACCACGCCAGGTGTGGGACAGGCCCTTTAGTCCCGGTTGGTAAAAGCAACCGGGAGTAAAGGGTGCCCCTTTAGTCAAACCCAATCGGGAGTAAAGGGTTACCCTTTAGTCCCGGTTGGAATCCAACCGAGACTAAATGGCGTCCTGCATGGCACCTGCCTGGCGCCTGAATTTTTCATGCATGCATCACGTACGTAGTACCGCGGCCCTTTTGTTAATCTTTAGTAGTTGAGATTTTTTTTAGAATGAAATCAACTAGTATTTAAACGAATGGGATTTGTAATTATACAATTACTATATATATACACAATTCAACTAGTACAAATCGATCATAATTAGCGCGTATTATATATACAAATAAATCAAAGTATCTATCTACAATATTCTCGTCGAGGTGTTGCTGATCGGAGTGTCTAATTGTCATCCATCGTAATAAAATTCTCCTTTTGGATCTACCACCTTGTCCATTAGGAATCCAATGAGACCTTCACATATTGCCGCTACTCTTTCTTTCTTAAGAGTCCTTGTTGAATATTTAACATCTATAATTTGGAAATTTGTGAATGTTACACGGACAAATACATACAAGGAGCTAGAAAATAATTAACTAGTAATAGTTTTATTTTACGTACTTTAAAGTTGTGCGGCGTCATCTTTAGTCCCTTGGATCCCATAAAACTGTGCATGTGCTCACAGATGTAGTAGCCACATAGATTATTCCCGGGTTCCTGTCTTAAGCACTTCAGTGCGGAAAAAAATAAGTTATGACAAGGCTAGCATGTTTTGCATTTCTTGGTACTCCACCGGATCTTTCCTCAACGAATCGAAGACAGTGACGTGGCTTCTTTCAGGCTCAATTATAATAAGGATCCAGTGGAAGCTGCGTGCGTAAAATGTTCTTGCATATTAGAGCTAACTAACATGTAGAGATAAGGAAAAAGACATCGAAAGTAGACGGTATACACACACTTACTTGAAGTTGTATGGAAGTAGTATGAAATCCTTGAATGTTTGTTTGTCTAGGAAATTGTATACTTCCACCAAGGTTTTTTCCGGCGCTAATTGTATCTGTTGTTGGTTAACTACAAATAAATCCATGAAGCCTATATGTAGGTACGCCTCTCGGCGGCATGTCTGAATTAGCATCCTACATGAAATGGAAGACGAAGTTAGTACGGTGACGCACGCCAAAATTTACATGTAGAGATAAACGGACACTTACAGAACCCAAGCGCTGATCAGAGAGACGTCCAGGGCATCATGATGGTACACTTCGTATATATCCTTGAAGTCTAGCCACAGCACTTTCTCGCCTTCGTCGTAAAAATCTATCGGTTTTACCTTCAGGCCAAGCATCTCCCTCGAGTTAGCGGATGCCATCATGTACCATTGATGGAATGCGTACACCTTTGTTGATAACTTTCGTACCAATGAAGGCTTTACTAGAAGTTTGCCTAGCTCATAAGCCTTTCCTTTTATCCTTTTCATCAGCCTTTACTAAAGCCCGTTCATAGTTTGATAAGAGTGGTATCCTTTTCTTGGCTCCTTCTTCCATCCTGATAAAAAAGTTTAAATCTCTTCGATTTACTGGCGGTGGCTCCATCTCCCTTGCTTTTTTTTCTTCGGCTTGTTTCTTGAACCACTCACTGGCCTCTCGTTGGATTTCTGCCCACTATTCTGCATGAGACATTGCCTCCCAGCGTTCCTTACGAGTCACTTCAGGCTCCTTTGTTTTCTTCTTTCTCTGTCTTTGCTTGGGAGGCGGTGCTCGTGACTTCTTTAGTGGTGGTGCAGGTTCCTTCATGGGGGCCGCTCTTGGTGCCGGCGACGGTGATCAGGGAGGGGTGTT
This sequence comes from Setaria viridis, assembly GCF_005286985.2. Taxonomy (NCBI): domain Eukaryota; kingdom Viridiplantae; phylum Streptophyta; class Magnoliopsida; order Poales; family Poaceae; genus Setaria; species Setaria viridis. The sequence continues at coordinate 19,464,842 of NC_048263.2, read as the reverse complement.
GTTATTGTCGTCGTCGCTCCCACCACCAGGATGTGGTGGAGATGGAGACCTATCAGATGGAAGGGACGGTCCTGGAGCAGGTTGTGCAGGAGATGACGGTCTCGAGCTATGAGGAGAAGGTCGCTGCTGGGGATCTACGGGGAGTGGTTTGAGCTCTGAGGAGATGGCTCCGTGCCGGGAATAATGATGTAGCGTTTTCGCCATAGAATGATCCCATGAAACGCATCTGCCAGTGTCTTTTCCCCGTCGCCTCCCGGGTGGTCGAGCTCTAGACCTTCATATTGGCTATCAACTATTTGCTCTACGCGGACGCTGGCGTAGCCAGGTGGAATCTCCATGCCATGACTGCTCTACCCCGCCAGGGTTGCTAACGCACTCCCGTACGCTACCTGTACATATAGCAGAAGTAAACAAGTTAAACTCCGATCTCGAGGCGTGGATCAATTGACAAGATTGCATAAATATTATGTATAAGTATACCTTAATAGTGAGGTTGCCGACCGGTGCATGCAGCTCACATGTAGTGCGTTGCATGATGGCATCCACGGGGAACTGTTGCTCCTCCACGGGTAACCTGCGCGTCTGCGCATCGGGGACCCCTGTAGAAGCACAACTGCTCAAGAGGCGTTGAGAAGGGCTGGCGGTGTTAGGATTCGGCAATGCTCCAGATTGGGCCAACTCCGCAACTGCGTGGGCCACCGGACGATTGATTTCATCCATCATTCTTTGTTCTTGTGCCTGCACTTTAGATTCTAGCATCTGCCGCCAGCTCTCCTCGATCTGTTCCTTTCTTCACTTCCGGCTTCTGTACGAGGTGTTGTCACCTCGGAAAGCAAACTTCCACGGAACCACCCCGAACCCTCGGCAACGTCCTGGGTGCTCTGGATTACCGAGGGCCAATGTGAGCTCATCATTTTCTCGGTCCACCTTCAACCTCCCAGCCTTAGAATCTTCAATGTTCTTCACAAGATGTTCGGCCTTCTCACGTATTGTGTCATTAAAAATCAACGTCCCATCCTCTTGGCTCAGGGAGCCTCCATGAGCGTAGTACCAATTTTTTGATCGTTCGGGCCATTCAATAGTTGCAGGTACGATTCCCCGTTCGATCAGATCTTGTTCCATCTTCCTCCACTTGGGAATTGCTGAGCCATACCCACCTCACCCCAGATGATGGTGGTAGCCCTTCTGACTAGCATTTGTTGTGTTGGTCATGATCTTTTTCACACCGTCTTTACTCCTCTTATATGCAACAAATGCATCCCAGTGGTCCCTCAACTTTGGCCACGCATTGAAGTCTGGAGTTCGGCCCTTCTTAATGTAGTGGGTATCCAGCATCTTCTTGAATGTCTGGAATTGTGTAGCCATCCCAGTGGTCCCTCAACTTTGGCCACGCTTTCACATCCTTCTCAATATATCCTTCGGGGAATGTGAAATGTCTCTTGACGTCTTCCCACAGCATATTCTTTTTTGTCTCCGGGAGGGCGTACGAATTAGTGCTTCTGCCCTTCCATTCTCTGATGCTGATAGGCACGTTGTCCCGGATGATTGCCCCGATCTGACTCACGTACTTCTTTGCTACTTTCTCGGGAGCAACCGGCTTGCCCTCTTCTGTCACTTCCGTGATGACAAGCCTCCCTTCCATCACCTTTGTATGACCTCGGGTCTTCTGCCCTTGTGTCGATCCAGAGGGCTAACAGTTCAAGATTCGTTAATTAGTATGTAGTAGTAACGGTAGCGTGAAACAATACAAGATTCGTTATATATACCTCGCCGAAACCTTCCGCCATGGCAAGGTGTTGCTGGGGCTCTTGCTCTTCATTCCCATCGGTGGACATGTTGAAGAACATGTCCGCCTGGGTGCCCTCTTCATCGGTGTACGATAGTGGAAGGTTGTCGCCACTACCATCACCAGCGATTATCTGCTCCATGAGATACCTTGCGGTCTCATCGTCTGCCATTTCAACTATTGATTGAAACATACTTGGAATCATACATGACAGTCTTAGAAATCGCCTTAGTTATATGTACATAAGGGTATATACATGAAATCATAAAATAACATGAATCCCACAAAGTCCGGAATATTTATACAAATTTCTACAAATTAGTAGTACTTTGTGACAAATTTCTAGCAATAACATGAATTTGTACGAATTTCTAGCAATAACATGAATTTTGTACGAATTTCTAGCAATAGCATGAATTTTGTACGAATTTCTAGCAATAACATGAATTTGTACGAATTTCTAGCAATAACATGAATTTTGTACGAATTTCTAGCAATAACATGAATTTGTACGAGTTTCGCGCGGTCGACGGTGCCTAGGTTGGGACGGCGGAGGCCGGGGCGACGGAACAGCAGAGGCGGGGACGGAGCGAGGTGGCCGCAGCAACGATTAATTTCTACCAAATTTCTACTAATTTGTCCATATTTATTGGAATTTCTAGCAATAACATGAATTTGGGACGAATTTCTAGCAATAACATGAATTTTGTACGAATTTCTAACAATAACATGAATTTTGTATGAATTTCTAGAAATAACATGAATTTGTACGAATTTCTAGCAATAACATGAATTTGCGATGGAGGCGGGACGGCGGAGGCGGGGACGGAACCACGGACGGTGCCTAGGTTGGGATGGCGGCGGTCAGGGTGGCAGGACGGCGGAGGCGGGGACGGAACCACGACGAAACTCGATTCATTTCTAACCTAGGCGGAGCGACAAACCTAATTACTACTAATTACTACTAATTTACACTAATTTGATTTTCTAACACATATACAAAAATCTATTGAATTTCTACCTAATTACTACTCATGGGAGACTGCCCCTCGATATCACTAGGATCAACTTAGCATTCGTCTTGTTCCTGAACAAGCGCTTCAAGCGTGGTATTATAGGGAAATACCACATCACCTTCGCGGGAACTCTCTTCTTGGGAGACTGCCCCTCGACATCACCAGGATCATCTCGCCTGATCTTATACCGCAGGGCTTCGCAGACGGGACAAGCATCCAATTTTTCGTATTCATCACCATGATAGAGGAGGGCATGCGTGTATCTTCTGAACATCCAATCCGAGAGGGCAAATAATCTGTTTAGCTTCATATGTTGTGGACGGTAATTCATTATTCTCGGGGAGAATATTCTTGACAATGTTCAACATCCCTTGAAATGCCTTATCGGACACACCATTTTTTGCCTTCCATTGCACAAATTCTAGTGTCGTACCTAGTTTTTTATGGCCCTGCTGGCAACCTGGGTACAACAATTTTTGGTGATCATCTATCATGCGCTGCAACTTTCTGCTTCCTTGTCAGTTTCGCAATCTCTGTATGCATCGCGTATCACCTGACCAAGGTCATTAGTAGGGTCATTTTCTGCAAACTCATCTTCATCAGCCTTGCCCATTGTAGTACATGTAAAAGCTTGGCCTGCAACCCAGTCTGGAATGGTGTCATCTTCCTCCTCCTCCTCGCCATCTTCCATTACGACCCCTCGTTCACCGTGCTTGGTCCAAACCAAATAGTTAGGCATGAAACCGTATTTAAACAAGTGGCTGTGAATAGTCCCCCAAGAATCCTTTGAATACTCCTTCTTGTTATTGCATTGGAAGCATGAACAACATACGAACCCATTCTCTAGCTTATTCGCTTTGGCCACTTCGAGAAAATAATGCAAGTCATCAATAAACACCTTGCTCCGCCTGTCTGCATTATACATCCATTGCCGGTCCATCTGCATCGTATTACGCATGAAAATGGATTACACTTGACAATGGATTACGCGTGAAAATTGATTAAAGATCCAAACAACATGGTACAATACAACAACATGAAGATCCAAATACACATATTTAAATTAAAGATCCAAACAACATGATACAATACAACAAGCCATCCAGTGGTTATTATCTAGGAGGACTTTAAGCATCCTTGGACGGTGAAGACGAAGGTTCCGCTGACCCAGCCTCATCCTTAGGTTTATTTGTGCCGCCTGAAACGGTAGTACTAAGTGGACGTGAAACACCCGGGACTGAGGGTGGAGCATAACGACCACCAAAAGGAGGTTCTTGACCCGCGGCAACAGCTTCTTCATGACGTTGCTGCAAATAACGAAGCATTGCTTTTTCCAGCGCGCTCTTTTTCTTCGGCTTATGCTGAGGGCCAACTATGATTTTCCCCTTGCCGAAAGAGGAACCACGATCGCCCCCACCATCGCCACTTCCTCAGTAGCAGAAGCCATCTTGTACAAAAATTATTACCTTAACATTGCATAAGTTGTTGAACTTGAAGACCGTGATCATCTCGCGAGCATATCCTCAACTGGGTGGCACCGCACTTCGTCATGAAAGAGGTTCGATTCTACAGAAAAGGGGACACGGTCACGATGTCCGTATCCACTCTTTCTCGTAGAATCGAACTTCCTTCTTGACATACGTTGCTGCTCGGTGGAGAACATCCTCGCAAAAATGACCACGGTATGCAAGTTCAATAAGTATGGATTTGAAAAACCATATTGAATTTGATAAGTTCAACAAGTAGCAGAAGTCATCTATGTACAAAAATTATTACCTTAACATTGCATAAGTTGTTGAACTTGAAGACCGTGATCATCTCGCGAGCATGTTCTCAACTGGGTGGTACTACACTTCATCATGAAAGAGGTTAGATGCTACGGAAAAGGGGACACGGTCACGATGTCCGTATCCACTCTTTCTCGTAGAATCGAACCTCCTTCTTGACATACGTTGCTGCTCGGCGGAGAACATCCTCGCAGAGACGAACACGGTATGCAAGTTCAACAAGTATGGATTTGAAAAACCATATTGAATTTGATAAGATAAACCGTCTAGACAAGGTAGCATCGTTCTTAAACCACTGCAAGAATGCATACTATATATGACACATCAATCTCCCTCACATTGTAGCTCAAAATACCTCTCCATTTTCTACTTCATCACATTCTAGCAAATAATCTTTCCATCTCCAAAGCCTAAATCAAAGCATAACACAAGGATAAAGTAGCAAACCTTCACAACACTTGTGTTGGCTAAGTGAAATTCCCACAAAAATGAGGAAAAAAACTTCGGGCAGCACCTCCCTTGCTTCGGCACCACCAGAGAGTAGGTGAAGCTCAGCTCTCTGTCAATGTGCTGGACTGGCTCGGGCTGGAGGAGGAAGAAAGTCCTCTGTCTTGGTATATAGTGGGGATGAGTTTTTATCCCGGTTAAAAACTCCAACCGAGATAAAAAGGAACACCTTTTGTCCCGATTGAAAGTTTAGTCCCGGTTGGAGGCTCCAACCGGGATAAAAAGGTGCCGCCACCGACAGCCCGCAACTAGCCGTTGCAACCGGGACTAAAGGGGGACCTTTAGTCCCGGTTGCAATTACCAACCGGGACTAACTCTGCCCTCCATTTTTGCCTACCGTAGCGCACCCCCTTTTGTCCCGGGTCAACTTTAAACCGGGATAAAAGGGGGCGCATCAAAAGCCAATTCTCTACTAGTGTTGCTGTGAGGGTACGGTGGAGTTTGCTGCAGGTCGATGCTGGTTGCTGCGAGGGTTCTTGCACTTGGGAACTGAGGTGATGGACAACGTTGCCTGGCTGCGAGGGTGCGTGTAGCTCCGCACCCATCTTGATTTAGGGTCCGTTTGGATACACCACGCTAAACTTTAGCACCTGTCACATCGGATGTTTGGATACTAATTCGGAGTTTTAAATATAGTCTAATTACAAAACTAATTGCATAGATGGAGTCTAATTCGCGAGATGAATCTATTAAGCCTAATTAGTCCATGATTTGACAATGTGGTGCTACAGTAACCATTTGCTAATAATGGATTAATTAGTCTTAATAGATTCGTCTTGCGAATTAGAATAGGGTTCTGCAATTAGTTTTATAATTAGCTCATATTTAGTTCTTCTAATTAGCATCCGAACATCCGATGTGACACTGCTAAAGTTTAGCACCTAGTAACCACCCTTAGGTGCACCAATGTGCTCAGCGTTTCCGAGACGAACCTCGTGTAGTAAAATACAAACCGTCAAGAAACAAGGTGTTAGTCGATTTTTACTTTTGCAAAGTCAAATGAAAGACATCGAATGTAACGAGATTAAAGTATTTTATTTGAAGAAATGAACTATGACCCTCGTTATTTCAGTAGCCATAGCCCCTCCATAGTTGACTTTTCAACATTTTACGTCGGCAGCAGCTTAAAGTCATGTTCCATGCCTGGGCTGCCAGCTTTGGTGTGTGGTAATCGCTTTTAGTCGACGTCTGTTCCTTTACTCTTCTATTCGTTTTTTTTTTAACCCGAGGGTGCTCAGCTAAGTATTTTGGGCTTTTGCAATTGAATAGAAACCTTCGATTGCTAATCTCCTTTTCTCTCATGGTGATCATGAATTTTATTTCGTGTGAAACCACGTTGGGCGCCACTGTTAGGATTAGGAATCCTGAACAGATATTAGAGAGAGAGTGTTAGAGAGAGGGAGAAGGGAGAAAATAAATCAAGTGAACCAATGAACAAATGGTCAAAAGTCCTCTCCTCCAAACTCTAAGGGTCTATTTATAGAGAAGAGGAGGTGTCTGTTTATATTAATTCCATTGGTGGGGTCGAATATTACAAAGAGATCCATAGATATTACAACTGTGTCCCTAGTCCTTACAAACAAGTCCTTAAACCCTATTTTAAACTTGGTTTTACATAAGGGGTTCCTAACCTTAGGTCTCCTGAGACGCACCCCAACACTAGTATCACTTCTAGAAGATTTATTGTGCTTGAAGCCGTAAAAACTCAACCCTGCACTAGCCTACGTTTGACTGACCCTGTAGTATAGCGCTCTTTTCCTGGTGTACTCATTTTGTCGATAGTCTATATTAATGCGCTCCTTCAAGTGAAACAGTAGGTCGAAGCATGTTATTTACTTTTGGGACAAGTCTATTTTGCCTTCCAACTCTCCAAGGCTCCAAAATAAGGGTGCGTTTGGTTGGGAGACAATGTAGAACGGGACGGTCCTGTTCCAGTTTGTCGGGATGGGATGATCCTATTTCTTGTTTGGTTGAATGGGATGGGTCCGTCCTAATTTTTTGTTTGGTTGGAGAGATCGCTATAGACGGGACGAGCACCGTTTTCTTCTTCTGTTAACACCGTTCGTGGGGCCCACCTGTCATACTAACAGGTATCTTCTTCCTCCACCGGCCGCCCGCGGTGGAGCTCGCGCCCGCCGGCCCTGCTCGCCCGCGCCCGCCGGCCGCTCGCCCGCGCCCGCCCGCGCCCGCCACGCTCGCCCGCACCGGCCGCTGCCGTGCTTGCCCCCGCCCGCCGGCCCTGCTCACCTGCGCTGGCCGCGGCCGCGCTCGCCCGCGCCCGCCGGCCGCCCGAGCCCGCACCGGCCGCGCCCGTGCTCGCCCCCGCCCGCCAGCCCTGCTCGCCTCCGCCGGCCGCGGCCGCGCTCGCCCGCGCCCGCCGGCCGCGGCGGAGCTCGCCCGCGCCGGCCCCTCCGCCGGCGGTTCCCCCCGCCCAAACTCGCCCTCTCCACTGGTGCGGACGGACGGCGCGTGACGGGGGCGAAGTGGGATGCCCCCGTCCGCTCGTTTTGGTGGGATGGGGGCATCCCGCATCTGGAGGGTATATTCCCTCGTATGGATGTCCCTGTTCCACCTGTCCTCAAACCAAACGCGGGACGAAGTGGGATCGTCCCGTCCCGTCCCACTTCGTCCTCGCAACCAAACGCACCCTAATGCTGGAGTCTTTTTTGCCCTTCAACTTGAACAAAAATATTTCAACTTAGTTGAAACCGAGTCTTTTTTGCCCTTCAACTTGAACAAAAATATTTCAACTTAGTTGAAACCGGATAATTTTAACCCTCGTGGTTTCTACCCTGGTTTCATTTTTCATTTACCTTTTTTTTTCATGAAGGAATCTTTGAGGAATAGCGTCATCCCCTTGCTGTCGAGATCCACCATGGAGGAGCACTGGATGCTCCTCTACCTGCGTAGCCGGAGCTAGAGTGGCAGCGAGCTATGGTGTCGGCTTATTGGGTCATGGTGCGGGCTCTTTCGGAAGTAGAAAGAAGGGAGCATGAGTGAGGTTTGGGTGTTGTTTCACCCATTGAGGGCTCGGAGATGTGCTTGGTCCCCAGCCATAGAATGCCACAACCTGTGGCGGGGGCAAAATCCACGCCTCACAAAAGTTGCTGCAAATGCTTGTGGCACACTGTGCTGTGGCGGTCAGTACTGTAGCTGTGACAGACAATGGTGGGAACAAACACAGCTGTGACAGATGATGGTGGGAACCAAACACCCTGTAAGTTCCTTCGGCGGAATTGCCACGAAATCCTCTGCCCCCGTTTGCCTGACAAGCTCGTTAACATGTGCAACCTACGGAGCACATGGACGTGCTTATCCCATTCCGTGGCCAGAAGCTGCTGTCTAAGTGTTGGCAATGTAGAACAAAAATGAATGAACGGCTAAAAGAGAACAAACTAGTTCGCATGCCATAATCGTGAAATTTCCACGAAAAATACGCGAAATTTCCACGCTGGCGAGTGTTATCTAGTATATGCTTCACAATTTGGAGTCACCCACAAATCCACAATAGCTCCCCTTATATATCTCACTACCACAGATTAGTAGGTGGTACTAAACTCATGTAGTCATGTGCCATCTCTTCACACTGCATTGATTTTCCTATATGAAGTATTAGGCCTAACCAGCTGCAGCTAAATGGCTCAAACAGCAGCCCAAGATGGGCCTAATATTCCGACACCTTTCCTCTCCTTTTTTTTTTAAGGAGAATCACTCTGCTTTTCTAGAAAGCAATGATGGTTTGATACAAAGTTCAGGAGCCCAGAGGGCCGCAAACGAACGACCATTGACCATCTAGGATAAAGTCTATCCTATTACAAACATGCAGCTCAAAGTTCACCGATATCTGAGATCAAGACATAGCAGGCGGCGAAGCTGCGCTGCCAAGTCTGCATCTTCTCCAATAGCTTTGTAATCCGCTCTCGATCAGAATTCTTCAAAAGTGAACGCCATTTTCTGCACAAAAATGATACCATAACAGATTACATCCAGTGGATTGCTAGGAAAGATGTTCTCGATTGCAATTTTGTTGCTATTATTCCACAAAGCCCAAGCTAAACCTGCAAACAAAAATAGACCAAGTCAGTTAGTTGGCTAGATTTAGCTTGCCTGCTAACCAGCCCCCTGCAGGTTATTCCAGGAAGTAGGAAACACATCCCAATTGAATATCTCAGATGCAACATCAAGTGAACTTCGCAATCAAGCATTGGAAAAAAAAATAGGATCTGTGTTTTCAATCCCCCCACACAGGCAACAATGTATGTCCCCTTTCCAGCATTTCTTTTTCAAGGAGAACAATTTGTAGTTTATTATTAGAGAGCTGGCAGAGGAAAAACTCAATTTTTCAGGGGAAGTTTTGTTTTCCACTGATTATTAGAATGGGACAACACCCCTAGCAGTAAATACTTTGGATTTATCCAACGCCCATTCTACATCGTTTGCCAAAGATGTGTTTAACTGTACACCTTGCGGCATATCTAGGAGAGCCACCCTTTGCTCTTCATCATTTGCAGTCAGGTCCTCTTAAAACTGATGAACCTTGTGGAGGCCTTGCCAAAACTGATCGAGAAGTTCCTTTACTCTTAGAATTGAAAAAGTTACCATTTGGCATATATTTGGCTTGTAACAATTTGTACCAGATCTCACTAGAACCTTTGGCAATTTTCCAAATCCATTTAACTAGCAGGCATTCGTTCAAGATTCTAGTATTAACAATACCAATCCCACCTTGGTTCCTTGCGTCTACTAATAGTCTCCCATTTAGCCATGTGAAATTTAAATTCCTCTTTGGCTCCTTGCCAAATTTTTTTCTCCTCTTAGGACTACTTTGGCAGCTCAGGTAAGGCCTGGCAGCACAACCCCCACCAATAATTACCAGCTCTGCGCATCCCTGCCTAGATCAGGGGAGAACGCCCCCCCTTTCCAATGTCACCGTTTGGGAGTCAAACTCTAGGGGAGGACCCCTAGTCCCTTTTGGACACTATACAGAAAATAGCCCACAGTTCACAAAATACCTCAAAAATACCTAAAATCAGGGGAAAAATCCAGAAAAATCAGAAAAAATAGCAACTTGATAAATAAGATACAATCCAGGATTTAGGCTTAAGATGATACATATAGTTAGAACACCATATTGCATTGCATCCAGCTGGACTAAAAAAACATATGCTCTTTGCATGTTTTAAGCATCTACTTAATTAGCTACAAAATTCTACTTTTATTGCCGCATAATCTAATTATTGTATAAGATATTTAGCTAGTAAAATAAGCTAAGGACCTTCCCTCCAACATTCTTTCTCCTATTCATGTTCTTCAACACCTATCTGTTGATTTATTCTGAGACACGACAATAAACAGAATATAAGCACATGCAAACAAGCCACAAGCAATCAACAGAATATAAGCACATTGCATATCCATAAGAGAAAGCTCAGTCATTACAATCACCTTCTACTACTAATTCAAATACACGGTTACAGCCTTCAAGGCTTTCCAGCACACAACCAACAGATTACAACCAGTGCAAAAGATTAATAGTAGCAGTAGAAACATCTAGAAACTGAAAGATGAAACTGATGTCTGCAAATGCTCAACTAAATCTCCCTAGTTCCAAAGTCTCAAAGGCGGAATTTTAGGACAAGCAGAAGGAACTGAAATTCCAGTATCATTCAGAAATCATTCAGAAATTTGTTGATGAAAGACCAAGGCTCTTACAAGCATCCTATCTGGTAAGTGGCTAACTGCTCCTGAGCAGCCTACCTAAGTTTTCTGGAAGCAAATTGTTATCCGAACTGATAACACATCTTCACCAACAGCTGTGACGACAAAGATACATATATCACACTAACATTTCACCATCTAACGTTTCAGGATAGCGCAGAATGAAAAAAAAATAAACTATAAGGTCCAGAACACAAGAGCCTATCAGGAGGTATTACCGTGGAAGCTATCTGTCTGATACAGTGATACTTAAGCAGCGGGGTGACCCGTAACGTCTTTTGCAGTCACAATATTCGGAGGTATGTGCGCAAACTACAACAACGATTGTCCACACATAACACATTATGTGATAAGAAAGTGTACAAAAACACAATTAAAAAACAGTACATTTATGCTTTAATTAATTATTGTGGGCAGAGCACATCTGAAGGACTAATAAAAATAAGGTTCTGCACTACACCTCAAAAGCTAACAATTTTATCTCAGGCAATATAAGCTAGAACCAGCATAATTGAAAGCAATTATTTCTAGTTCTTGTTACTGCTGGTCTGTCAGATTCGAAAGCCAAATGATCTATTGCTAATGAACTAATCAGAGCGTAGTTTGGCCTATTTACATTTACAGAACAGTCAGTACAATAAAGAAATGATAGCTTATTTTAGCTAGTATGCGGACATCAGTTACCTTAAATTGAAAAGGTCAGTACTATATTTGTTTGTCAACTGATGAGATCGATAGAGTGATCACATCTCAGACCAACATATTTACACACAAAAACAATTCTAGATGAAGTTCAATCAGGAAATGGTTGATTGAATTTGCAGTTGTACCTCAAGTCCTGATGGTGGTGTCATCACGGCAGTAACGTGACTCTAGGTATGGCTTGTTCTCGTGCTAGCACGGGTGTTTGGATCCACGGACTAATTTTTAGTTCAGACCACATCGGATATTTGAATACCAATTATAAGGACTAAACGTGAACTAATTATAAAACTAATTGCATAAGCCGTGGCTAATTCGTGAGATAAATCTATTAAGCCTAATTAATCCATGATTAGCACATATTTACTGTAGCATCACATGATCAAATCATGGACTAATTAGACTTAATAGATTCGTCTCGCGAATTAGCCTTCATTTATGCAATTGGTTTTTTAATTAACCTATATTTAATACTCCTAATTAGTATCTAAATATTTGATGTTACAGGGATTAAACTTTAGTCCCTAGAACCAAACACCCCCTTAGCAGATCCTGTTCAGACAAAAAATCCTTATTTAGCTACTCCATTTCAAAATCTAGTAGAAACAATACAGTCCGTGACTTGAGGTACATCACATGGAACCCGATGAAGCAATGCAGATGTTAAAATTCAGGAATTCCTCAACAAACCAAGTAAATCTTGATACTTCCTTGCTAAAGAAAACTTCAACAAAAATCTGGTAGTAAAGCGTACTGACTAGGTGAACCTACTATTCCAGTTAGCTTAGCAACAAGGAGTAAATGATCTTGACTAGGTGAATCAAGATGCTAAGAACTTACAATCTGAGAAGTCAGGTCACTCTGTTATGTGGTAGCTTTCAAAGAACCGATAGCCCAAATATTGCTAGTAATTTTCTAGTAATCAAGCAAAAAAATAAACCGTGGGTATGGATTATACGTTTGCAGATAGTGGGTAGCAAGAGCAACCACATAATAAAAATCATGATTCATGTAAGGAGAATAATTTTTTTGAGATAGGTAAGGAGAACAATTTGAGAAACCACATAAATAGCATTCTGCTAACACATGCAGAGTTCATTATGTATCAATCAGTAAATTATGTATCAATTAGACAGTGGCAAGATTTCTTCTGTAGTTGTCCTAGATCTAGTCTTAGCATGTCATTATGTATCAATCAGACAATTGGAGAAATTATCTCTACTGCTGATCAGCAAAGCAAGTGATGTATGGCAGGAAAAGTAAAAGATGCATCTCATTCTCACATCTAGGAGCATGGTCAGATTTAGATGTAAATTGAGCTTTCAAAGGAAACAAATGGCCCAAAACATGAGTACCACTGGAGAGGCTTACCTAGGCCAAGAATGTCCAGTGAAGAGACGAACAAGGGGTGGATCTTGGGTCTGGCAGCTTTGAAGTCAACAAGATCTAAAAGAACTCGAATCAGCAAGAGGAGTATAAGCACTAGGTTATAGGAGAGGAGGAGAACTCACGTGCTGAGGAGGAAGACACGCCGACGCCACAACAATGGATGCGGAGGTGGTAGCCGAGGTGGAGGCGTTGTCGCAGATCAGCAGTACGGGAGTCATGAGAGGGAGGCGGAGAGGCAGCACCTGGACAGGGAGACAGAGCAGTGGTGGTAGGCGGAGGGGGCGTCGCTTGGACGGTGGAGGGGCGGCGACGCCTGGATGGAGGCAGGGTGATGGGGAGGTGATGTGGAGATTTTCTCGCAAGTGCTCGGGGAAGCGGCTCTCGGAGTCTCGACATGGGGAGGAGCTGGTCCGTGAAAAAGGAAAGGATAGGGTCGAGCTCCCTGGTAGATGGGCTTCCAAAAGACAGGGCACATTGGCCCGTGGCTGTAGGGTTGCTCGGGCCTTCAACCTGAGGAAAAGGCTAGGATCCCTCTGGGGTTTCACATTCCTAAAGGGGCCCTTACAGAGTCCATCCCCCGTGGGTTCCTTTGGGTAGAAGGTAGAAATCCATTGTATTGTATAAATTGGTAGACTAGTTAGACATAAGTTAGAAAGGAACTGAAACCGGTTCTGTTAGGAGTGACTGCTGCTTACTGGTCGTTATAGCTATGCAGAAATGATATAATTTTTGAAAAAAAACTTAACTCTTCTCCTTTGCAGGTTATCTTCTCGATTATCATACGTGGGCTATTTTACAAAAGCCAACTTCACAAGAACTCTTCTCCTTTGCAGGTTATCTTCTCGATTATAAATTGGCTCCGTACGTGAGCTATTTTACAAAAGCCAACTTCACAAGAACTGGTTACTGCGGCATCACAATGATTAGTGCAGGTGGTCAAGAAGTTTTTTACCGAGGCGCATGGGTCACAGTCTTGTCTATGGATTGATGGTCATTAGTGTGTTTGGTTCATCTTACTTTCTTTTATAGGCTATGTGCATCCCACTATGCAGGAGTATTTTTAAGACGTAGTATATATCATCTCGATGTAATGACCTCAAAAATTAATAAAACTTTCTTTATCGAAAAAAAACTAATTTAGAGTCAGTTTCCCTCCAGAAGGTAGGCGCTTCCCCTCCTGTCCAGCTCATTCATCCAGTTCCGTGCATGAGATCGACTCACAGCGGAGCAAGAGAGGAAGAGGTGAATGCGCATGGAAAGAATAAAGGGGGTGAAAAGGATGGCACGTGGGTCCCATAAAAATTTGTTTTTACATATTTAGTTGGTGCAAGTGCAACAGCCACAACACTCCCCTATGTGGCAAAACCACCACCATAAAGTACCCGGGCATTAAAGTTGTCTTGTTCTGAGAGCTCGAAATGAAACATTCTGGAATTCAAGTTGAAGAGCCGCAAATAAATCCGGGTATTAGGCCATTCTCAATGCAAGTGCCATATAAATTTTATTCTCATTAGATGACATGTCATGTATGCAAAAGTGATGACATGACATATAATTTATAAAGAAGAGAAGAATATAATTTCATTGGATGAAACTTGGTGTGCACGGTTACTTAGAGCCTTGAAACCGGAACAAAACTCCATTGATAAGATTTGAGTTTCATCTACACATATTCATCAACTTCCATTGGTAACTTAGATGAAACATTTAAATGAGATGCTAAAATATGAAACCGTGAAGTGAAACTTTGCATTGTGAGATCTAGTTTCATTCGTCAACTTAATGATCAATAGATGTCATGGTACTCTTGAAAATCACGCAACGAAACACACTGACCTTAGTTGAGAGTTAAAGACGGATTTGTTTCTTTACTTTTCATAGTCAACGAAATCAAGCACATGATTAGTGGAATCTTATTTACCCTCACCATTTCTTTTTTAAAGACGCACACAATTTAAAATTTACAGACAACTAACTTTGATCAACAATTCATATTACAATATATATGTTTTGTGATACAAAAGTGGTATCTTTTTCATAAAAAAATAGCTATGATCATAGTTAACTATGAATAATATACTATAAGAAAAATTAACAATCAAAATGTAATTTTGAACACCACTAGAGAGAATGTGTTTTCACCGCCCGGCATTTTCACCGTCGGTTTTGCCAAACCCGGTTGTGAAAATTGTTCTCACCGCTGGCCCTTGCCATGGGCCGCGATTGAAAATGAAAATGATTATCACTACCGGTATAATCCACGTATCGGTGATGATAATCCTTTTCACCACCGACCGCCGGTGCTGAAAATGGCCAGTAAAGGCCTACTTCGCGCTGTGTTGCTGAAGCGCACGATCGGCTTGCCCAAACAGCCCGTTATCAGCCCAAATATCTATCCAGTCCATTGCAGCTTAGGAGCGGATGAAGGGTAGCCATTCATCAGGACTGGACGGCACGGGATCGATGATGCGGAGTACAAAAACATCAAGCTACGGCCAAGCAGCGCCACCAGCCAAATTCACCGGCACACCTGGTGCCGCTGCGAATCCTCTCGCTGGCGCATGCGTGCGACATGGTCGCTTGCGGCTCCATCGAGGGGCATTACAATTACGAGTGATAGGATCGTGCCCGTGCGTTGCTACGGGCAACCAAATATTTATATTATAAGACATTGGATTCAACAGGAGAATAAAAATATGAAACATGTATAAATATAAAATAAGTATAAGATTTATAAGATGGCTTAAAAAAATATGAAACACTTACAATATCTGTACACAAAGGTTTATAAGATGTATGCAAGAACCGGATCAATGCCTTCGTCATCATCCCGAACACCTGGTAAACATTGCAAAGTTTCAGAAGCATTCATAGAATAAAGTTGGTTGCCAAGCAAGCATGGTTGCTATATTCATTTGACCGTAGTTCTCAAAAGAAATACTTGTGGCCATGAAAGATAAGTAGCAGATAGCATTTCTTCAGCTATTTTGATATTTCGAAAGCCATGCTGTGAACAGGAGTAATCAAAGAAAGCAAGGTGATCTCTTCAGAAGGGGTAAGAATAATAGGGGACCATATTATGAGTTCTTATAACATAATCTTGCATTCCTGTCAGTTATCTATTTAGAAAGGATAAGATCTTGTTCACTACCACAAGCTTCCAGATTTAATTCCCAAGACACTGACTGGTTTGATGTGACAATCGACCTGGAGCCTTTTTGGGTTAGCTTAATGGTGAATACATGCATGTCAGGGCATACTACATGATAAGCTGACACATTGCATTATACGAATATTGGAACAAGATGACTCACCATGGTGCTAAATAGGACGACAGTGATTATGCTGGTGATCATTATCGCATTGCCGTGCAGCTGAGCGTGTCCAAATCTTGTGAACTGCTATTCCAAGACGACAACCAAATGATCCTATAGGAAAAAGTTATTACAGCAAAAAAAAATCTAAACAATTGCTCACCTGTTGTCTCCAGGTTATTTTCTCTTTCTCCAAAGGTGTCTTTTTCGTTAAGTTGGACAAGAAAGATAGGAAAAATAAAAGCAACTTTTCCCACTAGAACTAATCCTAGCAAAATTGAGCTTATGCCAATATGCCAATGGATTTTCCAGGTCTGCAAATGGTAAACAACAAAACTGAGTGTTCATAAATAAAGGTATTTATAGCTGAAAGTGCATTAAACTAACCTGTCACTGGCAAACTTCCACTTTTCGATATCAAAAGCATCCATACCAACATACAGGAAAAGGAAAATCTTGGCAATGAAGGATAAAGTTGCAAAGGCATGCCTGAGTAGATAAAAAAAGTCCAAAGAAAATCAATTGGTATCTGTTTATTTAACTTGCTATAAACATTACAGGTGGAATAAATTATGGAGTGAGTATAATTACTTGGTTGTCACTATTGAGCTCTCTGTCACATTATGCCAAGTGTAGCGTGATATCACAATACCACAGAAAAACACAGTGAGAATAAGAAAAACAGTGCACAAGTCTCATGGTTAGGGAGACCTCAAAAAAGGTAAGTGTTACATTGCATGTGTACATGTCTCACATGTGTCGAGATACTACTTGCATCCCAGATAATTTTCAAATATCTCAATTGACAGCGTGCAACAAGTTAACCAGTCAACTTTCAAATATATATTTGTCATATGGACTTAATGGAATTATGTACATGTTACACATTGAAACACAGAGAATCAGTTGCATCAGGAGAAAATTCTTACTCAATTAGACGTAGTAAGAAAGATAGTAACTCTTTTTCTAAGTAAAATAAGATAGTAACTAATGTTAAAATTTAGCAAGTATGGTTTTACAACATTAGGGGTTGCACGAAGCACTGACAAGGCAGAATTTTTTTATATAAATATAACTTTGAGACGTACATTGTGATTGCACCATCACAATAGCTCTCTCTCCTTCCTTCATTGTTTGTGGGACCTTAGGCAGTGCTGGACAGACGTGTCCTGAAAAAATATAACTTTGATTCAATCTCACACGTCACAACAGAACATTTTTCCCATCCAATACATGTTGTTTTCAGGCTTCACAAGAACATTATGAACACTACTGAGAAGAGCTCTATAACAGTTAATCATTTGAATAAAGATTATGGTGCAATTACCTTCATTAACAAAGAAGGTTGATCCTTCTTATGGATATTCTTCAACTATCGATTCATCAAGTAGCTTGATTTTGTACTTGACTGTACAAATACATGAACAACGCATGGGTAGGAAAACTTACATCTCCCCATGGCAACACACGGGCAAGCCTACAGTCATTACCCCAGCGCATTATTTCTCTCAATGGTATAAATTTTCATCAAGCATGCATAGAAACAATTTCATCTAACAGTACTATTAGATTTAGACACTGATGCTGGTGATTGTTAATCTCCGTTGGGTCTAAACAACCATATCTCCACAGGCATCAAGATAGTGATCTAATCTTAATGGTTAAGACGACAACCATATCTCCACAGGCATCAAGATGGTGATCTAATCTTAATGGTAAAGACGTGAATAATGTAATGCTAGTCCATTTAAGTACGAACAAAAAGGGACAGGCTGCACATCACCAGCGGAGATTAACAGTTGGCCCTTTCCTGGCATCACCGGCGGCGGCTGCACATCAGGGACAGCGAGCGCAGCTGATTAGTTGAGGGCTCCTCTTCTACAGGCTCTTCTCGTGCTTGGCCTTGTGGAGCTCCATGGCCTAGTCGACCAGCATCTCGGCGGTGAGGCCAAAGCACTGCTCCTTCCAATAGGTGCTCTGGTAGATCTTGGAGCGCACAATCTGCTCCACTAGGATGATGCCGGGGATGTCACCGTGAGGAGGTGCGGCGGGCACAGCGCCGCCGCCGTGGCCGACGGCACGGACCCGTGCAGGCGCGCGGTGGCCGTCGCCGTCGCCGCCGCAGACGTCGAGTGGTGGTGTACCGGCGTGAAGTGCGCCCGCTTGGACACTCGCGGCGGTCCCCAGTCCTCCCGCGGTGCGACCACGACGCGGTGGTGGCGTAGACAGCTGATGGGTCATCGAGGAGGGAGCGGAGGAGGGTGGCTTGGAGGCGACGGACGACGGGGTTGGAGATGACGGCGCTGGCGGGGTTCAAGGCTACGGACGGCGACTTGTTTTGGGGGGGGGATGCCAGGGTTGGCGGCGCAGGCGAGGTGGCGGAGGCGCGGATGCGTGTGGGATGGTGGCATTGGCGGTGGCGATGGCGATGTGGAACTGGGGAGGCAGACGGAGGGATGACTCGGAGGGGTGGAGAGGATTGGACGGATGGAGATGCTCGGGGCGAGGGCCACGGATCGGAGGCGCACGACGTATGGCGAAAAAGTCTGGATCGGATGGTGCAAATCGCCTCGCGGGATGAAGTTGAGCGGAAGGAATGATGTACGAAAAAATGTGTTCCTTTTGCTTTTTTTAGAGTAGAGATTTGCTGATCAATGACGAACTAAGATGCATCATAAACCATGATTTATGATGCTCGTGTGATGAATATTGTTTGTTATTAATCGAGCGTCATAAGCAGCGATTAAATTGTGATAAGTGACGTTTCTTATTTTGGTGCATCACTAAGATTATGACAAATGAAATTCATCCTAATAGTTGTCATAACATTGTTTCCCACGTTGTGTCACGTTGGACAACAATTCAACGTGGCTATGATGTGGCGCTAAATGTTACAACAATTTTGTTCATTATAAATTGAAGCCAGGTCCATATAGCAGTCTTTTTGGACTAAATTTTGTTGGGATATTTTTAGTCCAAATTAGATTTCCGCGGGACTTTTTTGACCGAAAAATGTTCGTTGAAGGGCATATTGGGCCAATTTTTTTAAGCCTGCCCCACGCGAGGAATATTGATTATTTTAAAATTAAATTATATATTCGTACAAATATAACATTATTACATTCTATAGTAGCATATACTCAAGTTTTACTACTGATCACCATCACAATCACAAATAGACATAAAAACAGCTCACTGTCATAGATACTTCCATATTATTCACATCACCATCAATCAAAAGTTCACCAGCAACAATGCAACATAGAACAAGTTTGCAGATTGATAGGTACAGTGAAACGTGCATATCTAACAAAATACCAGCAGTGCTTCCCAATATTAATGCCTCACACAACATCAACACTCAGTGCAAAGCATGGAGCTTTAGTTGAGAGAAGGATTCATCTAGCTCTAATTGGGGCTGAAGTTTATTAGGCTAGAAATTAGAGAACGCAATTTCTTTGTGGTGTTCTTCAAAGCATTGAGCTCTTCTAACTGAGCCTTCCTTGTTGTTTCTTGTGTTTCAACCCTCACTCTCTAGGCATCCATCTTTGACGCCCGCTCAGCAATCTTCTGCCAAAGTTGTGCCCCCTTGTTTCTCAGTCTCAAGATAAGAGTGGATTTGTTGTACCTGCAGTGTAGTATCAACCCTATTTCTTTTCTTCAAGGGTGGGTGAATGCCAACAACTTACCAAAATGTCCTAGCTTGGACAACTTCAGAAACTGCTTCAGCAACAGCCTTTGCTTGGTCGTCTTTAGGATGGGCGACGATTTGTTCCATCCGAGCCTAATAAAAGAAAGAAAAAGAAAAGATGTCACAAAAGTACTCATAGATGTTTCAAGTGCTATTGTTGCAAAAGATAATGCAAAGAAAACAAGGACTTACAATGGCATCCTGTCATGGAACAATCAAGCCTTTTTTGCTGCAATGGAAGTTCTTGAAAATATCCATTGCAGTTGGCTCTTGTTCAACATGCTTCTCCCTCTAATGAGTGAAAACAAACATAAACTGTTAACTTGGAACAAGGAGTATGAGCAGGTTCGTCAAAGTACACAGCGGAAACATGATTTGTTCAGTTGTTTACCACAACATGTGCCTGTGCAATGTAGCTTCTAGATCCTGTGCGTTGATGAAATCTGACTTCCCCATGATTCCTTTGGTTTGTAGTACACTTCTCTTGTACAATGTACACTCATGTAAGATACATGAATAAGAGGAATAAATTAGTACATGCAAATGTGCTAGCGGCAAGTTGAAGTTTTGTCATATCTTGTGAGCTAGCGAAGACCATATCTTAACCAGTTCTTTCCATTTGAAGTTAGTCATAGTGTCCATAGGAGATTTGGTTGCAACTTCATTTGCTAGCATATCATAGAAGTACTTTTTCTTCAGCTTGTACCTCATTTGTCTCTGTCCAGACTTCAGCATATCAGTGCATGCCTTTATGATAGGTGGACTGGTGGTGTTAATGTAAAATTGGACCTATTAAGCACAAGAAGGTTAGAAAAATGGATAAAAAGCAAGGATGCAAAGAACTATGCTAGCACATACTGCCAGTTTGTTCATGTAGTTCCAGAGAATATAACCTGGCTCTTGTAGTGCTTCCAGTAAGTAAGGATCGGTATATGCTACCGCATTATGATCCCACCCTCTGATGCAAGCTTTGCAGCTTGCATTGGTGCCTCTAGCCGTTTGAGCCCTTTTGGAACATGGATTGGAAGCTTGTTGTATAACCTCTGCTTATCCTATCCAGATCTCTACCCAACCTTCTTGCTTCCAATGGTACTTGTACTTTTCTGGATGGGCATGCATCACCTAACAATAGTGTTACGGTCACACAGGTGGGTGTGTTAATAATCATTTGATTGCCAATTGTGATGCTCTAAATTTTTGCTTAGGAAAAAAGGGATAAAATGACTTGCCTTCGTCAGTCATCATGTCGATAATGTCCTCAATATGTGTGGCTATTGCTTGGCTTGAGGCTAGCAATTCTTGTGAATTTGGAGTCGTCCCATCCAGAACATGCTCAGCTAAAGCTAATTAATTTGCCTTGTTCCTTGTCAATCTAGGAGTCATACTGTTAGAGGCATCAGGTGCCCGAATTCTCTTGGATAACCCTCTTCGCTCGCTAACAAGTATGCTTTCACTGATCTGATTGCACAAATTACATAAACAAAGATAATGAGAAATAATCTTGCATAAGTGATACAAGAATTTTGCTAGTCAACAATAGCAGATACCTCCTTATGGACTGTCTCTTGGTCAGATTCAAACCATTCCTGTGACGGATCATACGTAGGATCTGGATCTTCACACCCTCATTCATTGGTATCCTTCCTTTTACATTTTCAACCTTGGAGAGTATGTTTGAGAGGCGTGCGATGCTGAGGGAAGACAAAATTCTTTGGTTCGTTAAGATACTTGCAGTCCTCGTCTTCTGATACGCATGGAGCTCCGATTCTATATCTTTGGAAAAAAAAGAAACTAATGTAAAATTGCCCAATCTTGTACGAGCGTGGAGGACAAACTACTATAAATGAAACAAGCTAATGTAAAATCATAAAAGTAGAGCGCACCTAAACAAGATCTAGGAAAGGATGTTCCTATCTAACCTTGTACAATCCCAAAGGACAATATACTAAATGAAAAAAAACTACCGTAAAAGAAACAAAGTAATGTAAAATCATAATTGTACTGCATACCAAAACAAGATTTAAGATAGGATATTCCTACCAAACCTTGTATAAGCCCAATGGATAAACTACTAGAAGAAAACAAAATAGTGTATACATGGGAGCTTTCAGATTTGCAAACAAACAAGCGAGTAAAAGCAATAACAAAACCAAACAAGGAAACTCTTTTATCGCATCACCGCAGATGCTTAATAGGGGAGCAAAATATTGTACCTGGTTGTTGACGTTTCCTTCATATGACCTTCCTACCTATTACCATTCCATCGCCACTGGTCCTTCAGAGGGAGATGGGAATGGGCGGCAGCTATGAGGGGAAGATTGTGGATGGTGGTGAGGTTGAAGATTTAGGATGGTGGCGAGGAGGTAAAGATTTGGGATGGGAAATGAAGGGGAACTGATGGTAGAAAGTTTTTGGATGTGGACGATTATTTTTTGGGGTGGGAGCGAGGGAGGGGGGTAGTATTTGGGCAAGTGGGCAGATGGTCCCGTTACATTACCAATATGCCCTTTACTATGGTGGTGAATGAAACAGGGTGCTTTCGAGGGGGAGGGGGAGAAAAATAGACATTTCTCATCTATCACACGGCTTGGCCTTAGTGTCCGAATATTTGAATAGCGCCTCGGAAAGATTTTGGGAAGGCTGGTCCGCGGCAGGTAATGGCGACCAAAGGACGTTCTGGTTAGTTGAAAACCAGACAAACAACCGAATAGTATGATGTCTAATAGTCTGTTCTAATAGACATTTCTGATTCTTGCTACAATCAGCATAATCTATACCAAATATTTGTTGATAGAATCAGCAGAATCTGAACCCAAAGTCATCAAATTTGGATTCAAAATCTTTGGTATATCATGATATCATGATACTGGTCAAAAAGGCGGATGGTCTGTTCTCATATAGACAACTTTCGAATAATGAATTTTCTTTGATATTGAAGTACGGTATTGGGTACTATTTAGGATGGAGAACTACTATATTGAGTTTTGAGATTGGAAAACCAAAGAAACCTCTCTTGGATTGGGTGTGCTTACTATTTAATCATGTAAAAAATTGGAAATCAAACAACCCTCCCTTTGATTCAGTGTGCTACTTAGGCCACGCTTAGTGCCTTTTTAATTACACTCTTTCCAAAACTACCACATCATCTACAGCATAGTGAAATCATCTACAGCATAATGATGTGGAACTGTTTGACTGGACAAAAGATAGGATGAAATGAAACTATATATAGCTCCCGTTGGAAATCAAACATCCCTCCCCTTGATTGGATGTGCTTACTACTTAATCATATGCACATTAGATATCAATTGATTGGATGTGCTTACTTACATGTAAATATTGGAAAACAAACAAATATCCCTTGGATTGGGTGTGCTTACTACTTACTCATGTGCACTGCAAGGGACTCGCCAGCACGCTCTTGTTGGCTATAGCAAAGACTAGAGCCTAGAGGTGTCGGTGCGTAGATCTACAACGGGCGGCGGGAATGGCGCATCCTAGCAGTGAAGGGAGGAGTAGGAGCTACGGTCAGGTCAGTCCCCTGTTTTGTGCCACTACTTTCCCCTATCGTCATAGGGAAGATGATTTCTAGAATTGGGAATTTGGGTTGAAGGCAGTAGATTCCGATTTCGTCCTAACCTTAGGTTTGCATTCCGATTGGTGTTAGAAGTTGATAGTCTATAGTTTATGAAGTGCAAAACTAAACATTGATTTCAACTTACAATGACTTTTTTGAAGCATCCGAGTATTGTATCATCTTATTCCGTTGGTAGCTACTACTCGGAGACATCTTCCTGCGACACTACCTGTTGGCATCCTGAAAACAAGTGCAATCACGGGTTGAGAGCTGTGGTGAAATATTCTTGGACCTTTCTCAACCCTGGCCGTCGGTTTGCTTGCTGTATTTTACAGAGATTTTGGTTAGACAAACTGCTGATTTCATCCACCAGATGAAATCATTATTTTGTCTAACCAGTATACGATATCGATTGGGTACATTTTTGTAAATGCCGAAATGTGGAGTAACATTTTGTAATTTCGTTAAAAAATAGTATTAAAACAATCAGCATCAACATACCACTGGCCAGGGGCCACACCGACATGTTGTTCAACGTTTTTGGCCGTACACCTTGAGATGCAGCTTAGTGGCTACCGCATTATTGTGATGTAAGCTTTTGACCTTGCAAAGTACACCAGTAAACAACACCACACCACAGGACTCCTTTTTTTATAGGTTTCCATGGCCTGACCCTCACTTGAACACCTTTTGACGAATGGAAATATATGAGCTGCACGTGTCATTGCCCATGTGTACGTGGCCTAGATTAGCTTACACGAAAACGTGACGCTTAACCTTGCCGGCGACCTACTCCTTGTTGCTTTTGTTCTCTTCCATAATTGGTGTCGGCACATCTGGTTCAATGACAATTATTAAGATCTCATCAGTCATGATCACCAACCGATATGTATCGATCGTCGTCGTCATGGTTTGTTTATCTCTTTCAGGTGCATATGCATGGATTCGTTAAGAAAAAGGGCGCCAAAAGTTATCGATATTCTGGCCCCAACTCGACCTTAGACCATTTGGATGGTGGGGCGTCCGAATAGACCAACAGATATCTTTTGGGAATCTATGACACCGATTAGCAGGCAGTGTGATGTCTATATCATTGCAATTATTTTATATGAAAATATACATGGCACAAGCAAGTTCTTAATCCTTCAAGCATGCATGGCACCTAACAGTTGCACTAGGGGGTTCTTCTTAAGATCTTATCCTTGCTATTCAAAGGCTCAGGCGGCAACAACACTGGCCCAGCACCAACGTACACTGACGGCGAGGCAGCTTTGCCCAAGAAAAGAAAAGAGTGATCGATCGACATGCATGCATGTACCTGATTACGACGGCCACGCGGTATTGCAGTCGTGTTCTAATAACATAAACGCACAATTTATATAAAGCACACCATATAAATCTCTACTACTAGATTGCAACGGCCGGAAGATCGAATATCTGTGTAGTAGGTAGCAGCTACCAGCCTTTTTTTTTCTCCTTTTCTGCAGCAGCGAGCGGTGAATAAAATCCTGTCATGTCATCATCTCTGCTGTCTGCTGATCGATTTGATCGCTCACCTAATGGCTCATGGCGCCGCGTGCTATTCTTGATGTCGGTACTACTTGCGTTTCTCCTTTCCTAGTGGATGCCCATGACGTACGCCAGGGCTGCGGCGCCGGTGGAGTAATAAGTTTCATGCTTATGCTTTCATGGCGCGGCGGCCGGCGTAGTTGGACTGCACTTCGATATGATGGCACCTAAAACGCATGACCTTTCCACATTTGGTTGGAGCTACATATGATGGCACCTAAAACGCACTTCGATATATCGGTTGAGCTGATAAGATTTGTTTCGCGTTCTAATTTGAGTCCGCACAAATAACTAATAATATAGTACAACTGAACTTTAATTTTTTTGCACTTCGATGGCCGATCATTCTTGTTCGGTGATGGAATCGGATAGCACATTAACATTCCTTTTGTTGATAGGAGGACTACAAGGCCGACCTATATAGTTTTGTGATGTACTGACTAGTACTGTATGTGTAATATTTCAAAAAATTTGTAATATTTGTATGAGTGAAATTTGCAAAAATTTAAAACTTTTTGTTTGAATTGTGTGCTCGTTTGAAAAACTAGTTAATTTTTCTCTCATCCCTAAATTTCATTTAAAAGTTTGTGTGGCTTGATTTGGATCTTTTGGATTTTCTTTGGAGATCATGTTTGAGTGTTGTTTGAAGTTTCAATTCAAAATTCAAACTAAATCTAAACCTAAACTAACCTAACAATCTCACCAAGCCGGCCCGCTAACCTTCGGTCCACGTGACCTGCCTTCGCCCGCGCGTGGCCTAGCTCGCCAGCTCGCTCACGCTCCGCTTCGGCCCAGTCAACCACTAGGCTGCTGCCGGCCCCAGCTCGCGCGCGCTCGCCCTGCTCCCAGCCAGGAGGCCGCCAGCCCAGCAGCCGGCCCAGCTCGCTCGCTCGCACCTGCGCTCTGCCCGCTCCCTTCTCTCTCACTGCCGCCCGGCCCCACCTGTCAGCGCGCCACTGTGCTTCTTCTTCCTGACGCCTTACCGCATGCGCCTGGCGCGTGCACGCTCACGGGCGGGCGAGGATGCTACGCTGGCGCGCACTCCAAGCCGGGGGCGCCCCCGTGTCCACCTTCCAGGGGCTTCCGCCGGAGGAGAAAGACGCCCTTAACCCTAACCATGCCGCCAAACTCTAGAGCCCTAGCCGCCGGCTGCTTGCCACGCTGCCCCTTGGGCATGGACGTCGAGATGGACAGTTGGCGCCTTCTTTGCCCCTCCACCGCCTCACCGCGCCCATAAATAGGACCCTGGCGCCCCTCTTTTGAGCCATCCCTCTAGCCACCGGGCTCCGCCCATCCGCCGTCGTTTACCCGAGAGAAGAAGAGGAAAGGGAAGGGAAGGAGGAGTAGAAGGGGGAGGAGAATAAGAAGGGCAATAGGAGGAGGCCATCCGGGTGAGCTCGAAGCCGCCCGAGCATCACTGACCGAAGCCGTCTGAGCGCTGCCGCCCAGAGCCGCCTGAGCACCACCGCCGTCTTCGCCAAGCCCTCGCCATGAGCTCACACCCCTTTTCTCTCCTTTGCCTCCTTGTTCTCTAGCTGTAGTCGCCGTAGAGTAGGCTACCGCCACTTGCCTTGCCGCCGGCCGCCAAGGGCTCGAACTAGCCGAGCTACCGTGCGCCACTGCGCTGTGCCGCGGCCGCGGGCAACCTCGGGACCACGCCCACGCTCGCGTCTGCACCTCGTCACGCGCCTATGGCCGCAAGGCCAGGGGCCGAGTGCCAGCCGGGCCGCCACGCCCGCTCGCCCATGCCGCGTCACGCTGCCCGCCCGCGCCGACGCCGTGCGAGCTTGCCCACCGTGCAATGGCCGCGAACCGCACGCAACGTCGCGCTGCACCGCGACGTCGTGGGCGCGGTCACCGCGCGCCAACGGCCGCACCGTGCGCACACACGCCGCACCGCATCGCCGCTGCAGCCCACGTGGCTGCTACGTAGGCGCCACGTGGTGCTGACGTGGCAGGCCGGGCCCACCTGTGGGGGCCACTGAGCTTGTGGGGCCCACTGTCGATTGGGGCCTGCTGACCCGTGGGCCCACTAACCCGGTGGGGCCCACATTGACCACTGACCATCAACGCTGACATCAGCAGGACACGTGGCACCCCTCGGGCTGCCACGTGGACCAATCACCCATTAACACGTGTCACCTTTTTAATAAACATTTTTTGAAATTATTAAATGATTAAATAAATCCTTTAATCTTTAAAAATTCATAACTAATTCATTTTAACTTCGAAAAATATGAAACCAGTTGCATTAAATTCATAAAATCGAGCCCATGCTGTTTGTAGCTAGTTTCGTGTTATTTGGATCTTCTAAATTTGGATTTCATGGAGTTTTTGCCTAGATGTAATGCCGTTTAATTTTTGCTTTGTCGTATCTCGTTGTGTTCAAACCCGAGCTACGACTAGGAAGACCTTCAAGACCCCGACTACGCCGAGGAGGACCCAATCGACTACAGACAAGGTGTCATGTCACTCCCAATCATATAGATCCTATGCATGCTTAGTTGCTAGTGCTTTACTTATATTGCTTGATGATGATGGAATGCATAGCCAATGTTTTTAGCCATGCCTTCATAATTGTTTATCCTATTCTGCTTGTTTACCTACTTTTGTGAACTAGCTACAGACCCCTAGCTAGTCCACTGCACATATATCCATATACATGCTTTTGAGTTATGGATAGGCATTTGCCATGGATTTGGTGCTGGGATTCCTTGAACACTCTCGCGTGCATTTTGGGTGAGTGTGATCCCTTGATGTCTTTTGGTGGGAGCGAGCCATGGTTGGTACTGAGGAGTGCCTTGCAAGGAGATAGTGTTCTGGACCCTCTCTACATCCTGTACCTATGGTAGGTACCTTGTTTGTTACTGAGGACCAGGTGGCATACTCGTACGTTGCAGGTGTTTCAGCACAAACTTGTTGGTAGAGTGCTCGCTCTCAGCTGCTTAAGGACTGAGTTAGTTTACCACCAGTCACAGTAGCTACTTTTCATACTTACTGCTCGCTTACGTTATGGGCAGGGTTCGGTCCGAGACTAGTAGTGGATAGTGCTCTGGCTGTAGGCGGATTGGATGATCGTGTAAGGATCATATAAGAAGTTCAAGGCGTTGGCCTACTCTGAGCAGACTGCACCCCGGCATGGGTAGGTTTCATAGCTACAAGATCCTCACAGGTGATGGCGTGCCCTGCAGTTGAGGACGGTTCCAGACTCGAGGAAACAGGAAAGAGTTATCCACTTACTCGGGCTCCGGCTGTTAGGTGGGGTTTGGATGGATTGCTACTGTTCAGGCTCCATCCGTGCGGGTACAGTTGTACAACCTCTGCAGGGTGTATGAAGCTATAGCTATAGTCCGTGTCCACTGGTTATGGATAGTGCTGTTGACTACCACTACTTTTGACTAGACTTCTCTTGTGCTTCTACCTTCCCCCCTTTTGAGATAGGCTGGCGTTTGCCGTTGAGATGTGAGGGAAGGGAGCTCTCACATCGCCTAGTGTGTTTGGGTGCTGGACCCTTGGGTGAAGGATCCGGTGATTTGTGCCAACTTCCTTGTTTGAGGTGTTGACCTCGAAGATGATGTTGCTTTGCTACTTCCTTGATTGCTGCTGCTACTGCATAAACCCCTACAGCCATATATAGATTTTACCCATGCATATAGGATCATTTCCCCCATTTCCTTGGCTTGCTGCTTTTGGGAGCTGACATGGCCTACCCGCTTCTTGGGTAGATGGTGACTTTTTAGGGTCGGAGCCCAATTACGACTTCGACCACGATGGCTGGGAAGACTAGGGTCAGTTCTTCGCTCGAGTCGCCTTTGAAGATAGAGTTCGCCATAGTTTTTGTTTTCACTGCGTAGATGTTTTACCTCTATTGATTTAGTCCTGATGGACTTGTACCAGCTTGTGCCACTGAGATGCACTCGTACTCATGTTTCACGTCTTGCTAGAGGCCGCTACCGACTATTGGGCCGAGTAGGAGTACTCGGGACATGTCTATATGTATCCGAACCCATAGGGTCACACACTTAAGGGGCTGGAAGCCCAATTCGGATGTGATCCGAGTTGGATTAGGTTTAGAAGTACTAATGGGCCTCGGACCCAAAGGCCCGTCAGGAACCTCTATAAATAGAGGGGTGGGGGTGCCCTAGGGTTTACACCTTTTGGCGAAACACATCTGCCGCGCCTCCCACGCGCTCGCCTATTGCAACTCACGGATTTAGCAGTCCGGCTTGCGACGCTTCCTCCCTGCACGTGTGGATACCTTGGAGGTGTTGCGCCTGCAGCACTTGGACGAGCCTCCAACGAGCCACGACGAGCCGCCGACGAGCCACGACGAGCCGATGATGAGCCGCGGCACGAGGGTGATCTTGCTGCATGTGGACGAGCTGCTGAGGAGCTGCTGGATGTTGATGTGATCAACTACGTACGACTACGTTGATTGACTACGTACGACTACGTTGATCGACTTCGCTGCATCGACGCAAATCTACATCTTCCGCACCAGTAGTGCGTCGAGTGGTAATCCCGTGATCCTTATACGGCAGTTTTTCCTGGTTTTACGCGGTAGAAATTTTGATTTGCACTAGTGTAGCCTACCTCGTATCCCTACAGTGATATCAGAGCCGTAGCTGTTTTGTTTTGGATTTGGGATGTGTGCATATGGAGATATGCGATTTTTCAGTTTGATCTATGTCCTGGTTTCGTGTTCTTGCTGCAATGGTAGTGTAACGACATACTCCTACTTGATGAGGCACAAGTCTGAAACCTTTGAAAAGTTCAAGGAATTTCAGAATGAAGTTGAAAATCAGCGTGGCAAGAAAATTAAGGCCTTACGATCTGATCGTGGAGGCGAGTATTTGAGCCACGAGTTTAGCAATCATCTAAAGAGTTGCGGAATTATTCCACAACTTACGCCTCCTGGAACACCTCAGAGAAACGGTGTATCCGAGCGACGTAATCGAACTTTGTTAGACATGGTTCGATCAATGATGAGCCAGTCGGACCTACCGTTGTCATTTTGGGGATACGCTCTAGAAACAGTAGCTTTCACACTTAATAGGGTACCATCTAAATCTGTAGTTAAGGCACCATATGAGATGTGGACTGGAAAGGTTCCTAGTTTGTCTTTTCTAAAGATTTGGGGATGTGAAGTGTTTGTCAAGTGACTTCAGTTGGACAAGATCACACCCAAGTCAGATAAGTGCATTTTCATGGGATATCCAAAGGAAACTTTGGGATATTATTTCTACAACTGGTCAGAGGGCAAAGTGTTTGTCGCTCGCAACGGGGTTTTCGTAGAGAAAGAGTTTCTCAAAGGAGAAAAGAGTGGAAAGATAGTGCATCTTGAAGAAGTTCAAGATGAGCCAATCGGGCAAGAATCAATGAGTGATGCTAACGTAGCAGAACAAGTTGAGATACCCATGGCAAGAGAAGCACCGCCACAACCACGAAGGTCGGCAAGGCTCCGCGAAATGCGGGAAATATTATTGTTGGACAATGATGAGCCTGCGACATATGCAGAAGCAATGATGGACCTAGACTCCGAAAAATGGCAGAGTGCCATGCAATCCGAAATAGAGTCCATGGGAGACAATCAAGTTTGGAACTTTGTTGACCCACCTGATGGTGTTAAAGCCATAGAGTGCAACTGGATCTATAAGAAGAAAAAGGACATGGATGGAAATGTTCACATCTATAAAGCACGACTTGTCGTAAAAGGTTTTCGACAAGTTCAAGGAGTTGACTACGACGAGACCTTCTCGCCCGTAGTGATGCTTAAGTCCATTCGGATTATTCTAGCTATAGCTGCATATTTCGATTATGAGATATGGCAGATGGATGTCAAGACAGCTTTCCTGAATGGAAACCTAGCTGAGGACGTGTATATGATACAGCCCGAGGGTTTTGTCGATCCGAAAAATGCTGGAAAGGTATGCAAGCTTCAGAGATCCATTTATGGATTGAAGCAAGCATCTAGGAGTTGGAACATTCGTTTCGATGAAGTGGTCAAAGGGTTTGACTTCACCAAGAATGAAGAAGAGTCTTGTGTTTACAAGAAGGTTAGTGGGAGCTCTGTAGTATTTCTAATCTTATATGTGGATGACATATTGCTGATTGGAAATAACATTCCTATGCTTGAGTCCGTAAAGACTTCACTGAAAAATAGTTTTTCGATGAAGGACTTAGGGGAAGCGGCATATATTCTGGGCATTAAGATCTATAGAGATAGATCGAGAAGGCTTATAGGATTAAGTCAAGATACTTACATTGACAAAGTGTTGAAGCGGTTCAGCATGGAAGAGGCAAAGAAAGGGTTCTTGCCTATGTCACATGGCATACATCTCAGCAAGACTCAGTGTCCTTCGACTGCTGATGAGCGGGATCGCGTGAGTAGAGTGCCATATGCCTCGGCTATTGGATCTATGATGTATGCAATGATAAGTACTCGCCCAGATGTTTCATATGCGCTAAGTATGACAAGCAGACACCAGTTTGATCCAGGTGAGAGTCACTGAATAGCGGTGAAAAACATTCTTAAGTACTTGAGAAGGACTAAATATATGTTCCTCGTCTATGGAGGTGAGGAGGAGCTCAGTGTAACAGGTTACACCGATGCTAGTTTCCAAATCGACAGAGATGATTCAAAGTCACAATCAGGATTTGTGTTCACGCTAAATGGTGGTGCTGTTAGTTGGAAGAGTTCCAAGCAGGAGATGGTGGCCGATTCTACGACAGAAGCCGAGTACATCGTGGCTTCGGAAGCCGCGAAGGAAGGTGTTTGGATAAGGAATTTCCTCATTGAGCTTGGTGTGTTCCCGAATGCATCCAGCCCATTGAATCTCTACTGTGATAACAATGGGGCAATTGCGCAAGCAAAGGAGCTAAGGAACCACCAAAAGAACAAACACGTAATGCGGCGATTTCATCTCATTCGAGACTTCGTTAACCGGGGTGAGATCAAGATATGCAAAATACACACGGATCTGAACATTTCTGATCCGTTGACAAAACCACTCCCACAGGCTACGCATGATGCGCATGTAAGAGCTATGGGTATTAGGTACCTTCTAGATTGACTCTAGTGCAAGTGGGAGACTGTTGGAGGTATGCCCTAGAGGCAATCATAGAGATGATGATATTCCATTTGTATCCATGATTTATATTGTGTTTCTTGAATATCCATTAAAGGCTACTTGAATTGATTTGCAATTATGTGAATTGTATGTGAAACTTTTTACTTGTATGGTTATTCTAAAGTTGTCCCTAGTCGGAGTTCATGTGAGGACAGACATGAATATTAGACTAGCACATGTATTAGTTGATGACTATGTTTCACAAGTCATGGACATGGAGATGTTGAACTAATAATGTGGGCACATGTGCACACACGTGCTAGGACTGACCCAACACGAGAAGTAGTTCTCTCTTTACACAACATTTACGCTTTGTCCTTAGACCTGAGATTGTCGCATGTACTCAAGATGTGGATCGACTTACTTAGGGGCTATCAAATGCTATGCCGTAACAGGGTAGTTATAAAGGTAGTTTTCGGGTTTGTCAAGAAGCATCCTATGAGACATGGTCAATCAAGATGGGATTTGCCCCTCTCTGATTGAGAGTGATATCTCTGGCCCCTCGAGTGATCGGATCCAAAAATGCATGGCCATGCTACGTACGGTTAAGAGTTAACCTACAAAGGGATTCCGAATCACAGGATCGAGAAAGAGCAGTCGACTTGAAGCTAGACCAAATATCATGAGGCAAGGGAATAGCATGTATATAATGTTGTGATGGTTCGTCTGATATGATCTTCGTGTGCATATAGGAGTTGGCACGTCTTGCTAGAGGCCGCTACCGAGTATTGGGCCGAGTAGGAGTACTCGGGCCATGTCTATATGTATCCGAACCCATAGGGTCACACACTTAAGGGGCTAGAAGCCCAATTCGGATGTGATCCGGGTTGGATTAGGTTTAGAAGTACTAATGGGCCTCGGACCCAGAGGCCCATCAGGAACCTCTATAAATAGAGGGGTGGGGGCGCCCTAGGGTTTACACCTTTTGGCGAAACACATCTGCCGCGCCTCCCACGCCCTCGTCTGTTGCAACTCATGGATCTAGCAGTCCGGCTTGCGACGTTTCCTCCCTGCACGTGTGGATACCTTGGAGGTGTTGCGCCTGCAGCACTTGGACGAGCCGCCAACGAGCCACGACGAGCCGCCGACGAGCCACGACGAGCCGCCGACGAGCCGCGGCACGAGGGTGATCTTGCTGCACGTGGACGAGCTGCTGAGGAGCTGCTGGACGTTGACGTGATCAACTACGTACGACTATGTTGATTGACTACGTACGACCACGTTGATCGACTTCGCTGCATCGACGCACATCTACATCTTCCGCACCAGTAGTGCGTCGAGTGGTAATCCCGTGATCCTTATACAGCAGTTTTTCCTGGTTTTACGCGGTAGAAATTTTGATTTGCGCTAGTGTAGCCTACCTCGTATCCCTACACCTTCTTCAATGCTACGATCTTTTGCAACAACTCGGGTACCTGATGACTATCTTCAATGCTAGGCTCCTCGAGCCACTTGCTCGAGTACTTCGGGCGCTACCCGATGATCACTGGCATTGGAGGGTCATGGTTCTCGAGGTAAAACCACTTTTCTTTCCAGGCACCATGGGACGGCGGAGTCTCATACTCCAAATACACATCGAAGTCCCTCAGTTGAAATCCTGCACCTCTGAGTACTGCCATCCTATCCTGACTAGGCTGAGCCTTGCAGCGAAAAAGTTTGCGAAACAATTGAAAATGGGGCTGTATCCCCAAATATGCTTCACAGAGATGCACAAAGATTGCAATGTGCAATATCTGTTGGGATTTAGATGGACAAGCTGAATGTAGTAAAAATTGAGGAAACCTCTGAAGAACTCTGATGTAGGAACAACAAGTCCTCTCTCCACAAAATGAGCCCAAATCACTGTCTCTTTTGGATGGGCCTCGAAGTTCCACGCATTGGCACAAGCGGACCTCCAATTTATGACGGCCTCCTCCTACAATAATTTTACATTCACCAACTCTTGGATTGCTTCTTTCTTCATGGTGGACATCTTCCAAGCGGATGCCTGATTTGGCAGAGCGGTCTGATCGGTAGGCCCACATTTGGGTGGTGGAAGCTGTGGCTCCTTCCCCTTCTTGGAATCCTTCATCGATCCTTCCGCAGCCTTTCCTTTGGACTTGTCGGCCTTCTTCTCCATCTTCTTCACGCGCATAACCTCGGGACGCATAAGGGGGAAGGAGAAGGCTACTCTGACACTTAAGGTTCCTTATTTCGGCTGATGGTGGCGGCGTTAGGGTTTTCAAGATGGTGAATAACATATGCGAATGGCTAGAAGTGTAACCCACAGCGGCTACCAGCCTTACCTCTTATAATAGCACAACGGATCTAAACGGCTCCGAGATTCTGGGAACACAACCAGTAATTTTGCAACGGTATGATACTCTCAAGATTTATCGCGAGATTGAAGTCCAACAGTCACGTTGATAAAGGTTGACCCCTTCATCGCCTTGACGTGGTCAATCAAGTGCTTGAGGGCTGCGTACGCCTCGCCTGTTGGACAAAAAATTCTTTTTCTTCAAGGATTAAGGAAAGACGAAGCAAATTTAGTTGGACCCTTAGCCTGATTCTTTGATTCAACCTAAGGCTTGGGGGCTACTCCATATGGAGTGCGATTTTCATCCCACTTCCATATAAAGACTTGAAAACAAACTACTCAAAAGCAACATCAAAATGGGGCAGGAGTACTTTCCAGCCGCATGTCAGTACTCGAGTACTCGAAGGCTAGCCGGAACAAGAGTACTCAACAAGCACATAATACTAGTCGAGCAACGCCTGCAGAGTACTCGGAACTACTTCATTTGACTACAAAGTACTCAAGGGCTTGTTGGCCATACATCCCCGAGCCCACCAAAAGATCTGTACGGACCCACTCAAGGGGGGCATACTCGAGATGTATCAGGATATGAAGACTATGCTACAGGGCAACATAGACTACATGGACTCCTAAAGGACTAGTCGAAATACAAGGAAACTACTCTTCCAAGTAAGAGTAGGACTCTCTAGTCGCATCCGACTAGTACTCTTGTACAAAAGACTACCCTGTAACCTTGCTCCCCCGATATATAAGGGCGGGCAAGGACCCCCTCAAAAAAAGGGTTCAATCGAAAATAGGCATACAACACATAGGACGTAGGGTATTACGCGGTCTAGCAGCCCGAACCTGTCTAAATGTGTTCCTGCGTCACCATCGACTCCTTGATTTCAGCGACACCCACCAACCAAAACACTATCTCGGGTACTCCCTTGATAGGTTGCCAGGTTAAAACACCGACAACCATGGTCACCGTGGAGGTCACGCTCCCCGAGGTGGACTTCATGGAGGTTGCCGCGAAGGATGAGGTGATCGTGTTCGAGAGATGGAGGTATAAGGAGACGCAATTGGCGCTGAGGGAGAAGCTCACCAGGAGGGTCAGGAGGAACAAGAGCAGAATGTGAACGCTGGAGGTGTAGAGGACCGGCAGGCACCGCCGCCACCTAACTTTATAGAGGTGATGGCCGTTCAGATGTAGCTGATGCAGAGCATGGCTGATGCTTTGCTCCAATACAACCAGCAGGGAGGACAGTGCAGGAAC
This sequence comes from Setaria viridis, assembly GCF_005286985.2. NCBI lineage: Eukaryota > Viridiplantae > Streptophyta > Magnoliopsida > Poales > Poaceae > Setaria > Setaria viridis. Next base: position 19,429,102 of record NC_048263.2, on the reverse strand, counting down.
CCTCCAGTTGAGTCTTTTCAGAGGAAGGTTGAAGGATTCACCAAGCTTCGTCCACACATGTTCGACAACTCTGACAACCCACTGGACACAGATGACTGGCTGAGGGAGATCGAGAAGAAGCTAGACCGATAGATTGTATAGACAAGGAGTGTGTGGCGCTGGCCACCCACCAGCTGATTGGGATAGCACATGCTTGGTGGGAGAGCTTCTGTGACTCTCATGTAGACCCAGCGCACATCACATGGAACAAGTTCATTGCGGCATTTCACGACCACCATATCCTAGAAGCAGTCATGGATCGGAAGGCAGATGAGTTTCGAAACTTGATGATGGGAAACATGAAAGCCCAAGAGTAAGCAAACAAGTTTCAGGAGCTGATGAGATATGCACCGGATGACTCCAACACGGAGCAGAAGAAGATGTACTGGTTCCTCGAGGGACTTCACTGTGGCATGGAGATGCACTTGTCCGCTCATGACTGCCCTACTCTGCACGCACTTGTGGGCAAGGCACTCTGAGTGGAGAAGTCGAGGCTGGAGTTAGAGCAGTTCTGAGGACACAAGAGGAAGCGTCAGGAGCAGTTTGGACCTTAGGGCCATCTCGGAGGCCGAGGACAGAAACTGTAGTGCAGGAAGAGGAAGTTCAGGTACTTGGAAGCCAAGGCCCTAGTAGCTTGCCGCTCCTGAGGGTGCAAAGTCAATCGTCTGCTACACATGCCACTAGCCCGGGCACAAGTCTTACAAGTGTCCGCAGAAGACTCAGGTAGGAGGGCAGAACCACACCAATCAGTACCAAACACCCGTCAAGATACCAGCACCAAGAGGACCCCCGCAGAGGAACTCGACAAGGACAGCACCACCACCTACTCTAGGATGCTTGAACCACTTGACCACTGAGGACGCCGCAGTAGCTCCAGACATCGCTCTCGGTGAGTTCCTCGTTTACTTAATCAAAGCTACAGTTTTATTCGATACTAGTGCCAAGTTTTCTTATGTTTCAACCATGTTTGTGGAAGAACAGTCTCTACCCACTACATCTCGACCAAGGCCTATTATTACCAGTTCTCCGCTAGGAGAAGTCAGGAGCACCTTAGAGTGCAAGGCAGTTCTGTTGGTGATCGAGAAGCAACAGTTCCTAGCAGATTTGATAGTGTTGAAGTCATCAGGCATTGATGTAATTTTGGGTATGGATTGGTTAGCCAAAGCATAAGGGATTGGTTTTGTGTAACCCCTGTTTTGTTAGGTTGGAACATCCAAGCGGAGTTCAAGTGCAGTTTGAGCCGTTGTACCCCAAGACAGCCCCGATGCTATGCAACTTGAATTCCAAGATCCTTGAAGAGGTACCCGTGTTGTGTGAGTTACCGGATGTGTTTCTAGAAGAGCTGACAAAACTACCCCCAGATCGTGATGTGGAGTTTGTGATTGACCTGATACCTAGTGCAGGCCCGGTAGCATAGAGGCCGAATTGGATGTTGGCCGATGAGTTGGATGAACTCAAGAAGCAGTTGAAGAAGTTGCTAGAGCAAGGGTTCATTTGACCGAGTGCTTCACCATAGGGTTCGCCCGTTCTGTTTGTGAGGAAGAAAGATAGCTTGATGAGGATGTGTGTGGATTACCGAATGCTCAACTCTATGACCATCAAGAACAAGTACCTGTTGCCACGGATTGATGATCTGCTTGATCGGCTCAGGAAAGCAACGTACTTCTCCAAGATTGACTTGAGGTCAGGATACCACCAGATGAAGATTCGAGAGATTGACATATCCAAGACCGCATTCACTACTCGCTACGGACTGTTTGAGTTCACAGTGGTTTCTTTTGGCTTAACCAACGCACCGGCCTATTTCATGAACATGATGAACAAGATCTTTATGGACAAGTTGGACAATTTTGTGTTGGTGTTCATTGATGATATTCTGATCTACTCCGAGACAGCAGAAGAGCACGAGGAGCACCTTCAGATCGTGCTAGAGAGGTTACAGCAACACCAGCTTTATGCCAAGTTCAGCAAGTGTGAACTCTGGATGGAAAAGTTGCCTTCCTAGGTCACGTGTTGTCAGCAGAGGGAGTAGCCATTGACCTAGCTAAGATTGAAGCAGTTACAGAGTGGGAGCAGCCTCGCAACGTGACAGAAATCAGGAGCTTTCTTGGATTGGCAGGATACTACCGAAGGTTTATTGAAAACTTTTCCAAGATTGCCAAGCCCATGATCGAACTACTAAAGAACAACGTGAAGTTTGAGTGGTCTGAAGCTTGCGAGAAGAGTTTTTAGGAGCTTAAGTCAAGACTTACCACCACCCCAGTGCTGACTCTACCGGATATCAAGAAGGACTTTGTGGTGTATTGTGATGCTTCCAAGCAAGGATTGGGTTGTGTGCTGATGCAAGAAGGAAAGGTCATGGCCTATGCATCTAGGTAGCTAAAGAAGCATGAAGAGAACTACCCGACACATGATCTAGAACTGGCAACTGTTGTGCATGCTCTCAAGATTTGGAGGCACTACCTGATTAGTAACAAGTGTGAGATCCACACTGACCACAAGAGCTTGAAGTACTTCTTCACTCAGTTCAAACTAAACATGAGACGAAGGAGATGGCTGGAGCCAATCAAGGATTATGAGTTGGAGATTCACTATCACCCCGGAAAAGCCAACGTTGTGGTTGATGCTTTGAGCAGGAAAGCCTATTGCAACAATCTAATGGTGAAAGAAGAGCAGCCTGATCTGTGTGAGGAGATGGAGAAACTGAAGCTGGAGATCATTGAGTAGGGACCGCTGTGTGAATTACAAGTGACCTATGACTTGGAAGATCGGATCAGACAGGCACAGGTGCAATGTTCAGAAATAGAGTCTCTTCGGGAGCAAATGAAAAGAGGCAAGGCAACTGATTACCGGATGGATGACAAAGGCACTATTTGGCTGAAGGACGGGATCTGTGTACCCAAAGATCAAGCTATTCGTGAATCTATTCTAAAGGAAGCTCACGACTCCAAGTACTCTATTCACCCTGGATGCACCAAGATGTACCAAGATTTGAAGGAGAGGTTCTGATGGAAAGATATGAAAGTCGACATAGCCAACCACATTGCCTGTTGTGACACTTGCAAATAAGTGAAGACTGAGCACTAGAGACCGGCAAGGTTGCTTAAACCGCTCAAGATACCAGTTTGGAAGTGGGAATACATCTCCATGGACTTCATTGTGGGTTTGCCCAGGACTCAGAAGGGAAACGACTTGATTTGGGTGATTGTGGACAGGCTCACTAAGGTAGCTCACTTCATATAGGTGAAGAGCAACTACAGAACCGAGAAGCTCACAGAGCTATACGTGGACAACATCTTGAGGCTACATGAAGCACCTAGGAGTATTGTGTCCGACAGAGGTCCACAGTTTGTTGCCAAGTTCTAGAAGAGCTTTCACAAAGCTATGGGGACTACGCTGGAGTACAGCACAGCGTTTCACCCACAGATAGATGGGCAGACTGAGAGAGTGAACCAAATCCTAGAGGACATGCTGAGAGCTTGTGTGCTCACCTACAGAGCCAACTGGGAGAGCAGTTTGTCCTTTGCCGAGTTTTCCTACGACAACAGTTACCAAGCCAGTCTTCAAATGTCACCCTTCGAGGCTCTCTACGGAAGAAAGTGTAGGACACCTCTAATGTGGTCCGAGGTTGGAGAGAGGACTCTCTTTGGGCCAGCAACTATCAAGGAAGCTGAGGAGAACATGAGCAAGGTCTGAGAGAACCTAAAGATTGCTTAGAGTCGCTAGAAGAGTTACGAAGATAAGAGAAGGAGGGACTTGTCCTTTGAAGTTGGACATCATGTTTACCTCAAAGTCTCACCGCTCCGAGGAACCAAGAGATTTCTGATAAAGGGAAAGCTTGCGCCAAGATTTGTGGGACCTTACCAGGTGATTAAGCGGATTGGAGATCTCGCTTACAAGATTGCCTTACCGGAGAGCATGGCTGGAGTGCACCTAGTGTTTCACGTCTCATAGCTGAGGAAGTGTTTGAGAGTTATCGAGGAACAGGTTCACACTGAGGCACTAGACTTGCAAGATACCTTGGAGTATGCAGAATACCTAGTCAAGATCTTGGCTCGCGCAGAAAATAGCTATGAGGAGGACGTCCATCCTGTACTGCAAAGTGCTTTGGAGCAACCATACCAAGAGGGAGGAAACTTGGGAGAAAGAGGCCGATTTGAGGAAGGAGTTTCCACATTTGTTTGAGGAGGAGGTCGAAGATTAAATCTTGAGGACGAGATTCTCTTAGGGGGAAGACTGTAATGTTCCAAAAAATTTGTAATATTTGTATGAGTGAAATTTGAAAAAATTTAAAACTTTTTGTTTGAATTGTGTGCTAGTTTGAAAAGCTAGTTAATTTTTCTCTCATCCCTAAATTCCATTTAAAAATTTGTGTGGCCTGATTTGGACCTTTTGGATTTTCTTTGGAGTTCATGTTTGAGTGTTGTTTGAATTTTGCCTAAACTAACCTAACACCCTAACCAGGCCGGCCCACTAACCTTCGGCACATGTGACCCACCTTCGCCCGCATGTGGCCTCGCTCGCCAGCTCGGTCGCGCTACGCTTCGGCCTAGCTAGCCGCCAAGTCGCTACCGGCCCAAGCTCGTGCACCCTCGCCAACTAGCCGCCAGCCAGAAGTTGGCCCAGCTCGCTCGCACACTGCTCGCTTGCGCCTGTGCTCCACTTACTCCCTTCTCTCTTGCTGTCGCCCGGCTCCACCTATCAGCGCGCCACTGTGCTTCTTCTTCCTCGCGCCGTACCACACACGCCCGGCGCGTGCATGCTCACGGGCGGGTGAGGATGCTGCGCTGGCATGCACTCCTGACCGGGGTTGCCCCCATGTCCACCTTCCAGGGGCCGGAGGAGAAAGACGACCTTGCCCGTAACTGCCCCGCCAAACCCTAGAGCCCTAGCCACCGGATGCTTGCCACGCCACCCCTCGTGCAAGGACATCAAGATGGATGGCTGGCGCCTTCCTTGCCCCTCCATCGCCTCACCGCGCCCATAAATAGTACCGCGGTGCCCCTCCTTCGAGCCATCCCTCTAGCCACCGGGTTCCGCCCGTTCGCTGACGTCTACCCGAGAGAAGAGGGGGAAAGGGAGTGGAAGGAGGAGTAGAAGGGGGAGGAGAAGAAGAAGGGCAAGAGGAGGAGGTCGTCCGGGGGAGCTCGAAGCCGCTCGAGCGCCGCCGGCTGAAGCCGTCCCAGCGCCACTGCCGGAGCTGCTCGAGCGCTGCCGCCGTCTACGCCAAGCCCTTGCTGTGAGCTCACCCCCCTTTTCTCTCCCTCGCCCCCTTGTTCTCTAGCCGTAGTCGCCGTAGTGTAGGCTACCACCGCTTGCCTTGCCGTCGGCTACCGGGGGCTCTGATTAGCCTAGCCGTCGCCTCATGCTGCGGCCGGGGCAACCCTGGGACCCTGCGCACACTCGCGCTCGCACCATGCTGCACGCCTACGGGCGCAAGGCTAGGGGCCGAGTGTCATCAAGGCTGCCACGCGTCCGCATCGCGCTGCGTCTGCTCACTCGCCCGCACCCGCGCCGTGCGCGCTCGCCCACCGCTCGCACCGCACGCCACCGCGCCATGGCTGGGAACCGCGCGCGACGTCATGGGCGCAGTCACCATCGGCTGCGCCGCGCCGCGCCACCACCATAGCCCACATGGCTGCCACGTAGGCAGCACATGGTGCTAACATGGCAGGCTGGGCCCACTTGTGGGGCCCACCGATCTTGTGGGGCCCACTGTCGGGTAGGGCCCGCTGACTCGTGGGGCCCACGTGACCGCTGACGAACATGACGTCTCCACGTGGACCAATCACCCGTTGACATGTGTCACCTTTTAATAAATGTTTTCTGAAATTGTTAAATAATTAAATAAATTCTTTAATCTTTAAAAATTCATAACTAATTCATTTTAACTCCGAAAAATATGAAACTAGTTGCATTAAATTCGTAAAATTGAGCTTGTATTGTTTGTAGCTAGTTTGGTGTTATTGGAATCTTCTAAATTTGGCTTTCATGGAGTTTTTGCCTAGATGTAATGCCGTTTAATTTATGCTTCATCGTATCTTGTTCTGTTCAGACCCGAGCTACGACCAGGAAGACCTTCAAGACCCTGACTATGCCGAGGAGGACCTAATCGACTACGGACAAGGTGTCATGTCACTCCCAATCATAGAGATCCTATGCATGCTTAGTTGCTAGTGCTTTACTTATATTGCTCGATGATGATGATGGAATGCATAGCCAATGTTTTTAGCCATGCCTTGATGATTGTTTATCCTATTTTCTTTGTTTACCTACTTTTGTGGACTAGCTACAGACCCCTAGCTAGTCCACTGCACATATATCTATATACATGTTTTTGAGTAATGGATGGGCATTTGCCATGGATTTGGTGCTGGGATTCCTTGAACACTCTCGCGTGCGTTTTGGGTGAGTGTGATCCCTTGATGTGTTTTGGCAGGAGCAAGCCATGGTTGGTAATGAGGAGTGCCTTGCCAGGAGAGAGCGTTCTGGACCCTCTCTACACCCCGTACCTATGGCGGGTACCTTGTTTGTTACTGAGGACCAGGTGGCATACTCGTACGTTGCAGGTGCTTCGGCACAAACTTGTTGGTAGAGTGCTCGCTCTCAGCCTCTTAAGGACCGAGTTAGTTTACCACCAGTCATAGTAGCTACTTTTAATACTTACCGCTCGCTTACGTTATGGGCGGGGTTCGGTCTGAGACTAGTAGTGGATAGTGCTCTACCTGTAGGCGGATTGGAGGATCATGTAAGGAGTTCGAGGCATTGGCCTACTCTGACCAGACTGCACCCCGGTGTGGGTAGGTTTCACAGCTTCGAGGTGCTCACGGGTGACGGCGTGCCCTGCAGCTGAGGACGGTTCCAGACTTGAGGAAACAGGAGAGAGCTATCCACTTACTAGGGCTCTGGCTGTTAGGTGGGGTTTGAACGGATCTCTACCGTTCAGGTTCCCCATCTGTGCGGGTACAGTTGTACAACCTCTGCAGGGTGTATAAAGCTATAGCTATAGTCTGTGTCCACTGGTTATGGATAGTGCTGTTGACTACCGCTACTTCTTACTAGACTTCTCTTGTGCTTCTACCTTCCCCCCTTTTGAGATAGGCCGGCGTTTGCCATTGAGATGTGAGGGGAGGAAGCTCTCACATTGCCTAGTGTGTTTGGGTGCTGGACCCCTTGTGAAGGATCTGGTGATTTGTGCCGACTTCCTTGGAGATGATGTTGCTTTGCTGCTTCCTTGATTGTTGTTGCTGCTGCTACATAAACCCTTACAGCCATATATAGGTTTTAGCCATGCATATAGTATAATTTCCCCTATTTCCTTGGCTTGCTGCTTTTAGGAGTTGACATGACCTACCCGCTTCTCAGGTAGATGGTGGCTTTTTAGGGTCAGAGCCCGACTACGACTTCGACAACGACGACTGGGAAGAATAGGGATGGTTCTTTGCTCGAGTCTCCTTTGGAGATGGAGTTCACCATAGCTTTTGTTTCCACTGCATAGATGTTTTACCTTTCTTGATTTAGTCCTGATGGACTTGTACCGGCTTGTGCCGCTGAGATGTACTTGTACTCATGTTAACTATAATGTTTGTAGTCTGTTTCCCTTTCTATTTCTGTGTTGGTATGGATTTGTACTATCTGAGATAGAGATCCGCACGTGATAACCTTCTTGGGACTATCATTGTAGGCTTGAATTCTCAGAAATGGAAATTCGGGTCCATTTCAATATTAAAGTATAAGCCATATCTAGGTGCAATATAGAAAAAACCAACAAGAAAAAGGTCATACAAGGCTACAAAGTCACCTTACACATCTATAATAACTAAATCCTCAACTTCACTATTAGAAACTGCATATACAACTATCATGAATAAATTAATGCTCAATCATAAAATTTGGTTATCTTTCTTCAACCGAGACCCTAAAAATATACCAAAAGAACTATTGCAGAACACATCATCCATGCCGAGTGACATCGATGATCACATACACATTGCCCCAAGACTTGGATATATGACCATTCACATGTGGATCTTTCAAGTTAAAATAAGATTACCCCGTTCCTATATTTATCTAATGAAATAAGTTAGAACTTATTGCTACCTAATATTCCAAATAATTTACTTGTCCTTAGGAAATAAAGTGAAGATATTGAGATTATGTGTGCAACTTCTGCATCATCATCATCATCATCTATAACATTTGGATGTGGATGCACTACATGCCTATACCCAGTACTGCAGAGTGACTCGATGTCACTTGCGCATGGACCGTGATCGCACATGGGCCCAATCATCAGTGGCACGAGTCAAAATGCAGCTCATCCCACACTTGGGGTACAAGCCCAAGGAAGCCCAATATTCAGTTCGATGATAGCCTGATAGTACTAACTTCTCAAGGCCATAACTATTTCCTCCAGAGTCCTATTTGAGGCCTATGAGTACTTAGTACCTATTATCCATAGTGTGAGATTGCATTCTATTACATTCTTGTGTGTTCTTCAATTTTCATGCAGAGATAGCCTTTTTAGCAAGGTGAATTGTGCTTTTGACGTGGTTGATAACTAAATGAGGGCAGTGTACTGATTTCGTGCTTTGAATTAGTTTTGATCAAAAGCTGGGTCATATCAACATGAGTCTCCACCAATCAAACTTATCCAACCTATCAAAAACTTGCCAACGTGGCTCATGCTGTCACGGTCTTGGAACCAAAAGAAACAACAGGCAAGATGGTGGTGGATGCCACACATGCCATGGATGATGCCAAGGTGGCCGCTGTTGGGGCGGGGCTGTAGCGAAGGCTTGGGCCCATATGGCGGCCTTACTGGTACATCACCACTAGTGCCCTTGCTATGACAGCTTTGGCCTCTGTGGCAGCGACAAAGGAGGCGCCACGGCCAGTGACCGTTACGGTTATGTAACCGCTGCTCGCTTGCCATCACAAGTCATGTAACCGCTTGCGAGTCTATTATGAATGAATTGCAATTTGATCCAGTTTGGTGATACCTAGCAAAATAAATTATTAGTTTGATAAATTATGAACTTGATGAACTAGTTTATAATATTGATGCATTTGATAAACTTGGCAGTGAGCTAGTTTATGTGGATGCATTCGATGGAGTAGTTAATTTGTGATGATGACAAAATTGTTAATATGTAGTAAACTAGTTGGTGAATGATTTTCTCTTGCTGCGAAGTGTTTACAAATTATGCCGTGCATCTGTTACAGAACTCTATTTATTTGAAAATGATACACCGGCAAAGCTCACATGCTTGCGAAGTGTGCGTGTTCTCTAACCTCAGAGTGTCATTTTCGGCTCCTGCTATGCCAGATATGCGTAAAATCTTTTATCAGTATTTATTAATGAAGTCGCAGCCTTTCCTTAGAAAGATAATTAGGTTGACTAATTGACTATACTTTGATACCCTGGAACATGCCCCATCAACTTGTCATCACTGCACACTGCTGTATGTGGGCAGCTTGCTGCCATCTCCCTGTTGCTTGTTGTCTTCTCAATTCTTCGGCGAGGCATCTCCTTGTGATTTTTTTTATTTTTATCCTTTTTTTTATTTATTTTTAAAAATAACCTTAGCGGGATTTTATTTGCGGGAGATAACCCTTTTGGCCGCGCTAGACCGCCTGGCGCGGCAGGAAGCCTCTGCCGCGCCACATGCACTGGCGCGGCGGGCCCTGCCACGCTGGCACGGTGAGGTCGCCGTGCCAGGTAGGTGTTGACGTGGGCGGGCGCTCGCCGCGCCAGCCCGCCTGGCGCGGCAGAGCCTAATCTACAACCACGCGCCAGCTCCCTTCCTCCTCGCTCCCTCCTTTCTTCTTCCTCTAGACCCACCCGAGCCCAAGCTTCTTGCGCCGCCCCCCGCTGCCCCACCCCCAAATCCACCCAAAATCCGGCGATTTCGGTGGGGGAAAGTAGTGGAAATCGATCCTTGCTTCGTGTGGAAGGTATCCCCCTACTTTTTCTCATGTTTTACCATTGCATTTGGTAGATCGGAGGATGTTTAGGTAACTTAGGGTTAGGTTGATGATTTCAATTTTGAATGAAATGCAATGGTGTTTTGTGTTAGATGATACGTAGTTCAGACACAATTGAGTCTCTTCCCACGATATTGACGTGTAGAACTTGTCGATTTAGGTATATATTCATTGAATTGTGTAGTTTATATGACATGTATATTTTTTTTGTTTGCAATTTGTCCAATATGTGTAATGTGTCTAGTTGATTTGTCGAATATGTGCAATGTGTAGTGTATATGACATGGTGAAATGTTTGTATTTTGTAGATGGATCGTTTAGTTTGATTTTTTGATGGTGGTGTTGTGAAACAAAATGGGGAGTTAGAGAATATGAATGACTCAATTGAATTCTTCGAGCGTCCTCCAAGTTTTCTGATTTAGTTGACCGTGTAATGAGGAAGTATGGATGTAGAGTGGATGAGATCAGTTTGAGAGGTCGTTTTGATTGTGGGAAAGCTAGAGCTCATTATGTTCTCATGAAGTTAGCATCCGATGTGAATTGGAAGCACTATAAGGATGTAGTTCACGAAGCTAATGTTGCATGTTTGGAGGTTATAGTTGAAATTATTCGTATACCTGGCCCAAATGTTGTCTTGAGGGAGGAAGTGGTGGTAGTGAACCATAATTGTACCCAGGAGTCAGAAATGTTGCATCACGTGTTAGGTGAAACAGAATGTGGTTTTTGACTTGGCTATTGCCAATGATGATTTTCCCAATAACATTTTTGAGAGGGATGAAGCAAATATAGATGTTGATAATGTCTCTATGGGTTTCGAAGATTGTGAATTCGAGGAAGATGGGGTAGTAGGTGTGGAGGTAGAGGAAGAGTCACTATCTGAGAGTGGTGGGCATGAATATGAGGACGACGGGGTAGAAAATGAAAAGGATGGACCGCAATTTGACACCGCAAACGTGCATAATGTAGAACGCATTCGTCGTATGGACGATTGTTTTTCTTACACCCAGAACGAGTTGCGGTTGTTAAAAGAATGTGATGTCGAACTGCCATCCGTTCCCAATGATAAGGACATCAGTATGGTCCACAAAGCAATATGTGAATCTAATATGGTAAATGCCGAAGGGACGTCCGTTGGTCAGAGTCCAGTGATTAAGAAGGGGATGAAGTTCAATAGTCTTAAGGAGCTGAAGTTTTTCTTGGCTGACTACGCAGTGAGGTTACATAGACCTTTTAGTGTAGTTCACTCTGACAAGAACTTAAGATACAATGTCATGTGCAAGCAAGGATGCCATTGGCGTGTATGGTCTCGGCTAATATCAAGCACCGGACAATGGAGAATTTCAAATGTTGTGCAACCGCATACTTGTCGGTCGTCACAGCCGAAGCGAGAGCACGTACAGTGCACAGCAAAGTACCTTGGGCGGCGTATCCTAAGCATTATCCGTAAAGACAGCGAGACATCGGTGCCATCCCTCGTGGAGTCCATCTTCGCCTTTAGTGGGTACCGTGTGAAGTATTCAAAGGCTTGGCGGGCAAAGCAACACGCCATTGCCCTACTTTGGGGGGACTGGATGGAGTCGTACAGCATGGTTCCTAGGGTACTCTCAGCTATAACCTACTACAATCCCGGGGTTAAATGGTGCATCGACTCATGTGGCATGATGCATCCTGACAATGGAGTTTTGAAGCATATACTGCAAAGGGTATTTTGGTGCTTCCCTCAATGTAGTGAGGCATTTCAACATTGTCGTCCTGTGATACTTGTGGACGGTACATTCTTGACTGGCAAGTATAAGGGTACATTAATGATGGCAGTTGGTGTAGATCTAGAACAGCAGCTTGTGCCTCTTGCTTTTGCCTTGGCCGAGAGTGAGAATAATGAGAGTTGGTCATGGTTTATAAAACTTGTTCGGCGACATGTTCTTGGACCTTCACGGATAGTGTGTATGATATTAGATAGGCATCATGGGCTCCTAAATTGTGCGAAGGACCACATGGATGGTTTTCCACCGCTTGTGCATAGGTGGTGCACGAGGCACTTTGCTGCCAACATGTCGCGTCGGTAGAAGAGCAACCGTGTGATTGGAAAAATTGAAGATATTATGCAAGGTTCATACGGAGAGAGAATTTAGTGAGAAGTTAGAAGATCTAGTGAAGGACTTGAACGATGACGCAAAAGAATGGTTGAAGGGTGAAATGGAGGACAAGGATAAATGGGCGCAGGCTTTCGATGAGGGAGGGATGCGTTGGGGTATTATGACCATGAACTACTCGGAATCACTCAACGCAGTTTTCAAAGGCATCCAAAGTAGGCCCGTCTCTTGAATTATTGAATACTCATTCGAAAAATGCAACGCCTACTTTGTGGACCGATGGCAAAAGGCACGTGCAATGTTGGATGAAGGCTATAGAATTGGGAAAGTTGCAGATGATTATTTATCAGAGGCTGAGCTTAGATCCGTGCACCACTTAGCAGAACCGTACGGGCCAGAAAGGATGGTGTATTCTATAAGAAGTTACGGTACGACTAACATTGGGGGTGAGAGTCATGGAGGCCGACACTACAGAGTGGATCTGAATGAAGTTTCGTGCACCTGCAACGTTCCTCAATTGTTGCACCTTCCATGTTCACACTTCATTACAGCTTGCAAGGAAAGAGGTCTTAACTATGAAAGCCCATTGTACATGTCACCGTTGTACTCTAGGGAGCATACCATCAAAATATGGGAATCAAACTTTCAACCTTACCTTGATCCGTCACAATGGCTGGCATATGAAGGGGTAGGGTACCTGCCTAACCCCAATTTGATGAGAAATAAAGTAGGAAGGAGGCAGAAGAAGCGTTTCACAGGCGACATGGACGTGTCGGAAGGGAGGCTTTCTGCAGATTATGGCACTGGTGATTTTGATGTGGACAAGTCAGAAAATCGTTGCTCAAAGTGCCACAAGATCATTAGGAATTGCACGTGCCGCAATAGAAAATCTAAAGGCACAAAATCTAGGGCGAACAGTAATAGGCCACGTTCTGCGAACAATAGGGTATGCGCGTTGCTCGTATTTTGCATGGTTATCATTTTATCTTTTTTTATAGTAGTAAATTATCATAGTTACCGTACTTATCATATAATGAAGCTTTTTACTAACGATCTTGTTTGTTGTTTCTTTAGGATGACGGCCCCGGCGTACCCTCTTCTTGAGTCCACTTACAACTTGCAGCACCGTGCCCACCACCTCGCGGACCTAAATGAGGTACTACATCAGTTATTAACAATGGTTGCTAATTTATGCTGATGAATGCATACCTTAGGATGAGAATTGCAAGATTTTCGTATGGTTCTTATCGATGCTTGCTCCACCTGTGACTCAAATTTCCGGCATGATCGATGCTCCACCTGTGACTCAGACGCAGGGAGAGTCCAGCCAGGTACATTCACAAGTTTCCCCAAATTCAATTCTAGATTATTAATGTTCACTCCCGAAGTGTCATACAAATTTTATACTGTCTGCCAAATTATTCCATAGGAACCTGCACCTCGTACCCAGATGCCACGCCGGCGGCATCGTTCCCGGGACCACACCGACGTTGGCAGTGCCAATGTGCTGCCCACGCATCGAAGGAGGGAGCGTCGCCCAAGAGATCCTTTTAGCCCTCCGGTTGAGCGGCGGCCACGACACTAAACGTTGCATGTCTCAAGTGTGATGCACTAGGTGTGCAATTTATGTTATATGTCTGTGCAAGACTATTGGAACTGTCATGTGTGTAAAAGACTAAGTTGGATGTTAGGTTTAATTCTGTCACGTGTGTAAAAGGCTAAATTGGATGTTAGGTTTATTTTTGTCCGTACAATGTTATATGTTTGCTCCATGACATACTTGTGTTTTGTGTATTTTTTCGTAAATGTTCGCACTGGTAGGCTATCGCGTACTAGAGGAGATACGGAATAATTTCGTGGTTGAAACTAGTTTAAGAAAAATCAGAACAAAAAAAGCGATTTAAGTTTCATCAGCCGGATTGCTGGGGCAGCTGAGTCGGCGGAAGTCTAGCAGCCCAGAAAACCTACTGAAACTTTAATGGATTTGGCGTGGGAGCGCACCCCTGCCGCGCCAGGCGAAGTGGCGCGGCAGCCCCCATCCACCAAAACCTACTGAAAATTTTGTGCAATTGGCGCGGCAGCGCACTCCTGCCGCGCCATTCCGCTTGGCGCGGCAAGCCCCGTCCCCCCCCCCCCTCCCCGAAACCTATTAAAACTTTGTTTCGCTTGGCGCGGCAGCGCACTCCTGCCGTTCCACTCCGCCTGGCGCGGCAAGCCCCCCCCTCCCGAAAACCTACTGAAACTTTGTTGCATTTGGCGCGGCAGCCCACTCTTGCCGTGCCACTCCCCTTGGCGCGGCAAGCACCCCCCCCTCGAGACCTACTGAAACTTTGTTTCGGTTGGCGTGTTAGCGCACTCCTGCCGCGCCACTATGCCTGGCGCGGCAAGCTCCCACCCCCAAGAAAACCTACTGAAACTTTGTTTCGTTTGGCGCGGGAGCGCACTCCTGCCGCGCCACTCCTCCTGGTGCGGCAGCCCCCTTATCTAATTACAACGTATTAACTGCTAATGCATTTTTTTATCAAATCTCAAGGACATGGTCTAATCATGAGGGTAGTATTTTATCATGGTGTTGGAGCCCAAGTTTTCATGGATTCCTTTTTTTTACCAGGGTCGACCCCAAAGGCATAATGTCTCAAAACACAGAGGATATAGAGAAACTTTTCTTTTTTCCTTTGTCTCGAACTTCGTGAAGAACTCCATTCTATCTCTCCAACAAAACAGTAGGGCTGCGCCCCAGTTGTACACTCCCTTCGTTCGGAGAACCCTTGTTGATTCTGAACTTCATTCGCAAAGTAAGCGTCCTTTTAATGGGCCAGCCCTTTTTAATGCGCCGCTTGACCCAGTTTTGAAAATGAGCTTTGCTCTTCTAGGCGCCCCAGCGTATCCAGGCCAAATCCCAACGAGCTTCGGTCGGATAAAAAATGCTCGGATATACCCAAAAATGCTCGGATATACCCTACGCTGCATCGGACCCTACCAGTAATTATAGAAAGAGTATTGTCTTTTTTTAAATATTACAGTACTTCTTCACAAGTTTTTGTTCAATCTTAAATTTTGATCGAAGCTACTACTGTTTCTTTCACACTCTAGCGCTGACTACTAGCTCGGAGAGGAAACTTTGATGCATTTGGACATAGTTCTCTCACAAATGAAAATTATTTTTGACAACTAATCGTAGTTCTCAGAATAAACATAAACATAGTTTTCTCATAAATGAACATAGTTTTCACAACTAAAGAGAAACATGATCCAGCAAAATCAACACGTTTATCTAGTCCAAGTCACCTTCATATAGTAACTCGTCATCATCATCATCCCCGGCAACAACAACTCCCTTCCCTTTCTTACCGACATTAACCTTACCAACAGGTAAATCGGCAACAAGAGCCTTCATCGTCTCCATCTGTGTCTCTTCCGCTTTTTGTTGTAACTCTTCCATTTCAATCCTTCTCTTTCTTGCCCTAACCTGCTGCAAATATTTTTCCCATGAACCCTTAGGGTATTTCGCATTCGGATCAACCACATAACCTAAGCGATCTCTTTCCTCCCTCAACCTTTGTTTCTCCAACTCCCTCTCCTCCTGCAACTTCCTCCTATTTTCTCTCTTCTCATTTTCAGTTAGAGGTCGTGGATACTTGGATCTATTCTGCCTCCAATACTTAATAATAGTTTCCCTCGCATAAAGTCCTTCAGGCTCCACTCCAGTCTCATGCACCATATCTTGATATATTTTCCCCCAAAGCAAGTCGTTGTCAGGGATAGGCACATCATACTCCTTCCTAATCTTTTCTTTAAGTTCTTGTTGTTTTCTTAACTTCCATGGTTCCGATGTATTACCCAACTTTATTAACAAATCACAACGACCAGAAAAATCTTCCCAATCACATGTCCTTCCCTCCTGCAACAACAATTTCATATTCTTACAAATTTGAAACAAGTTCCAACCTTAATAACACACAAGAGACGAATAGTTACTAACCCAGTAATCGCCATGTGCATTTCCACAGAACGAACCATATCCAAGTTCAGAAGGCACCACACCTTGTGTTGCCAATATACCACACTTGCATCTATCACTAGGAGAGGACACATGGCCACGGTGCCTTTCCACTCTCGAACTCCCGCACTTGCTCCTGCGTTGGCCACATTGCCATTGGGCCATATATATACTCATTGAAATCACACAACGGCCACCCATCCTGCAAAAAAATGGTGATGTGAACTACTCATACGTAAAGTAACTAGAAAACGCTGCTCCAACTTCCAAGCAATAACATCAAGTAAAAGTATGAACAATATACTGCAAAATTATAACTGCTAGCTACACGACATACTAATATTCTCATAATAAACTTATATGAGTCTTTAGCGAGCATCGAAAGAATGGAGTAAACTTAGGTGGATCCCCTAAGTTAGGACGCATAAGCTTAGCAGGAACACCATACTTGCACATGGGAGGATCCCTCACACGCCTACAAGCAGCCTCCTGCTTCTCCTCCTCGGTCATCCTAGGTGGGTTTGGTGGAGGAGGAACCCAACGCCTAAACTGATGGTATCGTTTAAGCTTTGTGCTATGATATGGGAATAGGCGGATCCTAGGATCATATTTGTCGGGTCCATCGATCCACAGAAAGAAATCACAAGGTGTGGCAGGCATTGGATCAAAAGTCCACTTGCATACATAGAAGGCTCTTCCGGCTGTCTTTAGATTCCTTGATTGTTTCACCTCTGCTTGCACGCCACATCTACAAAGAGGTACAGGAAGGGCAGGAGGTACGGGACCAGCACCATTGGACTCGCCCACATAACGCACATACCACCTACGCCGCTTGTATTCACAACCAAACGACGTCATCTCACCTAGACATCAAGTGCCACAAAATTAATACACAAATAAACTTTACACACGTAATCCATACGAGCTATATATATCATTTCGATAAAATGTAAACACTCCATCTACGAAATACAAACACTGAAACATATCAACTATAGCAACTATATTAAGGAACAAAAATATGAGACAAATTAATTGAACATATAAAAAAAATACATGTCAAGTAAACCACACAATTGGATGAATATATACCTAAATCGAAGCATTCAACAAGTTCTACACGTCAATATCACGGGCAGAGACTCAATTGCGTCTGAACTACGTATCATCTAACACAAAACACCATTGCATCTCATTCAAAATTGAAATCATCAACCTAACCCTAAGTCACCTAAACATCCTCCAATCTACCGAATGCAACGGTAAAACACGAGAAAAAGTATGGGATACCTTCCACACGAAGCAGGGATCGATTTCCACAACTTTCCCCCACCGAAATCGCCAGATTTTGGGTGGATTTGGGGGTGGGGCGGTGGGGGGCGGCGCAAGAAGCTAAGGGCGCTGGTCTGTTTGGAGGAGGAAGAAAGGAGGGAGGGAGGAGGAAGGAGCCGGGGCGCGGTTGTGGTGTAGGCTCTACCGCGCCAGGCAGGCTGGCGCGGCGAGCGTCCACCCACATCAGTGCCCACCTGGCGCGGCGAGTCGCCGCGCCAGCGTCGTAGGGGCCTGCCGCGCCAGTGCATGTGGCGCGGCAGAGGCTGCCTGCCGTGCCAGGCGGTCTAGCGCGGCCAAAAGAGTTATCTGCCGCAAATAAAGTTCCGCTAAGGTTATTTTTAAAAATAAATAAAAAAAGTTAAAAATAAAAAAATTCTCTCCTTGTTAGATCATCTCGTCAATTTCATTTTCTCGGTCGTGACAACGCTTTCTTTCTGCTCACTGATGACAGCACGAGTGCCTCGAAGCTGCTTCGTAAAATTTGGAAAGAAAAATTACACTTGTCATTACGAGTCGTTGCTGGGTCAAATGAGAAGATACATATATATATATATATATATATATATATATATATATATATATATGTATGTATGTATGTATGTATGTATGTATGTATGTATGTATGTATGTATGTATGTATGTATGTATGTATGTAAAGCCGTTTGGTTCGTGAAAATGTAATGAAATTATTTACGGGCATTAAGCGCTACCATTACACATATTTATTTTGACCACCTCCGCAATCTGATCACACGTAATCGGATACCGGCCAATCATCATCCCCATTACCCCCTTCCTCGGTATCATGACCATGTGCTGGCATGTAATGTTATTTTAATACCATTACCATATGCAACCGAACAAGATCCGTAAACAGTGATCCCACCATCAATACCTCCACAATCTATTTTCATTTCCATTACCGTTACCAGTTGGCTAACCAAACAGCACCTGAAGTAGCACGGGGTATCAGTCCAGTTACACGGATGGAGGTGTAATTTGGTAAAGGACTTAAACCTTGAAATAGAAAAAAGCTAGCGTGCGTCTGGTCGCGCTCGTGTCTAAGCGCGCGACCTGTGCGGCCTGCTCTGGCTCCCGTAGATGGTACCAGGCGGCCACGGCGCACGTATTTTTATTTTTGTTTCGTCTCTTTAAAATGTGATAACTTTCTTTTACATTGTTTATTTTCAATTCCGAGCGCACCACTATATTACTTACAACGAAACCTGCAAAACTAGACTCATGATACATATATTTTGGAATAAATTTTATGCATTAGTAACTTATGTTGAAGGTGCAATAGCTACTTATGTATCAAGTATGTAGCAATTTATGTGCAAACCTAACAACAAATATATACATAAGTTGCTGCAAACATATCCTTTTACATGAAATTGTTGCATGTAATAAGTTTTAAGGATATAGAAGTTGTCACTGATAATAATAAGTTAACATGAATTCTTTATGTAAGTTAAAGGCGTAGTACAAGTTATTACACTCTACCGATCCCTACATAATCTTCTCTAGACAAACAAGTGAATTTGATATATCCAAAATACACTATAAATTGCTGTACAATTTGTATATAAATTAATACTAGCGTTCAATATAAATTGCTAGTAGCATAAAACAACTTCAAAACATACTAATTATAGATCTTGTTTCGTAGATCTCGTCACAAAAAACACAGCGGTGCAAACGGATTTGAAAAACGGATGCTCGATAAGAAAGTAATGCTCATTCAAACAAAACACATCAATTTTTTCTTTCCCAACGTCAACAATGATGTTATTGAGAAAGCCTCAACGTCAACAATGATGTCATTGAGAAAGCCTCTTATGCTGCATGTCATGGCACCTGCGCGTTGATGACGGTTAGACACATGACTTATGCTGCATGTCATGACACCTGCGCGTTGATGACGGTTAGACACATGACGGTATGAGATAGGGTCGCGCGCTACCTGATTGCGCGATCAACTCGATCCCTTGAAATATGGTCTATTTTTCAACTACGGCTTTCCTATATAATATTATAATTGATTTCGAAAATAGCGTACAATTTTACTGATACTATCATTATTACCCAGTGCCGCTTGTCTTAATCATCTCCTGCGATCTTGACGAGGCTAGGACCTTCCTTAAAAATCTCAACTCACGCACTGTCAGACAAGGTACCCGGTACACCGCCTCTGGCGCGCATCCATCCATGCTTTTACTGCTACCTTTTTCTTCTCTTTTGAAGTTGAAGCATGGGTGGGGGTGGACTGGCGGTACTAGCAGCACAGCAGGCCAGCAGGCATGTTCACGGCTTCTTCGCTTCCATCCAACCCATCCGTGCCTGCAGGCAGCGCATCGCCTCCTCCGGCCCTGCAGAGGCTGCGACGCCCGTGCAGTGCAGGCCAAGGCAGACCTCGAGCCAAGCAAGTGGGCACGGACCGACGGGACGGGCGCCCGAGCGCGCGACCACCTGGTGCAAGTCCTGGTGCTCCCACTCCCAGAGGACGCCCCACGCGCGCGCTGGGACTGCGGGGTCGCACCTCGCACGGCCGAAAGCACCAAGCTCTGCTGCGCGAAGGCGCCGCTCCCGGCACGTTGTCTCCCCGCCCGCGCTGCCCCACCTTGCTCGCGTAGCGTGGCGATGCCACTCGCCGCTGACACCCGGGGGACGCGACCCGGCGGGCTCGGCGCGTCATGGCCCCGCGGTGGCGGCGTGGCGCGTATGGGTCGGGACTCGGGACGGTGTCCTCCTGACACGACCTGGTTCGAGACCGGGCGTGAGGTGGGCGCGACTGTTGGGGAGGGAAGCTGACGCCATTGACCGGTCAACACTGGCGCTCCTCTGGGGCCCGCCCCCTCGCTTCCTCTCCTGCTGCCAGTGCCACCGCTGCTGCGGCGCCACCCCACCCACTGACTGCGAGCCTGCGACGCCCGCTGTAGGGTTTCCGGATTGGGGCCTGCTTTTATGTTATCAGAAGCATCGTGTCACCTTTTCTGATTTCTCCATCTCCGCTCGCGCAGGCGCAGTCGTAGAAGCGAGGCACGAGCGGTGGTGGCAGCAGGAACGCAGGAGGCGACTCGTCACCCTCGTCTTCCACTCGTTGTACTCTGTCTCCGTACTCTAGAAGAAATATTCTATCCTAATTATTAAGATTATTTCTTCAGGACCCATATAACTTTATATCTCATACTCTATACCAACTACAAATATATTTTATTCAACCATCTCCAACTATATTTCTCTCTCTCTCACCTCTCTCTCACACGCTACCTCCTCCCTCCCCCTCCCTCCCGACGCCTTCCCGGCCCTCCCCTTCCTCTCGATGCCGCCCCCTCCCTAACCCTCCCGACGCCGCCCCTTCCCCTCCCTCTCCCGCCATCACCGCCGCTGCCTCCCAACCCTCCTCCCGCCGCCGCCGCCTCCCAGCCCTCCCCCTCCCTCCCGACGCCGCCCTTTCCCCTCCCTCTCCCACCATCACCGCTACCCGCCTACCAATCCTCCCGATGCCGCCACCTCCCCGGTCCTCCCCTCCCTCCCGACGCCACCCCCCTCCCTCCCTACATCGTCGCCCCCTCCCCTCCCTCTCCCGCCATCGCCGCCACCCGCCTCCCAATCCTCCCAACGCCGCCACCTCCCTCCCTCCCCCTGACTACCTCATCTCCCTCTGGCGGCGGCGGCGACAACGAGATCCGGCCCTAGTGCGGTTCCCCCTCTCCCTATCCCTCTCCCTCTCTCTCCCCCCTCTGCGGGAGGGGGTTCCGAGCAGAGGCGTGAGGGCGCAGTGGTTGGGGCCAGCGGCGGCGGGAGGAGGGTAGTGTACGCCCTAGGAACCCGCTGAAAATAGCGGAAGGACGCCGGTACGCTGGCTCCTATTACCGCGGTGCAGTACATTTTACGCTATCGTGGTACTGGAGGAACGGGTAGTGTCCCCGGTGCGGGCAACCTTTACTCCTCCGTCCGTATCCTGCAGCGCACCACCGGGGTTCCATCCTCCCGGCGCGCCCGCGTCGTGACAGGCGCTACGCGGCCACGGGGCCACGGGCACGAGTTGGTAGGCGCAGGCAGGCCGCAGAGGCTGTGCCGGCCGCGCGCGCGCGCGGTGGCCCTGCAACCACCGCTCCCCGAGAGCCATCAATGAAGCACAGGCAGGCAGCGCGCGCGCGGGCCCTCCCGTGCCGGTGGAGCTCGGTTTTGCCTTCGACCTGGGCCAGGCGCCCGCCGGTATGGCCCTCGCTCTCGCCACGACACCGGCCAGGGGGGCCATGGCAGTGGCGGCAGCAGCAGCAGCAGCGGTGGGGGTAGCGATCGACGGGTCTGAAAAAGGGCGATGCGTCGCTGGGCTGCTGGAGTACAAAAAGTCATTGGCGCACTGCCGCGGCGTCGCCTTCGCCTAGCTGCGCCCCGTCCGTACATCAGGGAGCTGACGCGTGTGGGGGAGAGAGGCGGGGGCGAAGCACCCGTCACGTCCCGGGTGGTCCTCGCAATGATTTGGGGACCTGCGGCCCGCGCCGGGCCACTGTTCCCGGATCCGCACGCAGCATTTCTCCTTGTGGAGGCGTCTCTCGGGCCGTGCCATAGTCGGTCGCTCTCCTCTCTTCGGTCCTTCCCTGCACCACTGTGGCGGCCGCGCGTGTGGCTGGCTATTCCTGTGACCTCGGTGCCGTCGCTGCACCGCCATGAGGCCATGACATGGCATACGATGCCGGTGCGTGCACTAGGGAGTAGGGGCCCAAAACCTGGCCGTGGAACGCGCGTCATTTCTGCATTTCGTAAATAGCTGCAAATCGGCGAGATGCTGGCTACATTGTGCTAGGTTATGTCCCTAATCTCCGTCTTTGCCCATCGGGATGCGGCATCTTTTTGAACTTTGACGATAGTAGAAGCAAAAAAATCATGCCACAAGTGCAGCAACGAGCAACTGCTTCAAAGCCGGTCAAAACTTGTATAGCTAAAACATCCACTGGTAGAGAATTCACCTTCTCATTTTATCTCGGTTTAGAGTTGGCCTGGGATAAAAGGTTCACCAACCGGAAATAAAGCTCGGTCACTGGTGGGAGGCTCACCAACCGGGACCTTTTATCCCGGTTGC
Organism: Setaria viridis; assembly: GCF_005286985.2. Lineage (NCBI taxonomy): Eukaryota > Viridiplantae > Streptophyta > Magnoliopsida > Poales > Poaceae > Setaria > Setaria viridis. Next base: position 19,406,562 of record NC_048263.2, on the reverse strand, counting down.
AAAGGCTAGTGGAAAAAAAGACCCTGAGAGGTCTTTTATCCCGGTTTGAAACACCAACCGGGATAAAAGATCCTTTTATCCCGGTTGGTGTTTCAAATCGGGATAAAAGGGTCCCCAACAGGGTGGCTGAAAGAGGATTAAATCCCTCGAACCCTTTTATCCCGGTTTGTAATACCAACCGGGATAAAATGGGGTCTTTTATCCCGGTTGGTGTTTCCAACCGGGATAAAAGGGTCCCCACGAGTTAATACAAAAGGATTGCATCCCCTATATAGTCAGATGTGCTGGGATGGCAAGAAAGCTACGCACGAGGCTGGAGGTTGTAGGTCAATTCTCTACCAGTGATCTTACTAGGACAAAACTACACCAACGAACATTCTACGTCAATCCATTTTATCTAACGCCACGACTACTTCTCAGTTCTCCAACATCTATTTTTTTTAGCACGCAACTAAAGTTGGGGGTTCCATCTTTCCCGCCTCCAGCATGTAAAAGGTTAGGGTGCGGGATTAGATGTCGGTCGATAGTTTGCCTAAAGGGATGCCATACTCTGTCATGGGATTTCGGTATATATACTCCAAAACTGACCATAGTTCAAATGGATGCAGGCATAGCCAACTTTATGAATGGTAAAGTACGATATAATATAGAGCACACCATATGTTTTAAAGCCGGTTTTGCGATATGGTATGAGCGTGCCATGTAAATCTTTCCAATTTATACACGATAGGTTGCTAGTATAATTTATTTTGTAGAGAGCACTCCAATCATTGTGTGTATCACTATCTGAAACCATTAATTAATATAGAGTTAGTGAGAAATAATTTAATAAAAACCTCATGTTATAAAAGTTATTGTTATATAACATGCTACAAACTTGTAAACACTATGGGGTGTTTGGGAGGCATGGGCTAAACTTTAGCTCCTGTCACATCGGATGTTTGAACACTAATTAGTAGTATTAAACATAGACTAATTATAAAATTAATTGCACAATCCTTAGGCTAAATCGCGAGATGAATTTATTAAGCCTAATTAGTTCATGATTTGACAATATGGTGCTACAGTAACCATTCGCTAATGATGCACTGGTAGAGAATTGGCCTTTAGTCCCGGTTGGTAGGGTGCATATCTCTCAAAAATCCATCCGGGATAAACCAACCGGGACAAAAGGGGGGAGTCTTTACTCCCGGATCTTTTAACCGGGAGTAAAGGTCCCCCTTTAGTCCTGGTTGGTGTCACCAACCGGGACTAGGTTGGTGTCACCAACCGGGACTAAAGGGCCTGCCACGCCAGGCGCGGGACAGGCCCTTTAGTCCCGGTTGGTAAAAGTGACCAGGACTAAAGGGTGCCCCTTTAGTCCCGGTTGGGTTTCCCAACCGGGAGTAAAGGGTTACCCTTTAGTCCCGGCTGGATTCCAACCGGGACTAAATGGCGCCTGCATGGCACTGCCTGGCGCCTGAATTTTTCATGCATGCATCACGTACGTAGTACCGCGGCCCTTTTGTTAACCTTTAGTAGTTGAGATTTTTTTAGAACGAAATCAACTAGTATTTAAACGAATGGGATTTGTAATTATACAATTACTATATATATACACAATTCTTATACACAATTCATATACACAATTCAACTAGCTTAGTACAAATCGATCATAATTAGCGCGTATTATATATACAAATAAATCAAAGTATATATCTACAATCTTCCCGTCGTGGTGTTGCTGATCGGAGTGTCTAATTGTCGTCCATCGTAATAAAATTCTCCTTTTGGATCTACCACCTCATCCATTAGGAATCCAATGAGACCTTCACATATTGCCGCTACTCTTTCTTCCTTCAAGAGTCCTTGTTGAATATTTAACATCTATAATTTGGAAATTGGTGAATGTTACACGAACAAATACATATAAGGAGCTAGAAAATAATTAACTAGTAATAGTTTTATTTTACGTACTTTAAAATTGTGCGGCGTCATCTTCAGTCCCTTGGGTCCCATAAAACTGTGCATGTGCTCACAGATGTAGTATCCACATAGATTATTCCCGGGTTCCTGTCTTAAGCACTTCAATGCGAAAAAAAATAAGTTATGAAATATTCGTGTTCCGACTTCAATGTGAATGTAATAAATGTGCAGACTTCATACGTACCGGGAAGTCTGTGTTCCATGTAAGTTTTTCTTTGAATGGACCTTTGTGTGTCCTTATGAATTGTTTCCATTCGCTGCGGATTAGAATAATGAATGATATAGTGTAACAGGGATAAAATTTAGGAAATAAACTTTTGCATAGAGATAAAGGTCCAGAATTATTACAAGCCTAGGATGTCTTGCACTTCTTGGTACTCCACTGGATCTTTCCTCAACAAATTGAAGACAGTGACGTGGCTTCGTTCAGGCTCAATTATAATAAGGATCCAGTGGAAGCTGCGTGCGTAAAATGTTCATGCATATTAGAGCTAACTAACATGTAGAGATAAGGAAAAAGACATCGAAAGTAGACGGTATACACACACTTACTTGAAGTTGTATGGAAGTAGTATGAAATCCTTGAATGTTTGTTTGTCTAGGAAATTGTATACTTCCACCAAGGTTTTTTCCGGCGCTAATTGTATCTGTTGTTGGTTAACTACAGATGGATCCATGAAGCCTATATGTAGGTACATCTCTCGGCGGCATGTCTGAATTAGCATCCTACATAAAATGGAAGACGAAGTTAGTACGGTGACGCACGCCAAAATTTACATGTAGAGATAAACGGACACTTACAGAACCCAAGCGCTGATCAGAGAGACGTCCAGGGCATCATGATGGTACACTTCGTATATATCCTTGAAGTCTAGCCACAGCACTTTCTCCCCTTCGCCGTGAAAATCTATCGGTTTTACCTTCAGGCCGAGCATCTCCCTCGAGTCGGCAGATGCCATCATGTACCATTGATGGAATGCATACATCTTTGTTGATAGCTTCCGTACCAATGAAGGCTTTACTAGAGGTTTGCCTAGCTCATAAGGCCATCTCGGCTCAGGGGGCGGTGCAGTTGGCGTCTCAACTTGCCCTATGCATTCATCAAGTTCCAGACCTGTTTCTTCCATGAACTTCAATACATTTGCTTGTTGATCCAAGGGCATTGCTTTTACCCGTTGAGCATCTTTTTTTGATAAATGGCTGAGGTCGGGGACAGAACCGCTGGAAGATGACTTTCCTTTCCTTTTATCCTTTTCATCAGCCTTTACTAAAGCCCGTTCATAGTTTGATAAGAGTGGTATCCTTTTCTTGGCTCCTTCTTCCATCCTGATAAAAAAGTTTAAATCTCGCCAACTTACTGGCGGTGGCTCCATCTCCCTTGCTTTTTTTTCTTCGGCTTGTTTCTTGAACCACTCACTGGCCTCTCGTTGGATTTCTGCCCACTGTTCCGCATGAGACATTGCCTCCCAGCGTTCCTTACGAGTCACTTCAGGCTCCTTTGTTTTCTTCTTTCTCTGTCTTTGCTTGGGAGGCGGTGCTCGTGACTTCTTTAGTGGTGGTGCAGGTTCCTTCAAGGGGGCCGCTCTTGGTGCCGGCGACGGTGATCGGGGAGGGGTGTTGTTATTGTCGTCATCGCTCCCAGCACCAGGATGTGGTGGAGATGGAGACCTTGATATAGATGGAAGGGACGGTCCTGGAGCAGGAGATGACGGTCTCGAGGTATGAGGAGAAGGTCGCTGCTGGGGATCTACGGGGAGCGGTCTTGAGCTCTGAGGAGATGGCTCCGTGCCGGGAATAATGATGTAGCGTTTTCGCCATAGAATGATCCCATGAAGCGCATCTGCCAATGTCTTTTCCCGTCGCCTCCCGGGAGGTCGAGCTCTAGACCTTCATACTGGCTATCAACTATTTGCTCTACGCGGACGCTGGCGTAGCCAGGTGGAATCTCCATGCCATGACTGCTCTGCCCCGCCAGGGTTGCTAACGCACTCCCGTACGCTACCTGTATATATAGCAGAAGTAAACAAGTTGAACTCCGATCTCGAGGCCTGGATCAATTGACAAGATTGCATAAATATTATGTATAAGTATACCTTAATCGTGAGGTTGCCGACCGGTGCATGCAGCTCACATGAGGTCCGTTGTGTGATGGCATCCACGGGGAACTGTTGCTCCTCCACGGGTAACCTGGGCGTCTGCGCATCGGGGACCCCTGTAGAAGCACAACTGCTCAAGAGGCGTTGAGAAGGGCTGGCGGTGTTAGGATTCGGCAATGCTCCAGATTGGGCCAACTCCGCAACTGCATGGGCCACCGGACGATTGATTTCATCCATCATTCTTTGTTCTTGTGCCTGCACTTTAGATTCTAGCATCTGCCGCCTGCTCTCCTCGATTTGTTCCTTTCTTCACTTCCGGCTTCTGTACGAGGCGTTGTCGCCTTAGAAAGCAAACTTCCACGGAACCACCCCGAACCCTCGGCAACGTCCTGGGTGCTCCGGATTACCGAGGGCCAATGTGAACTCATCATTTTCTCGGTCCACCTTCAACCTCCCAGCCTTAGAATCTTCAATGTTCTTCACAAGATGTTCGGCCTTCTCACGTATTGTCTCATTAAAAATCAACGTCCCATCCTCTTGACTCAGGGAGCCTCCATGAGCGTAGTACCAATTTTTTGATCGTTCGGGCCATTCAATAGTTGCAGGTACGATTCCCCATTCGATCAGATCTTGTTCCATCTTCCTCCACTTGGGAATTGCTGAGCCATACCCACCTCGCCCCAGATGATGGTGGTAGCCCTTCTGACTAGCATTTGTTGTGTTGGTCATGATCTTTTTCACACCGTCTTCACTCCTCTTATATTCAACAAATGCATCCCAGTGGTCCCTCAACTTTGGCCACGCGTTGAAGTCTGGAGTTCGGCCCTTCTTAATGTAGTGGGTATCCAGCATCTTCTTGAATGTTTGGAATTGTGTAGCCATCTTCTTAAGCGTGCACGCTTTGACATCCTTCTCAATATATCCTTCGGGGAATGTGAAATGTCTCTTCATGTCTTCCCACAGCATATTCTTTTCTGTCTCTGGGAGGGTGTACGGATTAGTGCTTCTGCCCTTCCATTCTCTGATGCTGATAGGCACGTTGTCCCGGACGATTGCCCTAATCTGACTCACATACTTCTTTGCTACTTTCTCGGGAGCAACCGGCCTGCCCTCTTCTGTCACTTCCGTGATGACAAGCCTCCCTTCCATCACCTTTGTACGACCTCGGGTCTTCTGCCCTTGCGTCGATCCGGAGGGCTAACAGTTCAAGATTCGTTAATTAGTACGTAGTAGTAACGGTGGCGTGAAACAATATAAGAATCGTTATATATACCTCGCCGGAACCTTCCGCCACGGCAAGGTGTTGCTGCGGCTGTTGCTCTTCATTCCCATCGGCGGACATGTTGAGGAACATGTCCGCCTAGGTGCCCTCTTCATCCGTGTACGATAGTGGAACGTTGTCGCCACTACCATCACCAGCGATTATCTGCTCCATGATATACCTTGCGGTCTCATCGTCTGCCATTTCAACTATTGATTGAAACATACATGGAATCATACATGACAGTCATAGAAATCGCCTTACTTATATGTATATAATAAAATCATAAAATAACATGAATCCTACAATGTCCGGAATATTTATACAAATTTCTACAAATTAGTAGTACTTTATGACGAATTTCTAGCAATAACATGAATTTTTACGAATTTCTAGCAATAACATGAATTTTTACGAATTTCTAGCAATAACATGAATTTTTACGAATTTCTAGCAATAACCACATGCGGTGCCTAGGTTGTGACGGCGGCGGTCAGGGCGGCGGTACGGCGGAGGCGGGGACGGTTCCCCGGAACCACGGGCGGTGCCTAGGTTGTGACGGCGGCGGTCAGGGCGGCGGTACGGCGGAGGCGGGGACGGTTCCCTGGAACCACGGGCGGTGCCTACTAGGTTGTGACGGCGGCGGTCACGGCGGCAGGACGGCGGAGGGGACACATATACAAAAATCTAACTTAAAAATCTAACTTAAAAATCTAACTTAAAAAAAATCTAACTTAAAAATCTAACTTAAAAATCTCCAAGGACAAGTGGAATTACATTATTCGAAACCAAATATGCGTGTAAGAAATGTCAATCCTCTTTTATTCTTGAGTATATTGACAGTCATATTTGGTACTTAACGACCGTCAACAACTCCCTAAGCTAGCCCTTTGCTTATCTCGAGCAAATGCTAAGACTTAGGTTCGTTGATCAAGAGTTGCTACGATGTTGTATTCCTAACCTATGCCAAGATTACAACAAAATATTCTACCAAGAATTGAATAAGTTGGCATTGATCTTACCTCTTACCTTATTTCTGTGGAGAATATAGCTTCAACTTGTCATGGGTGTTTGAGAGATAAAACGGTTTTACATACCACCATTCACTCATCCCTTTATCAGCTTATCAATCCGGAGGTTTTGCAAAGTTTTTTAAAAGAAATCAAAGCTCCACAAATGATACTCTTGGATCTCTCAATGTGTTGATTCCTCACCAAGGCATATGATTGGTTTTCTTTCACAACCTACTCCTAATAAGCGTGGAGCTGTAGGTAGGGAAGAATGAAGGCATATCTGTTTCTCATTTATTGCTAAGTCAAAGATTGGATCCTTTGGAGAAGCAAGTCATACAACCTGATCAAGATGTGCATGTGTGTGGATGGTGGATATGGTGGATGGTATATGGACTCCTTTTTTTGTGATCCTTCTTTCTCCTTTGCTTTCTCTTCTTTTGAGACATGGGCTATATTTTCTTTTTCTTCTTCCTTTTTTTTCATCATGCTTTCATGAGCATGTCCTTTACGTCTTTTTGCATGACCCAAGTCTCTTTTGCAAGGATACTTATGGAGAGAGAGGTCATAGAATAACATGGAGCTTTATTTTGTGGATGAATGAAATGATGACTGGTAACTTCTAGTGTAGATGTTTAGCATATGGTGGTGGCGTGTACGTCATCTTGATCATGGGAGTATGACAAGTTTCTCACTAAGGGTCACAACAATTTGACAAAGCTCAATGAGAGAACAAGTTGCATATGTGGAGGCTATGTAATAGGATCAACATATCGCCTTGGATAGGAATTTCTCATCATTGAGGAACTTATCATTTTAGAATTTGCAAAAGTAAAACTCCAAATATCAAGCTTCATGTAGAACAAGATTATAGCAACTCTATTCTACCATATCATATCCCACAACAACCTAGACATGGAACATGCTTTTTGCTACCCACAAGTTTCAAGCTAAGGTTTGATCATGCAAGCCAACGAACTCAAAAACATGGGTAGGATACTAAGTTGTAACAAGACATATGAGAGGAAATAAATAGAGCAACTATTCATCATTTCAACCATGGAGAATTAAAACATTCTTACTGCGTCTAGGAAAGCAATAAATATTTTTGGTCTTTTTAGTTTTTTAGTTTTTTATTTATTTTTATCATGCATATTATGAAAACACTAAAGATACAAGTTACCTCTCTTATGGGGGTCCTCCCCCAAGCTAGCTTTAGGCTCACTGTTGCTGGTTGGGGTTGTACCCTGTCCAACGGAAGTAAGCCCTTAGCTCCTCCTACTGCTAAAATTGCTGCATGGTGTGGATCCTCTTGCAAGTCTATCATTGCCAATCCTGAGTGGACTGGATGTGCTGGTTCAGCGACTCCTCCATGTCACTAGTATGCACGGTGAGCTCTCTCAGCTGCTGTGTGAGGCCGGTGTGGTCTTGAGCTGAGAACGAGCGCCGAGCGGCGAACATGGAAGGAAGACCACCAGAGCTGGAATTAGTGGACCGGTCCTAATGGATCAGTTGGGCCCACTCATCATCGCCCACGCTCTTCCACGTTGAGCTACTAGCCCCGTGCGGATAGGAGGGTTGGTCCCAACCGGAAGTGTACTTGAGTGTTACCCCGGGCACATAACTAGCTGCGGCCCATCCCACCTGAGCTGGGTACACGGGAGGTTATGGCTGCGGCTGTGGCTGTGGTGGTTGTGGCTGCTGCATGGCTGTGCTCCTCAACATGCTCCTTGTTATCCTTCCACCAGAAACATTGCTCCTGCGAGCTTCCTCTTGTGGCACAAAGAGGCATGGTCAGCGACCGGCAATTATACAAACGAAGCCCCAGTTTAGGTAACGGGATCTCATTTGTATAGCCGGGAAAGAAGAAAACCAAAGAATCATCCAGGCCCTTCTTGATTGTGTGGCCATAAATCAAATACACTTTGTCTATGTGAAGACAAGGTGTCTCAATGAAAGGAATAGCATTCCCATCTAGAGCCTGAATCTTCGAAGCGACGCAAGTGATAAAAAAAGTGCACACAATGGGACATGTCATCCTAAAATTCTCAAGCCATTGCCAAACCATTGCCTTGACGGGGGAGATCTTGATCTTCTTGACCATGGCATATAGGATCATCAACTCTTCGTTGCGCATGGGCCTAACATCCTCTCTTGGAAAGAGAGTGATGGTCAACCACTTGTGCATCAAGCGAAGAGTTGGATTCTGAATCTCATTGCACCGAGGTGCAAATTTGCCATAGACAATCTGATCGGAAATTTCACCTAAAAAACCATATCGAGAAAAACCGCGGCAAGCTTTGTCAAGAGAAACAACGCAACGAGGACCAAAATCAAGGTAACAGCTAAATTCCTTCCTAGTAAAATGGTATTCCGTCCCGAAGAGTCAGAAACAAACTGAGGACCAATGGTAGTCACCCTTGGATGATGAGTGACTGACAATGTTGTGTTAGAATGATGTTGCTCTTGGCTTGTGATGTGCAGGTGTAGGATGCGGTGTGAGGGCCGACGGCGTGCGGTGAAGATCAAGTGAAAGGTTCATGCTGATGGACCAAGGGTGGTGAAGTATGAACGCGAGTAGGCTTGGACCGATGGACTCGAGGAGTCCGGGCGGAGTCATGGGCTGTCCACATGGTGCATAGAATGGCAAGAGAACATGACGGGATGGAGACGACGTCGATCGAGTCAAGCGGGATGGAGGCGAGTCAAGTAGGCGGCCCAGGAGCCGGGAGCGAATGACTTGGAGGCTTCAAAGGCTTAGCAGAGACCGGACATGCGTCTACATCGAGTAGGTTGCGTGGTGGCCAGGCGAAGATGGACGGTTTGGGTGGTTTGGGCCTCAAAACCACCGAGCAGGTAGGTTTGCCGATTTGGGTCTCAAAACCGGGGGCGAGCCCGGTGCGGCTGGAGCTTCGAGAAGGAGGGCACGTGGCATCATCGCGAAGTTTGCATCGAGTAGCTATAGGGGTAGTTTACTCTTTCATCCGGGTCTATAAATAGAAATGGGAGGCTGAATTGTTTAGCACCACTTCCATCTCTCTCTCACCCATCTCTCTCTAGCACTTCATTTTAGTTTTGTTTCTCTCTCTAGTATCTCTCTCTAGAGGTCCGCGGATGTTTTGAGAACCGAATCCGTACATTTTGAACCAAATTTTGTTGCGGGAATGGAGGCCCTAACTTCCTCGTGTCCTCCATGTGTTGGAGGATAATGGCTTTGTGTGATTCTCGTTTGTGTTCTTCGCGTTCTTGTTTTCTTCCTCTTTGCCCCTCTCACGTTTTTGGTTGATTCATGATTTCTGGGGGGTTTTGAGTCGAACCGATTGTTTCTAAATGAACGAGGACGTGATTTGAACCTTTCTATCGAAGAGATTCGATTGAAACCTCATGAGTTCATAGATTGGGGCAATTCAAGTTTCGGAGTTGAGAAAGTTGGGTTCTTCACAAGGTTTGTAATTCCCTTTGATTTAAAAATATTTTAGGGATAATTTCTTATAATTGGCTTCTCTACTATGTTGTGATGCTATGGTTCAAATTTCGTGATTTTTGGAGGTCGTTTGGTCAACTTTCGAATTTTTCTTCTCTCCTCACGAAGGCTGAATTTTGGAATTTTGGTCAAGATTGGGTCATTTGAGCTTTGATTTGCTTTCCCGGTTGAGTACTCTTGATCTTATTTGAGGTTTGCCCAAGCTAAAATTTGAGAAAGATTTTGTTTGTGCTCCATGTGGTCATGGCAAAATGGTTGCCGCTTCTCATCCACCTGTGAATCAGGTGAGTGATGAGCATCCAGGCAAGCTGTTGCACATGGACACAGTTGGTCTAGCTCGCATTTGCTCAGTTGGTGGGAAGTGGTATGTGCTTGTGATCGTTGATGATTTTTCGAGGTATTCATGGGTTTTCTTCATGGAATCTAAGGATGAGGCATTTCCTTTTGTTCGAGATTTGATCTTGAGGTTGAGAAACGAGCGACCAAAAGATGCCATGAGAGCTATCCACAGTGACAATGGCACAGAATTCAAGAACGCTCATTTTAAAGCCTTTTGCAATGGTCTTGGTCTTGAACACCAATTTTCATCACCTTATGTCCCTCCTCAGAATGGTGTTGTTGAACGGAAGAATCGGACCCTTTGTGAAATGGCTAGGACGATGCCTGATGAGCATAGGACTCCTAGAAAATATTGGGCCGAAGCCGTTAACACTGCTTGCTATGTTTCCAATCGAATCTTCTTGCAAGCTTTCCTAAAGAAAAATTCTTATGAGCTGATGCATCGACGTTCCCCCAAAGTGAGTCACTTGAGGGTGTTTGGCTGCAAGTGTTTCATTCTCAGGCAAGGAAATTTGGACAAGTTTGAGTCTCATTCCACGGATGGCATTTTCTTGGATATGCTTCTTATAGTCGCGCTTATCGTGTGCTTAACCTGGAAACTAACAGGATTGTGGAAACTTGTGAGATTACTTTCGATGAAACTATTCCTTGCACAACCCCTATCTTTGAAGCTGCAGGTGAACATGAGATAGGACAAAGCATCTTTGAGGAAGAGGATGAGCGAGGTGCTAGTGGTGATGAAGAAGATGATGAGATTGACCATGCTCCAGCTGCCACACTTGTAACTTCTACTTCGACTACGAGAGTTGATGGCCCTACCACTACTTTCACTACTTCAAGCCATCAACATGTACCACAACAAGATAATGAAGAAGAAGATCAAAGTGAGCCAGCTTCTACTGAGGGGGAGGCAACTTCAGAGCGAGAGGCTCCGCGACACATTCAGCATAACCATCCTCCACAACAGATGATCGGTAACTTGCATGAGCACACTACTAGGCACAGCTCTATGCAAATTTCACACTTTGCACATTTTGCATTTGTTGCTTCTTTTGAACCCTGAGATATTGGACATGCTTTCTATGATTCAAACTGGGTTAATGCCATGCATGAGTTAGAAAACTTTGAGAGAAATAGGGGTTTGGATTTTAGTTGAACCACCTCCAAATTGCCACCCTATAGGAACAAAATGGGTTTTTAAAAACAAACAGGGTGAGAATGGGTTGGTTGTGAGAAACAAAGCGAGGATGGTTGCCCAAGGGTTTTAGCCAAAAATAGGGGATAGATTATGAGGAAATCTTTGCTCCTGTTGCCCGTTTAGAAGCGATTAGAATCCTTCTAGCCTTCTATGTGGCTAAAGGTCTGAAGCTCTTCCAAATGGATGTGAAAAGTGCCTTCCTAAATGGTTTTATAAAGGAGGAAGTGTATGTAAAACAACCCCTTGGTTTTGAGAGTCAAAAGTATCCTGACCATGTTTTCAAACTCCAGAAAGCACTTTATGGCCTAAAACAAGCACCCCGAGTGTGGGAATGGGTTTGAAATGGGATCAGTTGATAAAACTCTCTTTCTCCTCAGGCAAGGCAAAGACTTGTTAGTTATTCAAATTTATGTGGATGATATAATCTTTGGTGGTTCCTCTCATGCTTTGGTTGCTAAGTTTGCAGATGACATGAGCAGAGAATTCGAAATGTCAATGATGGGTGAGCTGACTTTCTTCCCGGGCTACAAATCAAGCAAAGCAAGGATGGAACGTTCGTGCACCAAGGGAAGTACAGAAGGACGTGTTGAGGAAGTTTGACATGGTTGATGCCTAGCCACTGTCAACACCCATGGCGGCGATGATGACACTGGATGCAGATAAAGACAAAGAACACGTAGACCAGAAGGAGTATCGGAGCTTGATCAGCTCTCTCTTGTACCTGACGGCGATGAGGCCGAACATACACTTCATAGTGTGTCTGTGCACTCGTTTTTAGGCTTCATCGAGGACATCTCACCGTCAGGCAGTGAAAAGAATGATGAGGTACCTTCTCTTTACACTTGAATTCGGTTTGTGGTATTCTGCCTCCTCAACACTCACTGTCCATGGATACTCCGATGTGAACTTTGCTGGGTGTCGCTTGGATTGCAAGTCTACCTCGGGCACTTGCCAGTTTCTCAGTTCGTCCTTGGTCTCTTGGTCTTCTCGCAAATAGTCTAGTGTTGCTCAGTCTACCACCGAAGCTGAGTATGTTTGCTGCTGCTAGTTGTTGTTCCCAGCTGTTGTGGATGATTTCCACTTTGAGAGACTTTGGTTTGGATTTTTCTCGTGTACCCCTTCTTTGTGACAGCACGATTGCCATTAGTGTAACCAAGAACCCCGTTCTCCACTCAAAAACCAAACACATAGATGTGAGATATCATTTTCTGAGAGATCATGTTGAGAGAGGGGACATTGATCTTGGCTATGTTGCTACCCAAAACCAACTCGCTGACATCTTCACCAAACCCCTGGATCAAGCCACTTTTGCTCGTTTGTGGGGGGAGTTGGGTGTGTGCTTTTCGTTTTGAGTTGACTTTTGGAGCTTCTCTTGTATTATACCTGTATAGCTATTTTTTCTTGTTAGCACCTTTGTAGTATGCTAGTTTGGCTTTCATTGCATCTGTATCATATTGCACTAGATGAGCTTCTCTGATATGCTCTGACTACTATCTTATGCTACTTGTGAGCTAGTGCCTTGGTTGGTAATTTTTGATGCAATGTGCAGTTCTGCTCTTGATGATATTGTATACATGATGAGTTAACTATTTTGAAATCCAATAAAAATTCTACTTTATTAACTTGCTTATCACCCATGAGTAGATCCTTGGTTATGATTTGCCCTTGTTTGAATGCTGGTTCCATGTTTAGCTTATGGTTGGAATTCATGATCTTTTCAATTGGGTCAAAGATCTAGGTATCATTGCAAATGTTTAGCCCATGATGCATCCCTTGGGGAAGCATGGCTTCTTTGTGCCGCAAAGGCACTTCATGTATTTTGCTTTGTGTGAAAAATGAGAAGAAAAAAAAATTCACCAAGTATTTATGCTTATTGTTCATATTCTTGTTTGCTTAGTTGTTACATGATGCCTGCCAAAAAGACTCGTCGGCACGCTCATGTTGGCTGTGGCAAAGACTTGAGCCAAGAGGCATCGGTGTGCTGGTCTCCAACAGGCGGCGGGAGTGGTGCATCCTAGTAGTGAAGGGAGGAGTAGCGGCTACGGTCAGGTCAGTCCCCTATTTTGTGCCGCTAATTTCCCCTTTCGTCAGAGGGAAGGGGATTTCTGAAATTGGGGATTTCGATTGAAGGCAGTAGATTCCGATTTCATCCTATCCTTAGGTTTGCATTCCGATTGGTGTTAGAAGTTGATAGGCTATAGTTTATGAAGTGCAAAACTAAACATTGATTTCAAGTTACAGTGACTTTTATGAAGCATCCGAGTATTCCATCACCTTCTTCCGTTGGTAGCTACTGCTCGGAGACATGTTCCTACAACACTACCCATTGGCATTCTGAAAACAACTGCGATCATGGGTTGAGATCTGTGGTGAGGTATTCTTGGACCTTTCTCAACCCTGGCCGCTGGTTTGCTTGCTGCACAAAGGTAATGGCTACCTGTTTCATAGAGATTTTGATTCTGTGGTTTCATGTTACTATTGTCAACAGCGATTTGTAAAGGGGCGTTTAATTTGCAGGAAGAAAAAAAAGCAATGTGCTTACATGATCTGGGCTGATCCAGAATGGGATGATAGGACCTTTGATGTTCTGGTGAAGCTCATGAAGAAGAAGGTGCAAGCTAAAGAGGATGCAAATAAGTGGGAGGAAGAATTGGGAAAAGCTAACTGTGAGCTTAGAGAGATTAGGAATGAGCTCAAAACGGTGCAGCAACAACTTCTCGGGCTAACTAAGATGGCAAGAGGAAGTGTGTATCTCCTTAATAAGACATGTTGTTGTGTTGCACTATCGGCAAGAGTCGCATTTTGAAGATCTAAAGTATACGTTCCCGCATGATTGGAATACTTCTGAGGTTATGGAATTAATGGAACGTTGGCTCTTGCAGATGGCGCACCGCACCCGATCTAGCTCTGTGCCCAGCGGTAGCGAGCAGAGGCCGGATCTTCCTCCGCCTCCGCCCCCACCTTCGCTGGAAGCCATCCTAGCGGCTCAGACTGAGCTGCTAAGACACATTGTACAAGGGCAGCAACAGCAGCCCCATGGAGGGAGAGCTCATCAACAATCTCAAGTTGCTCGTTATGAGGACTTCTTGAGCACGCAGCCCCCGACCTGCCACAAGACGGAAGACCCGCTCGATGCAGATGCATGGGTTCGTACGATCGAATCCAAGTTTGAACTTCTCACCGCCCCGTGCCCTGACCAGAACAAGGCCCGGTTTGCGGCTCAACAGCTGTGTGGTTCCACCCGGCTTTGGTGGGATCACTACCATGCCATGCTGCCGGCCGACCATGCTGTCAGCTGGAACGAGTTCAAGACCGCCTTCAGAGGGCATCACATTCCAGAAGGTCTCTTGAAGCGCAAACTCAATGAGTTCTTGGCCCTTACCCAAGGAAGCCGTGATGTCCTACACTATGCACAAGCCTTCAACGACCTGTGCCGTTATGCCGGCTATCATGCAGATACCGACGAGAAGAAAAGGGATAGGTTCTGCAGAGGCTTGAGCCTGGAACTCAAGGAGAGGTTGAACCCCATCAAGGTGGATACCTACAACGAGTTGTGAATCTGGCCATCTCTCAAGAGGACTACATGCAGGCTCTTAAAGCCGACCAGAAGAGAAAGGCCTCAGTGGCATTACCGAGCCCGCCCGCTCGGAGATTCAGGATGGTTCCCCCTCAGATGCCCCACAGGCCCCAACAATCGGGACGATGGATTGCTCGCCCTCCACCACCAGCGGCACCTCGTTTTCCTGGTTTTCCAACAGCAGGCGCCCCGGCCGACCTTACCGCCGCCGCGCCCTATGAATATCAACCGCTGTTTCACCTGCGGAAATGAAGGGCATTTTGCTAAGGACTGCCCCAGGAGCAAGAATCAGCAGACTGGCCAAAACACCACGGCCAACAGGGGAAGAAGGCCCAAAGTGCAAGTTCGCCAAGGACGGCTCAACTACACCAGCTTGACCGAGCTCCCCGAAGGTGCGCCAGTGATGACGGGTACCTTCCTTGTCCATAATCAAACTGTTGTTGTTTTGTTTGATTCGGGAGCCTCCCATAGCTTCATCGGGAGTAAGACTGGTGAGAGATGTGAGCTGAGTGTTGGTCACACTAAAGGATCATATGTGATCTCCACTTCGGGAAGGAAGATAGCCTTAGACAAGATAGTTACCCTTGTACCTATCTAGCTAGGCCAAACTCTTTTTAGGGAGAATCTCATCATCCTTGACCTGGAAGGAATAGATATCATCCTTGGGATGGATTGGATGACCCGACACCAAGTGGTCCTAGATGCAGCTGCCCGAGCTCTCCACATCCACTCACCCTTTCATGGCAACTCTATCCTATCATTGACCCAGCCTGAGTACGCAATTCCTTGTGAGTACCCTGTATCAGAAGCCCGGATGGAAAGCCTTCCTGTTGTCCACAAGTACCCGGACGTATTTCCAGATGACTTACCTAGCATGCCGCCAGACAGAGATATCGAGTTCGCCATTGAACTGCAGCCTGGCACCGCTCCGATATCCAAGAAACCCTATCGGATGCCACCCGCGGAGCTGGCCGAGTTAAAAACCCAGTTGCATGATCTGTTGGAGAAAGGCTTCATCTGACCCAATACTTCACCCTGGGGTTGCCCAGCCTTGTTTGTGAAGAAGAAGGATGAAAGTCTACGCATGTGTGTGGACTACCGACCTCTCAATGCGGTGACTGTCAAGAACAAGTATCCACTTCCCCGCATCGATGTCTTGTTTGATCAATTAGATAGAGCCAGAGTGTTCTCCAAGATCGATCTTCGTTCCGGTTATCACCAAATCAAGATCAGACCCTGTGATATTCCCAAAACTGCTTTCTCCACAAGATATGGACTCTACGAGTACCTAGTTATGTCTTTTGGACTCACCAATGCACCCGCCTATTTCATGTATCTCATGAATTCGGTGTACATGTCCGAACTGGACAAGTTCGTGGTGGTGTTCATTGATGATATTCTGGTGTACTCCAAGAGTGAAGAAGAACATGCTGAACATCTTCATGTGGTTCTTCAACGGTTGAGAGATCATCAGCTTTATGCCAAATTCTCCAAGTGTGAATTCTGGTTAGAGAATGTCAAGTTCTTGGGACATACCATTTCTCGGGATGGCATAGCAGTTGACCCCAGCAAGATCCAGGAAGTCATGGACTGGAAGCCACCCGCTTCAGTTCACCAAATCCGAAGTTTCCTTGGACTAGCAGGCTACTATCGGCGCTTCATTTCGGATTTCTCCAAGATAGCTAAGCCGATGACTGAGCTGCTGAAGAAAGAAGTCAAATTTGTGTGGAACGACAAGTGTGAAGAAGCCTTCAAGACCTTGAAACACTTGCTAACTTCAGCCCCAGTTTTGGCTCAACCCGACCCTTCTAGGCCGTTTGACGTATACTGTGACGCCTCTGGCACTGGACTTGGGTGTGTTCTTATGCAAGACCACCGAGTCATTGCCTATGCCTTGTGGGTGTTACGACCTCATGAGCTGAACTATCCGACCCATGATCTTGAGTTGGCAGCAGTGATTCATGCCTTAAAGATATGGAGACACTATTTGATGGGCACCCACGGTAACATTTACACCGATCACAAGAGCCTCAAGTACATCTTCACTCAGGCCGACCTCAACATGCGTCAAAGAAGATGGTTGGAGTTGATAAAGGATTACGATTTGGAAGTGCATTATCACCCCGGCAAGGCCAACATGGTGGCCGATGCTCTTAGCCGCAAGACTCATTGCAATTGCTTGATGGCAACCAACTTCACAGAGACTCTGTGCCAGGAGATGGGAAAGCTCAGTTTGGAAATTGTTTCCCATGGAACCTAACCATATATCCCTTGAGTCTATTTTAGAGTACCAAATTGGGTCAGCACAGTTAGAGGATGAGGAAGTAAGGCAGATCAAAAGGAAGATTTCATTGAAGGATGAAGGGTATAAGCAATTTCGACAGGATGAGAATGGGAGAGTGTATTATGGAAATCGACTTGTTGTACCATCCGACCCCAATCTGAGAAAGCAAATCCTAGATGAAGCTCATCTCTCCAAGTTCTCGATTCATCCTGGTAGCAATAAGATGTATCATGATCTCCGTCAAATCTTCTAGTGGAGTGGAATGAAGCCAGAGATTGCGCGGTATGTTTCAGAATGTGACACCTGTCAGCGTGTCAAAGCCAGCCATTTAAAGGTAGCAGATACCCTGCAGCCCCTACCTATTCCTTCTTGGAAATGGGAAGACATCCGCATGGACTTCATTGTTGGACTGCCCCTTACATCACAGCGACATGACTCCATCTGGGTTATTGTGGATCGTCTTACCAAGACTGCCCACTTTCTTCCTGTTCACACCACCTACCTGGCCAAGAAATATGTGGAGTTGTATCTTGACCGCATTGTTTCCCTGCACGGTGTGCCTAGGATGATCATATCTGATCGAGGAACTCAGTTTGTAGCGCGTTTTTGGGAACAGCTACAAGCCTCACTTGGCACCAAGCTCATTTGTAGCTCTACTTATCACCCTCAAACCGATGGTCAGACCGAAAGAGTAAATCAGATCCTTGAAGATATGTTGAGGGCATGTGTCATCCATTATGACAAGAATTGGGATAAGTGCTTACCCTTGGCAGAGTTCTCCTATAACAATAGCTACCAGACTAGCTTGAAGATGGCGCCGTTTGAAGCCCTATATGGTCGGAAATGTCGGACGCCGTTGAATTGGTCACAAGTTGGCAAAAGACAGACCTATGGTCCTGATCTAGTAGTAGAAGTCGAAGAGCAAGTTAAGATAATTCAAGCAAATCTCAAGGCAGCCCAATCTCGACAGAAGAGTTACTCCGACAGGAGGAGAAGACCCATGTAGTTTGACATTGGTGATCACGTATACCTCCGAGTCTCCCCGACCAAAGGAGTGCAACAGTTTGGAATAAAGGGAAAATTGGCTCCCGGTTACATTGGTCCTTATGAAATTGTGGAAATTTGTGGACCCGTTGCTTACCGGATCCAACTCCCAGAACAGCTTTCGGCCATACATGACGTTTTCCATGTATCCCAACTGAATAAGTGTGTCCAAGTTCCAACTGAGGTCTTGGAACCGGAGCAACTTCAAGTTGAGTCCGACCTGACTTACACCGAGTATCCGACCAAGGTTCTCGACCGAAAGGAGAGACATACCCGACGGCAAAAAGTCAGAATGTACAAGATACTATGGAACAACCACACAGAAAAAGAAGCAACCTGGGAAACAAAGGAGTATCTGAACAAACACTTCCGAGGTTTTCTTTCCAATCAAGGAGGTAAGGATTGCACACCCCCACTGGTCGCCCTTGCACCCAAATCTCGGGACGAGATTCTTTTTAAGAGGGGTAGGCTGTAACAACCTTGTTAAATCAGCCGAGTTAATCTCAATCCGAGTCCCTAATCCCTCTGTCTCAGCTCCCCTGAGCTTAAGCGCCCCAACACCGGTTCTTAGTCCCTGACCCCTGAGAACCCAACCAAAACCGCCGGTTCTTTCTAAGTCCCAACAGCAGTGTTCCCTCCAATCTTGAGCAGAGGAGAAATCGAGACTGATGGGTGGACCCGCAAATGTGCCATTTTATTGAGTCTATCCACTATGACCCATATGGAATCATGTCTCGGAGAGGTGTTGGGCAAACCAACAATGAAGTCCATACTTGCTACTCTTATAGGCAATGGTTTAAGAGTACCTGCTACTCTTAAGTGGCTTACTTTTACTTGTTGACAAGTGTCTCATTCCGACACAAATTGAGCAATTTCTCTTTTCATCCCAGTCCACCAAAAATTTAGTTTGAGGTCTTGGTACATTTTAGTGCTACCCGGGTGAGTAGAAAACTTGGAGAGATGTGCCTCATTTAGGATTTGATTTTGAAGGTCGTGATTTTTTGGAACAACCAAGTGGTTTTGAAACCATACAACTCCCTTCTAATCTTGGCGGAAACATTTATATTTCTCATCTCCTTGAGAGAGCTTTTGCTTTATGATTTTTATATCTTCATCCTCTAGCTGTGCCATAACGATTTGATCATGCAGAGTAGGTTTGATAAAGATGTGATTCATTGTGCCTTGGGGAATAATTTCCAAATTAAGCTTCCTCATATCATGACACAAGGTTTTTGTGAAGGACTCTACGGAAAGGCAATTGCAATGAGCCTTGCGGCTCAATGCGTCCACAACCACATTGGCCTTCCCGGGGTGATAGTGCACCTCCAAATCGTAATCCTTAATTAACTCCAATCATCTCCTCTGATGCATATTCAGATTAGCTTGGGTAAAGATGTACTTGAGACTTTTATAATCGGTGTAGAGGTTGCAATGAGCACCCATCACATACTGTCTCCAGATCTTTAGAGCATGAATCACCGCTGCTAGCTCAAGGTCATGTGTCGGGTAATTATGCTCGTGAGGCCGAAGTGCACATGAAGCATAAGCAATGACTTGATTATCTTGCATAAGAACACAACCAAGACCAGTGCCAGAGGCGTCATAGTAAACGTCAAAGGGCTTGGTATTATCTGGTTGGGCTACGACTAGTGCTAAAGTTAGGTGTTTTCGCAAAGTGTGGAAAGCTTCTTCACACTTTTCGCTCCATACAAACTTGACCCCTTTCTTTAACAACTCGGTCATTAGCTTAGCTATTTTTGAGAAGTCCAGAATGAAACGATGATAGTAGCTAGCTAGACCAAGAAAACTTCTGATTTGATGAACCGAAGTAGGTGTCTTCCAGTCCATTACCTCTTGTACCTTGCTTTGATCGACGGCTATGCCTTCACTAGAGATGGTGTGCCCCAAGAATTTCACACTGTCCAACCAAAATTCACACTTGGAGAATTTAGTGTAAAGTTGGTGATCTCTAAGGCGTTGAAGAACAATGCGGACATGTTGAGCATGCTCTTCCTTATTTTTTGAATATATGAGGATGTCATCAATGAAGACCACAACGAACTTGTCAAGCTCGGGCATAAACACCAAATTCATGATATACATGAAGTAGGCAGGAGCATTCATGAGCCCAAAAGATATGGCTAAGTACTCATATAATCCATACCGAGTGGAGAAGGCAGTCTTAGGGGTGTCACTCGGCCGGATCTTAATTTGATGATAGTCAGATCGGAGATCAATTTTGGAGAACACTCCAGCTCCGGCTAGTTGATCAACGAGGACATCAATACGGGGTAGCGGGTATTTATTCTTGATAGTCACCGCATTGAGAGGTCGGTAATCTACACGCATCCTCAAACTATCATCCTTTTTCTTTACAAAGAGAGCTGGGTAGCCTCAAGGTGATGTGCTAGGGCAAATAAAACCCTTGTCTAGTAGCTCTTGAAGTTGGGTTTTTAATTTTGCCAACTCCACAGGCGGCATTCGATAGGGTCTTTTCGAAATAGGTGCAGTGCCTGGATGAACTTCAATGGCAAACTCAATGTCCCTATCGGGCGGCATTCCTGGCAAGTCATCTAGATAAACATCGGTATACTCGCATACCACAGGAATTTCCTCTAGTCGGGACCCTATTGTCGAATAAGCGCACAAATTTATGCACTCTCGGGCTAGCAAGTAAAGTGTGGAAGCTCCATGTGTGGGTGAATTTATTTTGATGACCCATGCTCCAATATCTAACGTGACTTTGTGCTAAGTCATCCAATTTGTCCCCAAAATAATGTCTATGCCTTCCAATCCTAGAATAATAAGGTCAATTTGGATAATTTTACTACCCAACTTGAGTGGCACACGACGTGTTATTTGGTTAGAAGCAATTTTACCACCAGGTGTTGAGATCATATAAGACCCTTCTGTATGATAGAAATCCAAACCACATTTACGACTGAATTTTGTTCCAATAAAGCTATGTGATGCACCAGAATTAAATAATACAACTGCAGGCTGGTTATGGATAGAGAAAATACCTATCATTACTGGTGCACCCTCAGGAAGATCGGCGAGAGTGGTGAAGTTAATCCTCCCTTGCTTGCCCTGGACTTTCTACTTCTTCCCCTTGTTTTGATTTGAGCCTTGTCCTTGGTTCTGAGGCCTGTTCTGTGGACATTCTCTAGCAAAGTGGTTGGTACTCCTACAGACGAAGCAGCGATTCCCATTGCCAGTGCGAGCTGGCTTCGGAGCATTGGGCCTTGGGCCTTGCTGCTGGAAGTTAGGGAAACATGCCAGCTGTTGAGGTGGCTTGATGACCCAACATCCAGGCTGAGGGGTTCTCTGGGGAATTCTTGGTGGAGCATTCTAGACTAGATAAAACTTTGGATTCAGGGTACTAGCTGATGGCATTGGAGCCTTCCTCTTTTTATCGGCACGGTGATCACTAAATTCACCATCTCATTATAACTGTTTACTTTGATGGGATTTAGTCATTCCCTGAACTTGGTGTTGAGACCTCGACAGAAATGGTCTCTCTTCTTCTCATCCCTGTTAGCATGATAGCCCGCGTACTGACACAAGTCATTAAAATTCTGAGCATATTGGAGCACAGTACGCGTGCCCTGAGTCAGTGCTAGAAATTCATTCAATTTTCTATCCAATAGTCCCACTGGGATATGATGGCCCCTGAAAGCAGTTTTGAATTCTTCCCAAGAAATCACATGATCGGCCGGGAGCATGGCATGATAATGATCCTACCATAGACGTGTTGAGCCTTGAAGTTGTTGTGTAGCAAACTTTGGTTCTCATTCGGACAAGGTGCTATGAGTAGCGAGAATTTGGATTCGATAGTGCGAACCCAAGCATCCGCATCCAAGGGATCCTCTGTTTTGTGGAACAATGGGGGCTGGTGGATGTTTCCACCCACCCTGATGCTGCTGCTGCTGCTGTCCTTGGACAAGATGCTGCAGCAATTCCGTTTGGGCAGCCAATATCGCCGCCATAGAAGGCGGGGGTAGTGGTGGTGGTGTTGGTTGCCTGCACTCGGCCCAAAACCACCAGGGTTTTGACGCGTTCCCTGCACCATCTGCAAGGCGAACCTTTCCATTAGTCACAAATTTCTTTTAAGCATGCTCACAAGAAGATGAACAAGGTAAAATATGTACGGAATGTTAAAGTTCAACATGCAGTTAAATAGTGTTGATAGAAAGCTGTAACTTAGGAGAAAATTCATATCTCCTGACTCAAATGTGCATAATTTCTCATCTTTAATCAGTGATTAGTAAATTTAGTATACTACAACTTTGGTATTCAACTTAGAGACCAATTCAAGTGTTATCTAGGCCGAAAAATTCCATCCTTGTCTCTCTGTCCTGGCTGTTTTTTTTCAGCAGACCGAGCTGTGATGTTTTGCTCATAACTCGAGTTAGAGAAGTCAAATGATGCTGAAAGTTTGTGAGAAATTAGGTTATGAAATTCCCATCAACTTTAGTATTCATCAAACAGCTCAGAAATGAAAGGAAACCAGGTTAAAAATTCAAACACGCTTCTGCTGCAGAAATTGGTCATTCACATGTCAGATTACATCAATTGTCACAATCGTAGCGCTCACTATGCAAAAGAATACTCGACTCTAAGTTACATTCATGGTCCAAAATTAGGCTATACCGAGGAGTATACACAAGACTATCCGAAGCATCTAGAAATCATCTAAATCGTTGACTGAAGATACACTGAGCATGGGAGAGTGAGCTCCCCAGGGTGGTAGCTGTGGTGCTCCACTCTTCACGTCCATACCGGAGACACCCTCCATTTCATCGGGGTCCTCATCCTTCTCCATGACAGCCGGAGGGGCCTGCATAGCTGCCTCCTGCTCGTGGTGCATCTCAATATGATCATTCGCGTCCTCCAGCTCCATGTTGAGGTCATGAATCTGATACTCCAAGATCTCAATAGTGGCCACTTTGTCACTCAACTCTGTCTGAAGCTCTCCCACCTGAGCCTCCAACTGAGCAATCCGTGTATCCTTGTCAACCAACTCAACTGAGAGGTCGACCATCTGGCTATTTCTTTCATTCAACACGATCTGATTCGTCTATGCCAGATCGGACAACTAGGCTATTGCCTTACCCTGGAGAGCTTGAAGGCAGTATAGTGCATTCATGCATCGTGTGGAAGTGAAGATAGTCTCATGAGGGCAAATGAACCCCAAAAGGTCCATGTGGTCCATCCTGTCAATCCACATGGGGTCATCTGCCTGTGGTGACAGAAACAGCCCCTCGAGAGCGATAGCAACCTCCTCGGGGTGCTGACTACAAAAGGTAGTGAGCCCCTGAAGAGCAGTTGCCTCCCAAGTGTCATCGAGGTGGTACCAAGTGTCTCAACCTCCAAGGTTGGCAACTCAGGGTGCGCTTGGTGGGGAAGAAGCATGAGGTGCACGCGACAACGGGGCACTCCGCGCTCCTCGTACTCCTGTCCCGTGTAGCGGGGAGGAGTAGTGTATCCCACCGAGCTCAAGACGCCCCACAAGATGAAAGGAAAGCCCTCCCAGTGTAGGCAGTCAGAGTGAACTCGCCCATCCAGATCCACCACAATGTAGACGGGGTCAGCCATCTGAAGAAAATAAAAATCGAGGGAGTGTGTGAGAGCTAGGAAAGTCACTTATCCAATAATGACAGATTTCTAGAAAGATGGTAAAATGGCTGTAACTGGAGAAGTACCAATCCAAAACCTATCAAATTTTACCATAATGTCCCTTAGGTATTTGGCCACAACTTTGTTTTCAAAACTTTTCCTCAAACAGCCTCTAAGAGGATCATAAACTCAGATTTCCTTACCGTGGTCTAATCTTGAAATTTTCTGTAACCGTGCATCACTAATCTGACCATAACTCTTAAGCTACTCATCCAAAAATCATGAGTTTTTACCCAAATGTTCTCTACTATGATATGTAACTTGAGTTCTACCTTGCCAATATTTATGAGATGTTTACAGCATAACCCATGCTAAATTTGGAACCACTTTCTTATATGATATTTTTGGAGCAAAGATCATTTGACAGCTCGAAAAATTCCAACAGTAGGTAGTTGTAGTTTGTTGACAGCTAGAAAACTTTTAGGTGACTGGCAAGAACTTTTGTGAGAGATGCATTAGGTTGATATGTTATCCATGCAAAAGTTCTATACAAAAGTTGTTCCAATTTTCAATTTGTAGGTTTTTAACATGATGCATGCACGACCTATACGTCCTCACAAATTCAAAGAACTGCCAAATACTTGGACTTACGAGGTTAGTACCGGTGGCATGGTATAAATTTATGGCCCTCCCTATAATATCTAACTGAATTTCTAACCGTTCGTTAACTTAATGTAATCACGGTTAGTGTACCTGCAGAAGATCATTTTGTACAAATTGAACCTTGCATGCCAGCACTCACGAAAGCGTCCCCATTCTTTACTGTTCACTATAGAAGTGGCATTCGCACGATTTCCACTGTACGAACAACATTCATACGGTGAGATAGCGTATTCACTTTTTATGTGCCGCCATCATATTTTCATAGGATGCTGTGGGTACGTTATAGCAATCGCCGTACCCCTATGCCAACCATATTTTTATGTACTACCACCATATTTGCATATAGTGCCGTGGGTACATTACAACAATCGCTGTACCTCTGCGCCAACCGTATTTTTATGTACCGCCACCATATTTGCATATGGTGCCGTGGGTATATTACAACAATCGTCGTACCCCTGCGCCAACCGTTGTGCAAGAAAGTAAGTTTTGACTGAAACTAAATGTGCTGTAAGTCAGTATAATATAACCAATAGTTAATTAGCCACCTGATCAACCCATAATCCCCTAGGGCTTCACGGACTATATTTCATCCTTAGCGAACCAACACATTTTTCAAACGTGATTTTTCTAGGCAAGTTTTATCGAAATAAGTTTTTAAGGCTTGTTGCTTTCTCCGATGTATGCTTTTCGCTCTGATACCAACTGTGGCAGAACCACCCAAATTAACCCGGCTAAAGTGTGCTAAACATCATCTCAAATGCGAACAGACACTTTAATCGGATCAAAATGGTAGTCTGTCGGGTTTCACCCAATACAACCACATATTTCCAATCAAAACAAGCATACAACACTCGTCCGAAGATAAGCCCAGAGATTAAAACAATCCAGATGTAAATATTACAGAGGTCTCAAATTAATTTATTACAAACCGAGATCAAACATAAAATAGTTCAGAGTTCAAATGTAGCGGAAAATATTGATAAATCTAACGTCGATACATGATACCATGGTGAAGCCATCCATGATATCACTCACCATGGTCCTCGCCCACGGAGGACGGGTTCCACTCAACCGTCCATCTCGGGAGGAGCTAGTACAGCCATGTAGCACTAGCAATCACATCATCCACATCATTACCTAAAAACATAGCCACAAGCAAGGCTGAGTATACTAAGACTCCACAAGACTTACCCGTCGAGTGCTATTTAATCCACCGACTCCTAGACATGCAAGGCTTTTTGGCTGAGGGGTTTATTTTTGCCAAAAGCTTCTAAAGTGGATTCTTGCTTTCAAGTTTTAGCATCAAGTTCTAGTTTATTAACCATTCTAGATGAGCACCTACTCTAAGCAAGCATGGTAGAACAAGCAATTTAATCAAGCATCAATATTAAACATCATCATTGTTGATCTTCTTACCCAATGCAGTGTGGTGATCAAGTAGTTCAAAACTGTGAGAAGCAAATGATTCAAATCAAATTTCTTAACCTTGCAAGGTGGACCTAAACACACGACATATGCATACCATGACGGGTTCACATATATCAACGGTTCCATCAATTCGCAAAGCTTGTCCAGAGCTCACTTCCCTTGGATACAAGGCCCCACCGGTCCCCAGAACGACGTTGTGCCGTGGCCGCACTTGTCGGGGATACATCCCCAGTACCCGCAAGGAAGGAAGAAGTCAAACTCCTACTAGGATTCCCCTGTAATCCTACTAGGACTCATCCCGTGTAATCCTACTAGGACTCCTCCTTGTAATTCGACTAGTACTTTGCCCCCTGGAGTATATAAAGGAGGGCAGGGGTACCTAGCTCGGCAGGTACCTCAACACCCAAGCGCAGAGCGCAATATACAAATATCCCAAACAGGACGTAGGGTATTACGCTATTCCGACGGTCCGAACCTGTAAAAATCTGTGTCTTGTGTCCTCGCTTTTACCTTCAAGTTCCAGGTCCGACGATCCCCCGCTACACATTCTGCTACCTCGGGTACCCCTTGGTAGACAGCCGGTATAAATCACCGATATTAGCGCCCACCGTGGGGCAGATTGTCGAGATCATCGACTAACTTGAAGGACCTCGTCCTTAGAATCAATCTACTTGTGCAGCATGGCTTTTTACAGTTTGTCGACTGGCGAGAGCAAACTCGCCGTGTTCGTGCAAGTCTGACTCGCCGTATTCGTACGAGTCTCACGTGAAGGCAAAGAAGGAATCCTCACATCTCAAGCTCTAACTGGTTCAGGATCCATCATCATTAGGCGGTTGTCCCTCATCCCGTCGAAGTGCTCGGAATCCGAGTAGAGTCCGGGCGAGGCATGCCCTGCTTGCCTTAAAAACACTCCAGCGACAGAGAAGGAAGTATGGCACAAAGGCCAAGGCAGGGTACTGCGGGTTCATCACGCGGCTGTCAATTATGTACGCATATGGGGCTGCCACGCAGCATGTACAAACATGGTGTAAGTGAGTATTGCTGCAATATCCGGCTACACCAACGGTTCCGCAAGAAACGACGAGGCAAAGTACGGCTCCGCATTGTCCTGGCAGCAAGATCGTCTCGCGATCGGATCTGAGGCAAAGTACGACTCCGCATTGTCTTGGCAGCAAGATCGTCTCGCAATCGGATTCCAGTCAATTCCTGATGCGATCGGAGTCCGAAGTCAAGGAGCGATCGGTGACCTCATCCGCGAAAGGCTTGGTTTGGTTCCATTTACTAAGCAAGTGTCACATCAATTTTAGATACTAATTAGGAGTATTAAACGTAGACTATTTACAAAATTCATTACATAAGTGGAGGTTAAACGGCGAGACGAATCTATTAAGCCTAATTAGTCCATGATTTGACAATGTGTTGCTACAGTAAACATTCGCTAATGATGGATTAATTAGGCTTAATAGGTTCGTCTCGCTGTTTAGCCTCCACTTATGTAATGGGTTTTGTAAATAGCCTACGTTTAATACTCCTAATTAGTATCTAAATATTAATGTGACACTTGCTTAAAAATAAGCAAAGGAACCAAACGTCCCCAAAAGCTATCCCTCGCACGTCGATTGCAGTGGCCGCGAAATCAAAACTGCCATCTTACGCACGGTCCAAGGCGAAACTCCAGGGCATCTGGCTGATTGCCATGTGCGGCTGCGGACTCAATTTGTTGATTAACCAGCTACGTGAAGATATTATCCGGAGAGAATTCCGTTCAAGCAAAAACAGCTATGCGCACGCCAAACAAGTCATCAAAAGATTGCATGCTCCTTGCTAGACGTACACCGAAGTGTACACGCACATCACTCCGGCCGCATAAGACTCACCGACGATCACTCCGGCCGCATAAGACTCACCGACGACTACTTCAACTTCGTGAGAACGCTCAGCGACTCGCCGACGACTACTGGTGGCTCGCCCACGATTACTCCAACTATATCATGGCGCTCGTCGACGACTTCTTCAACTACGTTGCGACGCTCACCAATGACTACGGACGGCTCGCCGATGATTTCTTCGACTATGTCGCGGGCACGCCGACGACCACGGTTGGCCTGTCGACGACTCCGTCGACTACGGGCAGCTCGTCGACGACTTCAACTACGTTGCGAGCTCGCCGACGACTACGGGCGGCTCGGCAACGACTTCGACTACTCTCCTCGACTACTTCGCTCGGCAACACACTGACGACTACTTCGTCATGACGCTCGCCGATGACTTCTCCGTGTACGTCGCAGCGCTCGCCGACTACTACGGGCGGCTCGCCGACGACTACTCTGACCATATCGCGACGCTTGCTGACGACTACTTCTACTACTCGTCTCGACTACAAGGCTAGTCGAGGGCAGACTACTCCAACTCCTCAACTCGACTAAAAAATTAGTCGGGGCAAACTTCGCATCATCGACAACTAGTCAGAATCACCTCCGACTAGTCGACTTCGTCAACAACCGTTACGGCTTCATCAACGACTGTCACGGCTTCGTCAACAATCATCCACAAATCAAGCTAAGTCACTTTTCTAAATTATTTTCCAGCTTATTTTCCGTTTGCGCGCAACACGCGCTCTACTCGCCGGAAACTCTTGCGCACAACACACGCTCTACTCGCCGGAGGGCAGCAAACTCTTGCGCACAACGCGCGCTCTACTCGCCGGAGGACAACAAACTCTTGCGCAGTCGCGCAGTCTCTTTCTTGTCGCAGTAGCGACTACTCTCACTTTTATCTTCTCTTAAGGTCACTACTCTTGTCGAGCAGAACACGCCTTAACTCGTGAAAGGCTCAGGCGCATCTGTCACGCCTAAGGCCATACGCGTATACGAGACAACGATCTCACACACGCAATGGCAACGGCTACCTAGAGACTGAGAGCCTAATCGTAACAGGCTAACTACTCGGGAAGAATATGACCGAAATAAGAGCATGACACAACTTCATATTGATCACTGAATAAATTTCAGCAGTTTCAAAATCCTACAAATATGCTACATAATGTACGCATCTTTTCTTTCAGGTCAAGCTTTGGCGACGACACTCGTCGCGACACCAAGCGTGCCTCCAGAGACACAGACTAGTTCCCGAACTCGGGGGCTAAGCACCAATCAGTACTCGGAATATCTCCAGTGGCTCAGCTAGCTCCCAGGTTCGGGGGCTGGACGCCGCAAAACCACTCGACGTGGCTCCAACGACTTACCTAGCGCACAAGCTCAGGGGCTGGATGCCGCAAGACTACTCGAATGATGACCTGAGTGAAGATTCAAGACCCTCGGGTTAATTATTCAATCAATCCAAGGCTCGGGGGGCTGATAAGCTAGACCCAAGACTTTTTTCAAGCTGAAAGAAGAAGATTCAAGATTTTGACCCTCAGCCTGATTCTACGATTCAACCTAAGGCTCTGGGGCTACTCCATATGGAGTGCGACTTTCGCCGCCCTCCATACATGAAGACTACAATATCATGTTGATCAAGACTTTGAGCACACCATAGCCTCTTGATAGCTTTGAGAAGCATTAAAAGATTCAGCCTGACCAAGTACTCGAAGAGCATCAAGACTACTCGGCGAATATCTCAAGACTACTCGAAGACTGCTGCATTCGACTATGAAGCGCTCGGGGGCTTGTCGGGGATACATCCCCAGTACCTGCAAGGAAGGAAGAAGTCAAACTCCTACTAGGATTCCCCTGTAATCCTACTAGGACTCATCCCGTGTAATCCTACTAGGACTCATCCCGTGTAATCCTACTAGGACTCCTCCTTGTAATCCGACTAGTACTTTGCCCCCTGGAGTATATAAAGAAGGGCAGGGGTACCTAGCTCGGCAGGTCACACCTAAACACCCAAGCGCAGGGCACAATATACAAACATCCCAAACAGGACGTAGGGTATTACGCTACTCCGGCGGCCCGGACCTGTATAAATCTGTGTCTTGTGTCCTCGCTTTTACCTTCAAGTTCCAGGTCCGGCGATCCCCCGCTACACATTCTACTACCTCGGGTACCCCTTGGTAGACGGCCGGTATAAATCACCGACAGCACTTGTACCCACATGAGGCCTCATGGGAATCCGGTTCCAGAGAGAGCGGGGTAAAGGTCCACGCCGATTCAATCAGGTACTAGGCTTACTGATTCCCCATACTCTCAGCATGTGTTTAGTACGTTCAAACACTTGACCATGAACGCCGCCACAGTTCGACCTTAGCAAATTTTCCTCTATACGGATGGGGCATCCACAATTTTAGGAACATAGCACCATGCCCCACCCGTCAACCTTATGATTCCAATATAAGTAAATAGGCAACTCCTATAACTCGCGAGTGATAGGAAATCACTCGACTTTTACCTTGTTCCTAATTAGCATAGCAACTAAATGACTTATCATGCTAGTATTCAAACATGGGTACTAGGAGCATGCAACTAAGGTTTCAATACAACTGCTATGAACTTAATGGACAAACATAAGTAAACAGGATATTGCATAAATTTGAAGACCAGGGTTATGCTTCGGGGCTTGTCTTCTTGCCCTAGGTTAGCTTTGGGCTCTTCCGAATCTTGGTTCGGGTCTTGGGTCACCTCGATTAGGTTTAGCTCAGCAGGAGTGTGTCCTTGTTCAGCTTCTGGGACCAGCTCGTAAGTGCCATCAGTGAGGTTAGCTTCTACACAAGATGCATATGCATAAGATTTCATTTATAATCTTTCATGATGTAGGTCTCATTTCATGAATCATTGCAAAAGCATAGGGTGTTTTTTCAGCCACACTCACCTACACAAGTTTATAAACCTTTCTTTCCTTTTGGCCACATTCACGTAGATAAGTTTATAACATTCCTTTTCTTCACAAAACAAGGTTGGTTGGGAAGAAAACATGGATTTTATTTTGATGGTCATTGTGTACACATATAAGATTCTTAGAAGCTTAGTATTCAAAAGATAATAGGTGGTGCCATGTTGGTACTATTTAGCAACCTTTTTAGGAGTGATCGTGTTACTGATGAAAAGTACAAATAATTACTTGTGAGCCTCCAAGTTCTAATAGTAATTATTATTAATAATTAAACTAGCTTGCAACATGAATAACTGTTTAGGAAGCATCTATTAAGATATGAACATGAAATTTTTACAGGAGCTTTCCCTCTACACAAGAATTCTATTGTAGCAATTTGAGATGAATTTGACAACCACAGAATTTACTAAAAATCGAATCTTGTTATACTACAGATTAAGAGGAATGATTTTCTACTAGAGTTTATCACCAATTTAGCTCCACAATTTTTACAGAAGGGTTACCAACACTAACATATGCTACTGTGAATTTTTGAGGGTCCAACGAGCATGAGAACTATTTATCCCATAATAAGGAGATTTATCGTCATGCATTTTGTTTAAGCAAAAGAAACACCTATTTCTCAAGAACAAGTATTTTTACTAGTCAGATATTAGCATTAGGAAGCTAGCAAAATTTATTTCGCATTTTTATAAATTTTCCACTAATTATCATGCAAATAACATTATTAAGACAACAAATAAGCATTTAAATTAAAAATAGTATGAACACCATAGATTCTACTAACACAGGTTGCAGATCTAGATCCTACATGTTTAATGGAAGCTAACAAAATTGGTTTCACAATTTTTAGACCATCACATTATTTATAAAGCATTTAAAAAGTCTAGAAAAAAATAAATTATAGCATTAGATATGCAATAGTGACATGCACCTAAACATTTTTGAAACAACCTAGACATCATCTCAAACTCCCCCTAGACTTTTTATGATTTTTCTACAATTTTCTATGCATTTTCGAAATTTGCAGCCATTTAAATGCCTTTTATTCAACTTGGAGTTTTCCCTTTACAGAACCACCCCTAGACTTTTTAACATCTCACCGCGATGCCCCTACAATTTTGCACAAAAGACCCTGGGACAAAACTTTAGCTTGCAATGTGGCCCTTGGGGCCGACCGGCAGTGTGAGCGGTGTTATTCTGGCGAGGTCCGGCCGCGGGGGTGCGGCTAAGGTAGGGGAAGTGATGAAGGGCCCACCGGCGACCTTTGCACTTTAGGGGTTTGGGTCGGAGGGTGGCCGACAGCATGCCTCGGTGGAGCAGTGGCGGGCACACCACTGCGACTCTGTCTCCGGCGAGGGCGGTGGCGGAGGTGGCTCGGAGTGGGGCTAGGGAGGTGGAGTGAGGGTTGAGGGAGGCGTTGCGGTGCATGAGTGGCAACGGTGAGGGCTGGAGGTAGAGGCTCCATGGGTGGCGGCAATGGCAGGCGGCGGTGTGTGTGTACGAGTGGTCGATGGTATGGAAGCGGGCTCTTTTATGGCGGCAAAGGGGAAGGATGAGGGCGAGTCATCCCGGTGCTTCTCCCTGCGCATGGGCTAGGCAGGCGGTTGCCGATCAATGGTGGGCAGTGGGCAGCTCGCGGGGTTGGCCGGCTGTGGCGTGCAGTGGTGGTGCGGCCAACGGTTGGGTGATGCTGATCGGGCATGCCAAGAGGAGATAGCCCATGCACGGGAGTGGCCAGCTACTGGCGCTCTGTGTTGTCACGTTACCACTGGCAGTTGGGTGGCACAGCGATGGCAAGCGTCAGGCGCCGCGACGCGGTGATTGCGCCTAGGGGCGTGATGCGCACATGCGTGGCATGCGAAGGCTAATCTTCTGTACGAGTTTTCTCTTAGAAATTGCACTACATAGTGCAAACTCTAAATACAAAAGTTTGAGACCAAACTATAGGCTCCAACTTTTATAAGGGCCAGCAGGTGAGAAGCTTGCTGGATTTGGAGATAAATTCAAGGGAACTTTAGAGGAACGCCGGTCAAACCGGTTTTTAATTAAATTTGAATTTTGGCCGAACTTCAACCCAGTTTTTGAACACCTTCCACTCAAAATCAGAAAAAAGTGCTAATTATGAACATTGTTCAATTTGAAGAGATCTACTACTTTTATATTGGCCAAAATTTGAGTTCTTATACAAAAATCTGTTTTTATGTTCTTCCGAAATGAGCACCATTAAAGGGTGTTTTAACACTTAGCAAATTTGAGGTGTTTTTGAATCTTAACACTTAGCAAATTTGGATTTAGCTTTGATTTGTTTCTTAATCACTTTGATGTTTCCTTGATGTTGCTCTTAATTAATAGGGATGTTACATGACCATACATCTATGGGCCCACCAGGAGGCTTGTACAGTCCTACAATACGGGGTTGTACACCGATACGTGTCAGATATGGAGACTACGGTACAGGACGGCATGGTTTACGTGGAGGACAAGGACTACTCGTAGAAAATAGAGTAGGACTCTAGTCGAATCCGACTAATACTCTTGTACAATAATCGACCTGTAACCCTGCCCCCAGCAATATAAGGTGAGGCAGGGACCCCCTCCAAACAAGTTCAATCAATACAATCCAACAAACACACAGGACATTGGGTATTACGCAACATAAGCGGCCCGAACCTATCTAAATCGTGTGTTCGAGTTCACCTTCGAGTTCCTAGTCTTCAGCAAGCCCCACACATAACACACTACCTCGGGTACCCTCTTGGTAGGTTGCCGGGTCTAAACACCGATAGCTGACGCGCTAGGTAGGGGCTCTCGCCAAAGATCCATCGGCGAACTCAATGGCTCAGATCATCATCAATCCCACCATCGCGTTCGAAGAAGGCACGATGTTCATCTTTGGCTTCTGGGTTTGCGTCGCAGATGGTGCTAGAAACTTCCATCACCACATCACGCCGGTCCCGGAGGAGAAGCACTACGACATCAACCTTCATTGTCAAGCTTTGGAGGATTTCGTTGAAAAATTCAATGAAATTTTTTACCTCTTCTGAGGCTCGAGGGATGAGTCCGAGTACAACTTGACTTCTCCCACCAGTCGGACTGGTTCTCATGAGCTGGCGCTCAAGCCATCGTGTGAATCAGTCTATGATATAAATCGATTTCATTCGGACTCCAAAACTCAGGTGCTGTCTACTAGGCTACCCTGTCTACATCTCAATCCAACTCGGATTTGATCAAGGATCTTGTTGGCGCTAGAAATCGGCTGATCGAATCCCCAGCGTCGGACACACGACCCAGGAGAATCTGCTTAACTCCTGTTCGGGTGATCGCCCTGGTGCGGTTCGCGCGGTGTGCCAGCCAATCTGACTTGTTGATTGGCAAGGAAAGAAACGTGTCAGATCCCAGAGGTTGCGATCGGCTAAGATTCTGATCTCGAGATAGCTTATCAGCGAATCGGCCGATTTGCTGTAATAAAGAAATCGGCTATAATGCGGCCGATTACCAGGCAGCGTTAGTAAAGAAAATTGCTAGAGTAAAATAAACAACGCTACAGTAACAACACTAGGAATAGATCTAAATCGGCTATGTAGAAAACAATAGATTGAATAATGAAGTACAAGAAAACCGAAAGTTCCAATTCCTAGCTGGATAACTGGTGATAAAACTAGAACAACAGGCAAAATCTAGGATTCTAGTAAATATCGATAACTAGTGAATAAATCTAAACAAAATGACAGCGATGCGCCTGAAGTTAAAGCTTAGATTTTACTCGATAAACGGAACTTACAGAATCGGCCGGAGATCAAGTTGATGCAAGCCCGCTAACTCGTACAAACTCATGAAAAAGAAGAAAAGTATTGGCGAAGTTGCCTGCTCGAAAGTAAGTGCGAGGAAATAGTAGTTTGTTGTATTGCTTTGGTTGTGATTACAGATCTATGAAGGTGGCTATTTATAGCCTGTTACAAACGATTTCCTAACCGACTAGAACTCTGTCTCTAATTTTAAACGAAAACTAATATTTACAAGTACGATTCGTACTGGAGTCGATCATCATGCTCTCATGGGCTAACTCCCTCTTTATCTTCATAGTCCACTTTAAGCCCATACCGGCCCAATTGCTCCAGCCTCCTAATCGGCCGATTTCTACCAACTCCATCAACAAAGGACAGCCGAGTGCGACACTTGGGGTCGGGCGAGGCGGAGTTCCACCCTTGGAGGTTCGGGCGCATCCGACCCTAGGACTCGGGGTCGGGCGAGGCAGAGTTTCACCTTCGGAGGGTTGGGCACATCCGACCCCAGGACTTGGGGGTCGGGCGAGGCGGAGTTCCACCCTCGAAGGGCAATCAGCCGATCATCAACTGTAGCACCAATCGGCCAATCTCCAACCGTGACCTCTGTGTCTTGCCACATCTCCTGATTTTTCTTCCTTTTCTAACGCCGATTTCATACGTGTCAAAATCTGGCGTCAACACATGCCCCCCAGTTTCGGAGTAAAACATAGTCTTTACTTTGAAATTCTTTTCAACTTCCCTTCCGAAACAAACGCATTGAAAATATCCTTCCGTTTCGCGGTCTCCAGCCTGATGATTGCAATCTTTTCGAAACGGGCGCCCACGACAACCACTCCTCCCGAAAAAATCGAAACGCCGGCATGGTAAAAATTCCGCTTTTACCCCTCCTCAGACCACCTTTAAATATCAGCACGTCCCGTACTCTTCCTTACGAGCTCATTTCTTCCTTCTTTAACGCACTGGCCTTCTTCTTCCTCTGGTGCCTTCCTTAGCTTCCAATTTTTCCCCGGCATCTCCTTCCATCTACATTCCTCCCTACTTTTCCAATGGCGGCACCTTCAGGCACCTCACAAACACCTGAAGCCCCTGAGATGGCTCCACCGACAGAAGTTCCAGTGGCAACGGTGGCACCTTCATCGACGGGAGAAGGAGCTCCATCAGCGGGAGTTGGGGCTTCAACCGAAGTCCCATCAGTGGCTTCAGCATCTGCAGCTCTACCGGCGATCCCACCAACTACGATGAGCTTCATCCCGGAGGTCATTACCGAAACTTTCCTTAACAATAA
Organism: Setaria viridis; assembly: GCF_005286985.2. NCBI lineage: Eukaryota > Viridiplantae > Streptophyta > Magnoliopsida > Poales > Poaceae > Setaria > Setaria viridis. The sequence goes on along the minus strand of NC_048263.2, from coordinate 19,370,688 downwards.
TGCATTTACTTTAGATCTGTTCTTACTTTCGTACCCCCTTTTTCCTTTTTTAGGCGGTTAGGCATCAGATTACCATCCGCCTCACAGAAACTCCCAGCCTTATCTGCCTTGGTCCCATGGGAAACCCGGATCCAACCGACCTAATCAATTTGGAAACCCATAGGATCCCTTTAAAGCAATCAACCATGCACCTAGATCACTGGTCAGGTACCTTCAGGTCATGGCCGAATGAAACCCCCGGCTGGAGAGAATGGTACCAGCGGATAGCCGCCTCCAAGAGAGTCCAATGGGATGAGCACAAAATCTGCCAGTGCATCAATCTATCTTTATCCCAAATGGAAAGGAACGAGCCATTAGTGATAGCAGCCTCCTATTTCTGGTCCGACGCTCTCAATGCATTCCTCTTCGAACACGGACATATGACTCCCACCCTGGCCGATGTAGTCATGTTGACCGGCCTTGACATCTCTTCTCCAGATACCCCTTTTCGCCTTTTGGCCAAGACATCTCATCAGCTGGACACAAAGGGAATCAGCGGATGAAAGGGATTCATCAGATGCAACGGAAGGGCCGGAACAGTCGAGAACAGAGAGCACACGGCCTTCCTAATGATGTGGCTAGAGAAACATTTTTTTTGTGGGAGAGCAGCCGGTCCATCCACCAACACGCAGGCTCTGGCCGAGGCACTATCGATAGGGGCCTCTGTTCCCCTTGGAAAGCATTTACTAGGAGCAGCCTATCACATGCTGCACCAAATCGGCGTCAAACTATCCCAAGGGGAGCCGATTGGAAACCCCGGTGGACCCTGGTGGTTCATCAACCTGTGGCTTAATCTGTACATGAGCAAGATCTCCTAGCAACGAGTGGACCACATGACATTCCCCAATATCGAATCAACAGAAAATCCCACTGTCCGACGCCGATGTACGTCCTTCGGCGAAGCGGCATCGGCCTTTTCTAGTTGCTCATATTCCGCTACCAAGGTGGCCGAATACTTCAGGTGTTTTTATAATGGCTTCAGCGAAGATGCAACCAGCTGGTTCCCTTATCAGAGGGAGGACCCAATCTTCGAGCTCCCTTCTTGTTTTGACTCAATCACTGGCCGATTCGATGAAAACCTCACAGATGAATTAATCAAACTGGGGATCTTACCGGCAAACTTTTTCTCGGGGAAAGATGCCCCTACTTATGAGTTCTACAACCCTTCTGTCGTAGCACAGCAATTCGGCCTAGGTCAGTTGCCGATTTACGCATACTTCACCGGCCGGGCAAAGTTCAAAGATGAACTCACCAACGGTCTTGACTATAACCGGCTGCGTGATCGGATCCCAGACTCCAGCACCATAGATCTGACCGGTTGGATAGTAGCTCCTTTCGCCGTTTAGCAGTTCAAGCTATGGTGGGCCGAATGGAAACAGTACCTGTTCTGCGCTTCTGCAGCAGTATACTTCAATCTCCTGGATCCAGCCAACATCGATCCGAACGCCGAGGTACTCTTCTTTTTCCTAGCCGATTTTCATTTCCCTTCATTTTTTACACATATATACTGACTCTTGCTGTTGATTCAGTCTGAAAGCCGCACTCCCCCAAAACGCAGCCGGAGTGGCCGGCCGATAGAGGATCGCTATCCGTACACAGCATTCCCCCTCATCGGCTATCATTCTCCTTTTGTAGACGACATCGCCGGCTGAGCGAAACAGGCGCAGAAGAAAGTTGTCAAGAAGACCAGTCGCCGAGTGCGTGCTCGTACAGAATCGGCCGATCCACCCATGATCGCATCGGCAAAAACTTCGGCCGTGCCAACCCTTCCGACTGCTGAGGAGGTAGACGTTCAAGTCAACGCAGAAGCCGGAGCAGCCGCCGCGTCATTATTGGTGGAGGCTATATAGGTAAACTCACTGTCCGATTTTCCCGATTGCTATTTCCATATTGATTCCTCTTATATTAGGCTGCACAGACTGCCCTCATAAATCCTCAACAATTGGCGGCGACCCAAGCAGCTGTTGAAATGCCAGCGCCCCCTCCTGTTGAGGTATACGATCGTTCAACCCAATCTTCTAATATTTGGATGATGCTCTTACTAACTTCGACGCAGGTTACCGGTACGCTAAGCACACTGCCTGATCAACCATCGGTTACCCTCCAAGAAGCCGGCCCGAGCAGAGCGTCGATTGTCGTTGAGACTTCTTCTTCCGACGAACCAATGGTGCCAGCCCCAGAGTCGAGGGTGACGGTTTCGCAAATGCAGATGGAAGAAATCCGTTTTAAAGAAGTAAGAGATCTCCCAACCTTTATTGGCCGATTTGTTACCACCATCGGCTGACTTGTTCTCTTTTCATCTACCATTTTACAGGAATAGGTTACCCCTAATAACAGCCTCTTCTCGTTTGCGGTCGCACTTTTTGATGACGAGGAAGTAGCTTCCCGTCAGGTTACTTTGAGCTCTGTCCCTGATGATGTCCGCGCCAAACTCGAAAACATACGATCCCTTCTTCAAGAGGACATCGGCCGATTGGTGGAGGATGCTTCGCCGATTCGGCAGCTCTTTGGTGACGTCAGCGGACGAGTCCCAGAGGAAGCAGAAGAAGCCTTAGCGCTGGCCGCTTACATTGAGTCAATGCGGATCCCGGTCTTTAGGGCTCTGTGTCACATGGCCGATCGCGCCAAACTGACCAAGACTCGTGAAGAACAAGATTCGTACAAGCGTCAGGCTCAGGAGGTACATCAACAAATTCATTTCCTCGAGGACTCCCGCCCTAGCCTCGTCGGCATGATAGACCGCCTCAAACGCCGAAGAGTAGAACTCGCCAAGGAGATGGAGCAAGTAACCCAGGAAATAGCCATTGAAGAGAAGAGGCTTCAGGAGTTCCCCTCTGTCATCGCCGATTTGAAGCGGGAGAGGCAGCATCTGGTCCACGAAGCCCTTAGACTCCACCGCCACATGTCAGAAGTCCCGGGGTCGGTAGAGGATGACCAACGGGTTCTGGATTCGACCGATCAGATCTGACGTCGGGCGATTGCAGCCATCAACGCCCTTCTGGGCGATCTGTAAAAGTACTGGTCATTTTGTACGAACATTAATGCCTCTTTTGACCGTCCTTCGCGGCGCTCTCTCATTTATTGCCTTTTTTACTTCCGATGGGACGCGTCTTACCAAACATCCACGCCTTCTCCACTTATAAATACAAGCCTTGGTTTCGCTCTTGAAAACACCTTTTTGACTTGGTTCTCTCTTTCCCTGACTTGTTCCCGTCGGCGCGTTCTGCGGTCATGTCTTCTTCGTCTTCTTCTTTCTCCTCTGTTGACCAGGTAAGAGATCTACCTCCGCCATGGTTTGATTCTTCTGAAACACCTCATCTTAGGTGGTTGTGTGTTGTCTCATTTTCCAGCCACGACACCTTAGTCCTGAACTCGAACGAGCCATCGGGCTCGTGTATTCTGACGAACCATTGTCGCAAGAAGAGAAGGACCTAATTAGGGCTCACCGTGAAGAACTTAAGGATCACATCCCCGCCGACGTTCAACGGATCTGGGACTTCATCGACGGTAACGACTACAGGCGCCCTCAAGTTGACAGGAGCCACCCGCTTCCTCATCCGGTTGTCCTTGGAGATGCCGCGACAGGGACATCGCGCCCGACAATGGACCGGAGTCATCCTCTTCCTCGTCAAGTTGAAGCGGAGGCCGCGATGAAAGACATAGAAGAACGAAGCATCCATCTTTTGATAGAACTAGGCCGGGTTGAGAGAGAACTCAAGAAAAAGCGTGGTTGATTGTTTTTTGTTCTAAGGGAGACTTGTACTGTGTCGGCCGTGTAACCCATCGTCCGTACCGAATGATAAATCGGCCGATTTGGACGATTATATTTTCTCTTTAGGAAATTTGCTTTTGTATCGGCTGTGTGTTTGTTCATCATATTCTACGGTCGATTCTTATGCTCTGACCCATATACTAGGGTAATACCTTTTCAAGTATCTCCCGTTCAAAGCCCTAATAAATTCTTCTCCTTCGATTGTTTCCAAAATGTAAGCATTTCCCGGGGCACACCGGCCGATTTTATACGGCCCTTCCCATGTGGGAGACCACTTGCCAAATTTAGGATCCTTTGACCCAATCGGCAGCACTAACTTCCATACTAGGTCCCCCGGAGAGAACTGTTTGACTTTGACCTTCTTGTCATACCATCTGGCAACTTTCTTCTTGTTTTCCTTGATACTGATCAAAGCTCTCAATCGTTGGCCTGCCAAGTCATCAAGCTCCCTTTTCATGAGTGAGGAGTAATCATCGGCCGTCAGCTGATCTTGGAGCGACATGCGTCTTGATCCTGGCCTCAACTCCCACGGTAGTACTTCCTCGTGACCGTATACCAACTGATAAGGAGACATCTTGGTGGCCCCGTGGCAGGCCATCCTGTATGCCCATAGAGCCTCGGTCAGACATAAATGCCACTTTTTCGGTTGTTCTTCTATCTTCCTCTTGATTAACTTAATTATCCCTTTATTGGAAGATTTGGCCTGACCATTAGCTTGGGCATAGTATAGAGAGGAGTTTAGCAGTTTGATTCCCATATCGGCTATGAACTCTTTGAATTCTCCCGATGTAAACATCGTTCCCTGATCGGTTGTGATAGTCTGGGGGATGCCGAAACGGTAGACGATATGGTCCCTTACGAAATCAACCATGGCGGCCGATGTTACGGCCTTTAACGGAATCGCCTCCACCCATTTGGTGAAATAATCTGTGGCTACTAGAATGAATTTATGTCCTTTGCTTGACGGAGGATAAACTTGTCCAATGAGGTCTATTCCCCAACCTCTAAACGGCCACGGTTTGATAATAGGATTCATGGCCGATGCGGGCGCACATTGTACATTCCCGTATTTCTTACAATCCTGGCATCCTTTATAATATTTGAAGCAGTCTTCGAGGATCGTCGGCCAGTAGTACCCATTATTCCTAATCATCCATTTCATCTTGTGTGCCGATTGGTGGGCTCCACACACTCCTTCGTGGATTTCTCCCATCAGGGTCTTCGCCTCCTCTGTTCCTAGGCATTTGAGTAGAACGCCATCAATCGTCCGGTAGAACAAGTTGTCTTCTAGTAACATATATTTTGTGGCCTGAAATTGTATCCGCTGATCCACTTTCTTAGACGGATCTTTCAGGTAATCGACGATCTCTTTTCGCCAGTCGTCGGCCATGAGCTCTAGAGCCATAGCGCCCTGAATCGGCTGATACCCGGACGCGTGTTGGGCAAGCCTATTGGCATCCTCGTTATGATTCCTAGGGATGTGCTCAATAACCGCGGACTTGAATTCTTTCAGAAGTTGAAGGCAATCCTCGTAATAAATCCTTAATACGTCATCCTTGCATTCAGACCTTCCTGTCAATTGGTCCACGATAAGCATGGAATCTCCAAAAATCTCGATGGCATCGGCCTTGATCTCCCTCAACAATTGTAATCCCTTTAACACAGCTCGGTACTCTCCTTGGTTGTTAGTGGCGGATGCTTCTATCGGCAGAGAGAAATCATAGCTTGCCCCCCGAGGCGATATGAGAACGATGCCGATTCCTGATCCGGCCCCACATGACGAACCATCAAAATATAAGGTCCACGACACTGGTTCCACGAAGGTGGTCTCTGGTCTGCAGTGCTGGGCAACGAAATCGGCCATAACCTGACCCTTGACGGCCTTTGCCGATTCATATTGTAGATCGAATTCCGATAAAGCCAAGATCCATTTTCCGATTCGTCCTTTCAAGATCGGCAACGACAGCATGTATTTTACCACGTCGTCTTTGCATAAGACTACACACTCTGCCGATAACAAATAGTGCCTGAGTTTGGTGCATGAGAAGTGAAGGCATAGGCATAGCCACTCTACCGGGGGATACCTTGTTTCGGCGTCCAGAAGTCTTCTGCTAACATAATATATTACCCGTTCCTTTCCCTCAAACTCCTGGACCAGAGCCGACCCGATAGCTCGTTCATCGGCTAATAAATACAGTTTAAACGGCTTACCAGTTTGAGGTGGGACCAATACTGGTGGCGAGACCAAGTACTGCTTGATATCTTCTACTGCCTTGCGTTGCTCTTCTCCCCGTACGAACTCTTGGTCGGGTTTTAACTTTAACAATGGTGTGAAGGCTTGGATATGCCCAGATAGATTAGATATGAATCTTCTGATGAAATTGACCTTGGCGATTAGGGACTGCAACTCAGTCTTATTCTGCGGGGCCACGACTTTATTGATGGCCGCTATGGTCTTCCGGTTGATTTCTATCCCACGTTCGTGAACCATGAATCCTAAGAATTGTCCAGCGGATACACCGAAAGCACACTTGTTCGGGTTCATCTTCAGCCCATGTTTCTTCGTGCATTCCAGTACCTGCCGCAAATCAGTTAGATGTTCCTGGTGTCCCTTTGATTTGACTACGACATCATCGATGTAAATTTCCACCAGAATGCCAATAAGTTTGTGAAATATGTAATTCATGGCTCGCTGATACGTAGCGCCGGCGTTCTTCAAACCGAAAGTCATTACCACCCACTCGAATAAACCAAGGTGACCTGGGCATCTGATGGCCGTTTTGGATATGTCTTCTTCGGCCATTAGTATCTGATTATATCCAGCATTTCCATCCATGAAACTAATAACTTTGTGTCCCGCGGCGGCATCTATCAGCACATCGGCCGTCGGCATTGGGTATCCGTCCATCGGCATGGCCTGATTGAGATTCCTGAAATCGACGCATACGCGGAGCTTTCCGTTCTTCTTGTATACGGGTACAATGTTGGAGATCCATTCGGCATAACGGCATTGCCGAATAAATTTTGCTTCGATTAGCCTCGTTATTTCGGCCTTTATATCGGGTAGGATTTTAGGATTACACCGCCGTGCGGGTTGCTGATATGGCCGATATCCCGACTTTATGGGTAGCTGATGTTCGACAATAGATCGATCTAATCCGGGCATCTTATGGTATTCCCAAGCAAAGCAATCTTTAAACTCACGTAATAAATTTGTCAATTTACATTTGTATTCCGGATCCAAATTTCCACTAATATACGTTGGCCTTGGCTTGGTGCCGTTGCCTAAATCTATCATGTCTAATGAATCGGCCGACGTGAACCCGTGCCCTAGCTTTCCATCTTCCCGGACGAACTGATCCATTTAATCTGAATCTTCGAAGCCGACTGCTCGGATCGGCTATAGACCAAAATCGGACACCTTCAGGAAATCAGTGTCCCATATCCTCCTAGATATGCACTTGACATTCTCGCAGCTCCATTGCTGCGTATCGGCTGCCGCGACGCTGTAAGCGGAATCGGCGGTGACTACTTCGATGTTGTCGCCGACCCACTGTACGAGGCATTGGTGCATCGTAGACGGGATGCAGCAATTTGCATGTATCTAGTCTCGACCGAGTAGCATGTTGTAGGACCCTTTGCCATTAATAATAAAGAAAGTAGTAGGAAGGGTCTTACTGCCGATGGTGAGGTCGACGCAGAGTGTGCCGCGGGCGGGAGACACGTTGCCTTCGAAGTCCTTGAGCATCATGTCTGTCCTAGTCAGGTCATCATCACTCTTCCCTACCTTCCGGAACATGGCATATGGCATGATGTTAACAACAGCTCCTCCGTCTACTAGTAATCTGGTGATGGGTCGGCCGTTGACATGCCCCTTGAGGAACAATGCCTTTAGGTGTTGTCGTTTGTCATCTTCGGGTTTCTCGAACGTGGCTGTCATTGGCTCCAAAGCCAATTTTGCCATCTGCTCTTCTATTGCCGACATGTTCTGTCGGTCGGCAGGAGTCATGAATTCCATCGGTAGTATGAAAACCATGCTGATGTCGGCTGCCGTCCCCCCTGTCGTTTCTTTTGGGGCGCCAGACCTGAGGCCTGCTGTTTTTCTCGTCCATCATATGTTGTTGCTCTTCTTCTTGTTGTTCCCACTGGCGGAGACATTGGATTCTTCGTTTTTGAGACTTGGTCAATCCATCAGGGCACCACCTAGGGTTCACCGGTTTAGTCCGTGGCCTGGCGCGTTCCCATTCTGGTTCGCGCCCTAAGGGGTTCTCGTCCGATACCCGAACATCGGCCATCTCTTCAAGTCGATCGTGAACACTGACCTTGTTTTCTGGTTGGCTGCGCCGATCGAATCTGCCCCCCGGCCTATCATTTCGCTCGCGCCTGTCTTCCGACCGGTCATATCGGTCACTTCTGCGCCCCAGCCGATCACGCACTGGAGGGTGCCGTTCTTCTTGTTCGCGCCAGTTCCTGCTGATCGGCTCTGGTCTTCCATCTCTGGAGCGAGACCTCCTGAATGGCCGATTGTTACGATACGGGCCATTGCACTCAGGGCAATTATCGGCCGACGGCAACCTAAGGTTGCTTTCCCAGCAGTGGATGAAGAATGGGCATCGCCAGTGATCTTCGTGTCGCCGCATCGCCTCTTCCTGGGATCTTGAGCGTTCTTGTTGTCGTTGATATTTGTTGAGCAGAAATTGGGAAGTGACGGGCCTGCGTGGTTCTCCCGATCCGTCATCTTCATCCTCCATCCGCCGTTTCCGCTTGACGTCTTCGGTTGCCGCTTGATTTCTGGGGTCCACGGCGCCCCTTTTCTTAGCCGATTCAGATGTTAGCACCTTGGTCTGGAGTGAATTCTTCCCCATGTCAATCATGTTGGTGGGGAAGGGATGCTGGTCAATCTTCATTGCTTGGCCGGCCTTGTTGGAACTTCAAATTCGAGCCTGCCTTGTTCGATGGCCGATTGTATCTGCTGTCGGAAGATTTTGCATTCATTTGTATCGTGGGAGGTGGCATTATGCCACTTGCAATATTTCATCTTCTTCAGTTGGTCGGCTGACGGCATCGTATGGTATGGTGAAAGCTTGATCTGCCCTTCCTGGAGGAAAAGATCGAAAAAAATTTCGGCCTTTGATGTGTCGAAACTGAATGCTTCCGGCTCCTTTTTCCCGAACGGACACGATATCGGCTTTTTTCCTTTAACCCATTCCGTCAGGCCGATCTCTGTTTCTTCGTCGGATTCAACCTCCTCTAAGTACGCCACCTTCTTCTGGAAGTTTCTTCACGGATCAAAGGGGCATACTTCCTGACCAGACAATCGATGCATGATTTGGCTCAAGCTCTCAAACTCCTGCGAAGCATATTTCTCTTTGATATGAGGCAAGAGACCCTAGAAGGCTATGCCGACCAATTGTGCATCAGTCAGGGCTAGGGAGTAGCATTTGTTCCTGATCTCCCTAAACCTCTGCACATACGAGGATACCGGTGTTGGAGGTATGCCCTAGAGGCAATCATAGAGATGATGATATTCCATTTGTATCCATGATTTGTATATTCTGTTCATTGAATATCCATTAAAGGCTACTTGAATTGATTTGCAATTATGTGAATTGTATGTGAAACTCTTTACTTGTATGGTTATTCTAAAGTTGTCCCTAATCGGAGTTCATGTGAGGACACACATGAATATTAGACTAGCACATGTATTAGTTGATGACTATGTTTCACAAGTCATGGACATGGAGATGTTGAACTAATAATGTGGACACATGTGGAGACATGTGCTAGGACTGACCCAACACGAGAAGTAGTTCTCTCTTTAAACAACATAAATCCTTAGACCTGAGATTATCACATGTATTCAAGATGTGGATCGACCTACTTAGGGGCTATCAAATGCTACGCCGTAACAGGGTAGTTATAAAGGTAGCTTTCGGGTTTGTCAAGAAGCATGCTATGAGACATGGTCAATCAAGATGGGATTTGCCCCTCTCTGATTGAGAGTGATATCTCTGGGCCCCTCGAGTGATCGGATCCGAAAATGCATGGCCATGCTACGTACGGTTAAGAGTTAACCTACAAAGGGATTCCGAATCACAGGATCGAGAAAGAGCGGTCGGCTTGAAGCTAGATCAAATATCGTGAGGCAAAGGGAATAACATGTATATTATGTTGTGATGGTTCGTCTGATATGATCTTCGTGTGCGTATAGGAGTTGGCACGTCTTGCTAGAGGCCGCTACCGACTATTGGGCCAAGTAGGAGTACTCGGCCTATGTCTATGCGTATCCGAACCCATAGGGTCACACACTTAAGGGGCTGGAAGCCCAATTCGGATCTGATCCGAGTTGGATTAGGTTTAGAAGTACTAATGGGCCTCGGACCAAGAGGCCCGTCAGGAATCTCTATAAATAGAGGGGTGGGGGCGCCCTAGGGTTTACACCTTTTGGCGAAACACACCTGCCGCGCCTCCCACGCCCTCGCCTGTTGCAACTCGCGGATCTAGCAGTCCGGATTGCGACGCTTCCTCCCTGCACGTGTGGATACCTTGGAGGTGTTGCGCCTGCAGCACTTCGACGAGCCACGACGAGCCGCCGACAAGCCACGATGAGCCGACGACGAGCCGCGGCACGAAGGCGATCTTGCTGCATGTGGACGAGCAGCTGAGGAGCTGCTGGACGTTGACGTGATCGACTACGTACGACTACGTTGATCGACTACGTACGACTACGTTGATTGTCTTCACTGCATCGACGCAAATCTACATGTTCCGCACCAGTAGTGCGTCGAGTGGTAATCCCGTGATCCTTATACGGCAGTTCTTCCTGGTTTTACGCGGTAGAAATTTTGATTTACGCTAGTGTAGCCTACCTCGTATCCCAACAGTGGTATCAGAGCCATGGCTGTTTAGTTTTGGATTCGGGATGTGTGCATATGGAGATATGCGAGTTTTCCGTTTGATCTATGTTCTGTTTTCGTGCCCTTGCTGCAATGGTAGTGTAACGACATACTTCTACAGGTCGGTTTCCGCCATCGGAGTTAAGTGATATACGTAAATCCAGTTGCAGTGAGCGAAGATCAATATGATTGGTCGAATCGAAATCCAGGGTCATACCCCAGGCGCATTAGATGTGCAATAGTAGATGAGATCTACTGCCGGGGTCGGGATTTTTGCCGTATGCGTATGCTTCGGTAAATCAGCCGTAACTTTTCGGTACGATCTCGGATCGGGGCGAATTTTATATGAAAATTGATCTACAGAAAAAGTTACACATGAAATTTAACTGCTTGGCCGTTTTCGGTGAAATTAGATTTCCCAAATTCGGCTTGGAAGATGGAGTTTCGGGCATCTAAAGTTTGGAACGTTAGGACACCTAACTCTGTTTTGTAGGATGTATGTATGTATCTTGTGATCAGTATGGCCCCCTTGTGTATGTGATGCATGTGTGTAACTCATTCGTGACCTACGTGTCGCGCGTACGGCAACACGGCAGGAGCCATATGTGTTGTCATTTTATTGTATTTAATGGTCTGCGTACCAATCTGTGATGATCCAAGCAACTATGTAATCTTCATTACTAGCTTCTTTACTAGCTATTAGGCGTAATAGCATGTTGTAGTTCTTGGAGGACTCATCACCAGGAGGATGGCGCACATGGAACATGGAGATGGAGATCACCATGGTGAACATGTTCTATGGAGATGGAGATCACCATATGAAAACGGGTCATACTGTGTCACAACTGTGTGAATGCTATTCTGTTTATGTTTTACTTTCTGCATGTTGTGATGTTAGAAGTAGAACGATCCCTCACAAAAGTTTAAGTTAGTATGCCCTCCCAACTAAAACTTGCATCGTCCCATGTCTTGTACAATTAGTGGTGGGTCTATGAAATTAGGGTGCCGCTAGTTTTCCTTGACTAGACGGGTTTGTGTCGGACACTTACACGCATAAGGGTTGGTTTGCTTAACAAGGTTATCTTAACGGTTAAGGACCTTGGGGCATAAAGGTTGGGCGCCAAGACATAGAGATGTCACCCAACAACAGGAGTCATATGTGATATGATTAGCAAAAGTTGCTTACCGATCTACCTTGTTTGCTAGCGGTGATGCTAAAGCTCACTAGTAGACTTGTTAGTTGTGGATCCTGAATCACTAAGTTTCAATAGAGGGATATTGATTTTAGTGGGAGTAGATTCTGTTAAAATAGTTTAATGTGATTTGCTCTATCATGGATACGATTGTCTTAGTGTATTTGGTATTACTTTGTTGTAGATTAAATGGCACCTAGCAGCACTACACCGTTTGCTTTGCGTTCGGTCCTTGAGAAGGACAAGTTGAAGAACCTGCTGATGATGCACCCGCTGCTGCTAAGAATGCTTACAAGAAAGCATGTGATGCTAACCTCGAAGTAAGCTGCCTTATGCTTGCTTGCATGGAACCCGAGCTGCAGATGCAGTTCGAAACAAACCATGAGGCGCACGATATGATCGTGGCGCTTAGAGACATGTTCCAAACACAGGCCAGGACTGAAAGGTTCAATGTGTCTAAGGCCTTTGTTGAGAGCAAGCTAGCAGAAGGCGCAGCAGTAGGACCACACGTAATCAAGATGGTTGGTTACACTCAACGGTTGGAGAAGCTGAGCTTCCCACTGGGCCAAGAGTTGGCCACTGATTTCATTCTTTCGTCTCTTCCGCCTAGCTATGGGAACTTCATCTCGAACTACCATATGCATGGGACAGAGAAGGGTCTAAATAAGCTGTGTGGCATGCTTAAAATAGCAGAGGCTGACATCAAGAAAAGTGCTAGTACCAGTCATGTGATGGCTATACAGAACAAGCCTAGCTTTAAGAAGAAGGGCAATTCTTGGAAGAAGAAGGGCAAGGCTGGAACGTCCAAGCCAAACCCAGCGCCCAAGGTTAAAGCTGGACCTGGACCTGCTCCAGACAAAGAGTGCTTTTACTGTCATGAACTTGGTCACTGGAAGAGAAACTGCAAGCAGTACCTAGCTTCGTTGAAGAATGGCGGAAGTAAGAGTACTTCTACCTCAGGTACGCTTGTTGTTAATGTTATAGACAACATTTTTCTCGCTGATACAATCATTAATTCTTGGGTATTTGATACCGGATCGGTTGCTCATATTTGCAATTCGATGCAGGGAATGATAAGAAGTAGAAGCGTGGAAAGAGGATAAGTTGATTTTCGCGTGGGCAATAATGCAAGAGTTACTGCGTTGACCGTCGGGATGATGCAACTCCACCTCCCGTCAGGATTTATTATGGAGTTGAATAATTGTTATTTCGTTCCTAGTTTAAGTCGAAACATTTTGTCTCCTTCATGCTTGATGAAGGATGGTTATTCATTTGTGAGTGAAAACAATGGTTGTGTGATCTCTAAGAATGATATGTTTATGGCTTTTGCACCCATTGTGAATGGATTATTTGTTTTAAATCTTGATGGTTCACCTGTCTGTAACATAAGTGCTAAAAGGCCTCGGCCTAGTGATTTGAGTCCTACCTACTTGTGGCATTGTTGTTTGGGTCATATAAGTGAAAAGCGCATGAAGAAGCTCCATTCTGATGGACTTCTAACTTCGTTTGATTTTGAATCATACGAGACATGTGAGGCTTGCTTGCTAGGCAAGATGACCAAGACGCCTTTCACAGGATTTCCAAAGAGAGCAGTAGACTTGTTGGAACTCGTACATAGTGATGTATGCGGACCAATGAGCACGACGGCTAGAGGAGGATTTCAATACTTCATAACTTTCACTGATGATTTTAGTAGATATGGCTATGTCTACTTAATGAGGCACAAGTCTGAAACCTTTGAAAAGTTCAAGGAATTTCAGAATGAAGTTGAAAATCAGCGTGGCAAGAAAATTAAGGCCCTACGATCTGATCGTGGAGGCGAGTATTTGAGCCACGAGTTTAGCAATCATCTAAAGAGTTGCGGAATTGTTCCACAACTTACGCCGCCTGGAACACCTCAGAGAAACGGTGTATCTGAGCGACGTAATCGAACTTTGTTAGACATGGTTCGATCAATGATGAGCCAGTCGGACCTACCGTTGTCATTTTGGGGATACGCTCTAGAAACAGCAGCTTTCACACTTAATAGGGTACCATCTAAATCCGTAGTAAAGACACCATATGAGATATGGACTGGAAAGTTTCCTAGTTTGTCTTTTCTAAAGATTTGGGGATGTGAAGTGTTTGTCAAGCGACTTCAGTCGGACAAGATCACACCCAAGTCGAATAAGTGCATTTTCGTGGGATATCCAAAGGAAACTTTGGGATATTATTTCTACAACCGATCAGAAGGCAAAGTGTTTCTCGCTCGGAACGGGGTTTTCCTAGAGAAAGAGTTTCTCAAAGAAGAAAAGAGTGGAAAGACAGTGCATCTTGAAGAAATTCAAGATGAGCCGATCGGGCAAGAATCATTGAGTGATGCTAACGTAGCAGAACAAGTTGAGATACCCATGGCAAGAGAAGCACCGCCACAACCACGAAGGTCGGCAAGGCTCCGCGAAATGCGGGAAATATTATTGTTGGACAATGATGAGCCTGCGACATATGCAGAAGCAATGATGGACCCAAACTCCGAAAAATGGCAGAGTGCCATGCAATCTGAAATAGAGTCCATGGGAGACAATCAAGTTTGGAACTTGGTTGACCCGCCTGATGGTGTTAAAGCCATAGAGTGCAAGTGGATCTATAAGAAGAAAAAGGACATGGATGGAAATGTTCACATCTATAAAGCACGACTTGTCGCAAAAGGTTTTCGACAAGTTCAAGGAGTTGACTACGACGAGACCTTCTCGCCCGTAGTGATGCTTAAGTCCATTCGGATTATTCTAGCTATAGCTTCATATTTCGATTATGAGATATGGGAGATGGATGTCAAGACAGCTTTCCTGAATTAGCTGAGGACGTGTATATGATACAGCCCGAGGGTTTTGTCGATCCAAAAAATGCTGGAAAGGTATGCAAGCTTCAGAGATCCATTTATGGATTGAAGCAAGCATCCAGGAGTTGGAACAATCGTTTTGATGAAGTGGTCAAAGGGTTTGACTTCACCAAGAACGAAGAGATGATGATATTCCATTTGTATCCATGATTTGTATATTCCGTTCATTGAATATCCATTAAAGGCTACTTGAATTGATTTGCAATTATGTGAATTGTATGTGAAACTCTTTACTTGTATGGTTATTCTAAAGTTGTCCCTAGTCGGAGTTTATGTGAGGACACACATGAATATTAGACTAGCACATGTATTAGTTGATGACTATGTTTCACAAGTCATGGACATGGAGATGTTGAACTAATAATGTGGACACATGTGGAGACATGTGCTAGGACTGACCCAACACGAGAAGTAGTTCTCTGTTTAAACAACATATACGCTTTGTCCTTAGACCTGAGATTGTCACATGTATTCAAGATGTGGATCGACCTACTTAGGGGCTATCAAACGCTACGCCGTAACAGGGTAGTTATAAAGGTAGCTTTCGGGTTTGTCAAGAAGCATGCTATGAGACATGGTCAATCAAGATGGGATTTGCCCCTCTCTAATTGAGAGTGATATCTCTGGGCCCCTCGAGTGTTCGGATCCGAAAATGCATGGCCATGCTACGTACGGTTAAGAGTTAACCTACAAAGGGATTCCGAATCACAGGATCGAGAAAGAGCGGTCGGCTTGAAGCTAGACCAAATATCGTGAGGCAAAGGGAATAGCATGTATATTATGTTGTGATGGTTCGTCTGATATGATCTTCGTGTGTGTATAGGAGTTGGCACGTCTTGCTAGAGGCCGCTACCGACTATTGGGCCGAGTAGGAGTACTCGAGCCATGTCTATGCGTATCCGAACCCATAGGGTCACAAACTTAAGGGGCTGAAGCCCAATTCGGATCTGATCCGAGTTGGATTAGGTTTAGAAGTACTAATGGGCCTTGGACCAAGAGGCCCGTCAGGAATCTCTATAAATAGAGGGGTGGGGGCGCCCTAGGGTTTACACCTTTTGGCGAAACACACCTGCCGCGCCTCCCACGCCCTCGCCTGTTGCAACTCGCGGATCTAGCAGTCCGGATTGCGACGCTTCCTCCCTGCACGTGTGGATACCTTGGAGGTGTTGCACCTGCAGCACTTCGACGAGCCGCCGACGAGCCACGACGAGCCGCCGACGAGCCACGACGAGCCGCCGACGAGCCACGACAAGCCGACAACGAGCCACGGCACGAGGGCGATCTTGCTGCACGTGGACGAGCTGCTGAGGAGCTGCTGGACGTTGACGTGATCGACTACGTACGACTACGTTGATCGACTACGTACGACTACGTTGATTGTCTTCACTGCATCGATGCAAATCTACATCTTCCGCACCAGTAGTGCATCGAGTGGTAATCCCGTGATTCTTATACGGCAGTTCTTCCTGGTTTTACGCAGTAGAAATTTTACGCTAGTGTAGCCTACCTCGTATCCCAACAACCGGTTCATCACTTCTCTGTCTGAGGCTGGTGAAATCAGAAAGCTTCATCTCATGTACCCCCGCGTAGAAATACTTGTGAAACTGCCTTTCCAGGTCAGCCCATGTAATTATTGAGTTGGGTGGCAGTGTAGCGAACCATTGGAAGGCCGACCCGGACAGGGATGATGAGAAAAGGCACACTCGTAGAGCATCTTGCGCCGCTGCCTCTCCGCATTGGATGATGAATCTGTTCACGTGCTCTACAGTTGAGGTGTCATCCAGCCCCAAAAACTTGGTGAAATCGGGAACTTTGTACCGACGGGGAAACGGCAGTAAGTCATAAGTAGGTGGGTATGGTGTCTTGTATGTGTAGGTTTGCATCTTCGGTTTTAAACCGAATTGCTCTTGAATCACTTCCGCTATGCGTGCCGTCCAGTCTGGTTGTTGCTGATGGACTATCGGCTGGGGAACCGGCACGTGTTGGTAGACCGGCGGCGGGATGACCGGGTGGTGGGCGAGAACGTGTGGCGCTTGATGTGACGTGGCCGGCTGCGTAGTCGGGATCGGCTGTTTGAGTGAACTGGCCGCTTCGTCATATAGCACGATCGACGTAGTGCCCCGAACTGCTTCCGTTGCTTCTGCCCCCCTGCTCATCTCCGGCACGATGGGCAGATATTGCGGCATCATCGGCCGCGCAGCCGATTGGAAAGGTGCCTGGATTGGGACGCTTCCATAGCCGGCCGATTGATCTTGGACGGCCGACGCCGATGGTGCCCCCCAAGGCATTGAACTCGAGGGAGACAACTGCATGGGGGATAACTGAATGGATTGCGGATGGGGATATGGCGCGCTGTTAGGCCCCAGAGGGATTGATGAGGAGGAGGTGCCGGGACCTCCAATTGGAGCCTGGATCGGCTAAGGAGCCGAGTAGGGTACATTTGAATGACTCTTGGTCGGGGCCGTAATATGTGGGGCATACGCTGGTCCCTGGTATCCTTGGGATACGCCGTTGGCCAAGGAGCTGATGATGGCATTGTATACTGTATTAGAAATCACCGGGGATTGATCAATGAAAGCTTGATAGAGAGATTGTTGAACCATCTCGGACATCTTGCCCAAGTCCTCGGCGATTGTGATCTGGCGGGGAGTTGGAAACGGAGTCTTTTTGACAGTTTCCCCGCTCCTGGTGCGACTGAAGGACTGCAGACACGTCTTCCAGTAGTACACCATCTGCTTTTCCAATTCTTCCTTCTGGTCGGCCTTGAGGTCTGCTTCCGTCACCTCGATGACGTTGTCTTCCGAGACTTCGGCAGCTTTTGACATAGTGGCGGTTGTATTGGTCCCACCGGGCGTGCCAAAAGTGTGTTGGCACTAGAAATCGGCTGATCAAATCCCTAGCGTCGGACACACGACATGGGAGAATCTGCTTAACTCCTGTTCGGGTGACCGCCCTGGTGCGGTTCGCGCGGCGTGCCAGCCAATCTGACCTGTTGATTGGCAAGGAAAGAAACGTGTCAGATCCCAGAGGTTGCGATCGGCTAAGATTCCGATCTCGAGATAGCTTATCAGCGAATCGGCCGATTTGCTGTAATAAAGAAATCGGCTATAATGCAGCCGATTACCAGGCAGCGTTAGTAAAGAAAATTGCTAGAGTAATCTAAACAACACTATAGTAACAACACTAGGAATAGATCTAAATCGGCTATGCAGAAAACAATAGATTGAATAACGAAGTACAAGAAAGCTGAAAGTTCCAATTCCTAGCTGGATAACTGGTGATAAAACTAGAACAACAGGCAAAACCTAGGATTCTAGTAAATATCGATAACTAATGAATAAATCTAAACGAAACGACAGCGATGCGCCCGAAGTTAAAGCTTAGATATTACTCGATAAACGGAACTTACAGAATCGGCCGGAGATCAAGTTGATGCAGCCCCGCCAACCCGTATGAACTCGTGAAAAATAAGAAAAGTATTGGCGAAGTCGCTTGCTCGAAAGTAAGTGCGAGGAAATAGTAGTTTGTTGTATTGCTTTGGTTGTGATTACAGATCTATGAAGGTGGCTATTTTATAGCCTGTTACAAACGATTTCCTAACCAACTAGAACTCTATCTCTAATTTTAAACGAAAACAAATATTTACAAGTACGATTCGTAATCAAGTCGATCATCATGCTCTCATGGGCTGACTCCCTCTTTATCTTCATAGTCCACTTTAAGCCCATACCGGCCCAATTGCTCCGGCCTCCTAATCGGCCGATTTCTACCAACTCCATCAACAAAGGACAGCCGAGTGCGACCCTCGGGGTCGGGCGAGGCGGAGTTCCACCCTCGGAGGGTCGGGCGCTTCCGACCCTAGGAGTTGGGGTTGGGCGAGGCGGAGTTCCACCCTCGGAGGGTCGGGCACATCCGACCCCACGACTTGGGGGTCGGGCGAGGCGGAGTTCCACCCTCGAAGGGCAATCAGCCGATCCTCAACTGTAGCACCAATCGGCCAATCTCCAACCGTGACCTCTGTGTCTTGCCACATCTCCTGATTTCTTCCTTTTCTGACGCCGATTTCATATGTGTCAAAATCTGGCGTCAACAGACCTCAACCACTACTTGGATCTGGATGAGGAGACTCCTTTATCAGGTCCATAGCAGGGCCTGGTAATCACATCTACTCCACAAGGCAGATTCGTCTACTGGCCCAACATGAAGCCATCTGCTCTCGCCAGGGATGACGAGTCACGCCTTGTTGCATACCTCGATACTCTCCCTTACAAGGAGGATATCCCTCTGTCTCCTATCTACGAAGAAGATAGCCCTACAGAGATTATCATGTCAAGGTCGAGTAGTTTTTCCCCAGAGCGGGAACTACTCACCATCATCGCTCCTCAAGGGGGTGATGGCAAAGAGCCACCAGAAAGAAATCCATGATGCAAGCGCCATACAGATGACGTGTCGATGAAAGAACCTCTCCACCAATGTGCAAGGAGAAGAGGCCAAAAGTCAAAGGAATTGTCAGTGAACAAGAAACATTTCACAAGCAAATTGTCGCCACCACCTTGCATCCGACTTACCCATCATGAACCTGAAACTAGCATGTAGTGGGTGGAGTGCCCTAGAGGCTAGGCTGACTGTGCGTGGGTCCCGAGGTTAGCCACTTGACCACTGATGTTAAGTGCGCCCGCGTCATCGACTCTCCTAGTGAGTGAAGGGGTCCTTCTGGACCAGTTGCTGCTTGATGGGCCGACACTGCCCATGATCATCGATGAACCAGACTGGATGGCTCCATAGTCCTATATACATCTCGCCAAGAATAGCGAGTATCATGTTGGTTATTTTTCCTTATGTTTATCTTTGCTATACTATTAACTTTAGATTTCGTTGGAACCCTATCCATCTTTACTATGATGTTATCTTTTGTTTGTAAGATCAATGGACTGTTTCCTTTGGATGGAAGATCAATCCCCTATTTTCCTACTTTGTTTTATGTTTCATGTAATGTGATTGTGTTTGGAATAGTGCATCAGTTTTTTAGACGTTGAAAGTCAATATGGGAAGAATATTAAAAAAATAATATAATCCTAATAGGCTCTCTATCAAAACCAAGGAAATCCTTGCTTACCTTGCCAAAATTCATACCATTTTTCCCACAAGGATCGAACATTTTGGTCCGTTTCCTTTTGGGTGGAAGATCAATCTCTTGCTTTCCTGTTCTGTTTGCTCTGTTTCCTCTCCCTAACCCTTTCCGCAAAGGATCGGAAATTTTAGTCCATCCTATTTACTTTTCCGAAGATGGATCATACATCGGTACAACTTGCCAAGAATAGCTAGTGTTACTTTGGTTATGTTGCCTTATGGTTCTGAACGTTGTGCCGATGATGTACTGTCAATCTTGCCTATCTCATTACATGATTTCATTTTCTTGTTTCCAAGAGTGCCACATCAACAAATAAAAATGCAACCATGGATGAAACTCTAGGAATGCTTGGTTATCTTGCCCAAGCTTACCCACTAGCCTTGTTTTCCAAGACTTGGCAAGGCAATCCTTGATAGGTGGGGAGAGCAAATAAATTTCGTTGCCACGTGTAATGGTGGAGCCTGCACATAAGAAGCTAACAAAAATTACCCTGTCGCACGGTTTGTGTTGACGGCTCTGAAGTACCAATTCTAGGCTGTCAACTCCTGCATAAACACCAGAAAGTTGAGCATCAACCTAGTGGTAGGGGTTTATTACTAACCATTTCCACAAATGTTGGTGAATAATTGTATGCAGGTCACTTATCCTTAGAATGGAGGTGGAAACACACCCAAGTGGCAAAGAAACACAACTCCAGCCAATCAGGGAAGAGCACATGGATCCATGGGCCCATTAGAAGGAGTAAATCGCCTTAATTTGGCGCATGCACCTAGGACAAACTCGAGGGCCCATCAGGAATGTCCTAGACAAAAGGCGGCACGAGAAGCAGTGCTCGGGGTTCGACCAAACCAGTGCTTGCCCCCTGTGCTCAGCTTCCACGTGGCGACCCCTAGTGACTTCCTAAAGGCGGTTCTGGCCGTTATCCCAGGAGTAACTGCCTCAAAGCCTCGGATCCTGCTAGGTGGCTCAAGGAGAGAGGCTAGAGGAAGAATATTCCCTTGAGATGCTTGGAGGTTCTCCACTCTCCTAAGGAACCTCTCCTCTATAAATAGTAGAGGAAGACGCTCATTTGAGGACACACACACAACACCATCCAAGAGAGAAGTAGATATCCACTCTAAAGGCTAAGCCTAGCCTTGCTTGTGCTTGGAACAGGGAGAGGGTGAGGGGTAGTTCGGGAGGAGTGCCGAGGTGTCGGCACTATCCTCCTAGCTTGTACCTCTATGGATGTTGGCTACATTCTAGTTTAATAAGTTGGTATTCGTGGTTCCTTATTAGGGTGTCATACTTGGTTCTTATATGCATGAGTAGTCTATGATCCTTGCTATGTTTATATGCTTGGCTTATATGCTCGTATGCTAGTCATATACCCTTGCTATCATAGTATGGGCTTCTATGCTCTCATGTATGCCTTTAGACCTTGATATAGTATACACTAGTAATATCTAGATTTGAGTGAGATCAATTCTCTTACTCACGGGTTCGTTGCTCTCTCTCTCTTGGAGAGAGTGCTATAGTCTGCTATAGGGATAAAGATGTAGTTAAGCCACAGTAGTAATTAGTAGTGCAGACTTGGTATCTAGGCTAAGGGTTATCCTTCGTTAGCCGTATATCCCACGGGTTGCTAGAGGTAGGCTGTAGGTGGTGACAACCCTATTGGTCCTTTGTAATCCTCCACATTTGGATATATCATGGAGCTGTAGCCCGGAGGTGCCTGACTAATTTAGGCTAAGCCGGTGCCCGAAGCGAGTATTCTGACCCAAGAGATCGACCTTTAACTTATCTACAGTGCTATCCTTATGAATCCTCTCTACCCTCGCCACCTATCTTGGTGTATCCTTGGACTTGTTGGAGGTATGCCCTAGAGGCAATCATAGAGATGATGATATTCCATTTGTATCCATGATTAGTATTGTGTTCCTTGAATATCCATTAAAGGCTACTTGAATTGATTTGCAATTATGTGAATTGTATGTGAAACTCTTTACTTGTATGGTTATTCTAAAGTTGTCCCTAGTCGGAGTTCATGTGAGGACACACATGAATATTAGACTAGCACATGTATTAGTTGATGACTATGTTTCACAAGTCATAGACATGGAGATGTTGAACTAATAACGTGGGCACATGTGGAGACATGTGCTAGGACTGACCCAACACGAGAAGGAGTTCTCTCTTTACACAACATATACCCTTTATCCTTAGACCTGAGATTGTCGCATGTACTCAAGATGTGGATCGACTTACTTAGGGGCTATGAAACGCTACGCCATAACAGGGTAGTTATAAAGGTAGCTTTCGGGTTTGTCAAGAAGCATGCTATGAGACATGGTCAATCAAGATGGGATTTGCCCCTCTCTGATTGAGAGTGATATCTCTGGGCCCCTCGAGTGATCGGATCCAAAAATGCATGGCCATGCTACGTACAGTTAAGAGTTAACCTACAAAGGGATTCCGAATCACAGGATCGAGAAAGAGCGGTCGGCTTGAAGCTAGACCAAATATCATGAGGCAAAGGGAATAGAATGTATATTATGTTGTGATGGTTCGTTTGATCTGATCTTCGTGTGCGTATAGGAGTTGGCACGTCTTGCTAGAGGCCACTACCGACTATTGGGCCGAGTAGGAGTATTCGGGCCATGTCTATACGTATCCGAACCCATAGGGTCACACACTTAAGGGGCTGGAAGCCCAATTCGGATCTGATCCGAGTTGGATTAGGTTTAGAAGTACTAATGGGCCTCGGACCCAGAGGCCCGTCAGGAACCTCTATAAATAGAGGGGTGGGGGCGCCCTAGGGTTTACACCTTTTGGCGAAACACACCTGCCGCGCCTCCCACGCCCTCGCCTGTTGCAACTCGCGGATCTAGCAGCCCGGCTTGCGACGCTTCCTCCCTGCACGTGTGGATACCTTGGAGGTGTTGCGCCTGCAGCACTTGGACGAGCAACCGACGAGCCACGACGAGCCGCCGACGAGACACGACGAGCCGACGACAAGCCGCGGCACAAAGGCGATATTGCTGCACGTGGATAAGCTGCTGAGGAGCTGCTGGACGTTGACGTGATCGACTACATATGACTACGTTGATCGACTATGTATGACTACGTTGATCATCTTCACTGCATCGACGCAAATCTACATCTTCCGCACCAGTAGTACGTCGAGTGGTAATCCCGTGATCCTTATACAGCAGTTCTTCCTGGTTTTACGCGGTAGAAATTTTGATTTGCGCTAGTGTAGCCTACCTCGTATCCCTACAGTGGTATCAGAGCCGTAGCTGTTTAGTTTTGGATTCGGGATGTGTGCATATGGAGATATGCGAGTTTTCAGTTTGATCTATGTCCTGGTTTCGTGCTCTTGCTGCAATGGTAGTGTAACGACATACTCCTACCGGTCGGTTTCTGCCATCGAAGTTAAGTGATACACGTAATTCCAGTTGCAGTGAGCGAAGATCAATATGATTGGTCGAATCGAAATCCAGGGTCATACGCCAGGCGCATTAGATGTGCAATAGTAGATGGGATCTACTGCCGGGGTCGGGATTTTTGCCGCATGCGTATGCTTCGGTAAATCAGCCATAACTTTTTGGTACGATCTCGGATCGGGGCGAATTTTATATGAAAATTGATCTACAGAAAAAGTTACACATGAAATTCAACGGCATTGCCGTTTTTGGCGAAATTAGATTTCCCAAATTCGGCTTGGAAGATGGAGTTTCGGGCATCCGAAGTTTGGAACGTTAGGACGCTTAACTCTGTTTTGCAGGATGTATGTATCTTGTGATCAGTATGGCCCTTTGTGTACATGATGCATGTGTGTAACTCATTCGTGACCTGCGTGTCGCGCGTAGGGCAACACGGCAGGAGCCATATGTGTTGTCACTTTATTGTATTTAATGGTCTGCGTACCAATCTGTGATGATCTAAGCAACTATGTAATCTTCATTACTAGCTTCTTTACTAGCTATTAGGCGTAATAACATGTTCTAGTTCTTGGAAGAGTCATCACCAGGAGGATGGCGCACATGGAACATGGAGATGGAGATCACCATGGTGAACAGGTTCTATGGAGATGGAGATCACCATATGAAAACGGGCCATACTGTATCACAACTGTGTGAATGCTATTCTGTTTATATTTTACTTTCTACATGCTGTGATGTTACAAGTAGAACGATCCCTCACAAAGTTTAAGTTAGTATGCCCTCCCAACTAAAACTTGCACCATCCCATGTCTTGTACAATTAGTGGTGGGTCTATGAAATTAGGGTACCACTAGTTTTCCTTGACTAGACGGGTTTGTGTCGGACACTTACACGCATAAGGGTTGGTTTGGTTAACAAGGTTATCTTAACGGTTAAGGATCTTGGGGCATAAAGGTTGGGCGCTGAGACATAGAGATGTCACCCAACAACAGGAGTCATATGTGATATGATTAGCAAAAGTTGCTTACCGATCTACCTTGTTTGCTAGCGGTGATGCTAAAGCTTACTAGTAGACTTGTTAGTTGTGGATCCTGAGTCACTAAGTATCAATAGAGGGATATTGATTTTAGTGGGAGTAGATTTTGTTAAAATAGTTTAATGTGATTTGCTCTATCATGGATACGTTTGTCTTAGTGTATTTTGCATTACTTTTGTTGTAGATTAAATGGCACCTAGCAACACCAGCACACCGTTTGCTTTGCGTTCGGTCCTTGAGAAGGAAACATTGAATGGAACAAACTACTCGGATTGGATCCGTAACCTGTTGATGTCCATCAGCCGATAAAAAGGAAGATGTTCTAGACACCCCACTACCACCAGTACATGCTGATGATGCATCTGCTGCCGTTAAAGCTGCTTACAAGAAGGCATTTGATGCTAATCTTGAGGTAAGCTGCCTTATGCTTGCTTGCATGGAACCCGAGCTGCAGATGCAGTTCGAAAAAAATCATGAGGCATACGATATGATTGTGGCGCTCAAGGAGATGTTCCAGACACAGGCTAGGACTGAAAGGTTCAATGTGTCCAAAGCCTTTCTGGAGTGCAAGCTAGCAGAAGGCGCAGCAGTAGGACCACAAGTAATCAAGATGGTTGGTTACACTCAGCGATTGGAGAAGCTGGGCTTCCCAATGGGCAAAGAGTTGGCCACTGACTTCATTCTTTCATCTCTTCCGCCTAGCTATGGGAACTTCATCTCGAACTACCATATGCATGGGACGGAGAAGGGTCTGAATGAGCTGTGTGGTATGCTCAAGACAGCAGAGGTAGACATTAAGAAAAGCGCTAGTACCAGCCATGTGATGGCTGTACAGAACAAGCCTACCTTCAAGAAGATGGGCAATTCTTGGAAGAAGAAGGGTAAGGCTGGAGTGTCCAAGCCAAACCCAGCGCCCAAGGCTAAAGCTGGACCTGCTCCAGATAAAGAGTGCTTTTATTGTCACGAACCTGGTCACTGGAAGAGAAACTGCAAGCAGTACCTAGCTTCATTGAAGAATGGCGGAAGTAAGAGTACTTCTACCTCAGGTATGCTTGTTGTTAATGTTATAGACAACATTTTTCTCGCTGATACAATTATTAATTCTTGGGTATTTGATATCGGATCGGTTGCTCATATTTGCAATTCGATGCAGGGAATGATAAGAAGTAGAAGCGTGGAAAGAGGAGAAGTTGATTTCCGCGTGGGCAATAATGCAAGAGTTGCTCCGTTGACCGTCGGGACGATGCAACTCCACCTCCCGTCAGGATTTATTATGGAGTTGAATAATTGTTATTTCGTTCCTAGTTTAAGTCGAAACATTTTGTCTCCTTCATGCTTGATGAAGGATGGTTATTCATTTGTGAGTGAAAACAATGGTTGTGTGATCTCTAAGAATGATATGTTTATGGCTTTTGCACCCATTGTGAATGGATTATTTATTTTAAATCTTGATGGTTCACCTGTCTGTAACGTAAGTGCTAAAAGGCCTCGGCCTAATGATTTGAGTCCTACCTACTTGTGGCATTGTCGTTTGGGTCATATAAGTGAAAAGTGTATGAAGAAGCTCCATTGTGATGGACTTCTAACTTCGTTTGATTTTGAATCATACGAGACATGTGAGGCTTGCTTGCTAAGCAAGATGACCAAGACGCCTTTCACAGGATTTCCTGAGAGAGCAGTAGACTTGTTGGAACTCGTACATAGTGATGTATGCGGACCAATGAACACGACGGCTAGAGAAGGATTCCAATACTTAATAACTTTCACTGATGATTTTAGTAGATATGGCTATGTCTACTTGATGAGGCACAAGTCTGAAACCTTTGAAAAGTTCAAGGAATTTCAGAATGAAGTTGAAAATCAGCGTGGCAAGAAAATTAAGGCCTTACGATCTGATCGTGGAGGCGAGTATTTGAGTCATGAGTTTAGCAATCTTCCAAAGAGTTGCAGAATTGTTCCACAACTTACGCCTCCTGGAACACCTCAGAGATACGGTGTATCCGAGCGACGTAATCGAACTTTGTTAGACATGATTCGATCAATGATGAGCCAGTCGGACCTACCGTTGTCATTTTGGGGATACGCTCTAGAAACAACAGCTTTCACACTTAATAGGGTACCATCTAAATCCGTAGTTAAGACACCATATGAGATGTGGACTGGAAAGGTTCCTAGTTTGCCTTTTCTAAAGATTTGGGGATGTGAAGTGTTTGTCAAGCGACTTCAGTCGGACAAGATCACACCCAAGTCGAATAAGTGCATTTTCGTGGGATATCCAAAGGAAACTTTGGGATATTATTTCTACAACCGATCAGAAGGCAAAGTGTTTGTCACTCGGAATGGGGTTTTCCTAGAGAAAGAGTTTCTCAAAAGAGAAAAGAGTGCAGAGACAGTGCATCTTGAAGAAGTTCAAGATGAGCCGATCGGGCAAGAATCAATGAGTGATGCTAATGTAGCAGAACAAGTTGAGATACCCATGGCAAGAGAAGCACCGCCACAACCACGAAGGTCGGCAAGGCTCCGCGAAATGCGGGAAATATTATTGTTGGACAATGATGAGCCTGCGACATATGTAGAAGCAATGATGGACCCAGACTCCGAAAAATGGTAGAGTGCCATGCAATCCGAAATAGAGTCCATGGGAGACAATCAAGTTTGGAACTTGGTTGACCCGCCTGATGGTGTTAAAGCCATAGAGTGCAAGTGGATCTGTAAGAAGAAAAAGGACATGGGTGGAAATGTTCACATCTATAAAGCACGACTTGTCGCAAAAGGTTTTCGACAAGTTCAAGGAGTTGACTACGATGAGACCTTCTCGCCCATAGTGATGCTTAAGTCCATTCGGATTATTCTAGCTATAGCTGCATATTTCAATTATGAGATATGGCAGATGGATGTCAAGACAACTTTCCTGAATGGAAACCTAGCTGAGGACGTGTATATGATACATCCCGAGGGTTTTGTCGATCCGAAAAATGTTAGAAAGGTATACAAGCTTCAGAGATCCATTTATGGATTGAAGCAAGCATCTAGGAGTTGGAACATTCGTTTTGATGAAGTGGTCAAAGGGTTTGACTTCACCAAGAATGAAGAAGAGTCTTGTGTTTACAAGAAGGTTAGTGGGAGCTCTGTAGTATTTCTAATCTTATATGTGCATGACATATTACTGATTGGAAATAACATTCCTATGCTTGAGTCCGTAAAGACTTCACTGAAAAATAGTTTTTCGATGAAGGACTTAGGGGAAGCGGCATATATTCTGGGCATTAAGATCTATAGAGATAGATCAAGAAGGCTTATAAGTTTAAGCCAAGATACTTACATTGACAAAGTGTTGAAGCGGTTAAACATGGAAGAGGCAAAGAAAGGGTTCTTTCCTATGTCACATGGCATACATCTCAGCAAGACTCAATGTCCTTCGACTGCTGATGAGTGGGATCGCATGAGTAGAGTGCCATATGCCTCGGCTATTGAATCTATCATGTATGCAATGATAAGTACTCGCCCAAATGTTTCATATGCGCTAAGTATGACAAGCAGACACCAGTCGGATCCAGGTGAGAGTCATTGGACAGCGGTGAAAAATATTCTTAAGTACTTGAGAAGGACTAAAGATATGTTCCTCGTCAATGGAGGTGAGGAGGAGCTCGTTGTAACAGGTTACACCGATGCTAGTTTCCAAACCGACACAGATGATTCAAAGTCACAATCAGGATTTGTGTTCACGCTAAATGGTGGTGCTGTTAGTTGGAAGAGTTCCAAGCAGGAGACGGTGGCCGATTCTACGACAGAAGCTGAGTACATCGCGGCTTCGGAAGCAGCGAAGGAGGGTGTTTGGATAAAGAATTTCCTCATTCATCTTGGTGTGTTCCCGAATGCGTCCAGCCCATTGAATCTCTACTGTGATAACAATGGGGCAATTGCGCAAGCAAAGGAGCCAAGGAACCACCAGAAGAACAAACACGTAATGCGGCGATTTCATCTCATTCGAGACTTCGTTAACCGGGGTGAGATCAAGATATGCAAAATACACACGGATCTGAACATTTCTGATCCGTTGACAAAACCCCTCCCGCAGGCTAAACATGATGCGCATGTAAGACCTATGGGTATTAGGTACCTTCTAGATTGACTCTAGTGCAAGAGGGAGACTGTTGGAGGTATGCCCTAGAGGCAATTATAGAGATGATGATATTCCATTTGTATCCATGATTTGTATTGTGTTCCTTGAATATCCATTAAAGGCTACTTGAATTGATTTGCAATTATGTGAATTGTATGTGAAACTCTTTACTTGTATGGTTATTCTAAAGTTGTTCCTAGTCGGAGTTCATGTGAGGACACACATGAATATTAGACTAGCACATGTATTAGTTGATGACTATGTTTCACAAGTCATCGACATGGAGATGTTGAACTAATAACGTGGGCACATGTGGAGACATGTGCTAGGACTGACCCAACACGAGAAGTAGTTCTCTCTTTACACAACATATACGCTTTCTCCTTAGACCTGAGATTGTTGCATGTACTGAAGATGTGGATCGACTTACTTAGGGGCTATCAAACACTAAGCTGTAACAGGGTAGTTATAAAGGTAGCTTTCGGGTTTGTCAAGAAGCATGCTATGAGACATGGTCAATCAAGATGGGATTTGCCCCTCTCTGATTGAGAGTGATATCTCTGGGCCGCTCGAGTGATCAGATCCAAAAATGCATGGCCATGCTACGTACGGTTAAGAGTTAACCTACAAAGGGATTCCGAATCACAGGATCGAGAAAGAGCGGTCGGCTTGAAGCTAGACCAAATATCGTGAGCCAAAGGGAATAGCATGTATATTATGTTGTGATGGTTCGTCTGATATGATCTTCGTGTGCGTATAGGAGTTGGCACGTCTTGCTAGAGGCCGCTACCGACTATTGGGCCGAGTAGGAGTACTCGGGCCATGTCTATATGTATCCGAACCCATAGGGTCACACACTTAAGGGGCTGGAAGCCCAATTTGGATCTGATTCGAGTTGGATTAGGTTTAGAAGTACTAATGGGCCTCGGACCCAGAGGCCCGTCAGGAACCTCTATAAATAGAGGGGTGGGGGCACCCTAGGGTTTACACCTTTTGGCGAAACACACCTGCCGCGCCTCCCACGCCCTCGCCTGTTGCAACTCGCAGATCTAGCAGTCTGGCTTGCGACACTTCCTCCCTGCACGTGTGGATACCTTGGAGGTGTTGCGCCTGCAGCACTTGGACGAGCCACCGACGAGCCGCCGACGAGACACGACGAGCCGACGACGAGCCGCGACACGAGGGCGATCTTGCTGCACGTGGATGAGCTGCTGAGGAGCTGCTGGACGTTGACGTGATCGACTACGTACGACTACGTTGATCGACTACGTACGACTACGTTGATTGTCTTCACTGCATCGACGCAAATCTACATCTTCCGCACCAGTAGTGCGTCGAGTGGTAATCCCGTGATCCTTATACGGCAGTTCTTCCTGGTTTTACGCGGTAGAAATTTTGATTTGCGCTAGTGTAGCCTACCTCATATCCCTACAGGACTGACTAGAATATAAGTTTGTACACACATGTTCCCTTGGATTTAATTACCTTGGAATAATCTGAGGTGAAAGCTACAACGGTATCCGTGCGCTTGCGGATTTATTCGCATTCGTTAATATACGAACAAGCTTTCTAGCGCTGTTGCCAGGGAACAATTGTTGTATCTTTCTTTGTACCTAGTCGTCCTTGTATCTTTTTAGTTTTCTTTCCTCCTACCTTTACCCCCGCTACCCATGGAGAAGCCATCCTTTCAAAGCCTCTCTGCCCCAGGGGCGAGTTCTTAGAGCCATCACCCTTTGTGCTAGATTTCTGTTTCATTCGGCAGAATGAGACGGAATCCATAGGTGCGGCTTGGGCTAGATTTTCGCTCTTACTGAAATCTAGCTCTGTCCTATTGATACAAGATCCTTTGTTGCTTCACACCTTTTATAAGGGTCTCGATAAGGATTCCGCCAATTATCTTGACTTCATCACTGGAGGGCGCCTCTCCATAAGATTCTGGCTGAAGGTAGGGAAATCTTAGATCATATCACCAAGAACACCACCTTCATAGTCGAGTCTAAACCTCTCTGAGAAGAGTGCGAGTTGAGCCATGAGGATCTTCTAGTGGCCGAATCCGATCCTTCACCTTCCACATCCTTAGATTCAGCCATAGAACCCTCGTCTCAACTAGGAACATTGGAGGGAGAAGAAATTCGACCTCTGAAGTTCTCTTTTCAATGCGAGGATGACCCATCTAGAAACCATAGAAACACCTCAAATTTCTTCAATGCCCAACTAGGGAATGAACCTTCTTCTGTCCACACCGATCAATCTAGAAATCCCTTGACAAAACCTTCCCTTAGGCCTACGGTACCTCCTTTACTATCAGGCATGTACCCCAGGCCCACGAGTAGACCTTGGACGGCCCACTAAGGGACGTACTCGGATGTGATCAGGACAAAGGGATAGGCTTATCCTACTCGGACTAGTCAAGTATGCATATGGAAAACTACTCGGGCCATGCCGAGTAGGACTCTGTAATTGTACTCGACTAGGACTCGGACTTTTAACCCTGCCCTCCCATGTATATAAGGGCGGGCAGGGACCCCCCCTCAAACAGAACAACTCCAAGTGCATCTAAGATCAATACAAACAAACACACAGGACCTAGGGTATTACGCGATCTAGCGGCTCGAACCTGTCTAAATCGTGTTCCTTGCGTCACCATTGATTCCTTGATTCTCAACAATCCTGACCGCACAAAAGACCACCTAGGGTACCCCCTAGGTGGGTTGCCAGTCTAAAACACCGATAGCTGGCATGCCAAGTAGGGGAGCTCGTCGAGTTTCTCAGCGCGAACTCAATGGCAACGATCATCATCAAGCCCATCTTCGCTATCGAAGCGGGCGCTACCTTCGTTTTTGGATCCTACCTCTGCATCGCCGACGGTGCCGGATCGTTCCTGCGCCAGATCGTCAATGCCCAGGAGAAGAAATCGGAGGATTTGGTAAGAAAAAACCAAGATTTCAAGGTCAACAACCTCGAGTTCGACTACGCGTCGGACTCGACTTCGGTTCAGACTAGTCGGTCCCAGTCGCTACTCAAATCGACTTCGACTCCAAAACGGTTTCCAAACGAACTCCGCAATGCAGCCGAAGCCCACCAGAGTTTCCTCACTCGACTTCAACTCGAACTCGGGAATGACGACGACGATGAATCCAACTCGGTCTATCTCCCACAGATACCATTATCAGGACCAGCCCAGGGCCTGGTAATAACTACAACATCACAAGGCAGATTTGTTCACTGGCCCGGAATGCGACCATCCCTTGCCCGCGACTACGAGTCATGCCTTGTCGCTCACATAGACAACCTCCCATACTAGGAAGGCATCCCACTCACTTCAAACCACGAGGAAAGTTCAACAGAGATTGCAACATCAAGCTCCGGAAGCTACAACCCAGACAGGGAAGTCTTTGTTATTACTCAAAATAACAACCTCGGTACTAGCCAGAACAGAACCCCCAGGCGATTAACACAACTCGACAACATCTTAGAAGACGAGTCTACAGCTGACGCCCTGCAAAATGCAACCTCCGATCAAAGGAACCAAAGAAGGATGCGCAATGCTACTCGGGCTGAGCGACGGCAGACGATGACTACAAATATTCCCATCACAAACCTTGAAAGAGCATTCGACGCAGTTCAGGCTCAAGAACATACCACTCCACTCGCAGCAATCGCTTCTATCAATCTTTTAACAAATGCTCATACCCCGAGACGGAGACAACAAGGCCACAACTTAGCTCGTGCAACGCGACAACGGACTAATCGCACAACTTGCAGAGCAAGCTTACAAGCTACTCGACAAAGAATCACCAATCCCATCTGTTCCTCGCATTACAGCTCATCAAGAAGGCAGCAGAGGCGCTGCAGCCAACAACAATGATGCTCAAAGAAACGACAACGAAGTCGTCAACCAACCTCGGCAACACAGCCAAGGCCCAAGTAAACACAATGCCCCAATACGCCATAAGGATGTTGGAGAAGTCAGCTGCACCAACTCAGTAAAAAGTATTCGCCCTACTCGAAAGAACCACGAAGTGTCAAATTTCATTGATCTACAAGAAATACTCAACAGTCGGCGTGAGCGAGAAGTCGACAACTACAACCACTTTCCTGCTTTCACAAATAGGGTAATGAAGACAAGACTACCTGAGAAGTTCAAGCCAACAGGAATCACCAAGTATGATGGCAAACAAGACCCAATTCAATGGCTACGATGCTACTCGCTAGCAGTCCAAGCAGCTGGGGGCAATAACGACACCAAAGTCATCCACTTTCCCATATGCATGGAACCCGCACCACTAACATGGCTTGAATCACTCAAACCCAAGTCAATCGACTCTTGGGCAGATTTGACAAAGGCTTTCACCAACAACTATGCCGGCTCCATGGCTAGACTAGGCAACAAGATCGACTTGAGTCAAATTAAGCAAAAAGAAGGTGAAACCTTATGCGACTAATTGCGACGGTTCTTCGAAAAGAAGGCAACTACAGTTGACATTTCAGAGACAGACGTCATCGAGTGCTTCCAGAATGGACTCTATGATCGACGAACGTACCAAGATTTTGGTCAATGACGACCAGCTAATGTCAAAGACCTCAAAGTCATGGTGCAACAATGGGCGGACGAAGAAGACAAAGAGCGCGAACGGTTTGGCTCTCATCGCAACCGTGGACGCGACAACAACAATGATCAGGATAGAACTCGACACAATGATACTCGAAATAACTTTTCGAGAAATCAGAATCGCAAAAGGAAGCCCAACAACACCGTAGCTACCATGACCAACTCCGAGAAAAAGGGATCCTGTAAAAACGACGAAGGGCCGACCTTCACCGAGCTACTAAAAAAGCAGTGCCCATGGCACCCGACTAGCAAGCACTCAGCAATAGATTGCTACAGCATGCGTCGAGTCATGCAAGACTTACCCGCACGACCAACCCCTGAAGAGTACAACAAGAAAAAGGACAAGGGCAAGAACAAAGTCCACAATGACGAAGAAGAAGAAGGTGACTTCTAGACCACCTCCAAGACAGTCAATGTCATCTTTGGCAGAATCCCAGGCACCGCGTCCAAGCGAGCCAGCAAACTCGTACTCAGGGAAATCATGGCCATCGAACCAACAGATTCAACACCACTTAAATGGTCCGAAGTACCCATATCCTTCAGTAGAAAAGACCAGTGGATGAAATTCTCAGAACCAGGCCGATTCCCTCTAGTACTCGATCCTATTGTGGCAAGGTCAAAGGTGACAAAGGTACTCATCGATGGTGGAAGTAGACTCAACGTCATTTTCACCAAAACACTAAGAAAGATGTGCCTCGACGTCACGGAAATGCTAACCCCAACAGATTCACCCTTCTATGGCATTGTACCTGGAAATGCAACTATACCGCTGGGACAAGTCATCCTTCCAGTTACTTTTGGAACTAAGGAACACTACTGCACCGAGTATATCAGATTCGAAGTCGTCGACTTCGAGACATCTTACCACGCCATACTCGGAAGGCAAGCACTCGCCAAATTCATGGCCACACCACATTATGTTTACTTGGTACTCAAAATGCCAGGGCCCAAGGGGGAACTAACGCTACAGGGAGATCTACGGCGATCCTACGAATGCGACACTGAGGCCGTGGAAATCGCCGTGACTTCTCAAGCACCTAGCCCCATGCAACAAGTCTTCACAGCTTCAAAAAAACTCCATCCAACCGAACTCAAGATCCCAAAAAACAAGTCAGGGTCTACAAAGGTGAAACCCGCAAGCAAGCAAGACTTCAAACCAGTTGATCTCCAGACGGGTGACTCCTCCAAGACAGCCCTGATTGGAATAGGGCTAGATCCTAAATAGGAATCCGCATTCGTTAGTTTCCTTCGGGCTAACCACGATATCTTCGCTTGGAAACCAGCTAACATGCCCGGTGCGCCCAAGGAGATGATCGAGCACTCTCTAAATGTTGATCCCAAAGCTACTCCAAAATGGCAGTGACTCCGAAAGTTCGCTCAAGACAGACGAGAAGCAATCAAAAAAGAGCTAGCCAAGCTACTCGCGGCAGGGTTCATCAAAGAAGTCTTTCACCCTGATTGGCTAGCCAACCCCGTACTCATTCGTAAGAAAAACAACGAGTGGCGACTGTACGTTGACTACACCAACCTCAACAAGCACTATCCTAAAGACCCTTTCAGGCTACCCAGGAACGACCAAGTGGTCGACTCCACTGTAGGGTGCACTTTACTATATTTTCTCGACTGCTACTCAAGTTATCATCAGAGAAGCCTCAAAGAAGAAGATCAAGCTAAAACAGCCTTCATCACACCATTTGGAGCTTTCTGCTACAAGATAATGTCCTTCGGACTAAAAAATGTAGGAGCAACCTATCAACGAGCTATACAGATGTGCTTCAAAAAGCAACTTCACCGCAATGTTGAAGCTTATATAGACAACGTAGTCGTCAAAACAAGAAACCAGGAGGAACTCATCACCGACTTCGAGGAAACTTTCTCCAGTCTACGAGCTTTCCGATGGAAACTCAATCCTACTAAATGTGTCTTCGAAGTACCTTCTGGCAAGTTACTCGGGTTCATCATCAGCCATCGCGGCATTGAGGCCAACCCTGAGAAAATATCTGCCATCACAAACATGCAAGCACCAGCTAGCATCAAGGATGTGCAGAAACTCACAGGCTGCATGGCAGCTCTCAATCGGTTCATCTTGAGACTTGGAGAACAGGGACTACCCTTCTTTAAGCTTCTCAAATGACAGGACAAGTTTAAATGGACAGAAGAGGCAGACAAGGCACTGACGCAACTCAAAGACTTTCTGTCAAAGCCTCCTGTACTCACTGCTCCATCTCCAAACGAGGACTTGCTCCTATACATAGCAGCTACTACTCATGTCGTCAGCACGGCGATAGTAGTTGAACGGTCTGAACTAGGCCACGTTTACAAAGTCCAGAGACCTGTGTACTTCGTTAGTGAAGCACTCTCGGACTCCAAAACTTGATACTCACCGATACAGAAACTCCTGTATGCAATTCTGCTCACCTCCCGCAAACTGTGCCATTATTATCAAGAACACAACATCACAATCATTTTTGACTTCCCGCTCGGCGAAATTCTCCACAACAGAGATGCCACAGGTAGAATCTCCAAATGGGCAGTTGAACTCGGAGCTCTAACCTTGGACTTTAAACTAAGGACAGCTATCAAATCCCAGGCTTTGGTCGACTTCGTGGCTGAATGGACTAAGAATTAGATGCCAACACCAGTCGAGCGGCTAGAGCACTGGGTAATGTATTTTGACGGATCCCTCAAACTCGAAGGGGCCGGTGCAGGCGTACACCTCATCTCCCCAAATGGAGACCAACTCAAGTATGTACTGCAAATATTCTAGGAAGCATCAAACAATGAAGCCGAGTATGAAGCACTGCTACACGGCCTTTGTCTTGCAATCTCCCTCGGCATCAAAAAGTCTTCTGGTTACGACGACTCACTAGTCGTTATAAACCAAGTCAATGACGAGTGGGATCGAAACAAAGACAACATAGATGCTTAATGCAAAGAAGTCCGCAAACTAGAAAACAAGTTCTAAGGCTTGGAATTTCATCACATCGTTCGCAACAACAACGTAGCCGCTGACGTGTTATCAAAAATGAGCTCAACTCGTGCAGAGGTTCCAGTAGAAATCTTCGTACACGAACTGCACAAGCCGTCCATATTAGAACAAGTTACACCTCCAGTAGTCCAGACTACTGACGTCACTCGAGAAACCATGATGATAGAAGTCGACTGGAGGGCACCCTTCATCGACTACATCAAAGATCGCAAGTTACCCTCTGACAAAAATCAAGCCGAACAAATCTCCCGACAAGGGAAAAACTACGTTCTAGTCGGACACAAGCTCTACAAGAAAAGTACATCATCAGAGGTACTCATGAAGTGCGTTACCCATGAAGATGGTAAAGAATTCCTAGAAGAAATTCACAAGGGGATCTGCGGCAACCACGCATCCTCATGAACAATAGTCGGCAAGGCTTTCAGAGCATGTTTCTACTGGCCAATCGCTCTGGCTGACGCTAAGCAGTTGGTTCGGAAGTGCAAGGGTTGCCAATTCTTCACTAAACAGCAACATGTTCCTGCCTACAAGCTAGTCAAAATTGTTGGGATACGAGGTAGGCTACACTAGCGCAAATCAAAATT